>NC_135333.1:51245082-51845082 GCF_023851605.1 Tamandua tetradactyla | reverse complement strand
GGGGTTTGCTTTTTTGCTGTTTAGATCAAGTTCTTTCTGATTCTTCTGTCCTCATTGTGAACATAACCGTGTAGTTGAAACAGTCAAACTTATTTTTGTAACGTATGTTATTGTGTGATGCAGTTTTTTGCCTCTGTCTCCAATATTAAACCATTTTCCTAATACTTGTTTCTCTCTGCGTGTTGTATTGTTGGTAGTCATTATATGTTGGTACTACATCTAAACACCTCACTGTTTCACGTATCTGTTTTTTTCTATATGTCGTGTAAAAAGATACAGTCGATTCCACCTAAGTGAATAACTGATTTGGGGGATGGGGAAGCTGCACCAGCCACCTTTTATGTACAACAGCTCATTTTAACCACTGCTTTCAAGATTTACAGTTTTTCCTATTGTTCATCTAAAGAACAGCCTACAGAATTGGATTTACCAAGACATGTGAACTGTCTTTTGACCACACAGTCTCATTTAACCTTCTCTTCTCTCTCCGTTTAACCCCTTCCGCGCCCTCCCTCCTCTGCTCCGTCCCTTGTGGGTACATATTTACGCAGTTCTTAACATTCACAAAAACCACTGCTGTTTTGCTGCATGACCTTAAAGAAACCTAAAAAGAGAAGCAGCAGACCTGGGGTTCCTTCTGCCTACCCACTAGTCCAGTGTCATTATCAGCATGAGCAAACTTTTCCTAGAAACTAATCACATTTTAAAAAGAGGTGAGCTCTTGACAGAAGAAAAAGTAAACTCACTTGGTGAATAGACGTGAGAGGGGTTAAATTTATAGGAAGCCTGTGTTGCCATCAATCAGTAGGTACATATAGAAAAGTAATTTAAATTACTTCTTTTTAAGAACTAATTGAATCCAGGAGCAGCTTTAATTATTAAAACTAATGGAAGAGAAGAGAAATATTTCCAAGTGCCCAAAAGGAAGCACTGCTCAGTCCTGTGGGGATAGCGGAGGGAGGGGGGATGAAGTTTGTCATGCTCAAGTCTTCGGTGTGTACTGTCCATTTCCTCATGTAAACAATGTCATATGCATCACACACTCCCTGCTGGTTGAGGCTGTTTCGAAGGGAAAAGCCTTGCCCCCCTCCTCTATCAACCCAACCCTAATTATCCAAAAGAAAGGGAATAAAAGCAATTCCCTACATGCTCTCTTAAATTTAAGCCACCTGCCCCCCTCCCTTTTCTGCCCATCTCTTACACTCAGGAATCTGACTGCTCTTGAAGTGCTCTTAAAAGATTCCATCAGTGTTTGCTCCCCACTGTGTCTTCTCTCTCCTTCCAGTTTCTCAGACGCACAAGCTCTGTCTAACCTGGGGCGGCCCAGCCCAGGGCAGCCTTCCTCTGACTGCGCTGAGATATCTCTCTGGAGATGCCCAGGCCCTTGGCTGCTGCTCTCAGCAACCCCTCTGGCCCTTGGCCCCATGATAAAGTGGTCTGGGGATGCAGAAGACCCAAAGCCCTTCCCCTGTGGGCCAAGCACCTGTGACAGTGGCCTCCACCAGCTCCAAAGCCATGCAGCCAGGAGCTGCCTTCCTGCCACCCATGACTTGAGATCTGGGCACAGCCTCATCAGTTTGCCTCTGAAAACCCACTGCCTCCATTAATGGAAAAAGAGGGCTACTGGGGTAGGGGTGGGGGGAATTTCTTCTTTTTACTTATTTATTTATTTTTGGTAGGACGTGTGAGGGGTGGGGGGAAAAGGGAAGATCAGTTCTTCCCTGAGATGCAAGCATGCTTCTAAAAAATATAAGTACATATATCCACTCTCTGGCACAGGGCAAAATACTCTCGCTAAGTAAGACAAGGGAAAGACAAAGCCAGTTTTTTTGTTGTTCCAAAGAAGGGGACGGAAAAGCTAGTTCCCGTAAGCACTAACGGCCATCCAGTTGGCCCCTGCTTAAATCCGCACTTGAGCATTTTGAGTTTGCAAAGCGCAGCTGCGGTGTCAGCCAGGCGCGCCCGTGTGCGGGGAGCTGGCCGCCCCGGGAGGTGACAGGATGGTCCCTGCCGGCCGGCTGAGAGTGGCCACAGGCCCGGCCACAGGCTGGGAGGTTTAGCTGGAGGCCAGGAGAGCCGGGGCGTCAGTGTGCTGTGCATCGTTCCTGATAAGTGAATAAAACATTGTGACCAAACAATCAGCTTATTCACTTATCAGGAATCGACTGTTTTAATTTGCTGTTTCTGTTCCTCATCTCTGTTGTAGTTTGCTACCTTTGCTGTGTTCTGTTCTCTCCTCTCATGCTTGGGCAGAATCACTGGGAATATTATCTTCGTGTGACCATGAAACGTTTTTACCGAGTGAAAAATGATATCTTAACAAAATCTATGCACTTGCTATCAGGAACACAATACTGGATGTGTCTTATATATATTGAACTATATATAGTACTCGATTTCTTAAATAAAGCTTAAGAAAGGACTCGTGTGTACAGTTCATGTGATTATTTTTCAAAGCTGTGTTTCTAAGGGTATTTTTGTTCTCTAAGTCTTGAGTGATACAGGATATTTTTCATTAAAATTCTATCACTGGCTTTATGACTTTAACATTCAATAAATTGACTTTGGAAACAAAATGGAGTAGGGGGAAGTTATTCTTATTGCATTTTAACAAGACACTCTGGGAAGCCATCCCCGCACCCGTGTCTAGGGCATGTCCTTGGCTCTGTGGGCGGCCAAACAGAATCCCTGCACCGCTCAAAGTCCCCAGGAGAGCACCCAGTCTGCCCCAACCTAGAAAAGCCACCGCATTTCTCTTTTGGCTCAGAAGAAAGGGGACAAGAAAGAAAGGCAGATCCAAGAATAATTTTGTGTCAATGCTTTGCCCAGACAGTGTGGCACTAAAACTGTGTGGCCCTGCTGGAGAGCAGCTGGAGGTTCTATTCAGGACTGCAAAATGAGAAAAAGAGAGAAGATGTTTGATCATTCAGGATAAGAAGGGGAAATTTTCAAAGCGATCTGTGAGAGAGACATGCTGTAACAGTTGCAAAGTTTAAATGGGAAGCCTGCTGCTTGGCCCTTTGAAAGAATTTTGAAACTTTTTCTAAATGCCGAAAGTTTGAACAGAATGGTGTTTTTTGCTGGATTTTTTTTTGGCTTTGAGGTTTTATGTGAGATTTATTTGTTTTTATTGCTTAGTATTTGATTCTAAGAAAAGCTCCTAGATTTTTACTTGCAAAATGGCACAGGCACCCTAATCCGTTATAAAACAAATCTTAGCTATCCCGGGTAATGAGGGAAAGCAAGAGCATGGTAAATGAAAATCCACAGGTAATCCAAAAACTCTTCTTCCATCCTCTGCCTCCTCCAGCCCCAAACCTCTTTCTCAAATGCGTCACCAAAAAAAAAAAAAAAAAAAAACTTCTGGTGACATTAAGAGGTCAGAGAAACAGCCAAGTGGCAGGAAAAGGGGGCAGAGTCAAAGGGTCTGGTGAGACCGCATTCGGGGCCTGGCATTCAGGGTGGGATTGGGTGGGGGAGCTCTGTTAACAGACAAAAGTAACAACTTGAAAAGCACCTGTCTACAGGCTCCATGGAACCAGGTCAGGTTTTGAAGAGTTGCCTACATTTGCAGGTGTCCTAGGAAATACTCTTTTCCTAGTCTGGCCTTGCATATCTGTCACATAACTGGGAAGCAGCCCCCAGGTGTATGGAGGCTCTGAGCCTCCACGCGGTGGGAAAGACTGGCACCAACGTGCCCCCGAGTGGGTCTGCAGGATCAGCGCCACGAGCCAGGCTGCTGCCGTGGGGAGACCCAGCTCATGGCACCAGGAAGAGGTAGCCCAAAGTCAGAGATCTGGGGGTGTGGGGATGGGAGTTGGTTTAAGCAGGGAGGGATGGGACTATGTATCTTTAACCTGAGCCAACATCCAGAAATCCAGGAGTCTCTCCACTGGACGGCACAGGATAACTGGGTAAGTGGAAGGATGGGTGATTGGATGGACAGATAGATGTATAAATGTGACAGTGTGTTCTGCTGGGGTGGAGAAGAGGGGTGCTTCCTGTACGTGGAAACACCTGTGGGGAGACCGCTATATGCAGGATGCGCTGAAAGTGGTGGCAACTGGAGGCCACTTGGCAGAAGTCAGGAGGCCCAGGGCACAGGTGGGGAGGACAGAATACCTGTCTGCTGGTGAACCACAAACATGCAGGTTCTGCCTTGTTGCCACAGGCCCCTCAACCACCAAGCGCTGGGTGGAAGGCTGTTCCTGCAGTTTAATCAAACTACCTTGGGTGAACTGTCATGACTATTAAGCTAAATTTCACCAGGAGAGCCAAAGAACGGAGTATAAATCAATAGAAAGTAACAGTGAAGTCCCCTGATTTTCTGCATTCCTGAGAAGCAGGCCTACTTCCTTCCTACCTTCACTCCCAGTTCCAGCAACTGTCAGACCGAGCAAGCTGAGACCCCACACAGTACAACTGAGTCACTGGTACAGCCTGGAAAGCCAAAAGTGCCAGTGAGCCCTGGACATCCAGGAAATGGACTTGAATACTACCATTGTCAATGGCCTGTCCATGGCTACCATGGGGATAGCATCTAATCTCCCTATCACCCATTCATTTCTTCAAAAGCTTGGGTTAAGCAGCTACCACCTAACAGGTCCTCTGGTAGGGCAGGGAGTACAAAGAGAAGTAACACATGACCCCATGATCAGCACATCTGCCAGATAATAAGAAACCCTTCTCCCAGGGAAAAGAGCGAGTGGTCCAGGTAACACTCTGTCCCCTCCATCGGTGGCCACAAGGGATGGCATGCTGAAGATCCACCAAAAGGTGGCAGCTCTTTCAGACCTTCCAGTCCCTGCCTGAGCTTACTGCAGCTCCGATTCAGTGGGGAGGATAAAATACAATGGATGATGGGGGCACAGGAGCTACCCCTAATGTCTTCTCCTCCCCAAAGTCTCTACAAGGGCAAGGCTGATTAAAGTGGCCCTGTGTGCTTGAGACCCAAATTTCCCAACCAGTCTGCAAAAAGTGTTCCATCCGATAACTTCATTTCTTGGATAATTATAAACTGCAATCAGCAAGACTTGCCATCAAGGAAGGCAGCAAGGCTGTGGGAGGGATGGGACGAATGTGGGAAAGGCAGACCTCTGCTAAAAGAATGGGGGCGATGACATGAGAAGAATGCCTGCTGCCCTGAAGGTGCAGTCATCATCCACCTGCCACCCCACCCTCCAACCCGGGCTCCAAGTCCACAAGCTTGCTCTCTACCTGGCTCCAAGTTCTGCCCACCCTCCCATGCCACGTGAGCATGAGTTCCACCACCAAGGGCCCTCAGTCAGTTTCCCCCATCCCTGGCATCAACTTCAGCCCATGGCAGTAAATCATTGAGGATCACCTGCCCACTTTCCCTGGCATTCCACCCTCTGCCGACCAGCCTTCAGAGACGGGAGATTCCCAACTTCCACTTCCTTATCCTTGCAAGAAAGGCAGCCCCCTCAGGGTGGCTGGAGCAAAGCAAAAAGGAACTGCTGATGACTCTGTTATCACTGAATGTGATTCTTGTGAATATATATTATACACCTAAATAATTACAAGTGTCCAGCTTAAAATTTGGATGGCCTATTAACTTACAACGCCATATGAATTTGGAAACACTGATCTAAAGCAATGTTTTCCAAACCATACTCCACAGCCAACCTGCAAGATGATCTATGGACAAAAAGTCGGGTTTAGTTACCAAGGTGTGGAAATGCTGTTACTACATCATCCTCTTGGAAACTCACGATGTGTATTAACATATCAAAAGCTCCAAGTCTCTGGCCTCTGCAGCAAAGAGCCACCTTTGCTCTTTGATCAGGTGTAATATGATCAAAAGAAACACTTTGGATCATATTACACCTGAGCAGCCATTTAATGTGGGGGGTTAACAGCATGGGCTTTGGATTTGAATCCCAGCTAAGCCACTTATTAGCTATATGACCTTGAACCAGTCACTCAGTTTCTTCATCAGTAAAATGCATATAACAATAATAATACCTACCTATATGCAAAGTATTTATAACAGTCCCTCACACACAGTAAGCTCAACTTACATGTTTATTAACACCCAGCAGAACCACTGGTCTAGGGCACACACTTTGTGAAACACCAGTAAGGAATCTGGCCTGTTAGAATTCTGGGGATGCTATCAGGCCATGAGATGACAGATTAGTTGGAGAGAGGGGTCTATAATTACGACACATTCTGTCAAGTTCTGGACAAGGAGTGATGAGAGGACTTGGGAGCTCAGAGAAAGGAAGGAATAATTATTTCTAATGCCAAGAGGGGTTTCAGGAAAGAATACACAGCGGAATTGACAGACATCCTGAAATGCAAGTAGGGTTTCACCAAGCAGAAAGGTGGTAAGCCACAGCAGCAGGGAGATTAGGAAACAATGAGTCACCTGATTTGACAGGAGTGTGCATTAGAAACCAGGAGCTGTACTGACAATGAGGCTAGCATTAGAGTAAGTGGCCTGCATCCCAAACTAGGGGGCCTCAGAGCATCAGTCTGCAGAAAGTAAGGAGCATAAACACTAAAAACAACCGAGCAAGCAGAAAAAGTTCAGTGTGGGAAATTGAGAAGAGGAAAAGACTAGGGGCAAAGAGATTGGTTTGGAAAATATAATAGTTCAGGTGAACACTGAAGAGCAAAAAAGCAGCGGACTGGAGAAAGGAGAAACAGGTTTAGAGATATTTTAAACAAAGCAAAATATCAGGTGTGGTATATAGAGATATTTTAGACCAGCAAAAAAAAAGGACAAAGAATTAGGTACAGGGGATGAGAAGGTCAGAGATAGTAGCAAATGTCCTTGAGAAGGACATAGGTAGAAAAGTATATCCTGGGGTGTGGGGGGTAATGATGTGGGTTCATGGCAGGTTCAAATCCACCCTAGTCTGGACCTCAGGTGGTGGGGACCAGGAATAGACTTGGGGGACATGAATGCCTGGGTGGCACATAAGTGATGGGCTCATCCTCCAAGAGAGTGGAGAGGAGAGAACAGACCTAAACAGAAGTGTGAGCAACACAGAACATTCAAGAAGTAGGAGGATTTCCATTCTCCTTTCTATTCGAATTCTCCCTTCTCAGAAAGGAGTTCGACATGGGCAGTCTGGCTGAGGTGGGTTGCTAACCTCTTGAGGCCATATCCCATCCAGGGGCCCATTTCCCCCCACCTGCCTTCCTTCCTCTCTCCATTTGCTGACAGAAGCCTGGGATTTCCATCGAGTGGGCCCCATTTTAGTCCTTTATCGTTATTCCATACTGACTGAAGGATTGTCAAATTCCGCACTTCATCCATGAAATTCCACGTTTTGAAATGGCCTTCTCATGTGGGAAAACCATTACGTTTTGCAGTTTTATTGTATTACCAGTTATTCTGCTCACCAAATCTCATCACCCCACCACTGCTGTCTTCATGGCCTCATCCCCTCCTGGGTCTAACTGTATCCCGAGCCTCGCTAGGGGAAAGGATGAAGTTCACAGAAGAGTTTAGGGTCATCAAGGTCGGTTGTGCACATTACTTTGTAATTAAAAAAACATAATTTTATTTTTCCTTTTTGTCATGCCTGTGTCAAAATCGCTGCATCAAAACCACTACATCAAAATTCCCTATCTCAGGCTATGATTCTTTCCATCCCCACTTGGAGCCACCAAATCTCCAGGTAGACCTGGCTCATCTAATTAGCTGCCTTCGCTCTCCTGCAGCTGAAAGCGGTACCAAATGCACATCAGTCATGTCTCTCCCTGCGTGAAGGCCCAGCTCTCTTCCTTCTGACTTTTCACTTTGAGGCTAATTGCCCCAGCCAAGAATAGACATCTTCTGTGGCTGGCCCTGAAATACACTGCTGCCTGGAATCATGCCCTCCAGCTGCCGGCACCCAGATGCCTCTGGACCAGCTCAGAAGGGAGAGTCTGGCATGTGCCACCTCGCTCCTCTCAGGCCACCCCACCCACCTGGTTTGGTTTGCACAGCAAGAAGGACTCTGCTCCCATCAATTCTTCTCTAACAAGTTCCACTTACAAGCTGAAGCCAATCATTCCACAATTAGAGAAAAGGCTAAAAATGCACGGTCCTGGAAGAGGTTAAACAATAAGGGTTCCATCTAAAAGCCTAAATGGTCCATCTCTGTGAGGTAAATTAATCGAACTGAACAGATGGCACAAGAAGCCCGAAACAAGGAGATGATGGGATGGGTCAGGGGGCTGCCCAAGACTAATTGCATCTACCCAATGAAACTGACATATGGAGCCTCTGCTGTGTCATAACTGCACTATACACACTCCACACACACTATCACTGTATTTACTCCTCATAGTGAAACAATGACCGGGGTATTACTGTTTCCATTTTAGAGATGAGCAAACTGAGTTTCAGACATTTCAGTGATCTTCCTAAAGCTAGAGAGCCAGTAAAAGGCACAATGGTTTCTGCTGAAAAGGATCTTGGTGCCTGGTGCCAGATAATAGCTCCGAGCCGGAAGGCCAGGCTGATTCCCTTCCCTGAGCCACTCGGAGGAGCCCAGGCGGCGGTGGGCACAGGGTGCAGTCAGGTGCAAGGGGCAGGGTGCTCTGATTTGGGGGGATCCAGCGTGGATACAGTGGCGGGAAGATGCTGGTCAAGGACCATGCATTCGCTGATCCTGGCCGAAGGCTCCCTAGCCCACCCGCCTCAGGCACCCCAGGTAACACAATCGTGACGACCTAAATGAAGCAGCTGCCAATGGCCCAGACCACGAACGCCCGGGTGCAAGACGCCCAACAGCTACTGCGCTAACCAGCCCTTCCCTGGGCTCTCCCCTGCCACTGCGGGCCGTCACCTTCAAGCTTTCTAGGTCAGCGAGGGGGTCAGGGTGTGCCCCGCCCTCCCTGGGCCTGGCTCTGCGCCTGCCGGGCTCTTCTCCAGACCGCGGACGAGACTTGGGCCGCGCTGCTCGCTGGCGCGTGGGCCCCCGACCCCTCGGCTCTCCCATCAGTGGCTTGGGACCGTCACTGGGGCGGCACGGTCAGCCCCAGAACTCCGCTTCCCACTCTGGGGCGGGGCCGGGTCCAGAAGGAGCTGAGGCCTGAGTGGGCGGGATGGGGGCGGGGCGGGGCTTTAGTGGGTGTGGTCGCCACCGGCCCCGCCCGCTTCTCCGCGTCTGCGCCTCGGCGCCCTGGTCCAGGACGAGGATGCTCGAGGAATGTGTCGTTCGTTCTGCTTTGGAGCATAGAGAAAGGCAGGAAGCCGGTACGCTTGCCTTTGTCTCTTTCTTCACCTCAACCCTTTACCCTTCCCCCATAGAATTTTTGCTTTCTCAGACAGAACAATAAGAACTGACTCAGCCAATACTTCCAGCATGTGTATTTTACACTGAGGCACAGTTTTTTAACTTAATGCGTTAGTTTTTTGTTTGTTTGTTTTTGGTTGCACTCTCCTTTCGGCTAGGGCTGAGATCAAACTACAGGACATCCAGTTAAATTTCAAATCAACAGCACATGATTTTATTTTTTAGTGTAAGTATATCCCATGTGCTATTGGGACATACTTATGTTAAAAGTTATTTGTAGTTGATCAGAAATTCACATTTCCCCAGGCACCTGTATGTTTGTTTGCTAAACCTGGCAGTCCTGCTTTGGGGACGTGAAGGCCTCTTTTCTGGTACCCTCAATCAGGACATTGTCACGGGGAAGGAGATCTGTGTGTGTCGTGGATTATATTAATATTTCACAATATCATCTTGCCACACACAAAAAAGCAGACACCTTTCATGCTCTTTTTTAAAAGAAGCACAATAAGGGCATTTTATACTTGCAGAATCCATGGTGCTGGATATGGTTGGGCATTTGTTTGTAATAAATAAAATCATCATCTCTGTAAGATAGAAAGCACACATTTCTTCAAGTACGGTTGCTGCAACCCGCTCTCTCATGTCTCTGTTTCAGTCACTGACACTCAGACCATGTGACCTCAAGGGAATTCAACCCAATGAAACTCAGCAAAGCCCTGATGTGTCATTGTCACACACATGCACGCTGATGGCTGTGTAAGCAAAGCAGGATTGCAGAGTGCCAAAGCCAGGCACTTACTCTGTGTGTGAATGCAGACAGGTTACTTCGCATCCTTACACCTCAGTAAAGGGCCTGGCACAAAAATAAGGACTCTGTACCATCAACCCTTAGAGTCAGAACAGGCAGCTAAGCTGAAGTCATGGATGTGACACTTTATAAGCAATTTAGGCCAAGGGAAAAAAAGGAATTAATTAACTGCACTTACTCAGCCTTCCCTAACACATCTATGAGTGAGAAAGAATGTGACTAGGATGTAACATTTTAACCAGGTTATTAACAAAAGCAAAAAGCAGGTGTTTGGGGAAGACTTGCCTCTTATTTGTCTTCCACCCAGTACATCCCTCGTTCTGGAGGGGCCGCTGCCCCATGACCTATTCAGGTGTCTGGGCAGAAAAGAGAGCTTGGCGGCAAGACTGGGTGGCAAAAGACGTGCTTTTGACTTTTTCAAAAATGGACCCAGAGAAGATCTTATGCCCCTGCCGCCCCCCACCCCCCTCTCTCCCAGAACCTTCCCTCCACCCCCTGATAGATATCCCTCCAGCCCTGCCCCTCCCCTGAGACTGTAGTTGCCGTAATCCCCATAGCTGTCTGGGCCGTGGTTGTGCTGCGATGGCTCATGCGCCAGCTGGGACCTCCAAGGCCATCTTTGCGAGAATTTGAGAAAGAAAATGATGTTGGCCTTGAGAGAAAGACTGGTTTCTCTTAGCCCCCCTGGGCCCCTTTAGCCTGTGTCCCTGGCAGCAAAGAGATGATCCCAGGTTTGATTTGCTCATATTCAAAAAGAGATGGAAACAGCCCAAATGTCCATCCATGAGAAAGGGCCTTCACCCTACCCAGGAGGCTTTAGGCCTGACTCAAGTTCCCCTGGACAGCAAAAAGCAAGGACAGGATGCTCTGCAGTGTGGCCTCCCCCAGGGCACTAACTTGCAGAGTTACACTGGGTGGGGCGGACGTGCCCATGTCCCCTCGGCCTATGTCCTTCCCCGATGAAGAAGGAAACAGACACCTATACCTTGGTTCTAGAGCACAGACACTCAAAAACTGACATCATGAGCCCAAGAGTTGTGCATTATTACACATACCTTCCCTCACTACTGCAATATTCTTTCAATGGCCGGAACAATCTGGGAACCAAGTATTCTTGAGCTCTGCATGTGAGCCAAGCGGTATTCCAGTAACTGCAGGCTGGCGAAAGGAGCTTACCTCCAGAGAGCTCACAACAGGGGGCAAGCCCCAGCAGGCATTTATCTGGTCGGTGAAGGGGGTGGGGGCTCCCTCCCCATGGGCCCCGCCTTGGGGCCCCACAGACTGTGGCTCTGAGGCTTGGGATGGTCAGGGTTTCAGATAGGGACACCTCTGAGCAGGCGAGTCCCAGGCATGGGGACAGAGTAAGACGGAGGAAGAATTGAGGGGGCCAGCGCCCCATTTCTCCATTGCCATGTTGATTTTCATGCCACCTCTTCTGAAGCACAGATCACTCTGAGTCTCCTGTTTACTATCTCTCAGCTTCTCTTCATTTCTCACAAAAAAGATGCCAGGCCTCCTGATCAGATTTGGAGGGCAACAGTGGGGCAAAGAAAGGAGGAGAATGTGCTCCAGGTGGCGTTGTGCTTCTCACCACAGCTGTTGACTTAAAGGAGCTCCAAGGGCTGGAGAGGAAAGGGGAGGAACAGGTAGAAGGGGTCAGGAAGTAACGAAGCATCTGACCTGGACTCCTTCTTCTTTCCTGCTCAGAATGATAGGAAAAACGAGGTTGGAAAAGATGAGCACAAAAACCTAAAGCAAAAGGTAGTAGCAGTTAGCCCTCTTTAAGTAAATGTTAAACACACTTATTATAGCAATAAATAATAATGCAGGATGGAGTGTACATGGTGTAAACACCTTTAATACAATTCTCATTTTCTCTTTGCCTCAAGAGCCACATATTGTTATGGTAACAAAACAGAAAAACAGATCACAGTATTAATTTGCCATCTAGGCTTCATTTGTCCTGCACTGCCACGACAGCACATGCATAGTAAGCACCCCAGATGTTTTGCTTTGGCAGAGCTAAAGCTAAGGACGTGCTAAAACCACAGAAGGGCACAATGGAGCACCTCTCAGCCTTGAGTTCTGTTGAATAAAAAATAAATAATAATTTTCTACAAAGAACAGCAGTTCGGTTTCCCACACAGTCTGCTATTTGCTTGATAACACTTGAGTAGCAGACAATTCAATTCTTGTCAGCCCCGTGATTCCAGGGAGGATGTGCAAAGGTGACAGGACCTGCCGGAAAAGTCCCCCACCACAAGTTTTGAGCTGAGGGAGCTTGCCTAGCCTGGCTCCTCTCCTTTTCTCCGCTTGGCATGTGCCTGTGCCTAGAAGATACCTGAACTGTGCTTGCCAATCCATCACATCGGATAAACTATTCAATGTCTTGGTGCCTGTTTCAACACATACAAACAGCGGCCACTTGATGTCAAAACTGGGAAGAATCTAAAAGGATGTAGAGTTTGTTGCAGAACTGGTCCTAGAATTCAGGTCTTCTTGACTCCCAGGCCACAGTTCTTGCCTTGAAACCACTTTATAGTGCTTTCCTAGCCCACAGGGGAAAAGAGAGTCCGTCAGAGTTGTACATTTAAATTCTGGACCTCTGGGAAAAGAAATTCTGAAAGCTCTCCACCCCTCTCTTAATTAACTACCAAACAAAGATACCTCCACCTAGAGAAACCCTCCTAAGTGAGGCAGGGACTATATAAGCAAACTTTTAGCTTTTGGAGGCATTTGAAAAGTATAATACAAATATCTCCCCTATGACACATTGGTTTTTATGCATGTAAACCCTCATAGATATGTGCTCAGTCAAAAAACAGTATGCAAATCATACAGTCTGTGTAAAGAGAGGCAGACCTTTTAGACTCCACGACGCCACTGGCTCAGGGGGCCGTTAGTGTGAATCAATTGTGATTTCTATGTCTCCATTTTTCCATCTGTGAAATGGGTAGAAGCTAATATGCTTGTTCCCTATCCGAGGAGAAGCAGTGTGGATGAAATAGAACAACTTCATAAACAGGTGGCAAACATGATCATTTCCTTGATCTTTTCACCTAGCCTCAACATCCTTGCCAAACCAAGAGACAATTGACATGGAGATGTGGGCGGCAGGGAGAAGGAAGAAAGAGAGGAATAACTCAGAGGTCTGCTAACGGGATGACTCCCGTTCTTTGAGTCCCAAAGAACCTCAAATTCAGATGATTCTACAGAGGACCTGCCGCCGTGATAATTAGCCTCAGCCCACACTTCCATTCATTCATTCATGCACTCATTCATTTAACAGTGATTGAGTGCTTACCATATGTCAGGTATTGTGCTTGATACCAGAAGCTTAAAAATACATAGTCTCTGTCCTCAAGAAGCTATCAGTCTTGTTGGCATGTTTGTGTGTGTGTGTGTGTGTGTGTACGTGCATGTTTTGTTTATTTTGGGTATACTTTTTAAGAAACACTTAAAATATAATATGTTCAATGCAATGACAGAGGCATGCCCAGGGCACTACAGGAGCACAGGGGAGAGCCCCCAGGCAGGGCTGGGGAGGGAGGGTGGTCAAGGAGTCTTGCTGAAGGAGCTAAAACTTGAGTTGCATCGTAGGGGATTAAAAGGAGTTAGCCAGACCAAGGGAACTCTCCCAATCCTTATTAACTCAGCAAACACCCTGTCTAAGTATCTTTGTTTGCAAGTCACAGGCTTGGCATCTTCCATTCCTTCAAGAACCATGAAGAAACCCAAGCCCTCTCAAGGTCACTTCCTAAAGAACTCCCAATCTGTCACCTTTGGTCCATCTCCACCACCACCCCCGTCTAAGCTACCAAATGCTCCTTCTCCTCTCTTTATTTTACTGGGATAGCCTTCTATGAGGCCTTCCACATCCACTCTTGATCCTGCTCCCGCACTACCACCCACTTACTTTTGACTTTGCAACCACGTGTTTTTCTCAGAACAAAAGTATGATTATTTAGAGTGGAGAATAAGAAACTCTCATAAACTAGTGGTGAGAGAATAAACAGGCAGAATCCTCTTGGCACAGAAACTTGGCATTCCTGGTAAAGTTGAACATTTTTTTACTTAGTAACCCAGGAATCCCCCTCCAGGGAATAGAGCTTTAAAAGTTGCATGAACCCATGTCTTCGAGGAAACATGGCTAATAGTGTTCATTGCAGTGATGTTTAGAAAAGCAGTAAAAAATGACCAGCACAAGAAAATAAAAGCATCTTGGCTATGCATGCACTCACAAAATGGAATACTCCCCAGTGATTAAAATAAATGAACAAGAGCCACAGCTTCACCATATACAAATGTCAAAAATAATGTTGAGCAAAAAGCCAACTTGAAGAATGATGCTTATGTTAAGATACCATTTACTAACATTTAAAAGCCTTTAGGAAGGGTATCAGGGTAGTTCAGTGGTAGAATTCTTGCCTGCCATGCAAGAGACCCAGGTTCAATTCCCGGCCCTGCACTTCAAAAAAAAATTTCAACAAATGGTGTACAATAACAGGATAGTCACGTGGAAAAAGAATGAAATGTGACCCCCCACCATACAGCATACCAAAAAAAAAAAAACCCAATAGGAAACCACATGTCTTAGTCTAATGGGGCTGATGAACCGAAGTACCGCAAAGTGGGTAGCTTAACCCAACAAAAAGTTATTGTCTTAGCATTCTGGAGATCAGAAGTCCGAAGTCAAGGTGTCAGTGGGGCTGTCTCCCTTTAGAAACTGTAGGGAAGAATCCTGCCTTGCCTCTTCCTAGCTTCTGGGTTTACTGGCAGCTTTGGTATTCTTTGACTTGCAGATGCTTCACCCCAAACTCTGCCCCTCTCCCCTGTGCCTCTGTCTCTTTATCCAAATATCCTCTCCTTATAAGGACACAGTCCTACTGGATTAGGTCCCACCCCAATCACATCTTCAAAGACCCTATTTCCAAATACTGTCACATTCGTGGAACTGGGAATGAAGATTTGAACATACCTTGGGAGGTGGGGAAGAGAATTCAACCCATAGCACCACCTAACGGATATAGACCTACAAATGTGCAGTAAATGTATAGGAACACAGAGAAGGAAAGAAAATATGGTGACCCATGGCTGAGGGAAGCTTTCTGAAGCAACACTGTCAAATGGCAAGAAGGAGTGGGGTGCTGAGAAGGGTGTGAGATACTTCCTTCCCACATAGCGTGGCATCCAAGACACAGCCTCCAGAGCTGGATTGCCTGGAATAGAATCCTGCTTTGCCATGTACTTAACATATGACCTGGACACGTTACATAACCTCCGTGTGCCTCAGTTTCCTCAGGTGTGAAACAGTGTAGTCATATTACCTACCTCCCAAGGTCGTTGTCAGAACTAAGCTAATGTGTATAAATTAGAATGATACCTGGCAAACAGTAAGGTCTCTAGGAAGTATTTATATTATAAACACAGGGAATAGGTAGGAGTGGTAGGGGATAGGAAATCTTATAGCATTCATATAATAGCAAGAAACCCATGTGAATAGAGCAAACAGAGGAAGGCAGAGTGGACTGACATTGAAGTTGAAAAGTTGGGCCTTAAGAGCCCATGTAAATGTGCTCGAATTTCATGGCATGTACTCCCAGCTGTACACCATAGAGCAGGGAGATCCAGTATAACATGAGCCACGAATGTTTGCTTTAAAAGATCACCCTCACATGCACTAAAAAGGAACAAATAGGTAATACAAAACAACTTGCATAAATCTCAAGGGAATTAGGTTGAGTGAGAAAAGCCAATCCATGTATATAACAGTCTCAAGATGAGAAAATTATAGAAATGGAGGACAGATTCATGGTTGCCATTGGTTAAGGAGCAGATGGGAGCAGGGAGAAGATGGTTATAAAAGGGGAATATGAAGGATCCTTGTGGTGATGGAAATAGCATGTATCTTGATTGCTTCCACGTCAATATTCTGGATATATTATTGTCCAGTTGTTTTGTAAGACGTTACCCCTGGGGCAAACTGGGTAAAAGAAATGTGGGATCTCTTTGTATTATTTCTCACAACTGCAGGTGAATTGAAACTATCTCAAAGTTAAAAATGTAAAAATAATGTTAAAAAATCACTCTGGTTTCTGGGTAGCGTACAGATGGGAAGAAGCAGTATGGGGGAGGGAAATTCATGTGGGAAGCCATCAGAGTTGTCCTGCTGGAAGTGTTAAGCCTGAGCCAGAGCAGCAAGAATAGGCACAGAGAAGACAGTGGATACAAAACATACTTAGGAAAAATAGGCCGGTGGGGCTGGTGGTGGTAGGATAATGAGAGAAAGAGAAAGGAGTCAAGGGCAACCCCAGTTTCCCACTTGGATGTCTCATTGGATGATCATGTCAACTACTTAGAAAAACAATTCATGAAGACCAACAGGATGGGAGTGAGTGGGGAGGATGATTAGATAATTAGGCCAAATTCCACTCCTTGGAAGCTGTGACTATGCTACATTATATGGCAAGAGTTGCAAATCAATTGGCCTTGGGAAAGGGCCTGGACAAACTGGACAGGCCCATTGTAATCATAAGGGTCCTTAAATGGGGAAGAGAGAGGCAGGAGAATCAGTGTCTGAATGATATGACATAAGAAAGACTCAACCACATTGCTAGCTTTGAAGATGGAAAGAGGCCATGAGCCAAAGAATGCTGACAGCCTTATTAGCTGGAAAAGGCAAGAAAATGGATTCTCTCCTGGAGAACACGGCCTGTGTCACACCTTGCTATTAGCCCAGTGAGACTAAAAATATTGGACTTACACCTTCCAGAGTTAGGAAATAATAAATCTGTGTTGTTTAAAGCCACAGAGTTGGTGCTAACTTGTTACAGCAGCAATGAGGAACTAAGACCAACTTAGTAGGTAATAAGACAGCCTAGCTTGGGAAGAACGATGTCAAGTTCCAAATCCTTCTGCAAGGAAGGCAGAAGCAAGCAGATGAGAAAGGAATCAAAGGATAACACAAAATTGTAGTTGAGTTAGGAAATCTGAGACTAACCTACCCCCACCTCCAAGCATCATCAACATCAGACAACACCGAAGCAGTTCCTTTCTCTTAGGAGGATAACCATCAATAGAAACACCCCTTAAGAGGAAAGCATAGCAGCTTAAATGCTGGGTATATTGGGCAAACTGCAACCTTTCTGGCCTCCCAAGATTAATTATTCCATCCTGGCCCAGGGTAGAGAGGCCTAAGACTCTTTCTCTTCCAGGGCTGCTGGAAAAGAGCCTCATGTTGTTTGGGGAGACACAAGCTAATAAATATCCATGATTGATATTGTTTGATGTATGCCTTCTGTAAGTCACAGATTTGGTCATTTCTTCCTGTAGTAAGAAATGTATCTCATCTTTGCATTTCCAGATGAGAAAAGTGAAGCCTAGCTGGATTAAGTGAGTTATTCACTCTCTCTTAGAAAACAAGTGGCAAGGTCCTGTACCCAGGGACACTTTCACAACTCTCTTCCTAAGAGATTCTGAGGAAATAACCACCTGAGCTTCTGTGATTCACCCCAGGAACCCTGGTGTCTGGCCTCACCGTCTTGGAGCTCATCTACTTTGAGATATAAAGCCCAGAATTTCCAGATGCTTTGTAGTTTTTTACCAGATGCACTCTGAAAATGGAATTTAAGTTCTTTCTTTCATAACAAAAAAAAGATTCCAGATCACCATGCATTTCAGTGTAACACACACGTTTCAGTGAAACGCACACACGGTTCAGTGAGTTCCTTCTGTTTGGGTAGGTGTACACATGTATGTTTCATAGGGATGAAATCCTGCCCCCCAGTCTCTCCTCTTTGCTGCAGGACCTGCCATGGCATTTATCCCATACATATGCCCAAATTGGATCCAAAAGCAGAGAGCTGATGTCTGGGGAAGGGGAATAGAAGTAGAAAGTCAACACATAGTATGAAAAGGGAAACTCACCCAGACCCAAAAAAATAAAAGCAAATCACACCCTTAATAAAAACCAGCTAGACCCTGTAGAAAAGAAAAAGAAATTTTCCTTAGGATTCTTACAAGGAGGCGGTGTTTAACATAGTGATTCGTGTCCTCAAAAGCTTCCTTTCAGGACACGCAGCACTGTGTCCTTGAGATTTTGTCTGGCCTGGTGGCATCACACTACTATGGAGCCCAGTAACTAAGGAACCCAAGTGCTAGGGATTGAATCCTGGCCCCCATAAAGTCAGTCATGTTCAAGTCCTAAATTGCCTTCCTGTGAGTGTGAACTCATTTGTAAACAGTACCTGGGACAATGTTTTGATTAGTGAAGGTGTGAACTCATTTGTGAATAAGATCTTTGGAGGCAAACTGAATCAGGGTGGACCTTCATCCATATGACCCAGAGTCCTCACAAGGCAGAGGAATTTTAGACGTAGTCAGTCAGAGAAAGCCACAGAGAAGACCAAGGAGACAAGTCACCAGGTGACAGCAGAGATGCAAGCCAATGAACTCCAAGGATTTCAGTAAGCCACAGGCCCCAGGACCAAGCATGGCCTTTCTAGACGTTGAGTTTAGATGTTTAGCCTCCAAAGCGATGAAACAACAAATTCCTGTCCATTAAGCCAACCATTGGGTGGTATTTGTCATGGCAGCCCTACAAAACCAAGATACCAATTCCTTGTGCTTCAGGTATGCCATCCTCTGTGCCCCTGGTTAAATCCAAGGAGAGATTTTAGATTATCTGGGCATATAGAAGAACACTATTTCCTTCCACATCTCCACTTAACGTTGTTTCCAACCAGTTTTAATATATTAGATAAAGACCTTTCTGCCAATTTTTCTTTTTTAAATTCACCCCGTTCCAGTTTGAATCTATTAGGTACCCCAGAAAATCATGTTTTAACCCTGACCCAATTTTGTGGGAGCAGCCATTTCTTTTAATCCTGATTCAATTCTGTAGGTTGGAAAGTTTTGATTAGATTATCTCCACGGAGATGTGGCACACCCAATTGTGGGTGTGAACTTTTGATTAGCTGGAGGTGTGGCTCCACCTATTCCAGGTGGGTCTTGACTAATTTACTGAAGTCCTTTAAAAGAGGAAATATTTGGGAGAAATGACACGAGTGGCAGAACTGACAGAAACTTCAGAGCAGAGCTGACACAGAGGCCAACATGTGGAGAACAGAGACAAAGATGTTTGGAGATGCTTAGAGCCCAGCAGATGTTGCCATGAGATGACAAGCAAACCAAAACCTGGAGAGAGCCAAGGGAAGTCAAGAGATGAAAGTCAGCCCCCAAGAAGCAAAGTGAGGAGCCACCACCAGAACAGAGACTGAAAGCAATGGAACCCAGGAGCAAGACACCAGCAGGTGCCAACCATGTGACTACCCAGCTGACAGAGGTGTTCCTGACTCATTCTTCCTTGAATTAAGGTCTCTTTCCCTGGATATCTTAGTTTGGACAATATTATAGGCTTAGAACTATAAACTTGAAACTTACTAAATCCCCCTTTTTAAAAGCCGTTCCAGTTCTGGTATAACACATTCCAGCAGCTTGCAAACTAATACAACTCCCACACATTAAAGGGGGGAAAAAGCAGAACCGTGGACTTCACCTACCCTGTATTACAATCTACTCTATTTTTTTTTACCCCTTATCCCCCCCCCATTATTTATTTATTTTTGTCTTTATCTTTTTACTCATCTGTCCATACCCTGGATAAAGGGAGTGTCAGCCACAAGGTTTTCAGAATGACACAGTCACATTGTAAAAGCTATATAGTTACATGATGGTCTTCAAGAATCAAGGCTACTGGAATGCAGTTCAACAGTTTCAGGTACTTCCCTCCAGCCACTCTAACAGACTGTAAACGAAAGTTATGCATAAGAATAACCTTCAGAATAACCTCTCAACTCTGTTTGAAATCTCTCAGCCACTGACACTTTATTTTGTCTCATTCTCTCTTCCCCTTTTTGGTCAAGAAGGCTAAAAGTGCTCTTTAAGGAGGAGGATAGGGTCAAAGTAGAATTAGGGGAACAACTTTTTTCTGTTTTAACCTTTTAGCACTATTCAATTTGTTTAACTATGTGCATGCTTTACTTGGATAAAAACTAATTGGAAAATGTAATGTTTTTTCCTCAGTCTCACTTGAAATGTATTAAAAGGTGCTCAGTTCATGATTATATTTCCTAGCAAGCTCCTAGGACTCAACTATGCAATGTACCCAATGAAGCACAACTGCCAAAGGTTCCAACATTGTGCCAAGGCCTCGTGTCAGGACCTCCCCACCCCCAGAGGAGACACCTCTTCCCCTTCTCCACCCAGCCAGACCCCAGGGACTCCAGGAGTGACCCACAAGGAGCAGGCCCTCGTCTCCCCCTGGGTACCTCATTGTCAACCATACCCTTCGAGGGTCTTAGTGAACTTGCTCTTTCACTTTTTATTTGCAGCCCCCATTCTCCAGAACTTGGGCACAAATCCATGAAGACTGCTTTAGAAGATATCCCACTTCCCTCACCCCCCACCCCCCTCCGTATGGGGGGGGGCTCATCTCTGGATCCAGCTCATGGCCTGGACTCTTCTTAGTTGATATTTTTGTCTCCTTAGTTCTTCAGACAAATTAGAGCCCTCAGAATAATGGTCTGAAAGTTGGGAAGGAGAAGGGATGAGATGGAAATACAGAGACTCTGGAAAAAGAAGACATCTGTGTCAAGCAAAGGCATTCCAGATATGGGGTATAGGGCGCAGATGTTCCAAAGCACAGGACATCATTGCAAAACAGACCGCATGCTCAGGAGTCGGAAAACCAGGATGGCCACGTCAGAGGGATATGCAAGGAAGAGTGGGGGATACCACTCCCGGTCCTTGGATACCAGGACAAACAGCTTGGAGTTAAAGCAGATTTCCATCTGAGGAACCTCTGCAGTGACGCGCATGCCTGGCTGCGCACATGTGCTCTGAGGTGGACTTGCACCCCGATCCAATCACCTTTTCCCCGCCTACATCCAAGCATGGAAAGTAAACTCCGTCAATGTTCCCTGCCTTCAAGCAGGTCCGCCGCCTAGTGGAGGTGCATCTCTGAAGGTTTCCCTCCCATCCCTACCCACCCTGAAGACCAAGCCTTGAGAGGAGAAAGGGCTAGCTTTTTACCCTTTGCCTTCACCTTATTCCTTTTCAACTGAGAATACAGAAGCCGTCCTTGCAGGTATAGCAATCTTTAGTCCAGGAGAACTGAAGCCATACTCTGGGGCAGAAGAACAGAAGGAAGAGCCTGATTCCTGCTGCTCTGTTTTTGTTTTTGTTTTTTCAAACGGACAGGCACTGGGAATCGAACCCATGTCTCTGGCATAGCAGGCGAGAACTTTGCCTGCTGAGCCACCGTGGCCCGCACTGCTTTTTTTAAATGATTTTATTGTGGTACTATACATATAAAACACAAAATTTGCCTTTTTAGGATTTATTATTCTAGTATTTCATATACATGGAATCATACAATATTTATTTATTTTGCTCAGCATAGTGATTTCAAGGTTCATCCATGCTGTCACACGTATGAGAACTTTGTTCTTTTGACAGCTGAATACTATTCCATTGCATGGACAGACCATGTTTTGTTTCTGGCTGCTTCTTTTTTTTTCACCAAAACAAATTTCATTTCCGAAGTTTAATTGGGTATGCACATAGGCATGACCCAGGTTTGGATTCATTAAGCCCTCATGCAGTATTATGTTCTCTCAGTAAAGAAACCAGTTCCATCCAGGATCCACTATCTACACATCTGTATATAGGTGTGTATACACACATTTATATCAAATCTGGTATTGGAAGAAAAGATACACATGTGTTCATTTGAGTTACGTTATTTTACAGAAAGATTAAAAATTCAAATCACACAAAACTCAAAAACTATGTTAAAAGTTGGAATATGAAATTCAGAGAGCCACCAAAATGACTAAAGAACGGAAGCTGTGTATCCACCCATGTTAAAACTGGTAAGTGTAACGCCATTTGTTTCCAATAAAACACATTCATTTAGTCGATGTAAGTCATCTCATTTTAACAATATGGAACCCTAAAAACTCAATGCATTTTTATGATGAGGCACTTTTTGTTACCAAAGGAACAAATTGGCTGTGCACTAATGCCAGCTGTTCTCTTCAGTAATCATGGGAATTTACTATCTAGTCAGTTGCAGCAAATGCCTTTTTTGTGATCTGCCCAATATTTTTAAATATATATATTTATATGTTCTTCTGGCTGTAGTAATGCAGGGTAAAGCTATTCCACAATGCAAAATGATGAAACCAGCCCAAATGAAGGCTGCATAATAACAGTTCTGGTACAAGAAAATATTTACAACTGGTAATAACAGTTCTGCTCCAAGAAAATATTTACAACTGGTAATAACAATTCTGGTACAAGAAAATATTTATAATATTTACAACTGAAAGGTATAAGAGTAGCTTCTTATTTGCTAGAGTGGACGTAACCCCAATTTAAAGACAAAGATGAAACTGTGCTTTATGGCCTGGGGTTTCGAACAAAGCTGGTTGCTTCTTAATATCCTGCTTTCTTCCATGCTTCTCACAACATTAAAAAAAAAAGGAGGGAAGAATCTTGTCGAGGTCGTTATGATCAGATTTCCTGTTATTTGCAGGAAAATGCCTTGCAAGGCACTTCAGGGTGTTATGAGACATCATAAAGTTGGAAAGCTTGATATGGTTGTAGTTACATAAATTGCATAAACTGTGACATCAACACCACATATTCAGTAGTGGTCAACAAGGATGAGATGTGCAGCGTCTACATAGTAGCCCCAAAGGTCTCAAGGACACATAGTAGAGTGAAACGTTGAAGTCACCAGAAGACTAGGTCAACCCATTTATGTGACTCAAGCAGTCATATGTGTACATGTCTCTCTGCATCCATCTATACATCTATAACTATGAGCATGCAGATAAAGGGCACATAGCAACCATTAACAATGGTTCTTCCTGTGGATGTGGGAGAGTGGAATTGGGCTTGAGGGGAAGAGGGGATTTCATTTGAGCTCTGTATACTTCTAGAGGAAAAGCATTTGGGGAGCACACTATCAGTTTCTTTCCCTCACCCTTGGTGTGTTAGTTAGATTCAGTTGTCAACTTGGCCAGGTGAGCATACCTAGTTCTGTTGCTGCGGACACAAGCCAATGGTACGTGAACCTCATCTGTTGCTAATTACATCTGCAGTCGGCTAGGAGGCGTGTCTGCTGCAATGAGTGACTTTTGACTTAATTGGTTGGTGCTTAAATGAGAGAACGCAATGTAGCACAGCCAAGCAGCTCGGCATTCCTCATCTCAGCACTTGCAGCTCAGCCCAGGCCTTTGTAGATGCAGAAAGAAGTCACCCCGGGGAAAGTTGTTGGAACCCAGGGGGCTGGAGAGAAGACCAGCAGAGACCATCCTGTGCCTTCCACATAAGAAAGAACCTCAGTGGAAAGTTAGCTGCCTTTCCTCTGAAGAACCAACAAAATAAATCCCCTTTTATTAAAGCCAATCCATCTCTGGTGTGTTGCATTCCAGCAGCTAGCAAACCAGAACACTTCGTAATTTTCATCCTCTTGTTGTCTTTGACTCTAGACCTTTGAACACCCTGATCCGCTGGGAGAGGGCCGAGGCATGTCCAGGGAGCCAGCATGGACTGCCAGCTTGAAGATGTTCCTGCCATGCTTCTGCCTCCCAGAGATGCAGAACTGATCCAGATACCTTCCTGCCAGGCTCCAGAACTAAGCTGGAATTCTTGCCTCCTGTATTAGTCGAGATTCTTCAAAGAAACAGACCCTACAGGAGGCAAGTATATATATAAAGAAATTTATTATAAAGAACTGGTTCATCTGACCATGGAAAGGCTGAACTCCATAGGGCAGGTTGCAAGCTGGAACCCTGATAAAGGTGATACTGAAATCCTTAGTTTGAATTGCGCAGGGAAAGTTGGCTGGCTGGAAATTTCAGCAAGAGCCAATGCTAAAGCTGAGGCAGAAATTCTTCTAATCTCTGTGATGCTCAGTCCTGGCTTTTATGACCTCCAGCTGATTGGATGAGGAAACTATCCACAGAGGTAAGGGCAATCACCTTTGTTGATTATAGATGCAATCAACTGATTGTAGATGTAAATCCCATCTACAAAGTACTCTCTCAGTACTTTGCAGGTAACAAGCAGACTAATGCTTGACCAAACAACTGGACATCATAACTCAGCCAGGTTGACATACGAAATTAACGATCATACACGCCCCCCAATCAAACAAGCAGTTGGACCATTCAAAGAGTTGATTCTATGATGGTCCAAGACCAGGTAAAACCCTTTTGCCTATTCTGGTGAAGGGCTCTCCATAACCCTAGCCCATCTGGTCCAATACCTGCTATTGATAGATTGGATGAAAAATTTCCTGGGGTCCCCAAGGAGCCCCCCAGCCTTGCTCTTTGAATAGAGATTCACTTTTCTGGGGGGAGGGGACTTGCCTGTTCCCGGCTTTCTAGGCTTGGCTCATGTCGGCCTGTTAAACCTATTAGGGGTCAAAGTGGCTGTGGTCTTGAATTGCACAGCTGCTCTGAAGGCTAACTGCTTGGTAATCTAAACCATAAATGGTTACCAGGGAGAGGGAGCTTTGAAAAGAGGCTTCAGTGAATGAGGACGTTCACAAAATGCGGTTCAATGAACAAGGCACCGTCTGGGCTGTGAGCATCTCCTAGCAGCGGGACCACTGTCATGTCCAGGTGAGGAGAAGGACGCTCCCCCACACTCAGGCAGGGAGTTTACCAAAACCCTCCATAGACGTATTTGAAGTGCAAATTAATAAGGGTGCAAGTAAGTGGCTTCACCGCGAGGAGGCCAGCGAGTCCATTTCAGGGCGAATGAGACGAGCACGGCAATCGCGGAAGAACCGTTTCCTCACCTGGGCGTACAGGTAACTGCTCTCGGCCTGGACCCCACTGGAACACGTGTTCTGCCATTTCCAACCCAGCAATTACTTTGGTCCAGCCCTCCAGCCATTAAGTGTTTACGGACCTCGCTCTGTGTGCCCGCGCTGGGCTGGCGCGTGCAGGGCGCCCGGGACCCACACAGGTGTGGTTGGCGTCGCCCATCCATCCGTGTCCACGGTGGCGCTGTGCCAGGCAGAGCAGCTGCCGGGGCTGCAGAGCTCCAAAGGCGGAAGGGGTGGCACCCCGGACGGGAACTGGCCCGTGTAGGCCCAGAGAGGGCCGGGAGGCTTCACCAAAGGCTGGGCACGGGGTCGTCTCTCTCCAGCTTCGAGCCCACCGGGTTGCAGATACACACGGAGCAGGTGGTCGGAGCTAGGGGCTCCATCCCCGGGTCTGTTTCTGAGTGAGCTGCAAGCCCAGGGTCCCCTCTGACGTCATCCTTTGGGGCAGGAACTGCAAGGTCCATTGGAAGCACCTGATCTGTGGGGCAGGAGGCTGGGGGCTTTTTGATATAAGGTAGGACGCCATGGTATCGCATCACTACCTGGTGATTGCAGAGTCCCCCACCCAGGCCATTTCCTGGCCTCTCTCCTCCACCCCATGGGTACCCCAGCTCCCTCTGCTCACCTTCACTGTTCTGGAGGAGTGATGCTCTTGGCTGAGGGGGGTGGAAGGGGAAGTCAAGGAGATTAAAGAAGTGGAATGAGGGCTGCAGAGTCCCCTCACAAAACCCCGGGCCATTCCCTCCATGCCCCCGAGACTTAGGCCGGGAGGCTGCTGAACTCCTGCCTCAGGCCTGTCCTTTGGCTCATCTGCCACCTGCTTTCCCCGCCTGCCGACCAAACTGGTGTTTTTAATGGAATCCATTCATAAAGGGAGAAAAAAGCCTTCCAAGTAACAAAGAATCATATAATTATTTTGCAGCTCCTTGTCCTGGGTAATTTTATGCTTGTGTTGCTATAATTATACATTATGGAGCCTTAGAGTCGCAGCTCTTGCCATGGTTTCTCAGTGACATCTGCAGGATTTCCAAAAGGAAAGAAAAAAGTCAGGGAGGGAGGTTGGCTTGACAGAGTGACCCTCAACCACCTCTCCCTGCTCACAGGCATCCGGGGAGGTGGGGGCTGCTGAGAAATGAAGGACACCTCGAGGCTGCAGTGGGAGGATAAATATATATTCAGTAAGTATTGATTCAGTAAGCATGAGCCATTGTCTTATCAAAGAGTGCCAGGAAGACACAGGAGATGTGTGGGAAACCTCACCCTCACGCCTGTGCATCACTGAGTCCCACCTGCCCTCACCTCCTAAACCACCCTTAGGTCCATCCCCCATTCCTTCCATCTCATCCATGCCTCTGCTTTCAGTTCCTGCTGGTCTCCTGCCTCAGCCTCCACTGGACCCACTCCCTAACCCCAGCACACCCGCCAGAGTGTTCTTCAAGGACAAATCTTCTACAAATGGCCGAGAAGCATATGAAAATATGCTCAACATCATTGGCCATCAGGATGCAAAACCAAACTACTGTGAGAGCCCACTTCACATCCGTTGTGACGGCTATGATGGAAAAGAGAAAAAAACAAGTGTTGGCAAGAATGCAAAGGAATCGGAACCCTTACACGTTGATAGGAATGTAAGATGGTATAGCCACTGTGGAAATCAGTTTGGCAATTCCTCAGGAAGTTGAACACAGAATCATTATATGACCCAGCAATCCCCATTCTGATATATACCCAAGAAAATTGGGTATATGCAGGGACTTGGACAGGTATCTGTTTACCAGTGTTTATTGCAGCATTATTCACAAGACGCCAAAGGAGGAAGCAACCCAAGTGTCCATGAACCAAAGAATAGATCAACAAAATGGGATGTATATATACAATGGAATATTATTCAGCCATGAAAGTGAATGAGGTTCTGATACATGTGACACATGGTTGAACCTTGAAGACATCACATTAAGTGAAATAGGCCAGACACAAAAGGACAGATGTTGTATGATCTCACTGATATGAAATACTTAGAATAAGCAAATTCCATAGAAACAGATAAGAGATCATAAGTTTTATCAAGGGCCTAGGGGTGGTGGAGGGTAAGGGAGTTATTGCTTAATGGGTACAGAGTTTCTCTTTGAAGTGATGAAAATTTGGGGTGATGAATATTGGTGATGGTAGCACAATATTGTGAATGTAATTAATGCCACTGTATTGTATGCTTGAAAGTGGTTGAAACAGGAAATGTTGAATTGTATATATGTGACTACAATGAAAAAAGATAACATCCTAAAAAGAAAAAAAGGCAAATCTGATAGCCATTCTTCCTGCCCCATCTTCTTCACTGACTCTCCACAGCTCTCAGGAGGAGCGTAGGGTCCTGGCACTGACTTCCAGGGGTTCTGTGCCTTCTCCTTTCTTCCCGTATGTACCTATTTGCCCATCTTCACTGTCCTATGAACCACTCCCATGGAACCAGCCCTGGACTGAATACCTCCATCAGCAGGAGAACAAGGCTGGGGGCTGCCTAGGGCCTGTGCTCTCCCTTCTGGGCCTAGGGGCTGCAGCAGGAAAGGACTCAGCCCCACCCACCTCCTCAGTGCAAAGAGGTCCAAAGCCCTGGAGATGGAGAGAAGGACGAGCCAAGGCAGATGGCTTCAGAGATTGTTAGTGTGGTGCAAATGAGCTGCCAGCCCTTGGTCCCATGGGAGGAGACACATGTCACTGTCCAGACAGCTCCTGCTTTGCACTGGAAGAATAATCTGGAGCTAGGAAGCTTTGGTTTCTGAGGACGCCATGCGGAGAGGATGGGCAGGCCTGGTGGGGAAACTTGCCAAGGTCAAAACACACAACCCCCATCACACTGCCCTGCCTCTCCTTCAGTTTCTGCCCAAGGGCTTCCTGGAGCTGAGAACCACCTCCCGACATCCCCCACCCCATCTGCAGGCCCTGGGTCCAGCTGCTTGGCTGGTTTCTGCCAGTCAGGCCTTCTGGCAGAGCCCCAGATGGCTGTGATCCTCAGGGAGAGCTCCCTCTGCCCCAGGATCCCAACTTCTTCTGTCCTCCTGCCCACTGCCTGACCAAGTATCCCTTGCCCAGAAACAACTGCCCACTGTTCACCTTCAGACATCGTGTGGACTTCTCTTCCTACAACTCTCCTTTCCCATCCTCAATGTCCTAAGAACCATTTCCTCATGGTAGCAGCCCTGGACAGAAGACCTCCATCAGAAGGTACGAAGAGGGGCAGTATGATGGTGGCTCAGTGGCAGAGTTTTCGCCTGCCATGCCAGAGACCTGCGTTCTATTCCCGGTGCCTGCTCATGCAAAAAAAAAAAAAAAAGAGGAAGGAAAGCCAGTGTGCCAGTCCCTGAGTCCCCTGTGGCCCTGCACTGTCCTTCAAAGTGCCCCTGGATCCTTCCTGACTAAGGATCAGTGCAGGATTAGTTGCTCAGTCCTTCTGCAGTTGTTTATTGCGTGTCCAGGATTAATCAGGCAGAAAGCAGTGAGCAAAAAGAAAAGATCCCTGCTCTTTGGAGCTTTTGTTCTGTGAAGGAACAATGAAAAAGGTCCTGGGCACATCCAAGAAGCCAGGCGGCTGAGATGACAGGACCCAAGGAGAGAAGGGGAGCAAAGTCAGCCAGATGAGCTCTCATCAGGTACCAGCACCCACTAGGTATAAGCACCACCAGGTACTAGCACCTACCAGGTATGAGATCCTACCAGGTATCAGTATACACCAGGTACCAGCACCCACCAAGTATGAGTACCCACCAGGTATCAGCACCCACCAGGTACCAGCACCCACCAGGTAATAACACCCAACAGGTACAGGTACCCACAGGAGATATGAGTTCTCCTGGGGAGACGGGAGCCAGCAGCAGGCCCTGAGTACAGGGGTAATGGGATCACTGTGTTAAGAATAGACTGGATGCCCCCAAATAGAGCAAAATAGGGCAACTTTTGAGGGCAGAGAGCAGGTGAGAAATGGGCAGATTCCAGGTGCCCTGTTAAGGCCACACTGACTGAATTTCCTGATGGACTGGATGTGGGGAAAGAGAAGAGGCAATGATGGACCCAAGGTTCAGGCCAGGTAGGGAGGTTGCCACTTTCTGAAACTTGGAGGAGCCAGAACTCAGGGTTGGAGGCAGCTTGGGGTGCTGGTGAGAGCATGCTATGGGGGTGGGGCACTTAAGGTGGCAGGAAGTATGGCCCAACCATCAGAACTCTTCCTAGTTGTCATTTCAGGGGACCCCTGGATGCTGGACTGAGTAGGAGGTCATGTGCTCAGCCACACGGGTCAGCTCCTGGGTAAGCCAGCATGTTACAGCAGGACGGGTCAGCACCCCTCCTTGTCTGCAGGTGCCTTCTCCCATTCCCCCGAGAAGTGATGCAGATTTAGTGTCCTGGGTTGGCTTGGGGGGACCTGGGATTCTCTGGGACATCTGCTGGTTTTCTGAGTTTATGGAATCCACTCTGGAATACACCAGCCTCTACCCCACCATGACTATATCAATGTTTGTAAAAATAGGAAAAATGCAAATGGAGTATCCTAACTCCTCAGCACACTACCAACCCCCATTTCCCCCCCAACCCCACCTCAACCTGGCCTGTCCAGCCTCTTGCCTTTAAGCTCTGTCATTCCCCCAACTGGAATCTTCCCTTCCATCATCCTCCACCTTTCTTGGGTCCCCCCTTTCTTCAAATGCCCTCCCCTCTTCCTTCCACGAAATGTATATAGACACAGTCCAGCCTCCTCTTTGAAACAAAGGTGATAACTGTACCTCATCAGGCATGTGCTATCTTAGTTTCCTGGGACTGCCATAGCAAATGACCACAACCTCGATGGCTTAGAACAACAGAACTTGGTTCTTTCATAGTTCTGGAGACCAGAAGTTCAACATCAAGGTGCCACCAGGGCCTCACACCCTCTGAAGTCTCTGGGAGAGAATCCTCTCTGACCTCTCCAAGCTTCTCATGGCTCCTGACCCCATCACTCCATCTTCACATGGCCTCTCCTCTGCATCTTTGTGTTCTTTTCTTTCTCTTCTATGGACACTACTATTGGATTTAAGGTCAGGATGATCTCATTGTGATTCTTAGTTACATCTGCGAAGACCCTATTTCCAGAAAAGCTCACACACTGAGGTTCTGAGAGGATATGGATTTGGGAGGAAATACCGGTGAACCCAGAACACGCACTCTGTGCAGATATTGTACTAGATTTTCCTACATGGCTCCTCAATCCATTTGTGATGTGGTTCTTATCCTCAGTATTCAAAAAGAATGGAGGCTTAGAGGTATGAAGCGATTCCCCAGGTCACACATGTGCTGCTGCCAATGTCCCTGCTTTCCCCACTCTGCCATACTGCAGCTAATGTGGTGTCTTTCCCTGAACAGCACCCATGACTGGGAATATGGCCCAGGCTCTGCCAGGCTCTCTTACCCACGGACCCTCCTCAGCTTTGTGATTGGATGACCTATTTTGGATGGGAGACAACAGCCAAATATTATATAAAGCTGGAAGATGGGAAGGCAGAAGCCACAGAGAAGAATCTCTCAGCTACCTGTGTGGGACAAAATCCAGGGGAAGGCTCTGGTCAAAAGGTCTGTTCCATCAAGAGGGGACTACATGTAAGCATGGGGCATTTTCAAAGGTTTCCTTTAACCCAAACAAACATTGATCTTAGTCACTATTATGAGTCCTGGTTTTCAGAAAAAGCTTGGAGCACCTGGCCCTCTAAGCACACTGCTTAAAAAGAGGTCAGTCACCTGGTTGCAATGCAGAGAGCACAGATTTATAAAGAGATGGTACTGATCCCACCCTCCAAGACTAGATGCACAGACATGAAGTAGAGGCAGAGATACTGACAAGGAAATGCACCAAGAACAGTACTAGACCAGGGGCCAAGTCCTTGGAGACAGAGGAGCAAAGGCAGCTCTGGGGAAACCACCTGTCTTCAGAATAAGACACCTCACAGAAGAGAAAGGAAGTTGGGCACGAGCCCTTCATATGAGTGAGCACTTGGGATCCAAAAAGAACAGTATTTGATCAAGAGAAAGTCTGGCAGTAAGTTTCAGGCCACTCATTAAGCTCTGCCTCTCTTCCTTTGCTTTCCTGGAGTTCACTACAAGGACAAGTTGCAAGTTCTCCAGTGGGAGAACATAAAGTGGTGGCCAGCACTTCTGAGCATGGTGCTAATCTCAAGGGCCAGGGAAGAGGGAGGGTCATAGGCTCAGATAATCTCCATTTATCTCAGATAAACAGAGGCCATCCAGAAGAAAGTTTCTCCAGCAGCCACCATCACCAAGCAGTGCCTTTCTTTGGTTTCCAGTTCTGAGGTGCCATGCGCTCTCTTGAAGAAGCCAGACCTGGTCTCCTACATTTACCAAGGAACAAGGGGAGGCTAAGGGAGGGAAAGGGTTTGCCCAGCTAGAGAACAGCACCTAAAAACCCTACCAGTCTTGTCTGTAGGGTCACTGAAAGTGGCGGGGGGTGGGGGTGGGGTGGGGGTGGTCTTTGCTAAGGCTTTCCTTCAAGAAGCCAAAGACATTTTCTTTCCATTTTTTTCTCCTCAAACCCTAATGTGATTTGATATTCTGATAGGTTTTTCCCAAACAGCTTGATTTCCTTATAACAACTTTAAGGAGCCCATAGCTGGAGTGAATGAAGAATCCAATCATTGTCTCCCACCTCCATCGGTCTGCCAACGTTTTTGTGTGTGTTTGTGCATGTGCAAAAGGCCTGGACATAGAGAGTCCAGGGCACGCACGGTCATTGCCCTCGAGGGGCCTAGACTCGGGATGGAGCCGCGACCTCCCCTTGGGAAAGGTGGTCAGTGTGCAAGGGGAAGCAAATGGACGGCCATGTCCGAGCTACTAGAGGTACTTTTGGGAGGGAAACAGCGTACTGAGCTGGAGTGATTATGAAGGTGCCCCAGAGGGGGTAGAATTTGAGCTGAAATTTTAATTTCCCTAAGAAAAAGGGAAAATAACCCACAGTTTTAACTTGGAAAAGAAAGTCATTTCTACCCACTTCAGGGGTCTTCTTTGCTGCTTCCAACTTCCCAACATTGGCTTGCCCAGGCCTCAGTCTTCAAATCTCTTCTAGACTCCATTTATACCCATTCATTTGAGGCTCTCAAGCAATTTCATGGTTTTGAATACCACCCACATGTGGACAACTCCCAATTTTATATCTTCAGCCCACATCTTTCTTCTGACCTCCAGACTTGAATATCCAGCAGCCTCATCATCATCTTCACTAGGATTTCAAATAGACATCTCCAACTTTCATCAAAACTCTTTCCTCTGATCTTCCCCTTCAGTTAATAACAGTTCCATCCTTCCTCAGTCCAAAACCTGAGTGTGGGAGGCTCCCTCCTCCCCTCTTCTCACGGCTGACATCTGATTTGTCAGTATATCCTATTGGTGCTACACTTTCTAACACATCCACAGCTCTGTCCACCATGGAGAGATTTGCCACCATTTTGTGCCTGGATTTCTGTAAGAACCTCTAACCGGTGGCCCATCTGACCTGGCCTCTAACAGCCCTTCTCTTGCTGATCCTCTTCCAGCCAGGCTAGGCATGTTCCCCACCATAGCTGCTGTCATTTCCCAGCTACCCACAGGCTCGCTCCTCATCCTCCTGCAAGTCTTGGCTCAGATGTCCCCTTCTCAATGAGGCCTACTGTGATCACCCTTCTATAAATTACAACCCAGCCATCCCAGATCCCTGTGCCCAAGTGATGTGGCAGTAAATGTTTAAAAACGCATTCTTAGTGGAGCCCAACCTTGACTTGCATGTCAGTGAGTGCAGATGTGGGACCCTAGACACGTCTGTTGGACTCTAAAGGCTTTGCTTGTCCCATTTCTGCCAACTTGTGAAACATTCGACTCCACTGGGTGGCATGTGACCAAAGACCCACCCAGCCTTCTTGGTTGGAAGTAATGACCATTTTCCAGACTAGGTTAATGACATCTGGCGGTGGGGGAGGGGGAGGCGGTGGAATTCAATCACTTCATGGGGTGTCAACAAATTACTCAAAACACATACATACACACACACAATTTTAATCCACTTCAACTAGGAAGACATCTCCAAACTTGCTGGCTTAATAAATAAGACATCATCACATCTCTAGACGTGCTACCCAGCCTTTACATTTGTGGAAATTCTGCTAAAGAGGCAACACTCTATTTGACATATGAGGAAATGGAATGAGAAAGGGGAGTCAACGTCTCCACTTTCAGAGTGAGCTGACATGGAACTGGGACTCCGTGGTCAGTGTTGGTTTAATTCAATGTGAGGTTAGACCATGCATCAGATTCTACTCTTCAGTGATAGTGGGCACTCCCATTACAAAAACAGAGAGATTTAGGGCTGGAAAGGACCCTGGAGGTTATCTGAGCCCAGATTCTCAAATGTGATGGTAGAACAGACTCAGAGAGGAGCCGTGAGACGAACCAAACCAGCCTCATGGGCCACGCATGTCGTTTGGAGGAACTGAGGCACCCACCTATTTTAAAAGCTCCCCTAGTGATTCTCAGGAGCAGCAACTTCAGGAACCATGGTTCTAGTGCAACCTCCTGCTTTTACAGATGAGGAAACTGAGGCTGGAGATTTTAGAGAATTTTCCTTCCTGAATGCAGAGCAAGACAGGGACACAGGCAGGCCTCCCAGGCCATTTGTCCACTGCTCCATGCTGTGTTCCGTCCCTGCCAGGCAACCCCAAGATGGAGAAATCAACATTTTTGCAGGCATCTGATAAAACTAAGACTGTTTGGAATTGCCCTCCAAACAGCTTCTCAGTTCCTGGTGGCCTCAGAGCATCTGTATTGGGGAGGGTAAGCACAAGTATCAGTGCCTGCATTTACTGATCGGAAAACCTGAAGAGCTAGAAGTCTAAGTTCTAAGACATAGCATAGCCTAAATCAGAACCCTGGACCTGGGTTTCCATTCTTGCTCTGTACTCACTGGTTGTGTGATCCTGGGCCAGTCAGTGAACCTCTCTGAGCTTTGGGTTCCTTGCTCATTAAGTAAAGATAATAAAGGAACTAACCAGTCTCTTAGCACTGTCCTGAGCACTTGATAAATAGGATCTGTTGGGACCAAGTGCTTCCAAATCCCTTTGTCAGTTCCTGAAGGGCCAAAACTAGAATCACAGATGACTTACAAATGAGAAAACTGAAACTTGAGGAAGAGAAACAACTTGCCCAAGATGTCTTAGCCGATCAGGTACAGGTCTGACACTACGATACAGCTGGGTTTTCCACAAATGCTCTGTCTACCCAGAAGCCCAGGTCTCCACATTCTCACCCTACTCCTCACTCTCTCTAATGCACGGCCTTTAATGAAACTGGAGAATCAGCTTCTCGTTAGAACTCCTATGGGTGGGTGTGTGAAAGGGAAAAAGGAACACACTGTCTCTTGCAAGCTCCATAAATGAACTCGATCCCTAGAAGAAAAGTAATTAAAGCCATGAATCCTGGGACAGAGGCTGCATCATTCATTAACTTTGGTGCGATTCTCTTGGCCCCACACAATCATCTCCATGGGGGCCCCGGACAGAGAAGAGCTGATTTGCAAAGGAGCACAAACTGCTTAGCTTGGAATTTACTGTCTGATAAGGGACCATCCATCACATCTATGGGGGAGATAATCACCCATGGTCACCACAGAGCAGCAGCCGAGCCACCACATGCAGCAGCCCTCCCAGCCCAGTTGGGGCTTCCTTTCAGACAAGACCTTATGTGAATGCTCCTGGGATCAGTAAGAAGCGAGGTCAAGACCACTGGGGAAATGGGGACAAAATCTCCCTTCCCCGTTTGTTGCAGATCTTTCTTCCAGCTCTGAATTCATTTCTCCTTACAGAAGACAGCAAAAGGCAGGGAATAAAGTCCAGAGGAAACTCACCAACCAAGCAGCACTTAATGAGAATAGCCACTAGCTTCCCAGCAGGAAGCCAGGAGATTTTAAGATGCAAAACAAGTGCAAGGGACAGTCCCTGCTCACAGGATACTCAGAGGTCTCTGCTTGCCCAGAAACTGGCTGTGTGCCAGCAAGCTTGCCCCTTCTCCTCTCTGAGCCTCAGCTACTTCTTCTGCAAAGAGACCAGCTCAGACCAAGCTTCAGCATGCCATGGGAAACAAGGAGAAAGGGTCAAAGTAGGTGTCATCCTGCTGGCAAAGCCGGCCAGCAGAGCTGGGTGGTTTAGAGGGATCCAAGATAATGATGGCTTGGGGGAGGCCCCCATGGCACCTCCCTGGCTTTAAAGAAGTAGAGGGTGAGAAAAGCACACCCCCTTGGGAAATGCTTCTTTAGACACTGGGATTTTTTTGACCTGGAAGAGTGTGAAACCACAGAGGACTTTGGAGGCAAATTGGATTCTATTCTACCGGGAAGTGGGGAGTCATTGAGGTTTTGGAGAGCAGCAAAGAACAATCGTAGGCAGGGAAACCAGAGGAGAGAGGGTCTAGGCTTTCCCAAGGCAAGGGATGGGGACTGTGGTTCTCGTGGAGCCCTTCCAGTCAGCCCTCTGCATTCCTATTACATCTGAAAATCAGAGTCTACCTAATGGTTTGCTTGCTTTGAGTATTTTTAAAGAGGGCGTGAAGAGCCAGGGAGCAGGAGAGCGTGGCAGTGAGTTCTCGGCCAGAGGGAGAACTATTTGCCAACCTGGACTCTCTGCCCCTCATTAATTCGAGGAGCTGAGAAAGCACTCTTCAAAACCTGGCTCTTCCACCAGAAACACCAACTGCTCAACCTTTTGTGAGGACAGCACTACTGGCCACCCCGGGATCTCAAGCCCCAGATGGCAAAGTGCCCCAACCATACGATTACAATGTCCACTCGGTGTCATCCCTGCCTGTTAATTGCCGGTGGAGAGTGTCCCACTCATCACTTCTTTATCTGTTTGCTTCAGGGGCAATCCCCTCCTCAGTGCATTACTGGGAGACTGTCTGGCTGAGTTGCTATCCCGAATGCCAAGCGCCGGGCACAGCTTCCGCTCCTGGCCCAGCAGTGACATCTGGGTCTTTGTTTGGCTCCTGTCTCACTCCTTGGCTGGCTGTGTTCCTGACTGGCAGAGCAGAGGGACAGCTTGGGAAGCTGCAGTGGAAGCCAGTGGCAGCTCCTGGCCCTGGACACTGGAGCACAGAGCCCTCCTTCCCTTCTTAGCTGCAGTTAGGTAGTCTGAGGTTAGAAGGTAGGGCAGTGTGGCCACCCAGGAGAATGCTGTGACCTCCTGGGCCCTGGGATCCCCAGACTATACCTGGGTCTTGGCTCCACAAACGGAGAGGGAAGGAGACCCCTGGGGTATATTCCCAGAGGCAATGACGTTTCACATGGAAGCCAAGGGAGAGAAATAAGGTTATGACACCTGGAGAAGAGAAAACAGAAGGAGCAGGCAGCCAGCATAACACCAGAGAAATAGTTAATGTAGGAGGGACCAAAATTACCCTACTGACTCAGGGAGGTAGAATCAGGACTTTTGAGTGGAAATGGTAGAAAGTCAAATTTCATCTCAATAAAGGAAAAAAGTCCAGCCAAGGTGTGTGGGCTGCCTCTGGGGGCAGCACATTCCCCAACGAAGGTGTCCGAGTGGATCAAGGACGAGGTGGGTCAGAAAGCTGGACTCCACCTCACTTTAAGTCTTACGATGCTATGAAAATGCTCCCAGAGATACCAGTCCAGGAAACAGATTTCTGTCTGCAAAGTGGCATGGAGGGGAGAGAGCACTGGATTGGAAGTCAGGTGTCTCTGCCATTAACTTGTGGACAGAGGGATTTGCCAAATCACTTCACTCCTCTGAGCCTCTGGTTTCTCATTGGAAATATCCCAGGTCTTAGAGAAGACCACCTCTAAGTGTGGCCGTGCTACCTGCTCCAACCCTCACCTGCCACTTACAGCCAGAGGAGAAACCCCAGAGGGTCTGCACACCAGAGCCGCATTCTTGGAAGAAGTCTTTTCAGAGTAACCCAGAAGTCAGGAAGTGGGGGTGGAGCAGGACTTTTTATAGCATAGTAAGATCAATGTCACACTCACAGTCAGGCTCAGAAGCTCAAAAATAGAACTGATGAGGATTTGGACAGAAATTTCCCCTTGTGGTTTGAGATGTATCTGATTGTTTTTAGGTACTTAAAGTAAATAAAAGGAAATGGTGAAACTACCACCATGTCTTCTCTACCCAGCAGCAGAATGGAAGGCATGAAGGGCTCACAATTGCACCCAGAGGGCATGAGCATTCACAAGAGAGGAGAAGATGCTAGAAACTTTTCAAATTCCACTGGAATCTGAGAATGGGAGATGAAGCAAGAGAAGAAGGTTCTTGGGGAAAGAGAAAGGAAAATTGAGTGGGAACAAAGCAAGAGCTGGTAGAACAGAAAGAGTGCCACTTGGGACAACTCTGCTGGCCTAGGGGAAGTCCATCTGGGGCCATCCCAAAAATCCAAGCCAAGATGTTCTCACCTTTGGTTGGTGCAGACTAGAAGACTGCTAGACCAGGACGGAGGGGTTGGGGGGAGGTCGAATACCCAGTTCCTTTTTCCATCCTCACCCCCAACTCTGACATTCAAATTTCTCACCAAAGGCCTTAATGTGTATTTGAACATCCTTGGTATCTCCCATTCCCTTGTATGTATTTGCTTTAGGAAGGTCATGGCCAAGCTGACTTCCACATAAGGGCATGGAATAAATTCTAACCCAACTCTGGAGTCAACCAGAACAAGGACTTAGTGTGGGCTGAGTGGCCTTCAGTGGCTGAAAAAATAATAAGGTAGAGTCCTTTGGACTCTCTCCCTCTCCACTGTTATCTCCCAACCTTGGGTGAAAAGATTAGGACCTGTTGCTTGGTTCACATGGGGAAAGGAAGGGCCACCCTCTGGGATCTCTGGACTTTGATGCAGTGCCCAGCTTTCCTGAATCACATCCAGGTGTGCACTGAGCCAGATATGCACTTGCAGTGCTGCCAAAGGCTTACGGTGTCTCAGTGTGTGGTTCTGGGGAGTCCAGTGTGACAGGAACTCTGCACAGACAACCAGAACCTTGGTTGGAATCTACTTGGGAGGTGCATGTAAGAACTCTTCTTCTGGCACAAATATTTCAAGCAAAAATGGCTTCCAGGCACAGGCAGTGATCTGCTGGTGCACAGCACTGGGAAAATCCTGCTAAGGCAGAAAAGACCCCTGAGCCTGAGATGAGATTGGAGAGATTTGTGCATAGAACATGGAGAAGGGAGCAAATACTCTGGCAGGGTTTGCCCAAGCTCTCAGCATCAGAGTTCCCTGGAGACCTTTACAGTGTTAACCAACAACCTCAAGCTTGGTGAAGTGCCTGAGACCCTTTCAGAATTTTCAAGGTAAATCAGGGTGGAGTAGGAGGATGTAGAAGCCATAGAAATTTTAAAGAACAGCGCTGCAAGCTTGGGCCTTAAAGATTGAAAAAGAAGTAGTCAACTAGGAAGACAGCTACCCCAAACAGGATGGGCACGGAGATGCTTAGAAGCATCTTCTCCTAAACAGGGAGCCTGAGCCCCAAATCATGGGCTCTCTGCCCCCACATTTGGTCACTAATACATGTATAAACAATGGTATCACTGGTGAGCTGCATACATCTGTGAAATATTCTTTGGTGTTGGTGAAGATGCAGGGCCAACCAGAATACAGGTAAAGATCCCAAAGTCAGAGCTGGACCAGCTCTTTGGTGGGGTGTGAAGCTGCCCACAAGCCTTGACCCCAACTTGCTGGCTGTGAGCGCAAGTGTGAGACAGGTGCAAATCAGAGGAGGGGGAACACGTGCCCGGCCATGCCAGATGTGAGTTAGCACTCCTCCCTGGTCTTTCCCAGCGCCTTGCTCGGGGCCTAGTAGACGACTAATTAGACTTTGATGTGGGCTGAAGGTAGAGCTTGTGGGAACAGCAATCCCCACAAAGGGTGTGAGGGCGAGAGAGGTGGTGCCCACACCATGAGAACTGGGCTAAGTGGCCGAAGTATTGGGATAAACCTCACTCAGTCCAGGTGCTAAGCCATTATTTCTGGCAACATGGACGGATCGATGCCTAGTTACACAATGAATGCCTACCTTGGCTGCTGGCACACAACTCTGGGGAGTCGAGGGGATGGACTCTCAGTTTCCATTCAGTCCAGCTGGTGGGGCCTCCAGGAGCAGAGCCCGGGAGACCAAACTCCACCTGCTCCCGCTCTTGCCTCCATAGGTAAATGTGGGCAGCAAGGGAGGGCAGTATCTCAGAGAGTTCCCAGACCCGGGCACTTTAGACACCAACAACTGAAGAAGCCACAGTAAAGGGCATCCATTTCATGGCACTGTATGGAATCCCTGTTTGGGGCAAGTGGATACCCCATTCCACCAAGGTATAGAGGAGGCAGGTGGCGAGGCCTGGTACAGTCGCACCAGATGGTGGCAGGTCTCGCACCCCAGGCTAAGAGGAGGGACTCTTTTTTCTAAGCAATGGGAAGGCTTTGAAGCTATACGATCAGAGTAGTGTAGAAAGCAGTGCTGCTGGCACGTGCAGGGCACTGGAGCGGGTAGATCAGGCCGGTGGGCCGGCTGGAGGCCATGGTGCTCCAAGACCTCAGGCGGGGACCACTTCCTCTCTCCAGATGGCCTTCCTCCCCCTTTTCCTTATGCCCCAATCCTTGCCCTGGCAGCTTTCCAGAGCAATGTCTGGCACAGAAAGGGTAGGGAAACATATTTCTTGAAAGAAACAGAGTGTGATGTTCACAAAAGTCCAAGGGAATCCAAGTCACTTTTGGTGAGAAGTGATGTGTTACTCAGGACTCTCCAGAGGAACCGAACCAACAGGATAGATGATGGATGGATGGATGGATGGATGGATGGATGGATGGATGGATGGATGGATGGATGGATGGATGGATGGATGGATGGATGGATGGATGGATGGTTGGATGGATGGATGGATGGATGGATGGATGGATGGATGGATGGATGGATGGATGGATGGATGGATGGATGGATGGATGGATGGATGGATGGATGGATGGATGGATAGATAGATAGATAGATAGATAGATAGATAGATAGATAGATAGATAGATAGATAGATAGATAGATAGATAGATGATAGACAGATTTATAATAGGAATTGGCTTTTGTGACCAAGGGGATTGGCAAGTCCAAATTCCAGAAGACAGGCCTTAAATTGTAAGCTCCGATGAAGGTGAAATATAATTTTCCTGGAGAAGCTGGCTGCCTGAAGTAGAATCAGGAATTTTCTTTTCAGACTGCTGAAACATCAGTTCTGGCTCTAAGTCCTCCAACTTATTGGCTGAGGAGACTCCCCTCATTGCTGAGGACAATCTCCTTTTGTTGATTGTAAATGCAATCAGCTATAGATGCAATCAACTGACTATAGATTCAAATCCATTTACAAAATACCCTCAGAGTAGCCAGCAGGCCAGTGCTTACCTAAACAAACAATAGGACACCATAACCTAGCCAAGGTGATGCCTGAAATTAACCATCACAAGTGAGATCCCTAGTATATGAGTAAGCATCAAAGAATTATTTTAACTGGACCCACTTTTTATGGAAAGTTAATCTGAGAGCCATTCATTTTGCTGTGGTGTATATGTGTGTGTGAGAAGCTTCTGCAAGTTTGGGAGCAGGAGCTGGGTCACAGCTGTTTCACTCTGCAAAAGAGGCCAGCCTCCTGAGTCCAGTGCTGTATAGGGACAAAGGAAGAGGCAAACACTCACAAAAAGGATTTTAGAGAAGCAAAGCATCCATAATGGAGCTTTAGGTGGTTCACTGTGATATAAACCCTTCTATGTCTCCCATGAAAGCTTCTGTAAATTCCACTTTGTTCACTAATGCTTCTGTGGGAAAGAATTCTTTTTCAGATGCTGAGTTCTGCACCCGTATGGTGCAGGATATAAATAGAGATCCTCCCACAGGTGCTGGGGCCAGAGGACCAGGGGCCAGCTGATACTGGGCGGTGGAGTCCTCAAGGCTGAACTTAGCCTAAGGGACTCAGAAGAAATTCCTTAGGAATAGACAAAGCTGGAGAGAAGACAGCGGGTGGACAGGAAGACAAGGGTCCCTGAGAGACGGTCCTATAACCCAACAGCCTATGATCTGTGAACCACCAATGCTTGCCCCTCTGTGTCCCCATTGGCATGGTGATCTTTGATCTCAAAACTCAGCAGTTCACTGGGCCCCGGGGGAGGGCAGGAAACCTACAACAAAAACTCAGAGGAAATCTCATCACAAGAAAAAATAAATACTAAGCTTTTGCACCAAGCACTGCTCAGGACGTCCAACTGTGTTCCTGGTATTTTAAGTGTATGCTTTCTAAAAAAGAAAAGAAGAAAACTATATAAAAGCAATTGAAATCCTCCCTGAAAGAAAGCTTGCCTCTCCTGGGCCCAGCCCTCACTTCACCCTGTGACTCTCCCGAGCTTGATACAACTAGCAATAGGAATGGAAGGCTATAATTAAACCAAGATGGGCTGGTGCTACTGTTCAAATTAGACTCCTTAAAAATAAAAATAAAAAAACAGCATTTTCAATAAAGAGAGCTAAACTCAGCATGCCATAGTCATTACTGTAGCACTTTTCTTCCAGGAGGATTAACAAATACAAAGTATAGGGCCTAGCAATTTTGATCAAGCAAAGTATTTTAACGGGTTTTCTTTCCCTTCTTTCTTGAATTAAAAGTGTACTACTGTGGTTGTTTTCTATGTATAACGTGGACACATGCATGCATGCCAGGTCTCTCCCACCCAGCAGGGGAAACAAGACAGTCTGTATCTCTTTTAGGAGTTGTTGGGGAAAAGCCATACCAATAAAAATATAATTAAAATGGCCTAGATAGATAGAAAGATAGATAATGGATGGATGGACGGATGGATGGATGGATGGATGGATGGACGGATGGATGGATGGACGGATGGATGGATGGATGGATGGATGGACGGATGGATGGACGGATGGATGGATGGACGGATGGATGGATGGAGAAAGAGAGAGATACACACATATAATAAAGAGCGTATTACCACTGCTATGGTGGTAAGTTTTGAACTTTGGAACATGCATTTAAGCTCAAACTAAACATGCAACCCTAGATTTGAAAATGTGGCTGTAAAAGGCCCAGAGGAGAGAGGGGACCAGGGGAGGCCCCTCACCTAATGGCTGAACGTGGACGTGAACAAACCTCAACACTTGAGAAGAGCCCCAGGAGAGAAGGACAGCGTACTTCTGCAGCTAGAAGCTTTCTGCTCTCTTCAGGTTCGATGACTAGAAAAGAAGGAAGGGGAGAGGAGATGAAGACAGGAAGCAGGGTAGGGAAAGGGGAAGGAGAAGGCTGCAGGGTGCCTATTTTAGTTTTCTAAACCTGCTGGAAGCAATATACCAGAACTGGGTTGGCTTTTCCAAAGGGGTTTATTAGTTTACAAGCTTACGGCTCTGAGGCCATGAAGACGTCCTAATCAAGATATCATCAAGATGACACCTGGACTCCCCTGTTGGCTGGCAAGGCACATGGCTTTGTCTGCTGGTCTCCCCCTTCTCTTCTGGAATTGTGGCTTTCAGCTTCTTCTCCAGTGGCTTCTGCTCTGTTTTTGTCTTTTTCTCTCAGCTCTGTCTTTCTTTCTCAGCCTCTGCGTGTTTCTCTGAATTTTATCCTCTTATAAAGGACTCCAGTAAGGGGATTAAGACCCACCTGGGGCACCTCGACTGAAATAACCTCATCAGAAGATCCCACCCACAACAGGTCCACACGCACAGGAGTAGATTAGCTTTGAGAACATGATCTTCTGGGGTACATGAAGCTTTCAAACCATTTCAGTGCCTTTGGTCACAAAGAAGAGAAAAACCCTCAAGATATCATTTAAGAAAAAAGGGAGATGTATGATCAAGACAAAGGAGTGACCCATGGACCTCAAAGCAGACGGCCTCAGGAAGGTTCTGGAACAATGAATAAGACAATCTTCAGACATCCAGGCGTTCCTTCTCTTTACCCGACTCCAGTCCAAACAGGTTCTCTCAGCTCCCTCCTCTCTCTACAGCCTCTCTCTCTTGATTCCAGGCTCACAAAGCTGCAGTGAAGGCCCAGGATGAAGATTGTACACTTCCGTCTCTCTCTGACCTACCCAGAGGCAGGAGCCAACTGGCTGTATCTGAATCCCAATTCCAGGTTCCCCCAAGTGAGATCCAATGACCCGTGTCTACCTCGGTAACCACTACTGGTCAGGAGAGGGTCCCACGGCAAATACCCAGACTAAGGCCCATCCTTGGGTGGGGCATGATGGGCTAGATGTCAGAGAAAGGGGGACCCATGGGCCAGGAAGATGACCCAAAAGTCAGATGAGGGAAGGTTCAGGAAACAAGTAAGAGGGGGAGGGGGAAATGTAGAAAGGGAAAAAGAAGAAATCTTTCTTTCTCTTATTTACCTGTCTTTATCTCCTTGTCCTAAGGAAGCCTGGCTGTCTTCCTCAGCCTTGGTTTGGAAAAACAAAACCTTGCAAGGAGAAATCTGGTCTAAACAGATATACACTGAAGGTACATGCTGTGGAACCTTCTAGACTTCTCCCCTCATCTTTGCCTCATTCAATAGTTACCAAACAGGATCAGCATGTCGGGTCCTTCCTTATTCCAAGGAGGGCCTAGGAAACAATAAATGGTGTGTGAAGATGGTCTCTTCCACCACAGCCTCCCTTTCTAGCATCCTCATCCCCCGTTCTCAGCCGTACTCTAGAGTTTTTGCACTGCTCCCCCAAAATTCCACCTCCCCTCTCTCAGCACCTTCTTCTTCTCTGTTGTTTTCCAGGTAGGGTCCTCACTAAAGAGGCCGAATCGGACCCAATTATTGAATTTATACTACCATTATCTTTAATATGCTTACATTTTGCTTTCTTTCCAGATTACTGCTAAACATTAAACAGTGGAATGGATATAGACAGTATTAAGGAACCTAGGCTCCCCATTGCCTCCTACACACCCAACATTTATTCCAATTCTGCAGTCAGTGCAGCTGCATGGAGTGTACACTCTTCCAGCTCAAAGCATCCTCCAAATAATATTTTTAAAGTTGCTTATTTGTCTTGCAAGGAACACAGCAAGTGGAGAAATAATTCCACACACAGGAAGTGGTTTAAATGAAAATCAAGAATTCTGGAATAATTTGGAAAGGGGTCAGTCAAAGAAGTTACCTTCAACTAGGTGAAATGTAAGCAGAGATTGCAAGCTTGGTAGGTGCTAGTCAGGCAACCAGTGCTAGAAAGAATATTCTAGAAAGAAAAAAGCTGGAAAAGCAGGCAAGATGTGATAACAGAGGATCTGGATAAAGACTGTAGACTTTATCTAAAGGTGACTCTAAGACCCATGAAGGGGTTCAAGCAGAAGAGTGATATGGCAAACTTTTATTTTAGAAATCCACTCTGGTTATGTTGTGGAAACAGATTGGAGAGAACAAGAGGTGAAACAGGGAGAGTACCTACTGCTCAAAGTCCAGGGTTCAAGTGAAGGTGGCTTGAACTGAAGGAGAGCAGAGTCATGGGGAGTGGATTAGAGAGATCTTCCAGGGGTGGAATCTTTAGGACTTTGAGTGAACGTAAGGCATGGAAGGCAGGGAAATCATGAGCATTAGGGAAGTAAGACAGGAATTGCTGATTTGGGGATGGTTGCAACAGATATATAAAATCAGACAGATAAATAAACTCTGACATCCTTTAAACTGTCCAAATGGAGACACCGGAATAAAGAATTGAGAGCAGAGAGAGACCTAGGAGTCTCTGTGGTGTGGTGTAAATGGAAATGGACAGGGGCTCATTTCCTGGGATCTTCCTGACACTCTAGATTTCCCCACTGGCTGAACATGTTAGGAGAATGGAATTGGGATTCTTCAGTCATGTTCCAAGCAGCCCCAGGTGGGGAGGGGCTTCTTTGGGACCAGCAAGCAAATGCAATGACTCATTGGGGCTCCTCTTACCCCCAGGTTTCCCCCCATCACAAAACCTGCAAAGAAATGGCCAAGGCTCTGGAAAGGCTTCAGAGACTTCCATGGAAGCCAGAGAAGTGGGGCAAACAGGAAGCAGCAGTATTCAAGATGAAGAAGAGTCAATAAAGGGCAGCCAGGGAGATGACAGGAATATGAGAGGATGTGTCGTCCTAGCAGCCAGGGACAGTACTCCTAGAGGAAGAGGTCAACAAGGAGAAAGGCTAAATGAGTAAGATACTGGAGAGTATATGTTGGATTTACCTATCCAGGGGTCACTGGTGACCTGCGAGAGAATAGTATCAGGAAGAGTTTCAAAGGAGAACCATATTTTCATGGGAAGAAGAGGTGGGGGACAACTTGGTCACTTTTTGGCTGGGAAGGGAAGAGACAGAAGGAGTCTCCAATGGAGAGCAAAAGACCTCAAAGGCAGTTTTTAAGAGAGTAAAGGTTTGAACACACATAAATGATGTTGGGAATGAGCCAGTGAAGAAGGAGAGATGAATCCCGAGGAGGCAAGAAGGAAAGAGGTGGGGCAATCCTTCTACTTTAATCCACATGGAAGAGGAAAGGAAGATCAATCAGAGCCGTAATGGAAAAGACAGAACCCAAGTTAAGGGATGTGTAGGGGACTCCTGGGAGTAGAGGACTATTTTATGTAGGTCATGAATAAATGTTGAATGGACAAACTAATACATGCACAAGTAAAGGAAAAACCCAACATGTTTAGCAATAGATGTATGAATCAGGCCTGTTGCTTTTTCATAAGATTTGATCTGAGATTGTCCCCTGTTCCTCTTAGTTGTTTGGTGTGCTGAACAGCAGCCAGGGACCACTGCATACTGAAAGTAGGCCACAGTAATCCCCATGGGCAAGCCAAATTATTTCCCCAGTACATTTTGAATTAACTCTAAAAGCTGGGGGCGTGTGATTAAAACCCCTAAATCTACAAACCACAAAGCATGCAAAACCCAGCATCTGGACATGGATAATTGTAAGGGCTATTGCTATGAGGAAAAGCCAAAGGCAGTATTTCCTTTGAGCTGTGGGTTTCTCTGCCTTCCCTCCTCCTTGCCTTCTCCCTCCTTGACACCCGTGCTCCTACCGTTTCTGACTATGCCTTGAGACCTCCACTCTGTGGTATCAGGGTCCAGATGAAAGCCATAAGCATAACTGGGCCATTGAATTCCAAATTAAATCACCCCCACAGATCCTTCTTATTCCAGTTACTGAGCTCATTGGAGCAGAGATAATAGAGCATCTCCTTCCTCTAATGGCCCGTAAGCAAGACAGGAAGAGAAACCAGCTTCTCTACTACTTCACTAGAGAAAACAGGAGGAAGAGGTCACTGACAACAGCCTCAAAGTTTTTAGTACTTTGGAGGAACTTTCTCCTGCCCACAAATGATCTGGAGCATGAAGAATGGACTGAATAGGATGGGATGGTTATAAACCAAATGGACATCCATTCTCACATTCTAGTGACCAGGGTCCCAGTTCTGGAGTTAATTGTCCCAAGAGCCTCCCTAGCAAATCCCATCTGTAGGCAGAAGCACATGAGATCTCATGGAGCCAGAAGTAGCCCCATAGGGACTACTTGCCAAGAAAAGTGAAATCTGGGTAGAAGCATCCTGGTTTGGATCGACTTGAGACGCATGAGCCACAGGGTCTGAAGAAAGCACACCTCTCCAGGGAAGAATTTAGGACAAGAGTGACTTTGATTCTGGAAATTTGTATGATTCCCAGGATGCCTCTGGCACTCAGCAGTGTATCCAGGGCCTGGGACCTGCTTGCCTACAGCTGCTGGATTGTGGGAAACACTCTGGGTTCCCAGCACTTCTTTGGTCAGGACCCCATGATGTTCTGGGATGGAACCTAAGCCCTACTAACGTCCCCAATCATGTTCACCTGCTTAGAAATCAGATCACCCTAAGAAAGGATCTCTAGTAAAGAAAACGAACTGGATGTGGGGATTCTCAGTGTGAGCAGAAAGCAGAGTGCAGCCCCCTTTTCTGTGCAAACTGGCAAATCTTTCCTTAAAGGACAAGAGTAAAAACAGTCATTACCACAAATGAGGGTTGTGATCTCTAATTGGTTTCTTAAAAATCGCTCACGCTGAATGCAATAGAAATGGACAGGGGCTCATTTCCTGAGATCTTCCTGACACTCCAGATTTCCCCACTGGCTGGACATGTTAGAAGGGAATTGGGGCTCCTCAATCATGTCCCGAGCCAGCCCCAGGTGGGGAGGGGCTTCTTTGGGACCAGCAAGCAAATGCAATGACCCATTGGGGCTCCCCCTACCCCCAGGTTTCCTCACCATCAGAAAACCTGCAAAGCAGTGGCCAAGGCTCTGGAAAGGCTTCAGTGGGACAAGCAAGAGTGTCCTAGAAGAGGAAAAGGGACATGCGGGGTCTGGGGCTGCGAGTGGAGTCCAAAAGCTTCAAAACCTATGGCCTTAGCCAGCTCCCCTTCTTCGCATGGTGAGGAACAGAGGTCAGGAGAGAGCCATTACCATGACAACCAACTGGACCTGGGCCCAGGAGGTCCCTGTGACTCAGATATCTCCCCTATGTTGTTACCCAACCATCTGTCAGGCAGGGGGAAAGGAGGTCCCGACAAGGAGAAATTCAGCAGACCCCTTCCTCCTGTTTCCAGCTACCACCCCCACGAACTCCATCTATACCCTCTCCCCATCCTGCCCATCTCCAGGAAGTACTAAGGATCTCCTACGGCCCTACCCCTCATCCTAGGGGAATGTTACTGATTAATACATCATAATTAAGACTAATTAAAAACGCTAACATTTACGAAGCACTATCTTTCTGCAGGTATTTGACATAGATCATTTCATTTCATGTTCAAGAAAGCCCAGTGCTTTCAACACTGCTGACGTTCCCATTTTACAGATGAGGAAACAGAGGTCTGGAGAAATTAAGTTGCTCGAGGTCACTGCCAGTGGGGGACAGACATGGAATTTGAACCCAGTCCCTTTGGCCTCAGAGCTCTCTCTTGCCTCTGTCTTCATTGCAACTCCCAGGAGCATTTGAGTGTTTCGTTTTGATCCTGAAGAGGAGGGTAATGCTCAACCCCAAGCCTTTTTACCATCAACTATTTTGAAGAGGGCCCCTATATAGAAGCATATTTTAGGAGCAAATCTCTCTGGACCTACTCAAATGGCTCACCAGGAAATTGCTTCTCTTGTCTTCCAAGCCCTATGATTTTCCAGTCTTCTTGGATCTGGTGGGATGGATACACAGAGATATTAGGCAGAGGCAACTGGAATGGCTTCTAGGAGATCCAATGGCCAGCCCTCTAGCCCATATTCCCAAAGAGCCTGCAAGGTTCAGTTGCCTTGGCCCCAGATGCTGTCCAAGCTGTCAGGAGGGTTGGGCTCCTTCCATTTGTCTCACTGTGGGCACTCTGCCACGTGGCATGGATGCATATGCAGGGGTCTTCCCTCCTGACCTCCACACCAGCTCACTGCCCCCTTGTCCACACAGCCAGCTCTATTTTACTCACTAACTCAGGCAGGGGTAGAAGACCTGAGACAGTGGGACAGTGAAGGGCAGTGGGAAATTTCCAACTCAACTGCTCAGAGCTCAGCGTCTCTGGAGAGGTGGTGAGGGGCCTAGTTGGGCTGAAGGCAGGACAATGGGCCCTGTTCTTGGAAACTCACCTCTTGTTTGTGCACTGAGAGTATTCTAGTTTGCTAGCTGCCAGAAGCAACACTCCAGAGACAGATTGGCTTTCAATAAAAGGGGATTTATTTAGTTAAGTATAGTTCTTCAAAGGAAAGGCAGCTAACTTTCAATTGAGGTTCTTTCTTATGTGGGAAGGCACAGGGCGATCTCTACTGGTCTTCTCTTCAGGCCTCTGGGTTCCAACAACTTTTCCCAGGGTGATTCCTTTCTGCATCTCCAAAGGCCTGGGCTGAACTGGGAGTGCTGAGATGAGGTATGCTGAGCTGCTTAGGCTGTGCTACATTGAGTTCTCTCATTTAAGCACTAGCCAATTAAATCAAACATCATTCACTGCAGCAGGCACGCCTCCTAGCCGGCTGTGGATATAATCAGCAACAGATGAGGTTCACGTGCCCTTGGCTCATGTCCACCTCAATAGAACTAGGTGCCTTCACCTGGCCAAGTTGATACCTGAACCTAACTACCACAGAGGGGGACTGGATGAGATCAGAGGGTCCAAGCTGTGCCCTGAGGAGCCCCAGGGTGCCGAGACCAGCTATGTGCTTGGGGTGGCACACTCCATCACAGACTGCATGTCCATGCCACCCTGGGCAAGTGGTGGGGTCCAACAGCTTGAGGGTGGGAAGGGGAGACCAACTAGGGTGTGGGGGAGAGAAAGTCCAACCAAGCAGCTCCCCCTTTGGATCTGTACCATGTAGGAGAGCTTCAAAAAGGTTCCTCTGCTGAGGAAGGTTTGAACATTGTTGGGTTGGCTGTTCTAGGCCCCCCTAGCTCAGATGCTGGGCCTGCAGGAGGTCCTGCCCTGCTCGCTGCACTTCACTTGCTGTCAAGGAGCCAGAGGGGTTGGATGAGCCACCTTCGATGGTTGGACTGCACTTTCACAGCATTGAAACAATTGCAAGACTCCAAGACAAAGCCACATTATAGTAGAAGGGACCTCAGAGGGTCGATATCAGACCAAACACCCTGCCCAGGGCACACAGCCAGCCAGGGCAGTACCAAGCTAGACCCCAAGGACCTGCCGCCCGGTGGTCCCACACCCATACTTGTACAGACACCTTCCTGAGCCGTGGGGTGACCCACAAAGGGCAAGAGCCCCCAGCCCCTCCTCGCCACATCCACCCACAGCCTTCCCCAGGAGGTGCCAGCCCCAGGGGTGGGACACGGCCAAGAGCCCACAGGTTTGCATCAGCCAAGGCTGGAGTCCTTGTCTGTGCCTCCGTTTATAAGACAGCTTCTCCTAATGTGCATCTGAAGGTGTCCCACTGAAAGCTGATTTGAAAACCTATATCCAAACTGGGCCTCGGAGGGAGTTGAACAGGCGGCATGTAATTACACAACTTGGAAAGTGTCCAAGAGGCTGGTGTGCCCAGGAAGCTCACGGGACTAGGAAGCTGCAGTACAAATGGCACTGTCAGCAGCCCAGCTCCCTGAAGTCTGAGCAGAGAGGGAATTGGGGATGCACTGTGTGATTGTGTTTTTGGCACTGGGTCTGCTTACCTCCTGCTCCCCATCAAGGGGCATGGAATTCCCCAGAGCTCGCCTCGCTGGCTGGACCTTCTTCCCAGATCATGGGGAAAGGTGGTCTTTGTCTCAGCTGCCCTTCACGGGTGCTCTCACCTTCCAACCCACCAAAACAGAGTGTGAGGAACTTGGGGTACAAGTCTCAAGACTCATGAAGGGCAGACCATCCAACTCGGCCAGCCTGCAGCCCTCTGCTTTCACTTACAGTCTGTGCCTCACTGTCCTCCCCTGCCAGGGGAGTGAGGGGAACAGCAAGTTTTATAATCCATAGGCAGATGTTGAAGGCCATGAGGCCCCTGCTCCAATGGGGCATCAGAACTGAAATATGATGCCCTGCTAAGATACAAGTCAGACTCAGTCAGGCCAGGGCATCTGAGCATGATGCCCTGGTAGCCCAGAGAAGGGAAGAGCAGCTTCCACCCAAGGACTCTGGGAGGCTTCCTGCAGGAGGTGACGCTGAAGCTGGGAGATAGAGCAGAGCATTTTCCCAGCTGGGTTGAGGATATTTTTCACCTTCCCGAAGGCAGGGGGGGGGCCTGTCTGTGATCAGGCCCAGCTCTTGAGGAGTCTGGGTCATGCCAGAAGGGGTTTCTGACAGTAAACCGATGGGGCAGCCTCTCCTCCAAGCCCTGTACCCAGCTTGGAGCCATTCATCTCCCCCCTCTAAAGATAACTTTTTTGTTCCCTGCTTTTCTACTTTCCCTGAAACGACAGTATTGCCTCTCTTGGTGGATATATGTTTAAACATCCTCAAAAGCAGAGAAAATAATTTAATGAACATCCAGGTACCTGTCACTTAAATTCAACCATTTTGACCCTATGGCCAATCTCATTTCATCCCAAAACCCCTCCCACTTCCCCAAACCCTCTCCCCCAGACATCATATTTCCTCCTTAAATATTTCACTTTGTATCTCTAAAACATGAGTGCTTTCTTAATACATATCCATAGCACCAGCATCGTTCTTTCAAAACATCCCATTGGTGACCCCACAGTTTGGATTTTGCTGATTGCATCCCCAAAATGTCATTTAATATGTTGCTTTGTCCCTTGAGTTTCTTATAAATTGATATTTCTATTGAAACACTTAACCAGATCCAGGTATGATGTTTTGGGGGCAAGAAACTCCCAAGACTGTGGCATCATCTCCTTCGGGAGGCGCGGTGTCTGCCAGGCTTTGTGCAGTGTTGGCCGCCAATGGTCATTACCAGATAGGTTCATTTGCTAGAGGTTGCAAAATGATGTTCTAATTCAACAATTTATTCTTTCTTGATAAGCCAGAATACTTCTCAAAAAGAGAAGTGCGCCCTCGACTGTTTGGTTGCCTGAGATAAAGCTGCAGAGTGCATGCCTGCTTCTTCATCGGCTTCTCAGAGAATGAGGTACCTCCCCTAACATCCTCCGAAAAGTGACCAGTGAGAGTCTTATTGTCTTTCTCAGCATCCTTATAAGAGCTTGAATTTCATCATATTCGATGCATTTCAGTCCCTTGTAGTCAGTCCCTCACGGTCATTATGCTAATTGGTGTTTCAATGGCGTCGTCTTCAGCCAGCCGGACGGAGTCTCTTTGGGTCCCACGTCCTGCTTGATAGCGTCTCACTTTCTGGGTGACAAGATGTTCCCAGCTCATCTTGTACATTCATCTCACTCTTGTTTATTCCAATAGCAAGTCCCCTGACCCAGCTTCCAATCTGTCTGTGTATTTACTGCAGCTAGATTAATCTTTCTTTAAATTAATTTTAGCTCCGTCTCTGTTCTTGGGAGGCAAGGTGACACAGGGGAACTCGTCTGAGCTTTGGAATCAGGCAGATCTGAGTTAGAAAAGTGGCTGGATCAATGGCCAGCCGGGCTGGTGATAGCACCTCGCTGAGCCTCAGATGCCTCATTTGTAAATATAGGAATAGTGATACCTCACTTTACAGGATCACGGTAAAGATTAAATAAATGTGGAGCTGGCAGATAGTAAGTGCATAGCAATAGCCTTTCCTTTCCCTCTTTCTCTTTTCAAGAACTGTCTATGGCTCTGAAGACCCATTCTATTGCCCAAACTCCTTGAATTTTTAAGCCCAGCCAAATAACCCACATTATCCACCTGAGCACATATCTGTAACTGTCCTCCCAGCTCATATGAATTCTTGTCCTGCCAGTGCCTTCACCTGAGTGGCTCACTTGCCAATCTTCATCCTCACTGACCCCTTTTTCTCACTTTCTGTGCAAGCCCAGCGCAGATCCCTCTGTTTCCCACCCTGCAGGCCTCCTTCTGTTCCCTTCCCAGGAAAGCCCAAGCACTTATGTTCTGTAATAGCCATTTGTCACCTGGACACCTACTAACATGTGCAGGAGACACTTCAGGAACTGCTCTTTCTGAAGGTGGACTGGCTGGCACTGGGGGGCCAGCATCAGGGTACGCAAGCATGTGCATGTGTATATGTGTGCATGTGCAAGTGCTTGTGTGCACATGAGGATGCATGCATATGTGGGTGTATGGGTGTATGTGTACACATGTGTATGTACATGTGCTTGTGTGTATATGTGTGTGAGTGTGTGTATATATGTGGGTGCACATGCCTACACCTATATATGCGCAGTGTATGTGTATATGTGTGTGTCTTGTGCATGCATATGTGTGTTAGTGTGTGTGCACAAGTGTGCATACATGCACATATATGAGCATGTGCACATACATGTGTCTGCATGCATCTTTGTGCTTGCACATGTGTGTTGCTGGGTACATTTGTATGTGCATGTGTATGTGCATGGGACATGTGTGTGCCTGTCTCTGTGTGTACAGGTACATAATTGGGTATTATGTATGCTGCAAGAATGTGTGCACATCTGTGTGCATGTGTGCCTATCTGTGTATATACATGATGTGTGTGTATGTATGCATGCAAGCATGTGTGTGCATTCATACCTGTATGCATGTGTCTGTGTGCATATGTGTGTACATGTGCATGAATGTGTATGCGTGACTTGCTACAAGTATGTGTGCACATCTGTGTGCCTGTGTGTATATATGATGTATGCATGCAATCATGTGTTTTTGCATGTCTGTGTGCGTGTGTGCATATGAAAGCATGTGGCCAGCACCCCAGAGAAACAGCTTCCTAGCCTGTACTGTCTGATACAGACAGAATCCTTCATGTTCCTAAGGCTCTGCGCTCCCTGAGACCTCCGCCAGGGATTGGCTGACCACTTGATGGTCTCCGTTCTCCTTGGTGGGGGGTCTCAGTTCTCTACACCAGATGTGGGGCAGGCCACAGTGGCTCAGTGGCAGAACTCTCGCCTGCTATGCTAGAGACCTGGGTTCGATTCCCAGTGCCTGCCCATGAGAAAAAAAAAAAGTGCATCAGATGTGACCTCTTTGGAACAAGGAGATAAGATATCAGTGACTCAAGGAAGCTTCCCTGTCTAGATTGGTGACCAGACCTGAAACCAAAGAAGAACTCAAAGCAGACCTTTCCAGTGGGTCAACCATCCCACAAAGAAGCAACAGGTAAGGATAGCAGGTAGAACACTCAACAGGCATGGCCTCGGCTCCCGAGACAGGCCAACCCTGCTGGGAGACAATAAACAGCCCTAGTTCCATGGGATCAGGAGTGTCCTGGGACCATTGATGTCCACCACAGCCTGTTCTTTTTCCCCGGGTCTCTCTTGGGTGGAGGTAAGTTCTCAATGACTTCATAAGAGGCATGAAGGAGCCATTTGTGAAAACAAGGACCAGCTCCAGGTTAGGGGGTCTACAATTTCAATGAACACTTGAAATGGGCTTCTTTGGACTTTAGAGTATAAAGGAAATGCCTTCTCCACTCCCTACTCCCACTTCTCCCCCAAAAGGCACAACCCCAATAAAAGAGGTTTAACCAAACAAGGGTTAAAAGTTTTGAACATAAAGTTATAGGAATTGAGTAGAAAGGACAGGGGGGCCTGGAAAAAAAGAGAGAGCCAGCAGGAGCCCTGAAGATGGCAGGTGAGGGATCCTGGCAGCTGGTGGGTGCACCAGGACAGGATGGCTACCTGCTCAGGTACTGCCTGCCAGTGCTGCACTTATACTCCATCCACCTCTGCTTCCCCCGATGGTCCATAAGAAGCCCAGGACTTCAGGGGACAAATGGGGACAGCCCCAGAGCAGAGAGGAGGCCATTGTCCTCTATGAAAGTTGCCCTGAAACTTGATGGGTGAATGGGGTGGGGTGTGCTCTTCCCGCATCTGAGTGTGAACGGGATTTGGTGGTTCCAAGAGATGGAGGCGGAGGTCTTGGGGTCTATTCCACGCAGTCGGGGTGCATATGTTTACTGACAGAAGGACGTGGCTGCCAGGGGGAGGCAGAAGTTCTTTGGAACATGCCGTTATGCAGCCCTGCCCTGATCTCAAATATCAGGGTAGCTGCTTTTCTGGGCTTTGTGGGGTTGAGAGCAGGAGGAGGCTCGAGTGTGGGCTGCAGCTTGGCTAATCACCATGTGTCACCCCATAATCACCTCTAATGACAGCCCACAGAACCCCAGGTGGCTTTCTCACACGGGTTTGAAAATGCCAGCCCCCCTCTTTCACAGGCTGTCACAGGAACAAAGTGTCTGGGGGCGAGAAAAAGTCAGAACTCCCCCAGCGGCTGGGTCCCCAGTGGAGAGCCCCACACCCTGTCTTGCCCCATCCCTCTGCCTCAGTTTCCCCCCGGGCACTGGGGGGGCTGCCCTTGCCCACCCTCTAGGAGTGAGCTCTCCTGGTTGCGAAAAAAGCAGGTGCATGTGCCTTTAAAAGACGTGAGGAGCTTCCTTTATTCCTGTGGCACAAACAGAATGAGCTTTTGTGCTTCTTTCTGGAACAAGTCACTGGCACGGACTCTTGTCCCAGGCCCACCCTGTACAGGCTTCTCAACGGGGTGGGGGTGTGGGCACGCCTCTCACAAGGACCACAGAGACCCACGGCCAGGCCTCCCTGGGGTCTTGACCCAGGATTCTTGGGATTCTCCAACCCACAGAGAGCCACAAAAATCCAAGCTCGCAACCTCCAACTTAGGTCACTCCTGCTGGGGCCCAGGAAACTTGGCTCTTTCCTGGGCTGGATAATTTCTGGGTTCTGGAAGTTTAACGAAGTATCTACCCTAAATTCTCCTGCTCCGAGTTGTAGAAGGCTTGTATTTCTTCTTAAATTGAGAGAGAGAGAGAGAGAGAGAGAGAGAGAGAGAGAGAGAGAGAGAGAGAGAGAGAGAAAGAAAGAGAGACAGATTGAAAGAGAGGGAGGAAAGAAGAGGTAAAAAGAGGGAGGAAGAGAGAGCCAGAGCATGCCTTCCTGACCCGCCCAGAGGTCCTTTGTTGTACCTAGGTCACTTTCTCTCAGTCCTTGGTTCATTCCTTTTTTGTTTTTTTCCCAACTTAAGCTTCCAAGCTCTTTGCGTGTATTTAATTCTATGAAATGTTACCATCATGACACAGATTATGTTCCTGACAGCTATTTCATTTTTCGGTCGCGCATTCATTCAGGGCTCACAGGGGGTTGGGGGGGGGTTGGGATATGGAAGTGAGAGAGACAGATGTTCGGGGCCCTCCTTCAGAAAAAAAAAAATTAAAACTTATCATACTAAATATTACAATTGTATTTTACAATACAATAATATTATCATAACACACTATATTATGTAATACAATAACAATTATAGTAATATACTAAGACCCTGAGCCTGTGGACGGGGGCCCCTGCAAAGGGTGCTCAGGCTCGGTAGATGGATGGCAGGGTCCATAGCTCAAGGCCTGCTCGCGCCCCGGACGCTTTAGGACCACTGGGAGAGATTCTAGAACTCTCTCTCGGTGGAGTCTCAGAGCATGCGTGGCAGACACCAGCGTTTTTTATAGGCGACACAGTTAACCGAAGTGTGTGGTGAAGGTCGTGAATCACTGGTTCTCACCCCCAGCGCCCAATGCAATCGGTTTTCATAAACCTTGGGGCGAGCGGTGGTCGGGTTGTTTCTAGCACCCTACGGGGTCCTAGGAGGCCCAGGGCCTGTCTCTAGGGGGGCCTCTTTCGCCCAGCTCCTTTCAGGGTGGTTTGTGCTGCACCTGCAGGGCAGGGTCAGTGGGGAAGGGGTGTTGACTGCGTCTTCAGCATCCGGAAGGACCCGAGAAACAGACAAGCTCAGAGGACACAGCTTGCAGCGCAGTTGACCCTCACTCTTCGCAGTTTTCAAATTCACTTACTCCCAAAAATGTACTCGTAGCCCCTAAGCCGGGGCTTGCTGCGCCCTCCGGGTCGTCGGGGGACCCGCGCCGAGCCTCCCAGCGGTGAGTCGCCTGCGCGCGGGTTCCCAGCCCAGGTCCGCCTCTGCCTCGGGTCGCTCCCAGGCCGTCAAAAAGCGTCCTTTTCGTGGTTTCTTTAATGCCACGTTTTTTACATTTCTGTGCGTTCTGTTGGTGGTTTTGCTGTTTAAAATCGCCTCCGAGCATAGTGCTGAAGTGCTGCCCGGTGTCCCCAAGCACCAGAAAGCGGTGATGTGCCTGCGCCGGAGCTCGGCCCTAGCGCTGTCGGCCGTACGCTCCATCTTCGTGAATCAACAATCCGTATTAAGTAAGATGCCTTTTTAAGACTGAAGCACACATAAAACAAGGTTATGTAGGTATTGATCAGTTGTGCCCCGAGGCTCGCAGCGTCCCACCCCTGTATCTCCCTGAGGAGCCATGGGGCAGCATTCACTAGCTCCATATTGGCAGTGACCTTATAGGACATTACTACACAAACGATGACAAGGGACTGCATCTGTCTCCCGCTGCGGCCACCTTCGTGGACTGTACCGTGGGAGAAATGACACACCGCAGGCTGGCGTCCTGCGCCCAACAGTTCATCACAGAGGAGAGCCAAAGAACACACAGGGCTGCCGTGGAGAGGGACACCCCGCAGCAGGCAGTGAGGGGGTCGTAGGGAGGGCGTGGGGGCACCACAGCCTCCCCTGGCTTGGCATCCCGGGAGGGGTACTTCTTATGTCCCAGACCCTGGCAGTTCTACAGCCCCAGCAGATTGAGCCGCTTCCTCTCCTCCTGCGTTTGACCCTCTCCCTGCTGCCCTCCTCCCCTCCTCCAGGGTGGGCATCTCCAAAGCTCCAGGCTCCAGCTTTTCAAGGAGGAGATGTTGATGGCCTTTGTGGGTGGCATCTCAGTTTACAGCACCTGAGAAGTTACATATCTGCACACCAGGAAGAGCCCCTAGAGGAGGCAGGCAAGGAGTTCGAACTTGGACAAGCTGTGTAACCTCCTCTGAGTCAGGGCTCTAGGCTGGAACTGGGGCTGCCTTAGCATGCACCTCAAGGATTTGTTGTGAGCATGAAGTTGCCCCCTCTGAATTAAATGTCACACACTGGAATACACGCTTCCCCTCTAGAACACAGACCTCTTTGTAAGGCAGAGATGGCATCTCTTTCGTCCACTGGAAACTGTAGCAGGCAAGGCTAGGCCATAGGAGACATTCAAGTGTGCATCAAAAAATTATTCAAATGAAATAATCCATTTAAAGTGCTTCTTTCAGGGCCAGGCGCAGAGCAAGTCTTTTAAAGTGTGGGCCATTGTCATAGTATGTCAGGGCTGCTATGACAAATATTACCCAGTGGCTTCAACAACTGGAATTTATTGGCTCACCATTTGGGAAGGTAGAAATCCAAACCCAAGGTCTTGCTAGGCCAGACTTCCTACCAGAAGCTATAGCCTTCTGGTGCTGGCTGGCCCCAGTCCTTGGGGCACCCTGGCTTACCTCTGCCGCCACCACAGGGTGATCTGCTTTCCGGTGTGTCTGCTTCTCTTCTTTGGGCTGACTTCTGACGTCTACTGGCTGATGTCTGAATTCCCTCTGCCTTATAGAGACTCCCGTTATATGGACAGAAGCCCACCCTGACTTCATGTGGCCTCTCGAAATCGGGCCTTTGAAGATCCCACTCACAAATGAGTCCAAACCCTAAGTAGCAACATCTTCACAGGTCCTGTTTACAAATAGGCCCACACCCATAGGACCGGGTTTGGGGCCTGAACATGTCTTTGTGGAGGCATGCTTCAATCCATAACAGTCACCATTAGCCTTCCCTCTTCTCGACACATAAACAAGTATACACTACAGGGAGCAGAGCATATTGCTGCAGGAAACAGCCACCCTTGTATCTGCATGCAGAGCTGGGCAGAATCACAAGCTGGGGTCAAGCACTGCAGATGTTTTCACACATGTCCCTGGGAAGGACAGCAGCTTCTGCTCCAGAAGTCACATCCTGGGGCCAGGCTCCTCCCTGCCACCCCCAGGTGACCCATTCCAGACACCCGCTGCAGGGGGAGCCCCTGGCTAATAAGCTCCACTGTCACCCGTGGTCACTTAGGGACCCTGGCTTCCTCATAGATGAATCACCTCATCACTTAACAAACTACGGCTGGAAGGTGACATGGTGGCCTTAGCCCTCCCTTTCCAGGCCTGCAGACAGCCTGGGGTTTTAAAGGGGTCCTTCTTCGTGACAGGAAGAGGGATGACATTCCCACATCCTATTTGGACAGCTCCACAGATCGTCAGCTGGCAGCCCAGAGCTGTCTTTCTTGGCACGTTCTGTGCCAGAGATCTGAGCCCAAGGTGACACGGAGCCAAGGGGCGACCTGTGAAGCTCTTCATAGGAGACCAGCTGGAGGGAGCAGGGGATGGGGGGGGGGGGGCGGTGTTGTGCAGCCATGAGCTCTTCCCTTAGGAAACTCAGAAACCCTGAGTTTGAGAGGGGCTCTGTCTCCACCTGTCAGATTTGGACAGCTCAGCCTGGCAGCCTTTTGACATGAAGCAATAATTGTCAGGAGAGGGTCAGACCTGCACCAACCGAGCAAACACAAGTATGACCCTTGAAAAGAAAGTTGGTCCCGTGGCATCAGGACACAGCCCATTAGCAGGCAGAGGACCTGGCCCCCGACATCTGCCATGAACTCGATGTTGGAGATGTCCCTACACAGTCATCTTGAGGGTGGGGGGTGAGCCAAGCCCTCCTTCCGAGTGGTGTTTGACAGATTGCTTTAAAGACCATAATAAAAAATAAAAAAAGGCACTTTATGGTTATTTTTTTCCTTAACACAAAAGGAATAATCATAGAAATTTCAGAAATGACAAAAAGGCACACAGAAGAAATAAATTGCCCATAATTTCATCCTCCAAAGACGCTAATGCTACCCCGCCTGATGTACGACCTCTAATCTATTCTCACTGCCTTGATTTGTGTAGACGCATAGATGTGCGCATATGTAGATGTATGCAGCGATGTTTTTATGAGAAGGCGTTTATGTTTGTGACAGAAGTCAAATGCCCATATAAGATCAAAAATATTTGAATACTTAAATTAGAAAAAAATGTTTGCATACAGACATCTTTCACATCTTTCCATAGCAGTATTTGCCAAACTTCCTTCCTCAGATCGCCGGTTGCAGGGGATATTTCTACAGCAGGGTGTTCTGCAAGACAAGCAATTTAATTAATTAAAATAAAAGATGGGAAACGCTGAGGCCATGTAGGCATTCACAGTGAAGTCCAGCAGCAAAGAAACCCATGAAACCTTGTTTAGCCGGCGTGGTTGACCGTGGAGTGCTTTTTTTCTTTGCCCCCCCCCACCCCCCACCCCAGGAAATAATTCCGATTCTTCCTTCTCTGCATAATGAAAGGAATCAGGTTTTCTCGTGGCCTTTTCTTAAGCCAGTGTGCAAATCCTTTCCAGTTCTCCTGGCCTGAAGAAAGACCAATCCATTATCACTGGGGAGATTTGAAGGGAGAAGAAGGAGAGGGAAAGTAGCAGACTAGCATTTGTTAGCTATGGTTCTATGTAACTAAGTAACAATTTCCCTGCACATCCCCCCCCAACTTCTCCTGGGCAAGTGACAAGGCGGATGACAGGAAAAGAATCAAAACCATGAGGTGTTCTAATCTATAAGGAAACTACACCTCCCCAACCTCTTGCTTACTTTCTCACTCTTGCCAAATAAGGGGAAAAGATGGGGTTGGCAGGCAGTGGGAGGAAGAACACACTCAGGAATCGATTTTTTTTTTTTAATGTGACGAGCTTGACTCCTGTCATATGTCAACTTGGCCAAGTGGTGGTACCTGTTTGTCTGGTTGGGCAAGTGCTGGCCTGCCTGTTCCAATGGAAACATTTCATAGGATTAGATCATGATCACATCAGCTGCATCCACAGCTGATTCCATTTGTAATCAGCCAAAGGGGAGTGTCTTTTGTGATGAGTGATGCTTAATCTAATCATGGGAAGCCTTTTAAGGAGGATTCAGAAGAGACAGGTCTTCCTGTTTCGGCGGTGAGCCTCTCCTGTGGAGTTCGTCCAGACCCTCCATTGGAATCGTTGGCTTCACAGCCTGCCCTGTGGATTTTGGACTCTGCCTTCCCATGGTCAGGTGAGACACTTTTATAAATTTTATATTTGTGAGTGTTCCCTGTTGATTCTGTTTCTCTAGAGAACCCTAATTAATACAACTCCTTTTTATAAAATTAGGATCTTGCTGTGTACTGATTGCTCCTATAACTTACTTTTTTTTACATTTAATACATTGTGAAGCTTTTCTCAAGGCACTGAATAGTCTTATAAAACATACTTTTTACAACGTATTATGCCATAATTATTTACCCAGTGTGGCAACTATCAATGAATTGCCTCCAAGCTCCAAATCACTGGCTAGTACCTGCTCTAATGATAATAGAATGGACTCTGAGCATTCTTATGGTGAGTGCAATGTTCAGCTTTGTCAGTAGGGGGCGTAAGAGGAATGCTGCTGAGGACTGGCACTTCCCTTCCTTGCCCGGCTGGGCTGAGTTCCGCTCTCTTGGGCCCTCGTTTCAAGGTTAGTCTGTGGCATATGTGTGCGGAGACCCCCAGGGCTCTGAGCCCCAGGAGCAAGCAGCTTTGGAGCCCAGACGGCTAGGCGACCACCATGACACAGCCCACACAGGGTGACCCCAGGCACTTCTGCTGTCATACCTGCAGTATTTCCTGTCTCCCCAGTGCACCCACCCACCCTGGGAGCGGAAGGCGGGTTTTTGGCTGCCCAGTTTCGGAGACCAGCCCTGACCCATGCAACCCAGAGAACCTCTGTGTCCTCCAAGAGCTGCAATCACACCTGCTTCAATGAACCGTGGCGCTCTCCCAGGTTTGCCTTCCTTGGGTGCTCCCTTCCACACCAGAGCACTCTTCAGAATTGTTTCCATCTTTAGAGTTTCTCTTCTACCATTGCTTAATGATCGTTTATATTGCATTCTGATTGGGTCCAGACTGATACATCCAGAGAAGGACAGTGCTTTAAGCATTATTTTTGCAGTGTTTTTATTTGGAAGTGTGTGTTTATTCAAACAGCACTTATTTACTGAGCAGCTATTATATGCCAATTAGGTCAGGGAGACAGGCAGCCAGATCATTGTAATGACAATATTTATTGAACTAGCTCATGTGATCTTCACAGTAGCTCCTGGGCAGGTGCCATTTGCTCCCTATCTGACAGAGAGGCCCAGAGAGGGTAAGAAACTACTCAACGGCCCACAGCTGGTAAGAGAGGGTGCCGTGTGTGAGCTGCACCTACAGAGGTCATGTCTGCTGCTATGTAGGCTGCATCACTAAGATGGGGCGAGTAATTCATTTATCCCCCTGAACCATTTCCAAACTTGAGTTCCAAGACTTGCCTTTCTTGGTGATTGCTGGAATTCCCTGTTGTCGCACAGATGTAGAGAGGAAAAAGAGAAGATATGGAGTAGAGAAAATTACGGTCTCACAGTCTCTGGGAGGACGCATTGGAGGAGTTGAGAATATCGAGTCTGGGAAGTTCTGTGTGATATACCTGTAGATCCCACCCAGGGAAAGGGGCTCTCCCTGAAGAGATGCAGGGAGAAAGCTGCATACAGTCTGCGAAGGTCAGGGACTATGTCGCCTAAAGTATTAAGGACAGTCCTGATTTTATATTATTAAATATAAGTTGTAAAATTAATAACCCACTATAATTTAGTTTTTGTACTTTTGTGTAACTGTTCATGTACAGACCTTCCAAAATCAGGAAAAATAAAACCCCGATTCTGGGTTTGGGAGGTTTGGTCAGCTACACCCCCAGGCAAGACATGCTGGCTGCCAGCTGCTGGAAGAGGAGAGATTGCTAAGTGTCCTCTCACTTGGAGAGAGAGTAAGGTTGGGCCTGGAGGAAAGGGAGAGACAATACAATTAAACAGGAGTGGGTGAGGGAAGAGCTTTAGAGGAATAAATTTGGAGGCCTTGCTTGTGGAGGTACAGTCAGTCAAAGGCACAGACCTTCCCCCCCCACCCCCAGCTCACTCACCACCTGAAGTCATTTCACTGACTGGGCAACCATAAGGCCCCACTGGCAAAAAATAGGGGACCCGGACACCACCTTTGCAGACGGGGACATAAGGAAGCTGAGATGGTTAATTTCATGTGTCAACTTGGCTAGGTTATGGTGTCCAGTTGTTTGGTGAAGCAATCACTTGCATACTACTTGTTACTTAGAGTATTTCATAGATGGATTTGGATCTATAATCAGTTGATTGCATCTATAACCAACAAAGGAGATTGTCTTCAGCAATGAAGGGAGTTTCATCCAATCAATTGGGAATCTTAAAGCCAGATTTCAGAAGTCAGAAAGAAGAATATCTGCCTTTACTTCAGCCAGCCAGCTTCTCCTGGGACTGTCACTGTCACTGGAGTTTCTAACTGTGGCTTCTCCTGGGGAATTCAACTTCACCTTCATTGGCATTTCCAACTTGCAACCTATTCTATAGGATTCAGACTTGCTGATCCCCATCGTTGCGTGAGCAAATTCTTATCTCTCTTAATATTTACATATGAAATATATATATATTGGAAGTCTTCTGTTATTATCACTATCATTATAGTAACTATCATCAGTACAGTTCGGATTCTTCTTTAGAACAGCCAACTTGAAGGGAAGCTCACTCTGAATTAATGCTTTTACACCTTGTCTTAGTTTCCTACACTTAAACAGTGGGAATTTATTGGCTTATGGTTTCGAGGCTAGGAGGAGTCCAAAATTGAGACATCAGCAAGGCAATGCTTTCTCCCCAAAGACTGTGGTGTTCTGGGGCTGCTGCGAGGGATCCCTGGGTCCTTGGCTTTTCTGGCACATGGCAATGCACATGGCAGCATCTTCTCCTTTCTCTTCCAATTCTGTTGACTTCCAGCTTGCTTCTTGTGCTAGTTTGAAAGGCTGTATGTACTCTAGAAAAGCCATGCTTTAATCCTAATCCCATTTTGTAAAGGCAGCCATTTCTTCTAAACCCTTTTCAGTACTGCATGTATGAAACTGTAATTAGATCATCTCCCTGGAGATATGACTCAAGCAAGAGTGGTTGTTAAACTGGATTAGGTGGGGACATGTCTCTACCCATTCAGTTGGATCTTGGTTAGTTTACTGGAATCCTATAAAAGCGGAAACATTTTGGAGAATGAGAGAGAGTCAGAGAGAGCAGAGAATGCCACAGAACCACAAAGCAGAGAGTCCACCAGCCAGCGACTCTTGGAAATGAAGAAGGAAAATGCTTCCTGGGGAGCTGGAAAGGAAGCTGGTACATGATGCCGTGTTTGCCATGCGCCTTTCCAGATGAGAGAGAAACCCTGAGCTTCATCGGCCTTCTTGAATCAAGGTATCTTTCCTTGGATGTCTTAGATTGGAAATTTCTATAGATTTGTTTTAATTGGGACATTTTCTCAGCCTTAGAACTATGAACTAGCAACTTACTAAATTCCCCTTCTTCAAAACCATTCTGTTGCTGGTATATTGCATTCCAGCAGCGAGAAAACTAGAACACTTCTCTTCCACACGGCTTTCTCCTTACGAAGCCTCTAGTCATAGGCTTAAGGACCAACTTCATTCAGCTGGGCCTTAACTAAAAATAATATTCAAAAGGTCCCGTTGACAGTGGGTCACATCGCAGGCGTGAATTAAGCTTAAGAACATGCTTTGTTTCTGGAGTACATAACTCAGCCATTTACACACAGATGAAGCTCTGAGTTTATCATGAGCTGCATGGTGGCATTCTAAGGTATGGAAAATGGCTAGTTATTTTCTGGAGGGCAGAGGCTTAAGGAAAAGTACCCCAGGGAGTTTTGAATCCCAAAGGCAGGCCAGGTGTGGCAGAGAAAGTCAGTTACGCCCCCAGTGTCCCTTATCCCCTTCTTCCTTTAAGTGACAAAAGCCCTTGAATGTTAGCTGGGCACATAGGGTCCCAGCAGGAAATGACATCTCCCAGACCCCCTTGCATTTAGTTGTGCTGATGTGGCTAAACTGTGTCCAAGGGACAGTGAGCAGAAGCAATTCATGCAAGTTACAGATAGTTTCTATATTCCCTTTTCTCTTACTCGAACATCACCAGACTAGAATGCAGATACAGTGGATTGATCCAAATTCCACCCTGCACAATGAAGGCATCCTAAGGGGTTGGAAGAACAGAAATGGATAAGGACTGGCATAGCTGGAGCCCCTGGTGGCCTTGTGGAGCAAAGCCACTGTTCTAGTTTGCCAGCTGCTGGAATGGAACACACCAGAGATGGATTGTCTTTTAATAAAAGGGGATTTATTTTGTTAGTTCTTCAGAGGAAAGTCAGCTAACTTTCCACTGAGGTTCTTTCTTACGTGGGAAGACACAGGATGATCTCTGCTGGCCTTCTCTCCAGGCCCCTGGGTTCCAACAACTTTCCCCGGGGTGACTTCTTTCTGCATCTCCAAGGGCCTGGGCTGAGCTGCAAGTGCTGAGATGAGGAATACTGAGCTGCTTAGCTGTGCTAATGTTGTGCTCTCTCATTTAAGCACCAGCCAATTAAGTCAAACATCATTCATTGCAGCAGGCACACCCCCCAGCCAACTGCAGATGTAAATCAGCAACAGATGAAGTTCACGTACCATTGGCTCATGGCCACAGCAACAGAACTAGGTGCCTTCACCTGGCCAAGTTGACAACTGAATCTAACTGCCACAGCCACCTACTAGCTGGACCACCTCTGGACTGCTGTGTGTGAGAAACACAACTGCATCTTTGATCCCCTGTTTTGGGGGATCTTTTGTTACAGCATCTTATACTGCACCCTAACTAATCCCAAAGTTGTTAATGGAAGTGGAGTGCTGCCATAATAAATACTAAATCATATGGAATTATCTTGGTGGTGGGGTGGTAGGCTGTGAAAAATCACGGAGTGAAGACTGGAAAGCAGGTGGTCCTTGTTAGGGGGCAAAATGTTTGGCAAATCTGTTGTTTTCAATGACTTGGAAGGCTAACCAGGTATCCAAACAGCCTGTATTCCTAGGAAAAATAATTCTGAAGCATTCATAATGTTGAAGTGTTTGGCTACTCCTTGACACATTTAGCAAGATGCTACGAGAGAGACACAGACTTGGGTAAGTTTGCAAGCAATTGTTGTGAAAGCTCTTTATAAGCTACAGGGCTGCTGAATTGAGATACAGGGAAGAATCACCAAGATACAGGAGAGATTCCTGAAACTCCTTTTTTCCTTAACTTAGAGGAATAGAGGGATTGTTTGTTCTCAGAGGAACAGAGGAGTTACCTTCCCTATGTGGACTCAATGGGAAATTGCTGCACAGAGAAATCTGCTCCAAAGTGCAAACAAGCAGATGGCTTTTGCTCAGTCCTGTTTTAGGGAAGCCATCCTGAATTAGGGCTTGAGGTCCCTGTCTTAGTTTCCCAGCTGCTAAAACAAATACAGCACAATGGGTTGGCTTAAACAATGTGCACTTAATGGCTCACAGTTTGAGAAGTCTAAAATCAAGTTGTCATCAAGGCAACACCTTCTCCCTGAAGACTGTGGTGTGTTGGGGCTGGCTGTCGGAGGTCTTTGGCCCTTGGCTTTTCTGTCACACAGCAATGCACATGGCAGCCTCTCTTGGCTTCTATCCATCTGACTTTCAATCAGCCTATAAAGGCCTCCAGTAATCCAGATTAAAACCCAAACTCTGATTCAGTGGGGCCACACCATAACTGAAGTGACATCTTGAAGATACCTTATTTGCAGTGGGTCCACACCCACCAGAATGTGGGCCAAAACCAAGAACATGTGCAAACTGCGATGTACAATTTAATCCCCCACAATCCCCTTCTCCTCTCTCACTCTCCACCTTTAACATAGGCCAAAGAAACTTGTAGATGCTCAGGGCAGATACATATTAGCTAAATCCCTCATAAAATCCCAGCTGCCTGTTACCTCCCTGTGGGTTCCTTTTCCATGGGAAGTGACACAGGATAGGATTTGGTGTCACTCTGCCCTAAGTTTAAACCCCACTCACCACCCCACTAGCTCTGGGTCCAAGGGAAAGTCATATATTCTCATTAAGTCTTTTTTTTCGGTTTTAGATAATTTCATTGTTTCCAAGAGAAAAATAACTAATAAACACACCCCCACCAAATAGGAAATCTAAACCTCCCCTTTACTCTTGTTCCTCCACCCATCATTTACCCCTGCTGTTGCTGTAGTACTGCTGATGTTTTTCTGTTAAACATAGCCCATGACATGCAATAAGAGTTTTCCCCCTGTACCCTGGACTTAAACACTCTTTGTACAAGAATCACACCTTTGAAGTAGTTCTTGCAAGAACTTATTTATATTTCTAATGTTGATCAGTGGGACACATACATCTATACAACCCCTTTCAATCATGTTCACCTTCAATATGGTAATATTACTTATAGACCCACTAAAGAACCACCTTCACTCCTATCTGTTCCCTTACATTGGAATCAACCTCATTAGCTAACAGTTCACCCATCTCTAGCTTCTATGTATCTCTAAGTCCCCTATGTTCTGTATTATAAACCTCTGATTATACCTTTATGCTGGTCATAAAAGTGGAACCACACAGTATGTGTCCTTTTGTGTCTGGCTAACTTCACTCAGCATTATGTCCTCAAGGCTCATCCGTCTTGTCATGTGCTTCAGGATGTCATTTTGTCTTACTGCTGCATAATATTCCATCGTATGTATATATCACACTTTGTTAACCCACTCTTCTATTGATGGGCATTTGGATTGTTTCCATCTTTTGGTGATTGTGAACATCGGTGTGTAAATGTCTGTCTGTCACTGCTTTCAGCTCTTCTGGGTATATACCAAGTAACACTATTGCTGGTCATAGCCCTATAGAACTTGATAGGTTCCTGAGGAACCACCAAATTGTTTTCCACAGCAGCTGTAACATTATACATTCCCACCAGCAGTGTGTAAGTGTCCCAGTTTCTCCACATCCTCTCCAACATTTATAGTTTCTTGTTTGTTTAATAGCATCCATTCTTATAGGTGTGAGGTGGTATCTCATTGTAGTCTTGATCTGCATTTCCCTTATAGCTAATGAAAATGAGCATCTCTTCATGTGCTTTTGAGCCATCTGTATTTGCTCTTCAGAAAAATGCCTATTCATATCTTAAACCCACTTTTTAATTGGGTTATTTGTTCTTTTGTTGTTGAGTTGTATGATTTCTTTATGTAAACAGGATATCAAACCTTTGTCCGATGTGTGATTTCCAAATATTTTCTCCCCTTCTGTTGGCTGCCTCTTCACCCGTGCAGAAGCATTTGATTTTGAGAAGTTCCCATTTATCTATTTTTTTCTTTTGTTGCTTTTGCTTTGAGTGTAAAGTTAAGAAAGCTACCTGCTATTACTAGGTCTTGAAGATGTTTCCCCACATCTTCTTCTAGAAGCTTTATGATGCTAGTTCTTATATTTAGGTGTTTTATCCACTTTGAATTAATTTTTATATAAGGTGTAAGGTAAGGGTCCTCTTTCATTCTTTTGGCTATTGATATCCAGTTCTCCCATGCCCATTTACTGAAAAGACTATTTTGTCCCAGTTCAGTGGATTTGGGGGCCTTGTCAAAAATCAGTTGACCATAGATTTGGTGGTCCATTTCTGTGCTCTCAATTCGATTCCATTGGTCAATACTTCTATCTTTGTGACAGTACCACACCATTTTGACCAAAGCTTTATAATAAGTTTTAAGGTCAGGAAGTGTTAATCCTCCCACTTCATTCTTCTTTTTTAGGATGCTTCTACCTATTCAAGGTCTCTTTCCCTTCCAGTTGAATTTGGTAACTAGGTTTTCCAAGTCTTCAAAGTAGGTTGTTGTGATTTTGATTGGCACTGCATTGAATCCGTAGACCAATTTGGGTAGAATTGACATCTTAACTATATTTAACCTTCCTATCCATGAGCAGGGAATGTCTTTCCACCTATTTAGATCATCTTTGATTCCTTTTAGCAATGTTATGTAGTTTTCCGTGTACAAGTCTTTATGTCCCTAGTTAAGTTCATTCCTAAGTACTTGAATTTTTTAGTTGCTATTTTAGATGGAATTTTTTCCCTTAACTGACTCTGAGGTCATTGCTTGTGTATAGAAACAATTGTTCATAGTATCCTCTTATGATTTCTTTTGTTTCTTCAGGGTCTGTGGCAATGCACCCATTCTCATTTCTAATTTTGTTTATTTGAATCCTCTCTTTTTTTTCTTTGTCAGTCTTGCTAGTGACCCATCAATTTTATTGATTTTCTCAAAGAGCCAACTTTTGGTTTTATTGATTCTTTCTATTGTTCTTTTGTTCTCCCATTCATTTATCTCTGCTATAATCTTTGTTATTTCTCTTCTTCTGTTTGCTTTGGGGTTAGTTTGCTGTTCCTTTTCAATTTCCTCCAGATGAGCAGTTAAGTCCTCAATTTTTTCTCTTTCTTGCTTTGTAATATAGGCATCTAGGGCAATAAAATTCTCTCTCAGCACAGTCTTTGCTGCATCCCATAAGTTCTGATATGTTGTATTCTCATTTTCATTCATCTCCAGACAGCTACTTGTTTCTCTAGCAACTTCTTCTTTGACCCACTGGTTGTTTAAGAGTATATTATTTAATCTCTGTATATTCGTGAAAGCTCTTGTTCTTTGGTGGTTATTGATTTCCAGGTTCATTCCATTGTGATCAGAGAAAGTGCATTGAATAATTTCAATGGTTTTAAATTTATAAAGACCCCTTTTGTGCCCCAGCATATAATCTATCTTGGAGAATGTTCCATGAGCACTAGAGAAGAACACATATCCTAGGTTTAGGGGTGTAATGACCTATATATGTCTGTTAGGTCTAATTCATTTATCAAGTTGTTTAAATTTTTTGTTTCATTGTTGATCTTCTGTTGGTTGTTTCATCTGTAGAGGAGAGGGGTGTATTGAAGTTCTCCTACTATTATTGCAGAAACATCTTTGGCTCCCTTCAGATTTGCCAATGTCTGTCTCAGGTACTTTGGAGCTCCTTGACTGGGAGCATAAACGTTTATGATTATTATTTTTTCTTGGTGAATTGTCCCTTTTATTAACATGTAGTGTCCTTCTTTGTCTCTTACAATGTCTTTACATTTAAAGTCTATTTTGTCCTATATTAGTATAGTTACTTCTGCTTTCTTTTGGTTATAACTTATGTGGAATATCTTTTTCCATCCTTTCACTTTCAATCTATTGGTATCCTTGTATCTAAGATGAGTCTCTTGTAAGCAACATAAATCTGGACTATATTTCTTAATTTATTCTGCCCATCTATATCTTTTAATTGGTAAGTTTAGGCCATCAACATTCAAAGTTATTACTGAATAAGGTGGTTCTTAAATCTACTGTCATAACTTTTGGATTTTATTTGTCAGATCTATATATTTTTTTCTCTCTTTCTCTTTTTATCCTTTAAGTTACCCTTATTGGTACTCTTTAATTATGTGCCCTCCTCCAGACCGCCTTCTCCTGTCTTTTTTTTTTAACTAGCAAAACTCCCTTTAGTATTTCTTTTAGGGCTGGTCTCTTGTTGACAAATTCTTTCAGGATTTGTTTGTCTGTGAAAGTTTTAATCTCTCTCTCAGTTTTGGAGGACAATTTTGGCTGGAAGTCTTTTTCTTTCAGGATCGTAAATATATCATACCACTGCCTTCTTGCTTCCATAGTGCCAGTTGAGTAGTCTGAACTCAGTCTTATGTTGTTACCCTTGTATGTAGTAGATTGTTTTCCTCTTGTCATCTTCAGGATTTTCTGCTTCTCTTCAACATTTGACAGACTGATTAGTGTGTGACTTGGGGAAAGCCTATTTTGATGTATTCTATTTGGAGTTCATTGAGCTTCTTTGACTTGCATATTTATGTCCTTTACAAGGGTTGAGAAGTTTTCCCCCATTATTTCCTCAACTAATATTCCTAGCAGTTTACTCTTCTCTTCTCCTTCTGAGACGCCAGTGATTCTTATATTTGTGTGCTTTGTTTTGTCCATCATTTCTCTGAGATCCAATTCAATTTTTTTCATCTTTTTTGCCATTTGCTGTTTTGAGTGTTTGAAATCAGTTGTCCTGTCCTCTAGTTCACTTATTATCTTTCTTCTGCCTCTTCAGATCTGCTGTTGTGTGTCTCTAGTGTGTTTTTTATTTGGTCTACAGCATCCTTAATCTCTGTGATATAGGCAATTTGTCTATTTATTCTTTCAAATTCCTCTTTATGCTCTTCTAATGTCTTCTTGATCTCCTTTATGTCATTAGCCATTTATTTTATTTAGTAGAGTTATATGAACATCTTTGATTGGCTGTTCTCATGTCTGTGTCTCCTCTGGTGTTTTAATTTGGTCATTAGGCTGGGCTATATCTGTATACATTGTGATAAGCTTAGTGATCTTCTGCTGTCTTTGTTGCATGTAAATATCTTGATAGATTTACTTTGGAAGTTGATTTCCTTCAGTAGTCTAAAGCCCTGTGTTTGTGGGATGGATGTGGAGCAGGGCATGGGGCAGGGCACAACAGTGCAGTGATGTGTGTTGCAGCACAGGTATAGATTCAGGTTGGAGATACTATGCTGGTGCCTGAGAGTGTGGGCATCCAGCGGCAGGGAGAATATGACTGTGTGAGTGCCTGGGTCTGATGGGGCGAGACCCTGGTGTGCACTGGTGGGGTTCTTTGTATGCATGTGCAGAGCTCAGGGCAGCAGGTCTGCATTGCACCTGCATGGGCTGGGGGGAGCAGATGTGCCTGTCTGCACAACTCAGCACTTGCCCAGGGCTGAGGGGCATGACTGGGGGCCGTACACATGTGCAGATCTGGGAGGGCTGTAAACAGAGTACATGTGCACAGAGCTCAGGGGGTGCAGGATAAGGTTGCATGACTATATGGGTTGCGGGTGAGTGTAGCCTGCATATGGAGGTAAGTGCCAGCAGCCTTTATGTGCTGGTGACCGCCTGCAGGGGCAGGGACTGGGAAGTGGGACTCGGGAGGGGTCGAGTGAGACTGCACTTTTGCAGGAGAGGTGGATTAGGCTGGGGAAGGCATACATACTCTTGAGGTGGGTGTGTGGTACAAGTACGCATGTAAGGGGTTGGTGATGTGGGGGTGCAAGGAATGCTGGGAGTGAGGGCAGGTGATGGGGTTCAGGTGCGTGGGGTGTGAGGTGAGTCTCAGGTCACGGGGCTGCTCTGGTGAGGGTAGCATGTTCAAGGAATGCGGCTTGGCTTACTTCCTGGTCCCTGACTTCTCATCCGTGTACTCCTGATGGCTCAGAGCTTCCGCATTAGGCTGTTTGCACCAGCCGGTTGGTCTCTGGTTCTCTGCTTCTCAGTTCCTCAGCTTCTGTACCCTATGTGGTGCAGAGGATTTTCCCAGGTCACTTACACCTCGGAATCACCATCTCAGTCATCTTCCTGTCCCTTCTCTAGCTATTCCTTGGAGCAGGGTTGAACTTGATCTATCCTATTCTGCCATCTTCCCAGAACCCTCATTAAGTCTTACTATTCTCAACTGTACTATTCTCCCGGAGCCCATGCTACCTCCATTTAGGGAGCTGTGGGAATTTGGTGGAATTCATAGTGCCTGACACACAGTAGGCATTTGACTGATGAGAGCTCTCTCAACTCCTGTTCTCCTCTTTCAATATTGGGAATAACTGATGATGCCTTGGGAATCTTGCTGTCCTCTGGATTTTACATCCAATGTGGATTGCATCCAGACTGTGAATTTCTCTTCCCTGGGTTTTAACCCTGCCTTCAGCTGTTGTCTAACCAATCTATTCCTATTTCATTAATTTTCTCAGCTTGAGCCCATGGAGAATGTAAACCCAAGCCCAATCCCTTACTGAGATTTACCTGGTTACACCTAGGAATAGCCATACATTATTATAGACTTTTTCAAAAGCCAGCCTCTCTTTTTTCTGTGGACTGGACAGACTCCAGTAATCGAACCTGGGTCTCTGGTATGGCAGGCAAGAATTCTAACACTGAGCACCATCGCACTGCCTTATTTTTTTTTTTCCAGCTTTTCTTTTAAGAAGAAAATATCAGCAAAAGGCTAGACTTGACAAACACATTGAGAATAGGTAGGTCTTAAAAAAAAAAAAAAGAAGAAGAAGAAGAAGCATTATGGAAGATTCCAAACATCAAAAATCCAATGAATCTGCATGTACCCATCACCAGCTTCGATAATGATCAATTCACAGCCAAGCCTGCTTTATCTATGCACTCATTCCCTCTCCAGTCCCACAATTAGTTCACTGCAAATCTCATTTCATCCATAAATGTTTTACTATGTATCTCTAGAAGATAAAGACTATTTAAAACAAATATTTTTATTGACGAATCTTCACACACATACATGGTATACAATCAATAGCTCACCATATTATCACATAGTTGTGATAAAATGGTAATAGCCATTACCATGATAATTTTTTAGAAAATTTGTATCATTCCAGAAAAAGAAATAAAAAGAAAAAAACATACATACCATATCCCTTATCCCTCTCTCTCATTGACCACTAGTATTTCCATCTACCCAATTTAATTTACCCCTTATCCCTTCCATTATTTGTTTATTTGTTTTTTATTCATCTGTCCATACCCTGGAAAAAAGGAACATCAGACACAAGGTTTTCACAACCACACATTCACATTGTAAAATTCATATCATTATATAATCATCTTCAAGAATCAAGGCTACTGGAACACAGCTCGACAGTTCAGTTACTTCCCCCTCCAGCCACTTCAATACACCATAAACTAAAAAGGAATGTCTGTATAATGCATAAGAATAACCTCCAGGATAACCTCTTGACTCTGAAATCTCTCAGCCACTGAAACTTTATTTTGTCTTATTTCTCTCTCCCCTCTTTTGATCAAGAAGGCTGTCTCAATTCCTTGATGAGAAATCGCCCTGGCTCATCAGGAGTTCCATCTACAGTGCCAGGGAGATTTAGATCCCTGGGAATCATGTCCCATGTAGTGGGAGAGGGCAGTAAGTTCATCTGCTGAGTTGGCTGAAAGAGAGGCCTAATCTAAACAACAAAAGAGCTTCTCTGGGGGTGACTCTTAAGCATAATTTTAAGTAGGCTTAGTCTATCCTTTGCAGGAATAAGTTTCACAGTGCTTTCAACATTTAGGGATTACTTTTTAAAATTAAATTTAATTCATAATTATCTAAAATATTTACATGCTTCTCCAAGATTGAGGGCACAGCCTATTTTTGATTTGGTTGTCCTCAATGCTTGTGAGAAAGGACTACTTAAAAAAAAAAACTAACAATAGCTTTATCATACATTAAAAATTAACCATCATTCCTTAAAAGAGCTGTCCAGTCATGTTCAAACATCCTCAATTGTACTATTTACTTGAATCAGAATCCAAATGAGGCCCATTCATGACAATAGTTGATAATCTCTTGCTTCTTTTAATCTACAAATTCCCTTTTTTTTTCGCATTTAATTTGTTGAGGAAACCAGGTTGTTAGTTCTATAGTGTGTCCCATGCCTAGATTTGACTGCCAGCCTTTCCAAAGTGCGGCTCATCCATGTCTTGTATTTCCCAGACATCAGTGGTTAGATCTTAGAGGCCCAATTAGATTTGGGTTTGGATTTTGTAAAGAATCTTTCATTTGGGATGCTGCACAAACCCATCAGGAGGTACGTCGTATCTGGCTATCTCTCTCCAAGGGAGCAGTCTCTAATGATCGTTGCTAGAAAGACCCAATAGGGTTACAAAATGGTGATATCCAATTGCACCATTCATTCATTTATTGTCTACAGTACTTCTAAAAAGAAAAACTTTCTTCATCAATTGTCTGGTTACTTTGAGATACAGTTTGGATAAGAAAGGCAAGAAGAATGCTTGATTCTTCCCTTACAATGACGTCAAAATAATGAATAGGTAGGAAATGAGGTGTTCTTAAACTCAATATTGTTGTTATTCTTATTGGCGCTCAAACTGTCCCATCTTTCACTGGCAGGAGTGTTTCACTTTGGGTCCCACGACCTTTTGATATGTTGCTGGGGTCTATGATAACTTCCTTGTTTTCTGATAACACCAGATGGTCTGGGCTCATTTTGAATATATCCCATTCCAAACTTGGAATCAGCCTAGTTCCTTTTGGTGGGAAATGGGTTTTAGATATTATTTAGAGACACCAAACTAGCTTCTAGGAGTGTACATTACTACTGAGTTAATCACTGTTTCTAGGCCATTTTATTTGGCAAAACAATGACATATTTTCTTTTTAAGGATAAAATACATAATGAGTTCATACAACAATGTTCAAAGGACCAAAGGTGAGGTTTTACTAAACCTCATTAATCATACATTTGTACCTCCTTTCTCCTAGGCCAAAAATCCCCAGTTCTCAATGATACCAACAAAAGAGCTAACTTGCTTTATTCCACAATATACACATACACCTGCCACCACCATCAGCAAACGTATTTCTGAATTGTTTGAAGTTCTTTTTTGTCCTCAGAATTTGGCCCAAATAATGATGTGAGTCAAATGATTGTGTTTTATGACCATTTGAAATATTTTCTATCTGTGTGGTTGCACCACCCAATAACCAAGTCGAATATCCAAGCTGAGTTCATTTGTTTCACAGCGCTTTCAACATTTAAGGATTACTTTTTAAAATTAAATTTAATTCATAATTATCTAAAATATTTACATACTTCCAAAGTCAAATGTATACACCAAGGTGAACTCAACAGACCAGCTCTGAGTACATGTGGTCCTGGGGCAAAGCTACAGATGGAGCTGTTATGCCATATGGGTATGTATTTGGAAGCTATAAATTGAACCAACAAATCATTCAATAGAATATGTTCTATCCTCCCACTGACAAGGAAGGCCAATTTTAAGATTAGGGTTCACAGTTCCTTCAAGTTCCACATGGGAGATGATGATGTGGGACCCTGCCCCTCCTTCCCCCTTCTCCTCTCACTCCTCGTGCCTTCCCACACGCTGAGGCACCCTGCACACACAGCAGATGTGGCAGGTCCCCGTCAGCCACAGGTTAAGGGTGTGATCCCCTGGAAGAGTGTGGGGGTCTGGGTGTGGAATTTCAGGACCCCATGATCAGGAGAGGAGGGTGGAGGCTCCAACCACTTGGCAGGGATTCCTCATCCCACAGGGACGGGGGCTATTGGAGGCAGGGTCGACCAGTTCCCTATCCCAGCACTGCAAAACCCTCCTCCCACCATGGGCAAACATTTTAATAAAGATTTTTATGTGTCATTCCATGTTTTAAATATACATATATAGGCATATATATTTGTCTTAGTTTGCCAGGACTGCTATCATAAACACCATACCCCGGTTTTGGCTTAAAAACAGGAATTTACTGGCTCACGGTTTTGAGGCAACAAGAATTCTAAAATTTAGGTATCAGCAGGGCACTGCTTTCTTTCCAAAGACTGTCATTTTCTGGTGCTAGTTGCTGGCAGTCCTTGGGGATCCTTGGCTTTTACTCTGCCTCTCATCACATGGCGATGTTCTCTCCTTTCTTGCATGCTCTTCATAAGGCCTCCAGTAATTCAGATTAAGACCCAACCTCATTCATTTGGGCCTCAATTCACTAAAAATAATATCTTCAGAAGGTCCTATTTATAATGGTTCACCCCACAAGACACATTAAGATTATGATTAAGAACATGTTTTCCCTTGGATTCATAACTCCATCTACTACAGTAGACATGCAGTCTTTTCCCGGTTTTTTTTTTTTTTTTTTTTTTATAAATGATGCCACAATGAACATTGTCTTTGGTCTCAGCTCTGAACTGCCTTTAAAGAGGCTTTCTGTTGAATTAATTGACTCTAAAGACAACTGAAGACATGGGGGAAAGGAGAAGAAAGGGTACAAACTGAGCCATGTAAATTGCCCAGATGAGCTGGCTTTGATGGTGGGGAAGGGAAGGCAGTGGGACTAGCCGAGGCCTGTGGTGAGGGAAAGAGGCAGGCAGGAAGAAGGCACCCAGGGTTGGAGGAAGCAGGTTTTAGGCTCAGCTCAGACCCCCCGGCTGTGAAAGCAAATACTGCTTGGCACAAGGTGTCTGTGATTTCCTAATCTGTGCTAAAATTGGGCCTCAATGGAAAGCCAGGTTGAGGGCTGTTGGGGCAAGTACAGCTTTCCTGCTCTCATCATCCCACTCAAGAACTTTGATCTTCTGTAGAGTCTCCTTTCTCTTGCTAATCGGGGATACAGGGTTGGCTTTTGGTTGGCCATGGTCAGGGTCTACTTTTTTTGGAGGCCCCATTTTTTAAAAAATTTTTTATTAATTAAAAAAAATTACAAGAAACACAAACATTCCCAACACATACACTCAGCAATTCACAATATCATCACATAGTTGCATATTCATCATCATGATCATTTCCCAGAACATTAGCATCAATTCAGAAAAAGAAATAAAAAGACAACAGAAAAACATAACAAGCAGAAAAAAACAATTTTACAGGCCATACCCTTTACTGATCCCTTTCATTGATCACTAGCATTCCAAACTAAATCTGTTTTAACATTTGTTCCCCCTATTATTTATTTTTATTCCATATGTTCCTCTCATCTGTTGACAAGGTAGATAAAAGGAGCATCAGACACAGGGTTTTCACAATCACACAGTCACATTGTGAAAGCTAAATCATCATACAATCATCATCAAGAAACATGTGGGAGGCCCCATTTTTAATTGATTCCTTTGCCACTTTAAGGCTTTGCTCATTCCTAGGAGTGCAAATCTTATACTTTGCAAACTGTGAGTTTCATTCTGGGAGCAAATAATCCAACTCCAGACACTGAGTTATCAAGGGGAACGCCTGCGTGGGCCTGTAGGGTGGGGGCAGGAAGCAGTCATCACACGCCCCACCTCTGAAGGGCCCACACGATGTCCAATCCAGCAGCGACACCAATGTCCGCAACCAGCAGAAAGTGAAGAGGTGATTCTGTCAAAGGAAACAAAAACTTAATGCACATTAACCAGGAGGAAAATAGCCTTCTCAATGTGCCAAAATAAGGCAAAGTAGAGGCAAGAGAAACAGATCCAACTCAGGTTCCTGGGATAACATCCAGAATGACCTCTCAACTCTATCTGAAATTTTTAAGCCACTGAAACTTTGTTTCATGTCTTTTCCTCCCAGCTCCTACATTTTTCATGACAACCTAGTCCAAGGTTGGCTACATCTCCTTCAGCTACATTTGCTGAGGTGAGTGTGAGATTTCAGGGTGCTACCACCGCTCTCCACAGGAACCCTTGTCCTCCTCAGCTTCGGGAAAGAGCCTTGGACTCTCCCTGCTGACAGACTGTGAGGGAGCAAGTCATAACATCTCATAGGTGAGGAGGAGGAAATCAGAAACATGAAGATTAGAGTCCTGGGTGACCCCAGCCTAACTGAGAATCGCATACATGTCTTTTCTACCCCTAAAACGAGCCAAATTCATCAGTGACTCCACCAGAGCACCAGAAAGTCCCCTCTGGACATGCTGTATGGCATGTGGTGTCCAAGGTAAAAAACCTGCAGCAGTAAATCTGAGAGAATGGTGAAACCCATGAGCCAGTGAACAGTCCCTTTTCCTTCAATATAAATGAACATATACTTTATTTTAAACTTACCATAGTTTTATAAAAACTTACTAAACACCCTACCTCTTAAAAACTGCTGCTGAACTTTCTCTCAGGTTGAAAATCTTTCTAAATCACTCTTAGTGTTAGAAATCTCAGCAGCAGCGCTGTTAGATGTCCTACCCCCCCCCCCCCCAGAAGTCTTACAGGAACTGGGCTCCCTCTGCCTCTGTTCTAGTTTGCTAGCTGCCAGAATGCAATAAACCAGAAACAGAAGGGCTTTAAAAAGGGAATTTAATAAGTCGCTAGTTTACAGTTCAAAGGCTGAGAAAATGTCCCAATTAAAACAAGTCTACAGAAATGTCCAATCAAAGGCATCTATCCAGGGAAAGATACCTTGGTTTAAGAAGGCTGATGAAGTTCAGGGTTTCTCTCTCAAGTGAGAAGGCACATGGCAAACACAGGCAGAGTTTCTCTCTCATCTGGAAAGGCACATAGTGAACATGGTCAGGGTTCCTCTCTCATATGGAAGGGCACATGGCGAACACAGCATCATCTGCTAGCTTCTTCTCCTGGTTTCCTGTTTCATGAAGCTCCCCGGGAGGCATTTTCCTTCTTCATCTCCAAAGGTCGCTGGCTGGTGGACTCTGCTTCTTGTGGCTATGTCGTTCTGCTCTGCTCTCTCTGAATCTCTCATTCTCCAAAATCTTTTATAGGACTCCAGAAACTAATCAAGACCCACCCAAATGGGTGGAGACATGTCGTCACCTAATCCAGCTTAACAACCACTCTTGACTAAATCACATCATCCAGGGAGATGATCTGATTACAGTTTCAAACATACAGTATTGAATAGGGAATGGGATTTTTATTAAAACATGGCTTTTCTAGGGGACATACATCCTTTCAAACCAGCACAGCCTCCCTAACTAATATCATAGCACATTTTTCCTGGGGCTCTCGAGTCTCTTCAATGAGAGAAAAACCCAGCAAGGGGCTCCTCTCCCACTACCTTTGTTTTCCCTTCATTTGTATAATTAAAAGAGAATCTTCCTAGGAGACAGGGTGCAGACTGTCTCTACCCTCTTCAGAGCTGTGCTTCCAACATCACCTCTGTTGCCGAGAGTGACTGCCTCTTGTCCCTCTGCTCTCAGTGGTCTTCAAGCAAATGCTTCATTGGGCCTGGAAAGATCTTTGTTAAGGAAAGACTGCCCTCCTTCAATCCTTCAACTTCATCCTGAAACCTCAGGCCAAGCCGCTTCTTTTCTTTCCAAACACTCAAATGGTTTGAACAGAACAGCTGAGAAATGTACAGCATTCAGCAGTTTCCTCTAAACTGGCAAATCAAGGTCAAACCAAAGGTCGTTCAGCTGGGATGTTAAGGATGCCATTTGTAGAAGCAACACTGTCTACACGAGACAGCCGGTGAGAAGAGCCGTTTGCTCTAAAGATGGTGTCGTAAACTAATCTTTATCTAAAATACTCTACATGGAGATGTGATTCTCAAAACCAAGTTCAGAAGATAGCATCGCCTAAGTCCTAAGGGTCTTGGCTGTCTTTCTCCTGCCCGTGCCCTGCACTGCCTGGGCGCTGGGGCATCCTGAGCTGCCGGCACCACTTCTGCTGGTGATCTGGCATGGGATGGAAGACAGCTGTTGTAATCCCTTAAGCATGTGTGCTAGCAAAAAAATGGTTGAGAAGAAAATACCTGGAATTTATGTCTTATCTTTGGAGATTGGGAAGCCCCTGATTGAGGATGTGGAGAACAGCTTCTTCTTGAATGTTAACTCCCAAGTAAAAACAGTGTGTCAGATTTTCTCTGATCATTCTAAATTGCAGCAAGGCTACAGCGCTATGGGATTCTCCCAGGAAGGTCAGTTTCTGTGGGCAGTAGCTCAGAGATGCCTATTACCTCCCCTGATCAATCTGATATTGGTTGGGGGACAACATCAAGGTGTTTTTGGACTCCTGCGATGCCCACGAGAGAGCTCCCATGTCTGTGACTTGATCAGAAAAACATTGACTTTTGGGGCTTACTCCAAAGCTGTTCAAGAAGGGCTGGTGCAAGCAGAATACTGGCATGAGCCCATAAAGGAGGATGGGTACCACAACCACAGCATCTTCTTGGCAGATATAAATCAGGAGAGGGGTGTCAATGAGTCCTATAAGAAAAACCTGATGGCCCTGAAGAAGTTTGTGATGGTGAAATTCCTCAGTGATTCCACTGTGGATCCTGTGGACTCAGAGTGGTTTGGGGTTTTACAGAAGTGGCCAAGCCCAGGAAACTATCCCCCTACAGGAGACAACTCTGTGCATGCAGAATTGCCTGGGGCTAAAAGAAATGGACAAAGCAGGGAAGCTAGTCTTTCTGGCTATAGAAGGGGACCATCTTCAACTGTCTGAAGAATGGCTTGATGCCCACATCATCCCCTTCCTTGAGTAAAACCTTTGCAGTTTAGCCCAGTGCTCAGGGAGCCCCTAGCGATACTAAACTACATGGGAAAGAGTTCCCTTCATGCCCAAGCCTGAGCTGCAGATTCACCTTGCAACTGGTCCTTCTCTCCTGTCATCATCTAACATGCCCTGCTCAGAAAGATCTAAGATTTCAATCTTATCCTTCACCTCATCCTTATCACCATATGGTGTTGAATGCAAGGTTAAATAGTTAATAACTATGGAGATTGTTTAAAACCCTTTGATGTAGTCAAGCTGCCTCAGGAAGGAAATCTGTTTCAGATCAGCACCAGAACTGTGCCTAGCCCAGAGGAGACTGAACAAACTAAAGCACTGAGGTAGATAGAGCCTAAGGGCAAACACCTGTTCTGGGAACCTCAGGAAAGTCTGGCCACATTTGAACTAAGGGAAAAGGCTAGTACTGAGGCCTGAGTTATATTAACTCTCAACTTTGTTGGTAGAGATTTAACCATTGCTTGGAGAAGCACTGATTGGATATTTTTGTATAATTCCTTAAGGCTGCTCTCCTCTCCTTGAATATGTTGCCTTTTGTGGTGTCTTAGTAATTATTAGACACATTTTACTTACTTACCATCTTACCTCTATAGTACTCATTTTGACAGGGCAAGTGGTAATGAATTAGCCACTCTGACACAAAAAGAGAAGTAGGTTGTTTAAGAGAGGAAATGTACATCTTGCTTAGACAGTGAGATGAAGAAAAATGAGGGAGTGGAAGTGAAAAGTGAGGAGATAGTTGTTTTTTCCCATTTCATCCTTAACTAACCTGTCCTTGGTTTCTTACTATGACTAATGGTCTGGATTCTAGCATCATTTTTTTTTTTTTTGCTAGCTTTAGCAAGAGGATGGGAGGGAAAATGTGAAGAAAATAGGCTTTCTAACTGATCTTCCCCCCAAATTATATTTCCCAGTACTCTTCAAACTGTTTCTGATATGCTTCATGAGTAAAGGATTGTTTGCACAGAAAGCTTAGGAAATGTGGCATACTGCCTTTCTCCTCTTAGGAGACCAACCTCCATTAGAATATTGAGGACCCTGAGAATTCCTGTTAATGTAAAGAAAACTAACCTTAATCGACATTTCTCACACCATTGGAGCATGGATGTCTCAAGAGTTCTCCCCACTGCTTTCACCCCCATCAACAACTTTTAGAAGACTGTTCTGCAAAATGCCAGTTTCAGAAAATGATTAGTTATGCTTTGATGGAAGTACCTAGTTAGTACTATAAAGTTTACCCTTTTTTGGTTTTCTTCCCCCTCTCTCAAGCTTTATTCTTCAACTAAAAGATGAGGATTAAGGGCAAGAGGTGGGGTCTAAAATAAAGAATAGTTTCTTATAAAAAAAAAAGTTCAGGCACCAGCCACCAGATTTTGGTTGTGTGCCCATTCTTGCAAGATCGTGAATACATTCTTTTCTTCTCCACAATCGGGTGAGCGTTTTTTCTCTTTCAGGTGTGGCTTTCTTTCTAACAATTTGGGGGGCTTATCTGGGATCTGAGGCTTCCGAGGAGGAGCCCCAGGAAGGACAAAGGGAAGGTGCACCCTGCTGATTGAGTTGTCTCGGACTCTGCCGTTGGGCACTCACTTCTGACAGCCAGAAGGACCTGAGAATGGATGCTTGGATCCGCCAATTGGGAATGAGCAAAGGGGAAGGGAAATCTGCATCACAGTGACCAGGCAACTCTGTGCATGAACCAAGGTAAGAAAGGACTCTTGAGAATTGCCTTAGTGGTCAGGAAAATTCTGACGAGCCTGGAGTTGAGTAAGCGAGTGCTGAGACCCAATCTGCAGTTCCCTCTTCCCATGAGGGAAAGGGCCGGAGATGGATGTAGCAAAATGGTTCTGAGAGAAACCCAGGCAAGGCTCAGAATGGGTGATAGAGGCAGTCAGCTGTCCAGGGAAAAAGGGAAGGGGGTTCCTATAGAGTACCCCAGGAACATTCCTCTAGAGAGCCCATTAGAAAGAATGTTAGAACATTGGACCAATAGTGATCAGACCAGATTAAATATTGTTACATTTGGACAAAAGAAAGCATTGTGCCTCCCGATGTATTCTGGCCAAAATATGGGGCAGATGAGGATTGGCTCTGTGCTGATCTCGTACTTTGTGTTAATGGAATGAAACCCTTCTCCAGAGAGGAGTCTGATTATGCTATGTATTAGCTGAAAGGTGAGGGTACCACTCTTTACCTCATAAAAGTTAAAACCCCAGACCCAGAGACTAAATCTTTAGAAATGAAAACCTGGGATCCTTTGTTGAGCCTTTCCCTGCCCTATGATCCCCTCCACCCAGGGCAGGGGCTGCTGGACCCTGAAGGCCCAATGGAACTAACCCACATTCCATCACCACCCTGGGGGAACTGGAGGGCCACTCAGGGCTAGCTACTCCACCTGTTACAACCCACTAACAACTGAGGAAGAAATTGGAATGGTGTAAGAAAAACATACAAAATTTTCCATTTCTGAGGGCTCCTGAGGGGGAAAAAGGGTTAAAGAACATAGACCTGCTGAATCCCCACACCCTCTGAGAGAAGGGTATAGGACCAGGGGAAATAGGTTAAAGAGGTTATATAAATGTTCCGTTGACACATACAGAAGTAGGGAACTTTAAGAAAGAAATGAAATCATTAATGGACTATCCAATAGGGCTAGCCAAACAACTGGATCAATTTTGGGGCCCGAGTTTATATACGTGGTCTGAACTTATGTCTGTCCTAAATATCCTCTTTACAGGGGAAGAAAGGGAAATGGTGAGGAGGGCAGCTATGAAAGAATGGGAAAGAGAGCTCCCAGCTGGACACGGGGTAATAGCAGCAGAGCAAAATGTCTTAATGATCAGGAAGACAGGGCACAAATGAGGGATCTCAGAGACCTCGCTATATAGGGAATAAAATTGGCTGTACCTGGGTGGGCCATGGTGGCTCAGCAGGCGAGAATGCTTGCCTGCCATGCCAGAGGACCTAGGTTTGATTCCCGGTGCCTGCCCATGTAAAAAAATAAAAATAAAAGATTAAAAAAAAAAATTGGCTGTACCCAAATCCAGAACTTAAATAAAGCCTTTGAGGTGGCTCAAGAAAAGAAGATGAGACCCCCTCTGCTTACCCACAAAGGTTGAGGGACCAGGTGAGGAAATACTCAGGGAAATACCCTGATAGTCCTGTGGTCCAAGGAATGCTAAAGGTCAGTTATGTGAACGGGTCTTGGCCTGACATCCAGAAAATGGACAAACCACTGGGAGAGTCTCAGAAAGTGTAAGAAGGGAAGAGGAAAAGCAGAAGCAACAAGCTAAAGTCATGATGAGCACAGTCAACCATATGGTCAAAAAGAGAGTAGAGATAAAGCAGGGAGGAGATAGGCAGAGGTGAGATTGAGAAACAGTCTGAGCCAAAGGGAATAAAGTAGCGAGGAGAGCACAGGACTCAGCAGTGTTATCACAGTGGGAAACCTGGTCATTTCAAAAGGGAGTGCCTGAGTTTAAAGAAAGAAGGCCAGGGGATACCCCTGATGAGTTTTGAGGATTAGGGTGTTCAGAGGCTCCTTGTCTCAAGAGCTCAGCAGGAGCCTTTGGTAAATCTGAAGGTGGGACCATATCAGGAAGAAATTACATTTTTGCTAGACATCCGGGCAGCTCGATCTTCTGAGAACCACATCCCAAAAGGGATCAAATTCTCCGGTAGCTCCCTTACAGTTTCAGGGTAAAAGAGGAAGGATTTAAAGTCCCCGTTTTCAAATCTACCAATAGCTGTTGGGAAAATAACCAAAGTGTAAGCCCCTTGCTGTACATCCCAGAAACTGAGAGTAATTTCTTGGGAAGGGACCTGATAATACCCATGGGACTGGACCTGGAGGTAAGGGATGGCCAGATAAAAGTTGTCTTAGCCTTGCTTACTGAAGAAGATAAGAAGGACATCCAAGAAGGAGTATGGGTGAGGGAGGGAAACAGGGGGGTTTCAGGTTCTCCTTATCAAAATTAAAATTAAAAAGGAAGGGAACCAGGCTTCAGGCCATTTCAGAGCATTCAAGTTAATTACAAGGAGATGCCTCCCTCAGTAGGACAACTAAAATATATTCTGGTTCTTGTAGACCATCTAACAGGGTAGGTAGAGGCATATCTTCTAGCCTCAGCTACAGCATCGGGACCTTCCAAAACTATCAGGAACAGATTGTTTCCTGCTATAGGTTGGTAGAATATATTGATTCTGACAATGATAGCCACTTTATCTCCTGTGTACTACAAGGTGTTATGTGAAGCTTAAGTATTACATGGGATTTCCATACATCCTGGCATCCACTGTCCTCAGTGGACAGTGAAGTGTGGAAAGAATGAATCAAACTTTAAAAAAAAAAATCTTTCTAAACTGGTCTTAAAAACCAAGTTACCTTGGACTAAGTGTCTACCCATAGCTCTACTAAGCATTAGAACTGCCCCTAGGAAAGAATTAGGAATCTCCCTCAATGAAATGCTTTTTGGCTTGCCTTTTCCCAGGAAAACTAGAGATCTCCCTTCCTTAGACTCAAAGGATCTCTTCCTTAAGACTTATACACTGGTTTGTCCTCTGTCATCCCTCAGGCACTGTGACTTGCTGGCCCAGACCCCACCTCTTGAATTTGTTGCCCATCAATACCAGCCTGGCAGTTGGGTCCTCATCAAATCATGGAAAGAGTTCAAACTCCAACCAGCCTTGTAAGGACCTTATCAAGTTTATTGACAACCGAGATGGCTGTCCGGGCACAGAAGAAAAGGCTGGACTCACTAAACCCAGGTGAAAGGACTAGTACCTGAGCCGGACAATTAAGTACCCAACAACACAGTCCACTTCCTAGGAAATAACTCCAACTTCAGACCCTTTAAAAATTATGTTAAAGAGAGAATAGTTGGGAGGGTAGAGGGGTTTTTGGGTTTGGGGCTTGGATTCTGTACTTTAATCCAACGTAGTTAATAGTGACCCTGATCAGAGAGTCTTACCAAGGAAGATAGATGAGGGATTTAAAGCTCAATTTGAAAATGAAAATAATTATGCTAGCTATCATATTCTAAATTTGGGATGCAATGAGCCCCATCACATTGGTGGTGAATGTAACCGAAGGTTTGGTGTCCCAACCGTACAGTTTGATGCTTGCCAAGTGATAGACGGTGGAGACTTATCAAGTCAATGGCAATTGGGTGGGGAAAACAAGTACCTGTGTCCAGAACCAGTAGGGGGTGTTAAAGTTGATCCTCTCCTTGCCCCTCCTCGGATGATGTATGATGGAACACCCAGTTACAAAGATAGACTGTGAACATTGGATTAATTTCACAGACCTAGAGGCCATAAAAGGAAAAGATAACCTTTTATAAAGGAAACTCCCCACCAAATTGCAAAAATCTTCAGTGTAAACCAGTGGTGATAGCTATCAAGAAAGCAGACAAACGTCCAGAGGGTGGCGGCAGAGATGCAGTAGTAGTTGACAGAATATGTGGGATGGGGGCAGACCTCATTGGAAAAACCCTCTCGGCAGGTTCAAAAAACAAGTCCTCTTCCCGACATCAACAATGCTGTCTCCAGTTATCTCTTCAATAGTGCCAAAGGAGACCCACCTGCAGGTTAACTCCCCAATACAGAATGATCCCAAAGTTGTCAAGGTGATCAAGGCAGAAAAATTGAAGCAAACTATGGAAATAGAGTCAGGGTATGGAGATACAAATGCCTTGGTGGAACAAATTAAATATACAGTCCAGACTCTAGATAAAAGCAACTGTTATGCTTGCTCAAGGGCTGACCCCCTGCCTTTATCATGCCCTTTCTGATAGGTATGGAGAAACATGAAAAGGAGCTCAAATGCATGGTACTCTTTTTTTTTTTTTTTTTTTTTTTTTTTCAGAATACTACTCCTGTATTACGTCATCCTTTCTTTTCCCTCCAGTCAGGGGCGGAAAAGTCAAGGCCATACTGGCTTCCACCGCCATCCAGAAAACCACTCTTCTTGTTTCTCTAGATGGGGAAAGGGCTCCAGGACCTCGGCACCATGGCTTTGTGTACCCAAGCATAGGACGTGACTGAGGATAGTACTGACAATTTCTCCAGTTTACCCATACCCCAAGCAGACCTTTGGTGGTATTGTGGAAAGGGCATCCTCTGACCAGTATTACCTGAGAAGTGGAAAGGGACCTTTGCTCCAGTTGGCCATCCCATTCACCCTGGCATTTGAAAAGGAGGAGAAAGTTCTAACCCAAGGAAAAAGATAGAAAAGAAGCTTACTTGGTTCCTTTGATGACTGAATTTATTTAAACAGTTTGGGGGTGCCATGGGAAATCCCAGATGAATTTAAGGCTAGGAGTCAAGTAGCTGCAAGACTGGAGTCATCCTTTTTCTGATGGGTTACCATCAACAAAAATGTGGATTGGATTAATTACATAAATTATAATCAGCAAAGATTTATCAGCTGCACCAAGGATGCAGTTAAGGGAATAGCAAGCCAGTTGGATGCTAGTAGCCGAATGACATGGAAGACTAGAATGGCCCTAGACATGACGCTAGCTGAAAAAGGAGGCATTTCTGTTATGGTCGGGAGTAGGTGTTGTACATTTATCCCCCAAAACACAGCCCAGATGGAACTATTACCAGAGCTTTACCAGGCCTAACTGAAGAATTGGTGGAAAATTCAGGCATTGATAACCCAATGGTTAAAAAGCTGGTTTGGGAAGTGGCACTGTCCACATTAATTTCTTTAATCATCGTTAACTGGGGTACTCACAGCACTTGGGTGTTACATTATCCCATGGGCCCTAGGGCTAACACAGGGACCCACTGAAGCTGCACTAACCAAGCAAATGCCTGTTCAGTACAGGCAAAACAATTTGTACCCCCTTAAAGAGGAAGATCCCTATGATGAGGAGTGTGAAAAAGCCTTCATCAAATTTGAAAAAAATAACCTTGAATATGAAAACCAAAAGAGTTCAAGAAGAAAGACGGAACTTGTAGAATAAAATTAAGTTCAACTTTCACACAAGATGGCACAGGATGAGAGAAATGGAACTAATGAACAAAGGGCTGCAAAACAGCTCAGACTAGTCTTGCAGGCAGGGAAAGGGGAGAGTATCTGACACAAGCCTAGAATTGGCATCAAATCTTATATAAGTAAAACAAGTTTAAATAAGTAATGGCCAGGGACACTGAAATGTAAAGCATAATAAAAAACGGGAACCTTCGGTGGGAAATTTGAATTAGTTATATTATCCGGATAGGCTATAACCTCTGGAGTATCCAGTCAGTGTAGAAACAGGGGAGGGACCTGCTTGCTAATCTTAGGGTATAAAACGTGTGACATTCTATTGCTTGGTGCACCAGCCACCAGATTTTAGTTGTTCACCCATTCTTGCAAGATCGTGAATAAATTCTTTTCTTCTCCCCACAAAAACAAGCTCAGACGAGCTGTGTATTAGTGGCCTTCACGCCATCCATTCTCCTTTTCTTCCTCTTTGTACACATTGGCCAATGGCTAGCACCAGATAATGAGTCATCAAGATTCTGTTTCTTGCTTTCCCAACTTCTTTTGCAGCTAGAGGTGGCTGTATGACCCATTTCTGGCCACCGAAACCTAATTGGAAGTATGTTGGGAACACTTCTAGGAAAACTTTTGCTTTTCTTATTAAAGTGATAGACATGGCTAGTTTTATACCTCACTTCCCTTCTTTCTGCCATGAATGCAGATGTGACATCTGGAGCCATGACATCAATCTTGCAACCATGAGGCAAAGATAGAGCTTGGATAAGCATCAATGATTGGCAGAACCGGTAGCAGCAAATGCCTATCTCTGAACATATGATTATGTGAGAAAACAAACAAAAAACCCCTTTTATTTGTTCAAGACGTTTAAGTTGGCTTTCTGTTACTTGCAGCTTAACACTAAATGAGACACCATACACCATCTTTGACTCATATTACAGTAACTCTGATGTCTCTGAAAAAATCTAAAGCAGAAAGGACAAACTAATCCACACTCACCTTTGTGATCTACCACCTCTCATTTGTAGAACAAACACAAAAACCCAACTGCATAGATAGAGATGGAGAAAGCTTCCAATTTGACTCAGAGATTGCTGTCACTGACAGATTAAATGAGTGCCAGCTGAAATCCAAAGAAAGTCACTAGATTTTACATAATAGAAGATATTAAAGGACTGCTGCATACCATAGCCAGGACATCTGTTGCCTGGGCTGAGATAAAAGTCAAAGAGGAAGAACCCAGGAGCTAGGGATGCACCCCACTTGGTTATGTTCCTGACACGGCTTCCAGCTGAGTGCATCTACTGCATGCATTGTCAGGGCCACAGCTCAGATACGCTCTGAGAACACAGAACAAGATGAATGGAGACTATTTTGAAGCAACTCTAAGTACTTGGCATTTCTGCACACAATCATATACATCTATTAACTGGTTTTTGCAATAATGACCTCTGGAGGTAAGTAGGGTAGGCAGACATTATTAGTAATCCCCTTTAAGCACTGTTTCTGATGGGGAACTGATGATAGTCTCGTGTACATAAAGGCCCCATTTTCAGGTCTCCCCCTTTATCTCGAGTGCACCGGGATTCACTCCACCATGGAGGATGTGGTCTAATGGGAGTGACCAGAGGCTCAGGCCCCAGTGGGTCAGGATGACTAGGCAGGATTTCTATGTGGGTGGAACAAGACACCCAGCTGGCCCCCTCCTCACCTCCTCCTCCCTTTGCTGGCTCAGGCAGATAGTCACTCCCAGGTCCTCAGGGGTTGATATGAATAAGATCTGCCTTGCAGGGTATGCTTTCTCTGGAAGGCTGCAGCTGCCCCAGCAGGCAGGGGGTCTCCCACTGAGAGGATGGGCTACATGGCCAGTGCCCTCCTGGCAGTCAGACCTCTGATTGCAGCTCCATGGCAGAAGAAGAGACTCCCTGGAGTAAAGCTGGGGGATTCTGTCCCTGCTGGGACTGGAGATCCAGGCCTGGAGTCCACAAGGGCTTCCTGCAAAACCATTTTAAATTCTGGTTGGCAGGGTCCCATGAGAAGAAGTGCCAAGATTCTAAAGGAGCAGAGTTTTGCGGATTCTTGGATTTGCACCTGTGGCCTTTCTTGCCCTCTTGTGCTGTTGGGATGAGGACAGCAGGAATGGCAGAAGCATTTGTCCCAGGGGTGGACATTGGCAATGCTTAATTCTGGTCTTTTGATTTGTTTCTTTTTTGCTTTTGTCATTGAAACCAAGGTGCAAAAGGAAACCATGGCCAGGGGCGGGGGGCAATGTGATGGGATAGTGAAGTGCAAAATTTAGTTTATTCTCCAGAGCAGCTGGTAATAGCCAGGAACTATACTGAAGAACTGCTGGGGGAATACCAGTGACTGGACACACAGTGTATGCTAGTCTGGAAGAAGTGGAACAGCTGACACCCTACACAGAACTATAATTCTCACAAGCCACAGAGGCTGGCACTCCTCCACAATGGGCCACAGCAGACTGGTTCCCCAAGGAGAAAGGAAACAGACTTTACAAGTAGCTCAACCAAGCTCCAATTGCAAAATTAATTAACAAATTCTGACTACTGAAAACAGGGCTCAAGCACAGATAAACCTGGAATAAACACTAAAGGAACCAGGAGTTTTCACCCTCACATAGAGGGGGTAGGGCTGATGGGAAAAAAAACAGGCTTTTTGAGTTGGACAGCATAAAATATTGGAAATGGGATGGACCCCAAGAAAAGGGGGCACATAAAGCCTGGGGATCCATAAAGCCATGTACCAACTCAAGCTCTTGACTGGCAGACCCAGGGTGCTGGGGTCCAGCTCTGAAAAGGTCTTTTGTTTTTTTTTTTTAACTTCTTAATAGCTTATTAGGTTGAACTGCAAGCACTCTCAGGCTGCAGTACTGCCCCAGGCAAAGGTGGAACTAAGGTATGTCTGAGAAACAAAGTAATTAGTCAGTTGAAAGAGATTAATTCCCTAAAAGGTATATCTTCCCTACAAAAGGGGGGGTGGTGGGGCCTAGCTCAAGTGGAGGCCCTCCTTCAAGGAGTTCAGACCCCAGGGGCTGGAAAAGCCCCTGCTCCATGAAAACCATCTAATCAAGAGGTCCCAGTCACAATTGGGTAGGTCACATCTCTATGGGAACAACTTAATCAAAAAGATCTCACCCAACGATATTGAATGACGGTTAAAGAACATGGCTTTTCTGGGGTACAAAGTAGTTTCAAATGGCCAAATCTGGCAATTACACTGCTAGGTATGTACCCTAAGGAATTAGGGGCAGAAAGTCAGGCATATGTTTGCAGACTGATGTTCATGGTGGCATTGCTCACCATTGCCAGGGGATGGGAGCAGCCCATGCATCCATCAACCAATGAATGGGTGGACAATATGTGGTGAATGTATATGATAGCACATTGTTTGGCTGTGAAAGGGAGTGAAGTCTGATGCATGAGGGCCGGGGATAAACCTTGAGGACATTGTGCTGAATGGGCTAACTCAGAAACAGGAGGACAAGTATTTATGAATTTAGTATAATGAACTAAATATAACTAGCAAACTCATGGTATTATTATCTAGACCATAGGTCACCAGAAGATAGAATGGGGATCTGATGCTTGATTTGAACAGAGTATGTCTTAAGGTTGATTGTGAATATTTGGAACTGGATGGAATTGAGGGGAGCACATTTTAGTGAGTATAACTGAAAGTGATGATAGGTGGGTGCAATTGTGGTTGAAAGGGAAATTTTGAGTCGTGTTTGTCATTCGAAGGCAAGCTAGAGGATGAAACATGAGATAGTACACCATAGTGATCCATTTTCAGGTTGAAAATGTTCTAGAATTATTTGTGGTAATATATGCACAACTCTGTGAATACTAGAAGACAGTGATTGCACATATTAGATTTATTTTATGGTATGTTATTTTATATCAATAAAACTGTTTTTCAAAAACCTCAAAAGAAATAAAAAGCCCACCTGCTACTGTAGCTTCTGTCTCAACCACACCCCTGGCAGGGAGAATCTGTTGAAATTAAAGACACTGCATTACTTTACACTGGTGGGAAGCCATGGGCAGACAAATGTCACATGCTGGACAGGAAAGGAAAAGAACAGGGAAAATCAAAGATATGGCCCAGTCAAAGGAACAAACCAACACTTCAAATAAGATACAGGAGTTGAAACAACTAATTCAGGATGTTTGAACATGCAAAATCTCATCAAAAATCAAATCAAAGAGTAAAGAAGACATTGGGTGAACATAAAGCAGAACTCAAAAGTCTGAAGAACAAATGGCAGAACTTATGTGAATGAGAGACAATAGAAGAGACAAAAAAAAAAAAATGGAAACCCAAAACGATAGATTTGAAGAGGGAGAGGAGAGGATTGGTGACCTAGAGGACAGGATATCTGAAGTCTGACATGCACAAAAAAATATAAGGAAAAGAATGGAAAAATATGAGCAGGGTCTCAGGGAATTCAGTGACAACATGAAGTGCATGAATATACATTCAGAGGAGAAGAGAAGGGAAAAGGAGGAGAAAGACCAATGGAGGAAATAATCACTGAAAATTTCCTATCTCCTATGAAAGACATAAAATTAAAGATCCAAGAAATGAAGTGTACTCCAAACAGAAGAGATCCAATAGACATACTCCAAGACATTTACTAATCATATTGTCAAATGTCTAAGGCAAAGAGAGAATTTTGAAGAGAAAAGCAGTCCATCACATACAAGAAAAGATAAGACTGTGTGGATTTCTCAGCAGAAACCAGGGAGGTGAGAAGGCAGTGGTATGACATATTTAAGATTCTGAAAGAGAAAAATTGCCAATCAAGAAGTCTATACCCAGCAAAACAGGGGGGAGATTAAAGTATTTTCAGACAAACAATAACTGAGAGAATTTGTGATTAAGAGACTGGCTGTACAAGAAATATTAAAGGGTGCATACAGGCAGATAGGAAAAGACAGGAGAGAGAGAGGTCTGGAGAATAATACAGAAATGAAGACTATCAGTAAAGGTAAAAAGAGAAAATATAATTATATATAGCATATACAATCCAAAGACAAAATGGTAGTTTTGTTTTCGCTTTTACAGTAATAACATTAAATGTTAATAGATTAAACTCACCAATCAAAAGACAAAAACTGGGGTGGGCCACAGTGGCTCAGAGGCAAAGTTCTCACCTGCCATGCCAAAGACCCAAGTTTGATTCCCAGTGTCTGCCCATGCAAAACAAAACAAAACAAAGACACAGACTGAGAGAATTGATTGAAAAACAGGGCCCATCTATATGCGGCCTACTGGAGACTCACTTTAAACTCAAGGACAAACATAGGTTGAAAGTGAAAGGTTGGGAAAAGATATTTCATACAAACAACAATCAGAAAAGAGCAGGAGTAGCTATTCTAACATCCAACAAATTAGGCTTCAAATGTAAAACAATTAAAAGAGACAAATAAGGACACTATGTATTAATAAAAGGAACAATTCTACAAGAAGATAAAACAATCATAAATATTTATACATTGAGCCAGAGTGCTTCAAAATACATGAAGCAAACTGACAACACTGAAGGGAGAAGAAGGCACCTCTACATTAATAGTTGGAGACTTCAATTCCCTGCTCTCTTCAATGGATAAAACATCTAGACAGAGGATCAATAAGGAAACAGAGAATTTGAATAATACTATAAATGAACTAGACTTAACAGACGTTTACAGAACATTGCACCCCACAACAGCAGGATACACATTTTTCTCAAGTGCTCATGGATCACTCTTAAGGATAGACTATATGCTGGGACAAAACAAGTCTCAATAAATTTTAAAAGATTAAAATCATACAAAACACTTTCTCAGATCATAATACAATGAAATTGGAAATCAATAACAGACAGAGGGCCAGAAAATTCACAAATATTCGGAGGCTAAACAACACACTCTTAAACAACCAATGGGATAAGGAAAATGTTACAAAAGGAATCAGCAAATATCTCGAGGCAACTGAAAATGGAAATACAATACATAAAAATTTATGAGCAAGCCATGGTGGCTCAGCAGGCAGAGTTCTCACCTGCCCTGCTGGAGATCCAGGTTTGTTTCCCAGTGCCTGCCCATGCAAAAAAAAAGTGAGTGCCAGAGACAATTTTAACAAATAAAAATTAAATTTACGGGATACAGCAAAGGCAGTGTTGAGAGGGAAATTTATTGCCTTAAATGCCTATATTAAATCAGAAGAAAGAGTGAAAATTGAGGAATTAATGTTCATTTGGAAGAACTAGAGAAAGACCAGCAATCAAAAGGAAAGAAATAATAAAGATTAGAGCAGAAATAAATGAAATTGAGAATATGAAAACAATCAACAAAATCCACAAAAACAGAAGTTGATTCTTTGAAAAAATCAATAAAATTGATGGACCCTTAGTTAGGTTGACCAGAGAGAGAGAGAGAGAGAGAGGATGCAAATAAATAAAATCAGAAATGGAAGAGGAGACATACCCACTGGCCAAACAAATAAAGGGGCGTAATGAGAGGATATGATGGGCAACTATATGCTAATAAACTAGACAACATAGATGAAATGGGTAATTTTCTAGAAAGGTATTGTTCTAGTTTGTCAGCTTCCAGAATGCAATATACCAGAAACAGAATGGCTTTTAAAAAGGGGAATTAAATAAGTTTCTAATTTACAGTTCTAAGGCCAAGAAAATGTCCCAATTAAAACAAGTCTACAGATATGTCCAATCAAAGGCAGCCAGGGAAAGATACCTTGGTTCAAGAAGGCTGACGAAGTTCAAGATTTCTCTCTCAAGTGAGAAGGCACATGGCAAACACAGTCAGGGCTTCTCTCTCATCTGGAAAGTCACATGGTGAGCACAGCGTCATCTGCTAGCTTTTCCTCCTGGCTTCCAGTTTCATGAAGCTCCCCGGGAGGCATTTTACTTCTTTATCTCCAAAGTGCTGGCTGATGGACTCTCTGCTTCATGATGCTGCAGCATTCTCTGCTCTCTCTGAATCTCCTTTCTCCAAAATGTTTCCTCTTTTATAGGACTCCAGAAACTTATCAAGACCCACCCAAATGGGTGGAGACATGTCATCACCTAATCTAGTTTAACACCCACTCTTTATTTAATCACACCTCCAGGGAGATGATCTGATTACAGTTTCAAACATACAGTATTGAATGGGATTATTCTGCCTTTACGAAATGGAATTTATATTAAAACATGGCTTTTCTAGGGAACATACATCCTTTCAAACCAGCACAGGTAAGAACAACCAACACTGACCTGACAAGAAATAGACGACCTCAACAAACTGATCACAAGTAAAGAGACTGAATCAGTTATCAAGAAGCTTCCAGAAAAGAAAAGTGCAGGACCAGATGGCTTTACATGTGAATTCTACCAAGCATTCAAGAAGAATTAATACCAATCCTGCTCAAACTCTTCAAAAACTTTGAAGAGGAGTGAAAGCTCCCTAAGTTATTCTATGATGCCAGTATCACCCTAATATCAAAGTCAGACAAAGATATGACAAAAAAAGAAAATTATAGTCCAATCTCTTTAATGAATATAGATGAAGAACTCCTCAATAAAATACTTGCAAATCAAATCCAGCAGCACCATAATTAAAAGAGTTATGCACCATGACCAAGTGGGATTTATTCCAGGTGTGCAAAGCTCATTCAACATAAGAAAATTAATTAATGTAATACACCATATCAATAAATCAAAGTGGAAAAACAACGTGATCATCTCGATTGATGCAGAAAAGGCATTTGACAAAATTCAGCATCCTTTCTTGATGAAAATACTTCAAAGGATAGGAATAGAGGGGAACTTCCTCAACATGATAAAGGGAATATATGAGAAGCCCACAGCTAACATCATCCTCAATGGGAAAGACTGACAACTTTCTGTCTAAGATCATGAATAAGACAAGGATGCCCACTGTCACCATTGTTATTCAATATTGTGCTGGCAGCTCTAGCCAGAGCAATTAAACAAAAAAAGAAGTAAAAGGCATCCAAATTGGAAAAGAAGAAGAAAAACTCTCACTGTTTGCAGATGACATGATACCCTATGTCGAAAATCCCAAAAAAGCTACAGCAAAACTACTAAAGCTAATAAATAAGTACAGCAAAGTGGAGGGTACAAGATCAACACCCCAAAATCAGTAATGTTTCTATACACTAGTGATGAGCAATCTGAGGAGGAAATCAAGAAAAACAATCCATTTACATAGCAACCAAAAGAATCAAATTTTTAGGAATATATTTAACTAAGGATACAAAAGACCTATACACAGAAAACTACAAGAAATTGCTAAAAAAAAAAAAAAATCATGAAAGACCTAAATAAATGGAAGGGTATACTGTGTTCATGGATTGTAAGACTAAATATAGTTAAGACGTCAATTCTACCCACATTGATTTATAGATTCAACGCAATAACAATTAAAATCCCAACAAATTACTTTGCAGAAATAGAAAAACCAATAACCAAATTTCTTGAAGGTCAGGGTGCCCTAAATAGCTAAAAATATCTTGAGATAGAAAAATGAAGTAGGAGGTCTCACACTACCTGATTTTAAAGTATATTATGAAGCTACAGTGGTCAAACCAGCATGGTTCTGGCATCAAGATAATATGCTGACCAATGGGATTGAACTGAATGTTCAAAAATAGCCCCTTTCATTTATGGAACATTGATCTTTGATAAGGTGGTCAAGCCAACCCAACAGGGACAGAGCAGCCTCTTTCATAAATGGTGTTTGGAGAACTGGATATCCATATGCAAAATAATGAAAGAGGATCCATATCTCACACCCTATACAAAAACTAACTCATAATGGATCAAAGACCTAAACATTTGAGCTAAGACCATAATACTTTTAGAAGAAACCGTAGGGAAATAACTTATAAATCTTGTAATAGGAGGCAGTTTCCTAGACCTTACACCTAAAAAACGAGCATTTGAAAAAGAAATAGATAAATGGGATCTCCTCAAAATTATACACTTTTGCACATCAAAGAACTTTGTCAGAAAAGTAAAAGGCAGCCTACACAAAGGGAGACAATGTTTGGAAACCACTTTTCAGACAAGGGTTTAGAATCCAGAACTGTTGAAAAGATTCTTCAACTCAATAACAAAAAGACAAACAACACAATTTAAAAAAGGGCAAAAGACATGAATGGACAGTTCTCAGAAGATGAAACACAAATCGCTAAAAAGAACATGGAAAAATGTTCAACTTCACTGGCTATTAGGGAAATGCAAATCAAAACCACAATGAGATATCATCTCACACTCTCTAAAATGGCCATTATCAAACAAAAAACAAAAACAAAAACAAAAAACAGAAAACAGTAAATGTTAGAGAGGATGTGAAGAAAGAGGCACACTTATCCACTGTTGGGAATGTAAAAGGGTGCAATTGCTCGGGCAGGAAGTTTGGTGGTTCTTCAGGAAGCCAAGTATAGGATTGCCATATGATCCGGTAATACCATTGCTAGGTATATATTCAGAGGAAGTGAAGGCAAGGACACAAACGGACATTTGCATACTGATGTTTACAGCAGCATTATTTATAACTGCTAAGAGATGGAAACAGCCCAAATGTCCAACAGTGAGTTGTGGTATATATATATGGTGGAATATTATGCAGGTGTAAGACAGAATAAACCCATGAAGCACTAACAACATGGTGGGCCTTGAGGACATTATGATGACTGAGATTATCCAGAAACAAAAGGACAAGTACTGCACCATCTCATAAATATGATCTGACATTAATGAGTGAATTTTGATAGTTGAAGTTAAGAACACAAGTTATCAGGAGATAGAAATGGGGTAGAGATTGGGCATTTGGTGCTGAAAGAATACAGATTATGCAACTGATTGTAAAAATCCAGAAATGGACAGCACAATACTACCAGTCCAATAATATAAATATACAGAGTGAAGCTGAATGTGAGTATAACTGATGGAGAAGGACTGGGGGAAAGATAGAGGATAAAAACTGAGACAGTATAACTGATGGTGATTAAATGTATAAATATAAAAACGTTTTTGCATGAGGGAGAACAAATGAATGTCAACATTGCAAGGTGTTGAAAATGGATGGCATACAGGGAAAGTACAATCAATGCAAGCTAGGGTCTATATCAACAGTAACAGTGTAACATGCTTCACTGAATGTAACAAAGGCATTATGCCAAAACTAAATGTCAACAAGTGGGGTGTGTGGGAGAGGGGTATTGATTCTTTGTGAAAGATAAGGGGTATCTTCATATAGATTTTGGTGGTGAAGGCATGTCTATTTACCTAGGTTGGATTGTATGATATGTGAATAAAACTTTAAAAATGAAAAAAACAGGAAAACATGGGCTCAGTGTCAGTCAGATGGTGGATTTTAGAAGCGAACAAAGAAAGAAAGAAAAGGCATACACCATCCTCTCAGATTAAGGTGTAGGGAAAAAGCAGCAGAATGATTTCCACTGGGCAAGGAAGGAGATTTAAAAGGCCTGTCTCTGCTGGAATAGTCTGGCTCAGGATTACTTAGAGTTGATAGGTCCCAATTTTCATATATTAACAGGAAATTTTTGTTCAGGCTCTATAAGGGCCTGTAAGGGTAGCTCCAGAAATAGGAGCACCAGCTCAGGAAATAGGTTTTGATCTTGCAGTCAAAAATGGGTTTAGTGTGAGAGAAAAAGAAGGAAGAGAAGACAAGGCAGTGCTGTCCCACAAGCATGGGTGAGGGGGGTACTGCAGAAGAGCTGGAGCTTCTCCGTGCTTGGCCACGCCGACTTGACAGGTTCAAGGACACAACATAGGGAGATGACCATTCCATGGATAGGGCAAAGAAGGAAATAGTTCTGCAGTCATTGAAGCTGCAGAAACTGTGCCAAGCCTGAGCAATTAGAAGATGAGGGACGAGTTGGTAAAGAGTTTAAGAGCTGACTTTACCAAGACCCTGGAGGCACAGGTTTTGGAAAATGGTAATATGATATTAGAAATAAAAACAGCAATTTTTATCTAGTTCTTATTTTAGGTCAGACATGTGTGTATTCTTCATCTATTGCTACAATAACAAAGTTTACAGATTTAGGAGCTTCACACAGTACCCATGTCTTATCTCATGGTTCTGTAGGTCAGAAGACCAGGTGAGGTTATGGCTTAACTGGGTCCTCTCTACTCAGGGTCTCACAAGGGGAAATAGAAGCATCAACCAGACTGCATGGCTCTCCTGAGCCTTTGGGAATGAATCTGCTTTCCAGGATCATTCCAGAGACTTGTCAAATTTCAAGTCCTTATGGCTGTAGGGCAGTGGTCCTCTGTTCCTTACTGGCTGCCATCAGGGAGCCCCACTTGACAACGTAAGGCCCCCCTCTTTCCTCATCTATTATCCCCTCTATCTCCAGCCAGCGCAGAGGCATCAAGTGCTATATTTCATGTACCTCAAACTTCCCTTTCCGCCATATCACTCTCAACTCCAGAAGAAGAAAGCTTTCTGCTTTTAAGGGGTCTGGAGATAGCTCTTAAAAGTAGAGATAATTCAAGATAATCTCCCCCATTTTAAGGTCTATGGGTTTAATCACATCTCAGTGTCCCTGTTGCTGGGTAAGGGGCCATTCACAGGTTCTGGGGATCAGGTCATGGATACCTTTGCATATATTATCTCATTTGCATGTAGGCCCTCCTGTTATCCCCATTTTATAGCTGCAGACACTGAAATACAAACTCTGCTTGATTCATAAATGGCAGAGCTGCAGGTCCTGCAGCCCCCATCCTTAATTGCCTTCACCAATAAGAAGGCAGTGGGCTCCAGATCCAGGATGTGAAAGCGTTCTGCCATGGGGGAAAGTGTGGGTGAGTGGACAACAGCCTCTCAGCCCTCAGTGCCCCCAAGGCTGTGTCGTGGGAATCCTCCCCATTACCCATGGCAGCAGCCTCAGCTCTGGGCTCTAGGCATCTGTGCTTCTCCCCTCTAAGCAGCCAACCACCGTGTGGCAATGGTGATGGCTTCAGAGCACAAATAGGACCTTGTCACCCCCCCTGCTGAAGCCCTTCAGTGACCCCCATGGCCCCAGATAAAGACCCAAACCCATAATACTAGGGCTTTGTCAGGACTTTTAATTTAACATTATAAAAACCCAACTCTGCTGTGGAAAGCAGGATGACTGTTCCTCAAAATGTTAAATGTAGAATTACCGTATGATCCAGTGTTTTAGTTTGCTGAAGTTGCTGAAATGCAATATACCAGAAATGGGCTGGCTTTTACAATGGAGATTTATTAGCTTACAAGTTTACAGATCTGAGGCTGTGAAAATGTCCAAATCAAGGCATCAACAGGCAATAGATACCTAGACTCCTCTGGAACATGGCAAGGCACATGGCAGCGTCTGCTGGCATCTCTGTTCTTTCCAGGCTTCATTGCTCCTAGCGCCTGGCTTCACTGGCTTCCTCTGTTTCTGTAGAGCTGTTTGAAACCAGAAGCCAGGAGGGTAGACCAGCAGATGTCACCATGTGCCTTCCCATGTGACAGAGAAACCCAGATGAAAGCTAGTTTGCTTTTCCTCTGAGAAAAAAACTGTAAATTTGTAACTAAATAAATCCCCTTTATAAAAGCCAATCTATTTCTGGTGTATTGCATTCCAGGCAGATTTAGCAAACTAAAACAGTTCCCAACACACATTTTATCAGGGCTGAGAAATGTGTACAAACCAGGCCTCAGGAGGAGGCTGGTCAGAGAAAGGACCACCAAAACCATGAGAAATTTAGATTTGGAAGGTCTGGTGTGAGAAGAGACAGAACTGGGCAAATAGAGAAAACCAGTTTCAATTTCAGTGGCAGTTGGGTGGGTGAGTGGATGTAGGAAAGAGAAGGCAAAATGAGAAATGGCTCTATCAGAGTTATTCACATTTCCTGAGCATGTCTTTTGTGCCGGTGCCATATCTGGGGGCAAAAGAGAAGAAGTCAAGGAGGCTCATTTGCAGGGAGTGACATCCTTGGAATTATGAAATATCATAGTTACTTTGTGGCATTGCATATCTGAGACAGGTCTAGTCCTTCATATTCCAGGTGAGGAAGCTGAGATTCTGAGACAATAAATAAAACATGGCCTTTCAAGAAAATAATAGTAAAGTCTGTGACTCCTTGTAAATCTAAGGAACACTGTGTCAGAAAACCTCTGGCTTTATCTGGGTTTGAATCTGCCAGATGTATCAAGCAAGCAAAATGGTCTTGTGACAGCCAGATGCTGGGAGAAGCTTTGGTTGTTTAGCAGGGAGGGCGGGGTAGAGGTTTGTGACTCCTGCAAGATCTTTTTCTCCACCGAGTTAACAGACTAATTTGCTAATTATTTTTTGCACCCATAAACCCCATTTTCCCCAAATAAAAAAATATATAAAAACCTCTTCCTTCTTATTTAAGGAAACTTGTATTTTTGGACACCTCCCATGGGTTCAACTGCACTAAAGGCTCGGCATCACTACACCCATTTTATGGATAAGGACATTGAGGCTCAGAGATTAAATCACTTACCAAAAGCCACACAGCTCACCATGATCCATGATCCAAAGCCCATGGATACTCTTTACAATATTATAAATTATAAAAATTCTCATAGCTGTATTTGCCATGAACAAGCAGCTGTCATGTTTCTTACCATGGTGGGGGGAGCAGTCCAAACAGGTAAAGAGATTCCCCCATGGCCCCCTCTCTGGCCAAGGCTGCTCTCTAGGGAACGCTTCTCCCGCATTCCCTAGCTGAGACCACGATGGGCTGAGCCATTCCCTCTCATGGCCTGAGCAAGTAGTGCCAGGACTGCTGGGCTCCATAGGGATGTGGGGAGGGGCAATGGTGGCAGCAGCAACCGGGTCCGGGGTGTCGCGGGTATAGGTGAGACCCTAGGTGGGAAACCTCTGTCCACTCCCTCCACACTTCCACTAAAGCCCAAGGTGGTAACTGGATGCCAATTAAATCTTTTCAGTTGTGGGTGTCTGGATGAAAGGTTCTACTTAGCTTTAGGGTACCCTTTAGTGTCGTCATCATAAAAGCTGGGAGAGGCAAAGCTCATTGAGAGGAATGCATTCATTCACTCATCAAACAGCAAGGGGCCACACTTTAGACAACTTGCTGTGCCTTATGCTAGAAATGTCACGTGCTTTAGAGCAGACTTGTCTTCAAACCTTGGCTCTGCAGAAAACTTGAGAAAATTACAGAGCCTTCCCATTTTCTCATTGGTAAATCGGTGTCTTTGTTTGCAGGGTTGCTTTAACAAATACCAGAGACTAGTTGGCTTATATAACTGGAATTTATTGTCTCCTGATTTTGAAGGCTTGAAACCCAAAATCAGGGTCTCAGTAGGGCTATGCTTTCTCTGAAGTCTGCAGTATTACGGTGCTGACAATCCTCTATCACTTGGTGATCTTTCTCTCTGGTTTCTCCTACTTCTGGATTCTTCTGACATCTAGCTTCTATCAACTGACTCCGTCCAAATTTCCTCTGCCTTATAAGGACCCCAATGCTATGGATTAGGGCCCACCTTGATTCAGTTTGGTCTCATCTTGGTTCCCTGGCTTGCTGCAGTGCCACCACCACCTTATCCCATAAAATAGGTGTAGTGATGCCGAGCCTTTAGTGCAATTGGACCCATGGGAGGTGTCCAAAAATACAAGTTTCCTTAAATAAGAAGAAAGAAGTTTTTATCTTTTTTTTATTTGGGGGAAAATGGGGTTTATAGGTGCAAAAAATGATCTGCCTTCTTGTATATCTGCTCTTATTTCAGCTGACTGCCAGTGTCAAGCATCTGATGTCTGAATTTTCTCTGCCTTATAGGGTTTCCAGTCATATTGATGGAGGCCAAACCTGATTCCATATGGTCTCATTGAAATAATCTCACTCAGAAACAAGTCCACACCTTAACTAGTAACATCCTCAAAGGTCCCATTTACAGATGGGCCCACAACCACAGAAATGTGGATTAACACTTGAACATGTCTTTTGTGGGGGACATGATTCAATCTCCAAGATCTGCTTCATGAGGTTCTGAAGAACTTACATGGACTATCACCGAGAATAACGCATGGCGTGTTTGACTCTGAATGATAGTGTGAAGTGTTTACTTCTGTGCTCCCTCTTAACCCACAGCTATTCTGCTTTACACATGGGACCACCTGTGCCTTTGCTTTTTGAGCAAAAGTTTAAGAGCCCTCATCTATGTGTAAAAAAAGAAGATTAAAGTATACCTAATAAGTTAATCACTGCCCCCTAGAGAGAGAAAGTGGGAGGGAGGTGTTCTAAGAAGGGGCCTTGGCCTGATAGTGTGGAAGTTCCCAGATAACTTGAGGATATTAAAGTTTCCTTATGACCCACTTCCAGTAGAACTCTGGGATCCCATGGGGACCCCAATGACCCCCAACTTCTTGTATTCTTGTTCTTGCTAGCCCTATCCATAATGAATATGGCGTACCTGTGGCACCAATCAGGTACTCCAGAAATTAGTATGACTAGTAAAGCTTCTAAAGCCAGGTCCTAGAAGACAGTGTGGCTGCTCCTTGTTCTAGCTAGGATCACTTGGTCTGCGAGCAGCTATCTGCTATGCCAAGAGGTCACACAAGCACAGGTCACATGGTGAGGAATTGAAGATTCCCGCCAAAAGTGGACACTGACTTGTCAGCCATGTGAGGGAGCCACTTAGAAGTGGATCCTTGTACTGTAAGGTCTAAAATTTCATGTGCTACACTGATATCTTTCAGCCTCTTAGGACCCCTTTTAGGACTCAAGCCTAACCATGAGTTCCCTTGCTCTCATCAGTTGTACTCCTTCAGCTCTGTGGGAAAGTCCCCCCATGGCTAATTCCCCTATCAGCAGGAGGAACTCAATTCCATCTAGAACTCAATCGAATAGGCTTCACTTCCCTACAGCCAAAATTATTTAAACAAGCCAATCACATCCTGCTTCAGGAACCAAGGGGTCTTCTCATCTTCTTGTTACTATAAAGCTTCCATCACATAGTCTGTGAGTATATATAACTAATAAACTGCTGTCACTCTCATGTGTCCAATGTCAGATGTTATGTGTTTAAGCCCTGGGGAGGTGGGGAAAGAATAGTTTCTCCATCACCAAGGGATTAATATTAGACAACCCTGAGCTGAACAGCTCCAGATTCCTAATCACCTAAAACTACACAGTACAATAAATGTGTATTGTTTTAAGCACCTAAGTTTTGGGGTGATCTGTTAAACAGCAATAGTTATACAGATTTGGGTAATTAGAAGTGTCTGGTACCAGGGTATACAAAACCTAAAAATAGGGGCATGGCTTTGCAACCCAGTAGGGAAAAGAAGTTGAAAAGCTTTGAAGAAAGGGTCATGGAAGAGGCTTAACAAAACTGTTTATAGAAGCATGGCTGTCTTTGAGGAGGTCTCATATGAGGGCTTACAGGAAAGAGGAAAATCTTACTGGAAGTAGTTATGTGGTGGCAGAAAGTTGACTAACACTGTTGTTTGAAGTCATATGAAAAGCAGAAAACAGACCTGATGTACAGTAGGGACAAGCTAAGGAAACGTCCAGGCAGTAATGAAGGTATGCTAGCATTTCTTCTTATTGCTACTAGTAAAATGCAAGAGGAGATAGATCACAGGCAGGAAGTAGTGACGTCAGAAAAAAAAAAAAAAAAAGAGGAGATAGATAAGCTAAAAGAAGGACTGTCAAAACAAAAAGAAAAAGAGCCAGAACTTCCTGGTTTTGAAAATTTCCAACATTTCCAGAAGACAAATGATGCTAAAATTAAGAAAGGGTTCCTAATAAAGGTCAAATCCAGGACACTGTCAGGAAAAACTGATCTAAGGAGGAACCAAGAGTATACTGGAGAAACAATCAAAGATGGCGGCTTAGTAATGTGCGTGCGTTTTTAGTTCATCCTCCAGAGCAACTACTAAATAACCAGGAACAGTACAGAACAGCTCCCAGAGCCACAACAGTGACCGGACACACAGCGTACCCCAGTCTGGACCAGCTGGACCGGCTGCAAGTCTCCGGAACAGTCAGCTCCCCAAGCCGCGTGCACTTCCCCAAGCCATGGCAGCCGGGGCCCGGCGCCCCTCCCCCACAGGCAGCTTCCCGGAGGGAAACAAAAGAAACTCTAATAGTAGCAGAGACTGAGTCCAACCAAACACCAATAGTGGCATTAATAAACAAATTCTGACTACTAAAAAGAGGCCCCAGCTCAGGCAAAACTGGTCAAGGCGGAGGTCACCTATTGGGCTAACCGAAAAAGAGGAAAGGGGACGAAACGGAGCCTTTTGAGACTGTTTCAACAGAGGCTTGGCTGCCTCTGGATTCAGTGGCGAGATTACACACGCTGCAACTGCCCCAAACACAGAAACAGGCTGCTTTCAGGGCTGTCTCCCACCTGAACCTTCCCCACGGGAGGGGTGAAACACAACTCAGGTGGAATCCCTCTCTCAAGGAATTCAGACCCCAGGGCTTCGCAATTTGAAGCCATTAAAACCAGCCTACAACCTTTCCTCTGTCTCCACCACACCCCCAGCAGGGAGAGCCTACCAAAATTAAAGGAGCCACAACATCTTTTGCTGGTGGGACCCGCAGACAGACAAGCACCACAAACTGGGCAAGATAAGAAAAACAGAGTCCAGAGACTTCACAGGAAAGTCATTCAACCTGCTGGGTCTCACCCTCAGGGAAAACTGATGCAGGTGATTCCTTCCCCCCAAAAGGAGGCCAGCTTAGTCCGGGAAAACCCGGCTGGAGTCTGTAATACCTATGTAGACCCTCCTAAGGGTGGAGAGGGAAAAGGTACATTATAAGCAGGACAAGAAACAAGAAAACAAGAACTGAAAAATTACCCTCTGTTAAACAAAACTTAAGCTAGAGGCCCAGAAAAAACCGAACTGAAGGTCAATGAACAGATAGAAAACAAACTCATCTAGCAAGAAAACCCTAGGTAAGATAGGTGAAAGCAATCTCCAGAATAAACTAATTAAGGTAATTAAATGTCCAGACGCCAGCAAAAAATAACAAATCACACTAGGAAAATTGAAGATATGGCCCAGTCAAAGGAACAAACCAATAGTTCAAATGAGATACAGGAGCTGAGACAACTAATTCTGAATATACGAACAGAAATGGAAAACCTCTTCAAAAGCCAAATCAATCAATTGAGGGAGGACATGAAGAAGGCAAGTAATGAACAAAAAGAAGAAATGGAAAATATGAAATAACAAATCACAGAACTAATGGGAATGAAAGATACAGTAGAAGAGATGAAAAAAACAATGGAAACCTACAATGGTAGATTTCAAGAGACAGAGGTTAGGATTAGTGAACTGGAGGATGGAACATCTGAAATCCAAAAAGAAACAGAAACTATAGGGAAGAGAATGGAAAAATATGAGCTGGGGCTCAGGGAATTGAATGATAATATGAAGCGCACAAATATACGTGTTGTGGGTGTCCTGGAAGGAGAAGAGAAGGGAAAAGGAGGAGAAAAACTAATGGAAGAAATTATCACTGAAAATTTCCCAACTCTTATAAAAGACCTAAAATTACAGATCCAAGAAGTGCAGCGCACCCCAAAGAGAATAGATCCAAATAGACGTTCTCCAAGACACTTACTAGTTAGAATGTCAGAGTCAAAGAGAAAGAGAGGATCTTGAAAGCAGCAAGAGAAAAGCAATCCATCACACACAAGGGAAACCCAGTAAGACCATGTGTAGATTTCTCAGCAGAAACTATAGACGCAAGAAGACAGTGGGATGATATATTTAAATTACTAAAAGAGAAAAATTGCTAACCAAGAATTCTATATCTAGCAAAATTGTCATTCAAAAATGAGGGAGAAATTAAAACATTTTCAGACAAAAAGTCACTGAGAGAATTTGTGACCAAGAGACCAGCTCTGAAAGAAATACTAAAGGGAGTACTAGAGACAGATATGAAAAGATGGAAGAGAGAGGTGTGGAGAAGAGTGGAGAAAGAAGGAAAATTAGATATGATATATAAAATACAAAAGGCAAAATGGTAGAGGAAAGTACTACCCAAACAGTAATAACACTAAATGTTAATGGAATGAACTCCCCAATCAAAAGACATAGACTGGCAGAATGGATTAAAAAACAGGATCCTTCTATATGCTGTCTACAGGAAACACATCTTAGATCCAAAGATAAACATAGGTCGAAAGTGAAAGGTTTGGAAAAGATATTTCATGCAAATAACACCAGAAAAGAGCAGGAGTAGCTATACTAATATCCAACAAATTAGACTTCAAATGCAAAACAAATCTCAAAACTTCTCTTTTGAGACAGAGAAGTATACTATCTACTGATAAAGGAACAATTCAACAAGAAGACATAACAATCATAAATATTTATGCACTGAACCAGAATGCCCCAAAATACGTGAGGCATACACTGCAAATCATTAAAAGGGAAATAGACACATCTACCATAATAGTTGGAGACTTGAATTCCCCACTCTCATCAATGGACAGAACATCTAGACAGAGGATCAATAAAGAAACAGAGAATTTGAATATTACAATAAATGAGCTAGACTTAACAGACATTTATAGGACATTACACCCCACAACAGCAGGATACACCTTTTTCTCAAGTGCTCATGGATCATTCTCAAAGATAGACCATATGCTGGGTCACAAAGCAAGTTTCAACAAATTTAAAAAGATAGAAATCATATACAACACTTTCTCGGATCATAAAGGAATGAAGTTGGAAATCAATAATAGGCGGAGTGCCAGAAAATTCACAAATACGTGGAGGCTCAACAACACACTCTTAAACAACCAGTGGGTCAAGGAATAAATTACAAGAGAAATTAGTAAATATCTCGAGGTGAATGAAAATGAAAACACAACATATCAAAACCTATGGGACGCAGCAAAGGCAGTGCTAAGAGGGAAATTTATTGCCCTAAATGCCTATATCAAAAAAGAAGAAAGGGCAAAAATTCGGGAATTAACTGTCCACTTGGAAGAACTGGAGAAAGAACAGCAAATTAACCCCAAAGCAAGCAAAAGGAAAGAAATAACAAAGATTAGAGCAGAAATAAATGAAATTGAGAACATGAAAACAATAGAGAAAATCAATAAGACCAGAAGTTGGTTCTATGAGAAAATCAATAAGATTGATGGACCCTTAGCAAGATTGACAAAAAGAAGAAGAGAGAGGATGCAAATAAATAAGATCAAAAAGGAAGAGGAGACATAATCACTGACCTCACAGAAATAAAGGAGGTAATAACAGGATACTATGAACAACTTTATGCTAATAAATACAACAATGTAGATGAAATGGACAAGTTTCTAGAAAGGCATGAACAACCAACTTTGACTCAAGAAAAAATAGATGACCTCAACAAACCAATCACAAGTAAAAAATTGAATCAGTCATTCAAAAGCTTCCCAAAAAGAAAAATCCAGGACCAGACAGCTTCACATGTGAATTCTACCAAACATTCCAGAAAGAATTAGTACCTACTCTCCTCAAACTCTTCAAAAAAATTGAAGTGGAGGGAAAGCTACCTAATTCATTCTATGAAGCCAACATCACCCTCATACCAAAACCAGGCAAAGATATTACAAAAAAAAAAAAACAAAACTACAGACCGATCTCTCTAATGAATATAGATGCAAAAATCCTCAACAAAATTCTAGCAAATCGAATCCAGCAACACATTAAAAGAATTATACATCATGACCAAGTAGGATTCATCCCAGGTATGCAAGGATGGTTCAACATAAGAAAATCAATTAATGTAATACACCATATCAACAAATCAAAGCAGAAAAATCACATGATCATCTCAATTGATGCAGAGAAGGTATTTGACAAGATTCAACATCCTTTCCTGTTGAAAACACCTCAAAGAATAGTAATACAAAGGAACTTCCTTAAAATGATAAAGGGAATATATGAAAAACCCATAGCTAATATCATCCTCAATAGGGAAAAATTGAAAACTTTCCCCCTAAGATCAGGAACAAGACAAGGATGTCCACTATCACCACTGTTATTCAACATCATGTTGGAAGTTCTAGCCAGAGCAATCAGACAAGAAAAAGAAATACAAGGCATCAAAATTGGAAAGGAAGAAGTAAAACTATCACTGTTTGCAGATGATATGATACTATACATCAAAAACCCTGAAAAATCGACAGCAAAACTACTAGAGCTAATAAACGAGCACAGCAAAGTAGCAGGTTACAAGATCAACATTCAAAAATCGGTAGCATTTCTATACACTAGCAATGAACAAGCTGAGGGGGAAATCAAAAAATGAATTGCATTTACAATTGCAACTAAAAGAATAAAATACTTAGGAATAAATTTAACTAAAGAGACAAAAGACCTATACAAAGAAAACTACAAGAAACTGTTAAAAGAAATCACAGAAGACCTAAATAGATGGAAGGGCATACCATGTTCATGGACTGGAAGACTAAATATAGTTAAGATGTCAATTCTACCTAAATTGATTTACAGATTCAACACAATACCAATCAAAATCCCAACAACTTACTTTTCAGAAAAAGAAAAACCAATAAGCAAATTTATCTGGAAGGGATGGGTGCCCTGAATTGCTAAAAGTATCTTGAGGAAAAAAAACGAAGCTGGAGGTCTCACACTGCCTGACTTTAAGGTATATTATGAAGCCACAGTGGTCAAAACAGCATGGTATTGGCATAAAGATAGATATATTGACCAATGGAATCGAATAGAGTGCTCAGATATAGACCCTCTCATCTATGGACATTTGATCTTTGATAAGGCAGTCAAGCCAACTCACCTGGGACATAACAGTCTCTTCAATAAATGGTGCCTAGAGAACTGGATATCTATATGCAAAAGAATGAAACAGGACCCGTATCTCACACCCTATACAAAAGTTAACTCAAAGTGGATCAAAGATCTAAACATTAGGTCTAAAACCATAAAGCAGTTAGAGGAAAATGTAGGGAGATATCTTATGAATCATAACCGGAGGCAGGTTTATGGACCTTACACCTAAAGCAAGAGCACTGAAGAAAGAAAGAAAGAAATGGGAGCTCCTCAAAATTAAACACTTTTGTGCATCAAAGAACTTCATCAAGAAAGTAGAAAGACAGCCTACACAATGGGAGACAATATTTGGAAACGACATATCAGATAAAGGTCTAGTAGCCAGAATTTATAAAGAGATTGTCCAACTCAACAACAAAAAGACAGCCAACCCAATTACAAAATGGGAAAAAGACTTGAACAGACACCTCTCAGAAGAGGAAATACAAATGGCCAAAAGGCACATGAAGAGATGCTCAATGTCCCTGGCCATTAGAGAAATGCAAATCAAAACCACAATGAGATATCATCTCACACCCACCAGAATGGCCAGTATCAACAAAACAGAAAATGACAAGTACTGGAGAGGATGTGGAGAAAGAGGCACACTTATCCACTGTTGGTGGGAATGTCAAATGGTGCAACCACTGTGGAAGGCAGTTTGGCGGTTCCTCAAAAAGCTGAATATAGAATTGCCATACGACCCAGCAATACCATTGCTAGGTATCTACTCAGAGGACTTAAGGGCATAGACACAAGTGGACATTTGCACACCAATGTTTATAGCAGCATTATTTACAATTGTAAGGAGACGGAAACAGCTAAAATGTCCATCAACAGACGAGTGGCTAAACAAACTATGGTATATACATACGATGGAATATCATGCAGCTCTAAGACAGAATAAACTTATGAAGTATGTAACAACATGGATGGACCTAGAGAACATTATGCTGAGTGAGACTAGCCAAAAACTAAAGGACAAATACTGTATGGTCTCACTGATATGAACCAACATTCGTGAATAAACTTGGAATATGTCATTGGTAACAGAGACCATCAGGAGATAGAAATAGGGTAAGATAGTGGGTAATTGGAGCTGAAGGGATATGGACTGTGCAACAGGACTGGATACAAAAACTCAGAAATGGACAGCACAATACTACCTAACTGTAATGTAATTATGTTACAACACTGAATGAAGCTGCATGTGAGAATGATAGAGGGAGGAGGGCTGGGGACATAAATGAAATCAGAAAGAAAGATAGATGTTAAAGATCGAGATGGTATAATCTAGGAATGCCTAAAGTGTATAATAATAGTGAAATGTACAATGTACAAATTTTAAAGATGTTTTTGCATGAGGAAGAACAAAGGATTGTCATTATTGCAGGATGCTGAAAATAGATAACTAATACTTCAAAATGTCACATTATGTGTAAGACTAAAGCAAAAGATGTTTATTTGTTACAAAATTTAGATTTTGACTAGAGCATTTCCTAATATAACTCATGTAGATAGTCTGATTGAATGTCATAAGTACTTGGAATCTCAGGTAGCACATGAGATTTTGTTGGTCTGTCCAGAGTGATCCCCCGATGAATCCCAGAATGATTTGATCATTGACTGGAAAAGTATTTGCAAGCCCCCTTTGGGGAATGGTGAGAGTGGGGAGAAATTCAACTTCCCCAAGTTGAATTCTTGATATTCTCACAAGCAGTGTGGACAGCCAAAGCTATAGGCTGAGCCCCAGTCTTGGGGTTTGTTGTTTGTTCACATGAAACTTAACCCCACAAAAGATAGGTCAAGTCTACTTAAAATTTAGGCCTAAGGGTCACCCCCAAGAGAGCCTCTTTTGTTGCTCAGATGTGGGTCTCTCTCTCCAGCCCATATGATGATCAGTCTCACCACCCTCCCCTTCTCTGCGTGGGACATGACTCCCAGGGGTGGACCTTCCTGGCAACGTGGGACAAAGATCCTGGAATGAGCTGAGACTCAGCATGAAAGGACTGAGAAAAACCCTAGAATGAGCTGAGAATTAACATCAAGAGACTGAGAGAACCTTCTCGACCAAAAGGGAGAAGAGTAAAATGAGACAAAGTGTCAATGACTGAGAGATTCCAAACAGAGTCGAGAGGTTATCCTGGAGGTTATTCTTACGCATTAAGTAGATATCACCTTGTTGCTCAAGATGTAGTGGAGAGGCTGGAGGGAATTGCCTGAAAATGTAGTGCTATGTTCCAGTAGCCATGTTTCTTGATGATGATTGAACAATGACATAGCTTTCACAGTGAGACTCTGTGAATGTGAAAACCTTATGTCTGATGCTCCTTTTAGCTACTATATCAACAGAAGAGTAGAACATATGGAATAAAAATAAATAATAGGGGGAACAAATGTTAAAATAAATTCAGTTTGAAATAGTGGTAAATGAAAGCGAGGGGTAAGGGGTATGGTACGTATAGCTTTTTTTTCTCTATTATCATTTTATTTCTTTTTCTGTTGTCTTTTTATTTCTTTTTCTAAATCGATGCAAATGTACTAAGAAATGATGAATATGCAACTATGTGATGATATTAAGAATTACTGGTTATATATGTACAATGGAATGATTTCTAAATGTTTTGTTTGTTAATTTTTTTTAACTAATAAAAAAAAAAAGAGTAAACTGGAAAATCCTTTACGATCTCAGAAAGATCTAAGGTGGTACCTCAGAGAACTGTTTGAACTATAGGATTTCTATGAAGCTTAAGGTTATGATCCCTCAGCCTTCTCAGGAGAAGACCAAGGTAGAGAAGGGCTCATATTGAAGATATGTCTGAGCATTTGTCTAATGGAACAGACCCATAAGATTCACAGGACTCCCAAACAGTTTTTAAGAGAATTGTATTGGAAGGAGTAATGTCTGCTCAGACTGAAAGGGACAGAAACAGCACAGATTGAAAAGAGAGCTTTGGATCCTGAAACTTCTACTGCTAGGAATCAGGCTGAGAAAATTACTCAAGCATGGGAATCTTTTTGATTATTCAGAGGGTAGAAAGAAGAGGCCAGAGGGCAAAGCCAAAAGTTGTAGAAAATTATTCCCAGCAACAGTCAATTTGTGCCCTACTGGATTTCAGAATTTGCTACAGACCAGTGACTTCTGTGTATCTCCCATTTCCCCTATTTGGAACAGGAGAGTGAGTACTAGTTATACTATGCTTGTCCTACCACTAAATGTTGTTGAGTATGAGGGTGAGGGCAGATAATTCATCTCTCTAGTTCACAGATTTTCAAATAAAAAAGAGCTATACTTGAAAGCCTTTCCTCAGGGAGCCTTACTTGCAGGCAGACCTGATTTATATGACAAGGTTCATGTTGATACCAAGGTGGAGTTAGACTTTACATAATAGAGTTAGACTTTGAAAGCCTTGGGAGGGGTTGAAGATGTGTCTGACTTATGTAACAATAGGTCAGCAAGGAAGTGCCCATGTGTGACTTCTAAGGTGAGGTCATAAGAGACATGGCTCATGTATTGTCTCTTGGCTCACTCTGAGAAAAGCCAGCTGCCATGTGGTGAGGACACTCAAGCAGGTCTACAGAGATGGCCACATGGTGAGGGACTGAGGCCTCCTCCCAGCATACAGCACAGACCCAGCAGCCATGAAAGGGAGCCATCCAGGGAAGAAGATCCTTTAGCCTCTGTCAGATGACTGCAAGCCCAGAGGGAACCCAAGCTAGATACATTCTACAAAACTGCTCCTGAGCTTGTGTCCTACAGAAATGGTGTAGAACAGTAAACATTCATTATTGTTTTAAGCCACAACATTGGGGGTAATTTGTCATACAGCAATGGATGACTGTTTTGGAATAGAAACTGAAATAGAAATCAATGACTGGATGTCAGGGACAGGTGTGAAACAGCCACACCAGATTTCCTGAGGCCCCAGAGAGGCATGAAAGAGACACCCATTTTTTCTGTTTCCTGTAGAGAAAGACAGGATCCTGCAGCAGAAAAAAAGCCAGGGACCAGATGGGGCTGAGACTCTTCAGAAGAGGCTGAGGGAATGGACAACCTCATCTAAATATTGGACCATAGCAAATGCCAGCATGAATCAGATAATGGTCAAGAACTTGACAGTCTCCCAGATGACACCCGAGGGCTGCATCCTTGTGAGGAAGGTGGAGGGAGAACTCCTAAACTGGCTGGGAGGAGGATGCAGGGAGCACTCAAACTGGCTTAATAGAAATGACTGCATATTCCTGGAACAGACTAGTTAAAGTTTTCTGCTGTCACAAGGAACCTGGGCCTAAATACAGATTGAGTTTGCAAAAACTAAGAAAGTTACTTTCATACACTGGAGGTCTAAAAAATTCACCCATCTGCCTATATTTATTAATAGTATCAAATTAATATTTGAGATTATCATAGCTGTTTACTAAATAATAGTAATTCACCCTTTTAGGAAAGGATCAAGGCATATTGTTGGATAGATAAATCCATAGGTGAATGGATAATTAAATGGCTGGAGAGATGGATAAACAATTTGCTCAGAATTACATATCCATAAAAGACAAGATTAATTAGGTTCTCTATATTAGAATATACACTTCTTTCCTTGGATAATTTCTCCATACTCAAAGACTGCTATTGTTTGAATAGGCTCCTTTAGTATAACCAAGTATGTTTTCAAAAGGTGCAAAACATGGCTCATGCAAATATAAAATAAGCCCATGTCAAATATTTTATTCAACTTGTTGATGATAGAACTCATGAGATGGTTCCAAGAGACTTTGATGACTGTGTATTTATTGGCAATTTAATAATAACCTGGAATTTGAGTGCCAGGTTAATACAAAAAATAATAGAACATGGATAACATAGTATAGGCTCATAAACTGCAAACTTTGGGGTTATCTTTTCTACCAGGCATAAATTATTTTAATCTCTACCAGTCATCTGTTGAATAGTAACTTTTAAACTGATAAGTCTTGGACTTTTAATATATAATAGGCAGTGAGTGGAGTAATTTTTGGTTGGCAGGGCATCCCCTGCACTGTGGGATGTTCTACAGCATCCCCAGCCTCTGCCCACTAGATGCCAGGAGCACTCCCAACCCCCATCACAAATTGTCTGCAAATATTGCCAAACATCCCCTCAAGGGGGGTAGGCAAAAATTGCCCTACATTGAGGACCACAGCCTTGGATAACTACATAATCCTTGGAGCATACTAGATATGCTCCTTTGGACACCAAAATGACAGGCTGCTCACCTTTTGTCCTCGTTTCTAAGTTTTAAATCTTTTTCTTAGCAACAGTATATGAGCCAGGGCCTGAGAAAGAGACCACACTCCCCCATGACTACCCACTTCTTAAGAAAGAAGGCCCAGCAGTGAACTTGTACTGTAGCCTCCTGCACCTCCAGCTCACAGGAGACTGAGAGGAACAGGTCACAAAGGAAAATACAGTCCGGGCTGAGAACAAGGCCAGACAGCTCCCAAGAGAGAACAAAAGACTATTCCATTTAATAGTCCTTCTCTGGGACAGCAAGAACAAATTACACTTTTCTCAAGCAGTTAATACAGGAATATGAGTTGTTAGATGAGAGAAACATAGGTAGGAAGAAAGACAGGTAAGTGGTAAGGATGGTAACAGGATACTCAAATAGAATCCCAGGTCTTAATGTTTTTTTAAGACCTTTTTTCCATTTTGCAACCTTGTAAACCTCATTTAAAAGCTGCAAACTCTATCAAACAAAAAGAGGAAATTTCAGTTGGCTTTTGGGGAAGATTGATATTTTGTTTGGGGAAGAACTAGTAAATAGACTTTGGTTACTGTGCTGGTTTGAAACTATTGTGTATCCCAGAAAAGTCAGGTTCTTTAATCCTGATTCAATATTGCTGGGTGGGATCTTTTTGATTAAATTGTTTCCATGGAGATCTGACCCACCCATTTGTGGGTGGGACCTTTTGATTTGGTGGTTTCCATGGAGATGTGTCTTCACCCATTCAAGGTGAGTCTCTTATTGGAGTCCTTTAAGAGAGAACCATGTTGGAAAAGCTTCAGAGCTGACACATACAAAGATGTTTGGTGATGTAGAAAGAAAATGCCCCAGGAAAGCCACTGAAACAAGAAACCAAGAGAGAAAACTCGCAGACATTGCCATGTACCTTCCTAGCTGACAGAGAGGACCATTAGTCCTTTCTTGAGTCAAGGTATCTATCTCTGGATGCCTTAGTTTGGATATTTTTGTGGCCTTAGAACTGTAAATTTGCAACTAAATAAATTCCCTTTATAAAGCCAACCCATTTCTGACATATTGCATTTCTGACATCATTAACAAACTAAAACAGGTTTTGGTACCAGAGAAGCGGGGTGCTGTGGTTTGCAAATACCAAACATGTTGGAATAGCTTTTTGAATGGATAATGGGAAGATTCTGGAAGAGTTGTGAGAAGCTTGACAGAGAAGGCCTAGAATGCTTTGAAGAGACTGTTGGCAGAAATATGGACTCTAAAGATACTTCCAATGAGGTTTTAGGCAGGAATAATGCATGTGTTATTACAAGCTGGAAGAAAGGCAATTCATGTCTTAAATAGCAGAGAATTTGGCCAAATTGAGTAGTGCTGTTGGGTGGAAGCTAGAATTTAAAGGCAACAACCCAGGATACAGAGCTGAGGAAATTTCCAAGCTAAATGTGGAAAATGTAGCCTGGCTACTCCTTGCAGCTTATAGTAAAATGCAAGAGGAAAGAAATAAGTTGAGAACTGAACTCTGGGGTAGAAAGAAACTAGAAATTGATGGTCTGGAAAATTCTGGACTTCCAGAAAGGGAGACCCCAGATAATAGTGCCCACATAAGGATTTAATCAAACATGGAACCTGTTAGCCATTATAGGACAAGGCAGGATTGGAGATAGTGTTATCAGAAAGGATTTTTGGGAAGTCCTATTGTCTGATAAGTATGATCCCAGTATGCTGCATAGAAAACTAACAAGAGTATTGTGGGATCTGCATAAATGGGACCACTGTCAGTCTGGACTAAAAGGGACAAAAAAGGGAGAAACTGAAGTTAAAATAACTTCAGAGGCAGAACTATGGAACGTAGATTTGTAGCCAAGAAACCTCTGGTCAGGAGAGTGGACCCACCCATGCACTTGAGTGTGCCCCAAAGACAGAGGGCAGGCCTTCCACCTCAATGTTCAGGAAGAGTTTTGGTGCCCTAGGCCTCAGAGAGGGTGGAATACATTACGTGGGTATGGGGAAGAGACTTTGTGCTGCCCCATTATTCTGAAAGGATTGAGCATGTGTTCCCGAGATGGCAGAGAGTCCAGGTACTGCCTTGATGCTTGGAGAGGGTGTAGCCAAGAAAAAGGTGGTCTGTCCAATGTACCCCAAAGTTGCAACCATCACCCCAGTGTTTGGAGAGAGCAGGGCAGCTGTGTGGGCTCTTGGAAAGGTTGGGACTGCCACTTTCTAAAGCCCCAAGGATGAATGAATCTCAGACTTTGAAATCTAATGGATTTGCCCTGCAGGTTTTCAGAACTATTTGCGTCCAGTGACCCCTGCTCTCCTTCCAATTGACTCCTATGGCAATTGGATCATCTATCCTATGACTGTTCCTCCTTTGTATACTGGCAGCAGAAACTTGTTCTGAGTTTTACGGTCCAGAGCCTGAGGAGAATTTTGCCTTAGGACAGACCATGCCTGTAACTGACCTTGATGAGATTTTGTACTTGTTTTGACTTTGTATTGTTACTAAAATGGTTTAAGTCTTTGTGATATTGTAACGGAATGAATACATTTTTTTTGGAAAGAACATGTCTTTTGAGTTTCAGAGGGTGGATTGTGCTGGTTTGAAACTGCTGTGTATCCCAGGAAAGCCATGTTCTTTAATCTGAATTCAATATTGTTAGGTGGGATAATTTTGATTAAGTTGCTTCCGTGGAGATCTGACCACCCAGTTATGGAGGGGACCTTTTGATTAGGTGATTTCCATGGAGAGGTATTGCTACCCATACAAGGTGGGGTTGCTTACTGGAGCCCTTTAAAAGGTAACCACTTTGGAAAAAGCTTGAGAGCCAACACAGAGAGAGACCTTTGGAGATGCAGAAGGAAAATGTTCCAAGGGAAGCTGTTTTGGAACCAGAAGCCAAAGGACCAAGAGATGCCGGCCACGTGATCTGGGAAGCCAGATCAGCTTTTCTTGAGACAAGTTGTCTTTATCTGGATGCCTTAGTTTGGACATGTTTATGGCCTTAGAACTGTAAGCTTGTCTTAATAAATTCCCTTTATAAAAGCCAACCTTAATAAATTCCCTTTATAAAAGCCAACCCAGGAATTTTGCATTTCTGGCATAATTAACAAACTAAAAAAATTGCTAAATATAAGGTTCACATGGTTCTGATAGAATGCAGATATTTCAGGCTTAGAAGTTAAATATTCTGTGCAGAGTAAATGACCAAATCAGGACTGTTTCTTACGAAAAATTAATTGGTGGCAAGGAGCTATGAAAGGTTTCTTTTCTCGTCATGGATTTGCGGGGCCTGTCTCTCAGCAACATGGTCTCATGGTGTGGAGTGTGTGCTCTTTGGATCAGTTCCCTGAAGGTCAGAGGGGCTGGAGGACTCCCCCAGAAAGGTAGGAGACATTGTCTTCTCCACACCCCTGGAACAGAACTGAGTGAGGCTCTTCGTCTCCTTATGGGATGACAAGCAAGCAGTTTGGGAGTTCATGGAATTTTGACAAGACATGTAGCTTAACTGAGGCTCACAGACTGGCGAGGCTTAGACATTCAGGTTATTGATGATCATGATAGATAATAGATTAAAGAGTCCAGAGAGAGAAAGAGATTATGATAGATATAGATTCAGACACAGATATAGATACAGATACAGATATAGATATGGGAATGGGATGGATGTAGAGATGTAATAGATAAAGATACAGGTAGAGGTGGAGATAGTGATAGACATGATAGATACAGGTATAGATATAAATGTAGCTAGAGATAGAGATCCAGCTTGGATGGATCAACAGATAGGAGAGAGAGAAAGAGAGAGAGAGAGAGAGAGAGAGAGAGAGAGAGAGAGAGAGAGAGAGAGAGAGAGAGAGAGAGAGATGAAGGAAGGAAGGAAAGGAAGGAGGGAAGGGAAGGGAGAAAGAAAGGAAGGAAGGAAGGAAGAAGAAAGAAAAAAGAACATGAAAAAAAGATAGATGATAGATCAAAAATTTTGGGGGGAACATTTGTATTATCTTCCTAAAATGGGGACAAGGAGCAAAGAATGGAAAGATAAACATGAAAGAATGAGAACTACAGAATACAAATGACTCATGCTTACTCTTCATGCTCCAGGTTAGACAAGGCTTTGGCAGCCAAGCTGAAATGTCCCCAGGTCCCCCTTTTTCTAGATATCCATGGTGAATACATTTCATGGCAACTTCACTCAACACCAATTGGGAAAGCAAAACTTATATAAAGTACAGTCGGAGGAGCCAAGCATTTGCTCCTTTCTGTCTCCCACTTTGTACAAGGAACATAAGGGTAAGAGGGGAGTGCATGGTGGGGCCAAGAGGAAAGGTTGGTATTTGCTTCACCCAGGAGGCCTCCCACGCCTCAGCCATGTCTCCTTTCAGTCTATTTGTCCTTCCCTGGCCTCACACAGGAAGTAGAGGCTAGGCTATTTTGCCCACCTCCCTAGGCTGTGTCTATTATCTCTGTCACCATCTGCATCTCTGCCTTTATCTTTATCTATTATCTATCTCTACATCCATACAATGACTATTCTAAAAAATGTGGCTATTTGAGGGGAGCCTATGCAGGGCTAGGCTCTGAGTCCCCCAGAAAAATGAGTACTACATGGATTGTGGCAGGGCCCAGAAGGCTGTGTGATGAAGCAAACTCAGTGGGACTTTAACAGTTCAAATCTCCTGTGAAAGGCCTAGATAGGGTGCCAAAGCCTTCTATAACATGCATTTCCTTCTATACATAAAGCTGATTATCTACCATTCACCAGGAAACAAAAAAATGTTACTTGCAACTATGTTAGAACTGAAAAATAGCAAGTTTTGAAAGTTTTTTACTCCCCTCCTACAATGCCCATTAATAGATATAAAGAGGAAATAATATCGCATTGATAGAAGAATCAAGATCAGAACATGATTCATTTCTTAAAAGAAGGTGGGCGAGAAGGCTCTACCTTTTAAAGAACTCCAATTAAAGTAATTACTATTGTTACAAAAATTACTGTTTTAACAGATTGAAGTCCTCTATTGGAGAACACGTCAGAGGGGAGGAAAAAAAAATAACCCACATGACCAGCGCAATTAGGAAGAATAAAAGCCAGGCATTGTTTAAGCCCATCTGCTTAAATCCTCCCATGCCACTGTTCTTTTATGTGCAGTCTCCTTTCTGAAAAAGCATGTGACATTTTTTTAAATCCTCAAAGAGCTGTCAAGCAACATACTGGAGAAGGACATATGAACGTAGTTCCACATGGCAGCGAGGAGAGGTAATGGTGCTACTCTCTTCCTTCCCCTAACCTGTCCCCCTACACCAGGAGGCTTCTGGATGGCATTGTAGGACATGTCATCAGCAACCGGCCCTGTAGAATGATGCAGCCACTGTGGAAATGAGTTTAGCAGTTCCTCAGAAAGTTAATTACCATATATAATCCAACATTCCCACTCCTAGGTATATACGCAAAAGAAATGAAAGCAGGGACTTGAACAGATACATATACTTACTCAAGTTCATGGCAGCATTATCAAAATGTGGTATATTCATACAATGGAATATTATTCAGCTGTAGAAAGGAATGAAGTCCTGATATATGTGACAATGTGGATGAACCTTGGAAATACCTTGCTGAGCAAAATAAGCCAGACATATGGTGTGGCCTCACTCACTTATATTTATATGAAATACCTAGAAGAAGCAAATTTCAAAGAGATAGGTAGTAGATTACAGGTTGCCAAGGGCTGGAGGTGGTGGTTAGTGTTTAATGGGTGCAGAGTTTTTGTTTGAGGAGATGAAAAAGTTGGGATAATGGATATTGATGATGGCAGAATAATATTGTGAATGTAATCAATACCACTGAGTTGTACATTTGAAAGTGTTCAAAATGGTAAATTTTGAGCTGTTTATATGTTACTTCAATAAAAAGTTTAAAGAAAAGAAAAAGAGTGACTGGCCCATTGCAAGGAATGTGGTTCTGGGAACCCAGCACTCAGATCCAGAAATCTCAGGTGGGTGAAGAAACCATCAAAAGCTGGGGGGCAGAAGGTAGAGGAAGGGAATGCTGGGAAGCAGTCAGGAGTTCTTCTGGGATACCCTATTTCCTCTTGGCTTGGTGCTAGAAAGATCTGATGGCAGGATTGATATAGGGGGATGGGTGGGGGACGCTCTCAAATGATCTGTGATGAAAGTTAAATTTGCAGTCTGTTGCAGAAATACTTTTTCTTTAAAGTATTGTTAAAAATAATTAACAGAACAATGAAATAAATAAAAAGGAAATACAAAATATAAGTGCCATTTCTTCATTTTTAGGTTCAACAGATGTGAAAATTACTTTGTCAAGTTGCTATAAAAGTTTTTGAAAGCTTGCTCACCATTTCTGCTCTTACCTTGTTACAGGCAGGTAACAAACAGTTCCCAGACAGGCCCCACTGCTGGGCACACTTTGAGCAGTCCTGGTCTAGGGCAATGTTTCCCAAAGCTGTTGTGGGGTCCTTGTCACCCAGAATGATTATGGGGAAAAGGGACCTGAAGTCAAATAAAGTTCAGAAAATGCTATGTATGCTTTGGGACAGACACAGTGAATTGTTTTGAAAGATCTTGTTATACAAAATCAGATCTATCGTCCTTTATTTAACCCAGTTTTTCAAATTTATTGGACCATTTTTCTTTCTTTCTTGTATTTCATTTATTTACTTATTAAGCTATCTTTGTATAATGCCTTCAACAATTGCCAAACAACATTCCATCAGTCACATGCTGAGACATGTTCAGGCATAGAAGCAGGTCAGGAACCCCATACATATCCGTGGGGACCCCACACATCAACAGTCTTTGTCAGCCCAGGTCAACCCACTTGTAGACTGCACCTCACAGCCCAGGCAATTGCCTCTGGTGACCTCATGTTCCTCTTTGATGGTTTAGCAGTGCTCCAGATATGGGTATTACCACATTTTGGAAATTTCCCAGCAGGTTGAGACATGGTGGCCTTTAGCAAAAAAAAAAGTCAGTGCTGGCATGAACTCACTCAAGTGTAAGGAGCTTTCGAGTTATGGCAGAGAGCTCCAGCACTCCAGCTACAGCAACAGTGCTAATCTTCCCTGGGCGCGCTCAGGCCAGGCCCCTGAATGGGCTTTGCTAGTTAGGTGGCATCAGGCAAATGTCCCATGGCGTAATCAATTTCCTTACAGGAGTCTGCACAATACTGTGGAGGAAGCACACCAGAAATCATTGAGACTCTCTCTTCTCCACTAACAAGCAAAGACTCACAGTCCAGTCAGTGCACAAGGTACCCCAGTGCCACCCACTGAGTCTGGGGAATGAAAGGAGCATGGGTAGGTCAGAGGTCCAAGCGCTATAAATTATAACAGTCAAGGGCAACGAGTGCCATATACAGTCTAGAATATGACTGCATTTCAAAGACTTTTTCTCCAGTTTTATCATAAACCAAAGGCAGGCCAAAGGCCAGGCCATTTTCTTGTCCCCTATTCAACCTCTTCACTGTCTCCTGCCTCTCTGGCGCATTTTGCATCCTCATAAGATTACTATTTTACAATCAGTTGTGAAATATGCCACCTTCAGTTGCAGAAAAATGTTTCCAGGTTCAGGGGTTTCCTGGTGAGCCAACAGACACACTGCTTAGTCTTAGAAAATTTAGCTACGTGTCTGCACTCACAGACCCAGCAAAGTCCTCCAGCCAGTGTAGACATTGCAGACATCAAGAGAAATTCTACCGACATGAGATGGAATTAGGAGGTTCTTAGGCAACATCAAAGACTTCTGTGTGGTTATAAAGCATCAGCAGATTCTTTGATGCTCCTCCCACAAAAGGATGCAGAATAATTCCCCTCTCCTTGAGGACTTGCTTTGAAGGAAGAGCTGGCTGCCTATCTTCCCAGGCTAGCCTCCCAAAAAGGGGATACAGCTTCCTCCTAGTTGTCTCCCTCTCTGGGGACAAATCGCTTTGGAACTCTGAGGCACCATGTAAAAGTCACTACCCTGCAGCCCCCATGTTGGAGAGACCACACAGAAAGCAATGTTCACACAGACAACAGTACCAGCTGTTTCACCTCCCAGCCCAGGTGCCAGTCAGGTGAGTGAAGAAGGCTTTGGGAAGTCCCCAACCCTAGGACCACTCAGCCAAACATCTCCTGAATTTTAGAGATAATAAATTAATATTTTGGTTTTAAGCCACTAAGGTGCAGGGTGATTTGTTACTCATCAATAGCTAACTAATATACTTACCTAAATGGGGTGGAATTGGAACTCCTTTCTGCTTCTCTATTTCTTAGCACATACTACTGGCCTTTTCAAGACTTTACCAGCTAATCAGGCCGACCCAAAAGGAACCCCAGAGCCCCCTGGCTCCTAGTCACACCCAGCTTCCCACTGCTCACCCCTTCCCTTCCAACTTCTGCCCTTCTGTTCTAGAACTTTCCAGCATGAAGTCAAATTGCTTCTTTGGTTGCTAACCTCACCACTTTCATTTCCCTGGTTTATCTAGCTCAGTTCTGCCCTCTGTGGTGCATGTGATGGATGGATCTGACTCACCTTGGGGCACTTCCTGAGACCTTGTTTCTTGGCTTCTGCCCTCACAGGTGAGAGACTCCTGTAAGGTCCAGGGTCTGTGGGTTTGCTCATAACTCACTTAAGAGTTTAGGAGGATTCATGAGCAAAGCTGATAATCGTTCTCTATTCACCAAGGCTAAGCAAAAAATTTATGTCCTCCTTAATAGTGCAATGGGTCAATGCCAACCAGCTAGTGGTACCAGGAAAACAAAAATTAAACAAGAAAGATGCATTTTTGTTGTTGTTGTTGTTGTATGAGGTCTTGGAAGGCTGTGGTTGGGTATAACCACCAATTTTCTTTTCCCTAAAATAGAGAAGATAATAGTACTATTGTAGGAATTCAATGGAATTAGGTATGTAGTGCCTCGCACAGCACCTGACATATAGGAGGAGTTCAGTAAGGGTCAGCTATTCTTATTCTTGTTACATATTACTTCAGGTTTAACAGATCCTGTGTTGAGCTCCTAACTTTCCCTAAGCTCTTCGTCCATCTCCCCCAACTCAGTTATCGGTACGTTAGCCTCTCAATTGCTCCTGGATAGTCCCTGTCTCTTTCTCCTCACTGCCCACAACCAACCCAATGGCAGCTCTGTTGGGTTCTGTCTTCAAAACAGATTCAGAGTTGATCATTCCTCACCCCTCCACTGCTTAGACTCTGCCCAAACTGTCATCAACTCTCACTCAGTTGACTGTCATGACTTGCCAACTCCTCTACTTGATTCCATCCACCCCATCACCACCATCGTAACTGTCCTTTCAACTAGCAGCCAGGGGAGCTCTGTTAAAAGGGAAGACACATTAAGTGTCTCAGATTAAAGCCAAGTTCTTCTAATGACCTGGCCCCAGTTTCAGATCTCTTCGCTCTCCTCCATCTCTTGCACCCTCCGCACTGACTACTTTTGCCTCATTGGCCTTCTCCTGGTTCCTCAAACACACTGGGCCTGCTATTGCCTCAGAGTATTTGCACTTTCTGTTCCCTCAGCCTGGAAGACTCTTCTCTAAATGTCTAAATGGCTTTTCTCCTTCATATCCTTCTGACCTCTTCTCAAAAATCACCTTCTCGGCGAGGTCTTCAGGAGCACCCTAGTTAAAATCACAACCCCTCTACAACCTTTGCTATCTCCCTCCAGGCTTTAGTTTCCCTCTAGCCCTCTGTATTAGTTTGTTAATCTGTAGGAATGCAATGTGCCAGAAATGGAATGGCTTTTAAAAGGGGAATTTAATAAGTTACAAGTTTACAGTTCTAAGGAAGTGAGTGTTCAAATTATGGCACCAAAAAGAGGTTTCCTTCACTCAAGAAAGGCTAATTGCTTTTATGAATACTTCTGTCATCTGGGAGGGCACGTGACTGACATCTACTGGTCCCTAGCTCCTGTGCTTCATTGCTTTTAGCCTCTTTTCTTTGGCAGTTCCTCGCTTTGCTTCTCCAGGGCTGGCTTTCATCTCTTGGCTCTCCCCAGGTTCTGTCTTGCTTAACATCTCATGGTGATGTCTGCTGGGCTGCAAGCATCTTCAAACATCCATTTCTTTGTTCTCCAAGTGTTGGCATCTGTGTCAGCTCTGGTGGCTCTGAAGATTCTGTCGGCTCTTGCTTTCTCCAAAATGTTTCCTCTTTTAAAGGATTCCAGTAAACTAGTCAGATCCACCTGGAATGGGTGGAGTCACATCTCCATCTAATAAAAAGGTCACACCCACAATTGGGTGTGCCACATCTCTGTGGAGATAACCTAATCAAAAATTTCTGCCCTACAATACTGTTTTAGGATGAAAAGAAACAGCTGCACCCACAAGACTGGCTCAGGATTAAAACATGGCTTTTGTGGGGTACATAATATTTTCAAACCAGCACACCCTCCCATCCTGCATCCTGTATCCTTATCTTGCTTGTTTGTTCCTCATTAGAATGCAAGTTCCAAAAGGAAGCTGGGCTTCTCCTGTTGTATGTACTGCTGTTCCCCAGTTCCTAATCCATAGCAGATGCTGAGTAGATGTTGGTTGAAGAAAGGGAGGGAAGGCAAGAAGGAAGAGGGCAGTAAATACAGTGTGCTGCTTCTCTTTGCCTCAAATGACCTAGAAAAAATCCAAGATGATCATCTATGGATCCTTGTTTGGTTTCTAAAGTAAAACAAAGAAACCTTTCATGCTTTTTCTACAGGGAGGGAAGTTCAGTGACTTCATGGGTACCTTTCTCTATGCCCACAGCTTAGAGCCATTGTTTATTAGGCTCAAACTTCTGCTGACCTTAGCATAATCCTCATTTGTAAATGGGGATGCAATTAGCGTAACCTCTGGAGGAGGTCATCTGCTCAAAGTGAGAATAAAGCAAGGGTTAGAGGTCAAGACTTCTTTCTGGGCTCTTGGTTCTTTGGGAGGCTCTTTGGTAGGTCAGCGGTGGCCTCCTGGTTAACTCAACATCCCCTCTTGCTCATGGTAGGATGAACATGCTCCATACACATGTACTGAATGCATAAGCAGCTCGACAGATCAGCAAGCATGTTGGTGGTTGCAGGATATGGGTTCTATCCAGGCTCTTTTGTCAATCGAATCCATCAGCTCTATGACCTTCAGGAGGAACTCCTCAGTGGAGGAACCCAAGGCTCAGAGAGGGGAAGACCCTGCAAACCTGGCCTGCTCCGACCTTGTGACCCCATGAAATCCCTTCACATCATCTCAGGGGTCTGGTCATATGATTGAGCCCAGGCTTCATATGCAACAGCTTTTTCCTTCTTGCTTTTCTTGCCTTTGCACATTTATTCATTCTACAAATGCTTGCGGAGCACCTATGGAGGTTAAAAAGATACATTTTCTATTGATCTCACCCCAAAGGGCCCTCGATTCTCCTCTTTGTCTTGCCCCATTCTCCCTTCTCTCTGTACCTTGTCCTTCTCCCTGGGGTGAAGCTTGGGACCTTGAAGGCAAGGCAGGTGGCTGGCTCCTGCACCATGTGGTCAATATGGATATTCTCTTTGGGGGAGGGTATAAGCCTAGAGAGGCTCACTGAAGTTGGCTGGCAGACTGGCACATTCTGAAATTCCATAAACATGACTGAGGAGCTGGGCAATCTGTCTCTATGTGGACTTTTTGAAAATACCATAGGAGAAAGCCATGGGAGAAAGCAAAAGAGCAATGACTAAAGATTTTCTGGGGACAAATGTGTGGGGAGCTCGGGGTTCTGTATGGACAGACTCATCAGAGTTGGCACTCACCACATGGCACAAGGCCCAGGCACAGCTAGTGGTGCAGACACAGCTTTAATTGATAGCTTAATTAAGGAATTAGATAGGTTATAACTTCCCACCTACAGTGTGTGTAAGCTAAACTACATTATCCCCCTTTCCAGGAAGATACACACCCAGAAGTAAATGAAGAGTGGGTGTCATCCTGCTCAAGAACTGTAGCTAAAATGGCCTGGCCCATTCGCAAGTGTAACAGAAAGGAAACGGAGGTGGAAGGAGAAAATGTCAACAAGCACTTCCTTCTGTGCTGGAACCTGCCCCAGGAGATCCCGGAAGGCAGTGATTTACCCTATACCCTCAAGAGCTTGCTGAATTGCCTGCTGAAGGTGAGAATCATCATCTCCAACAGCCAGACTGTACCCTCAGAAGTTCTATGCCTGTAAAATAAGTGTGGTGTGTGGACATGGAAGAAGACATACAGCCATTTTATTTATCTTATAAACTCTTCAAAGGCAAACTACCATGTTTTTCAGGAGCTGTGTTGTGTAGTTGCCTCTGCACCCAGGATATCCATTGGTGAGGGTGTGGTGGCTGGGGGGTGGGGCTCGGGAACTTGTGCTTCTTCCTGACCCCACTTCAGGGAAGTCTGGCTGAGGTCCTGGTTATTTACTGTGGGGTCCCCAGATCAGCAGGAAATACTGAATCTCAGAGCTACTAGCAGATCTACTGATTCAGAATCTGCCTTTAAGCCAGTTGCCTGGGTGAACGGTATGTACAGTAAAGCTTAAGAACCAGTGACCTGGGTGATTTGAATTTCCAGTTAAAATGAACCTTACCTAAAATTTTCTGTGTAACATAATACTGTGCCAAAAGAGTGAGGACTATGGAAAATTGAGGCCACTGGATAGAGACCCATAAATGAAATTTAACACCATTATTTAAATATAAATATGACATTTATGGTCACAAGAGAAGTGATACCAGGTGGTCTTAACTATGGGAGGTGGGTATAAAGCAATCGCGAATAGAGGCAGGGAGGGTGTGGGAAACACTGAAGACAAGCTCTACCTTGTGCTTCTACCAGTGGGCTGATAGGGGATGTATTTCATGTGCCCCCTGGAGGATCATTTTCCCACTGTAGGGCACTCTAGAGTAGGCCAAGCTGTTGAAAATATACCCAGGGAAACCTGCAAACCACGAAGCTAAACATCCAATGGTACCTCTTTGTTGTTCTCCTCCGCCAGCAAAGCCCAAATATCCAACTTTGCTTGCTCATACCCATCGCTGAGTCATTTCCAAGGAGGCCCTGAAGTGCCAGCAAGCCCAGTTGATAAATACCTGCTGCAAAGAGAGGAAGAGCCAGGCTGAGGGGTCCGTCTTTAATTTGATGGCTGTGGGGAGCCACTGAAGGCTTTTAAGCAGGAAAACGACATAACCCAAATTGGGCCTTAGAGGTAAGAGTTGAGATAATGAGATTGAGTAGAAAGTTATTGTGATAATCCAGGCAAGTGTTACCGAGTGCCTCAACCAGGGTGGTTTTGTTTTCGTTTGCTTATTTGCTTTAATTAGGACTATAGTGAACAAAATTTAACTTTTTCTGATGGATACTTACTGGCACATAATACACATATTCAGTAAAAAATATGTTGAATGAATTAATGCACTTATGAATGCTTTGGGGACTTCATTTCATGTTCTAATCTGTACATAGTAATGCAGTTAAGCCCTAAATTTTTTTTTCTTTCTTCAAAGAATATTTTTATTTGACTCTGTCAGCACCTGGGGGCACCACACATTAAGGTGACCCAGATGGGATCACCTTAATCCAGCTAAGCCCTAAATTTTACCATGCTATTTTTACCAGTGTTAATTGGGCCAAAATACCATTTTTTGAACATTTGTGATTGGGTTTGCTGGTTGGTTAGTTTCAAATTTGATCAGTTGTTATTCTCTTCCTTTACTCTCAGGGTGTGGGCTGTCTGGCTATGGGCAGGGTGCATGGTCAGGGTGCATATACAGTGTGGCCACTTCCCACGTTTTGATGTGCTGTTTGGGATACGATGAGGATTGGGAAAGGTAAGGTCCAGACCCTCCCTAGTTATGTGATCTTGGGCAGTCACTTGACAATTCTGGGCTTGTTTCTTCATCTGTATGTGAATGGCAAAACTGAGTTTTAGGAATTAGTGTGTGGTAAAGAATTTGACCTCGCCCAAAGAGAAAGTCTGGCCTTTGCCCTTGGCTTCTGGGAGGTGATTTTTGTTGGCCTGGGGGTCTTGGGCTGGCTAGATGGTAAGGATGCTATCTAGGGTAGAGACTGTTCACATTTCTATAGTCCTAGGATAGGGCTGACCACAAAAGAAGAACCAAGATGTGACTTATGATGTGAGCTTTGGGTTATGCCATATCAGTTGACCTGAAGGCTAAGATTAACCATGTGTTAATCAAATAATCATGTTTACATGATAAGGCCCCTACTAAAACTCTGGCCACTGAATATAGAGCAAGCTTCCCTGTTTGGCAATACCCCGTGCATGTATCAAACATAATTTCCAAAGGAATAACACATTCTGACTCCATAGGAAGAGAACAGTAGAAGCTTCATGTTTGGTTCCTTCCTAGATTCTGACTGATAATTTCCTCCCTTGGCTGACTTTCTTCTGTATCTGTTCCCTGTAATAAACTGGAGCTATCATTATAATAGCTTCCAGTGAGTTCTGTGGGTCCTTCTAGTGAACTTTGAGCTTACGAGTGGTTTTAGGAACCCTCTGAATGTGCAGTTGTGTCAAATGAGAGTGGTCTTGTGGACTGCTTTCCTTCTCACTTTGGAGTTGGCATAAACACTTTGCACCTAGTTCTAGACCACTTGGACACATCAACAAGACTCATGGAATTGGGTATAATCTAAGATGTCACTCAGATTAGGGGTACACTAATGGACAAAGTGTTTCAGCTCTGCCACACTAAGTGTGGGACATGAGTTTTGTTAGGTGAGAGTCCTTTCTGGCCTCTTCATCCTCAGGTGAAGTTGTCAGGTGATTAAATCTGGACAGCTGTCCCTGATTTCCAACACACTTTATCATAAAAGAACTTCTAGGCTTCTCTGTACTGGTCACATTATCTTGTATCTGTTTCAATTGAGTGGTTTCCTACTTTTCTCTCAGATTTCACTTGTTATTGTGAGCCACTGATTCTATACTTTGGATGGACTGTATGTATGTGAAGATATTTCAATAAAAACAAAAAACAAGAAACAATACACACACACACAAAAGGCTTCACCTGCACTACAGTGGATGTTTTATGTCCTGGTTCTTGTGTCAGGACTCTGGTTAAGCTCATGCATCCATCTGGTGTTATAATCAAGCCTGGATTCCTTCTCTGAGCTCATTTGCCAAAAACCTATTAACAATAATTGTGACATGTTTATTAGTGTCTAGGACTTCTAATACTATTTTGATTAGGGCAGAAAATTAACATCTGGTTTGGCCAAAGAATTTAATTTTCTATAAACCATATAATCTAATCATACCATTTGGTATTGAAACAAAGACTAGTGCAGTAGTCTTTAAATGCTGGTATATGGACCAGAGTAGATCCATAGTCAAGTTTTCACCAGTCTGCAATAAGGTTAAAACAAAGGTTACTATGGTGAATTTTTAAAAAGGCTAACTGTGTTCAATTTAAAGGACCATTCATTTTTCTGAGATTGCGCTTGTTATGGTAAGTTTCATGTGTCAACTTGTACAGGGGTGGTGCCTGGTTGTCTGGTCAGGCAAGCCCTAGCCTATCTGTTGCTATGAGGACATTTCATGGACTTAAATCATGACCATGTTGGCTGCATCCAAAACTAATTGCATTTGTAATCAGCTAAGGGGAGTGTCTTCTGCAATGAGTGACACTTAATCTAATCACCAGAAGGCTTTTAAGGAGGATTCAGAAGAGACAATAACTCTTCCTGCTTCAGCCAGCCAGCCTCTCTTGAGAGTTCATTGAGGACCTTCATTGCGGCTGTCAGCTCATGGCCTGCCATACAGATCTTGGATTCTTACATCCCCATGGTTGCCCAGTCAGCCTCTCTTGAGAAACTGTTGAGGACCTTTATTGGAGCTACCAGCTCGTGGCCTGCCCTACAGATCCTGGACTCCTGCATCCCCACAGTTGCCCAGCTAGTCTCTCCTGAGAGACTGTTGAGGACCATCACTGAGCTGCCAGCTTGCAGCCTGGCCTACAAACCTTGGACTCTACATCCCCACGGTTACATGAGACACTCTTATAAATTTTGTATTTACAGATATCTTCTGCTGATTCTGTTTCTCTAGAGAACTGTAGCTAATACAGTGCTCTTCCTACTTTTTCTTTAGTATTACAATATTCTTTAAGATTCTTTTTCTTTTAGTAGATATATTTCACAAAATAAAAAGGGACAACTCTATGACAGTATCCCAAATCTTGAACCTTCTGCTGGCCTATGGAATCCAAAAGAATAGGGTATCCTGAACCAGGGAGACCATTCAGTGGCTTAAAAAAGATGGGGCAAAGCCAGGTGTAACACCCCTCTACCTCCTTTCTGGATCACTGAACACCTCCCCTGCCTCCCAGTCTCTGATCTGGGCCTGCCTGGGATGAAAAGACTTTTAAAGTATTTTAAAGAGTTGCCATTAAGGCCAAGTTTATCACTGCTTTAGTCAGCAAGAAGAGAATATGAAGCATTTGATCTGAGACTCCCCCATATTTCAGGTTTGCTAAAGCTGCCAGAATGCTATATACCAGAAATGGGTTGGCCTTTACCTGGGGATTTATTAACTTACAAATTTGTAACTCCAAGTCCATGAAAATGTTCCAATTAAGGCATCAAAACAATGATACCTGGATTCTGAAGACAGGCTGCTGGCATCTGGGACTCCTGTCACATGGGAAGGGAAATGGCCCATCTCTGGCAGTCCTCCTCTCCTAGGTTACACTGCTTTCAGTTTCTGGCTTCAGTGGCTTTCTCTCTCTACTTCTGTGGGTGTGTCTTTGTTTTTCAGCTTCTCTGGGGCTTCTCTCTGGACTTTTTCTGTCTTTTATCCTCAAAGAGGACTCCAGTAAAAGGATTAAGACTGAGCTGGGTCACATTTCAATTGAAATAACCTAACAAAAGGACCCACCTATAACAGGTCTGCACCCACAGGGATGGATTAAAAGAACATGGCCTTTTCTGGGGTACATAACAGCTTCAAAACCAGCATACTGCCTTTTAAACAAATCATCATTATTATTGCTTCTCTACTTTTATTCACTGGGCATCATCTTGACCCTCAGTTCCAGTGGTAGATAAAACAATATAGCCTTTCATCCTAGAGCCATACCAGACTTGGGGCCTCAGGTATGGCCTCCAGGACCCCTGGGCTCTGGCCACTGCCAACGCTTAGAGCACATGCTTTGATGGCTGCCATCTTTCAGGACTGTCTCCGGGAACTTAGTTTTTACTTCCCCCACCATGGCTGAAAGAACAGCAATGGAAAGAACAAGATTGTTTAGGTGAAAGGAGTAAACTTTAGAGCCCCCTCCATGGAGGATGTATTAGTTAGGGTTCTCTAGAGAAACAGAATCAACAGGGAACACTTGCAAATATAAAATTTATGAAAGTGTCTCACGTGACTGCAGGAACGCAGAGTCCAAAATCCACAGGGCAGGCTGCGAAGCCGATGACTCCAATGGATGGCCTGGATGAACTCCACAGGAGAGGCTCACCAGCCAAAGCAGGAATGCAACCTGTCTCCTCTGAGTCCTCCTTAAAAGGCTTCCCATGATTGCATTTAGCATCACTAATTGCAGAAGACACTCCCCTTTGGCTGATTACAAATGGAATCAGCTGTGGATGTAGCTGACGTGATCATGACCTAATCCTATGAAATGTCCTCATTGCAACAGACAGGCCAGCGCTTGCCCAATCAGATGAACAGGTACCACAACTTGGCCAAGTTGACACCTGTCCCTAACCATGACAGAGGACTAACGTCTACTGAATTCCAACCCAAACCTAGCCATGGTTAAAATACAGATGGGAGACCCAAGTTGGGGGAGTCTATGTTCTGTGCCTTTGCCCTCTCCTTTTTCTTTCTTTTTTTTTTTTTTTTGACTTTTTATACATTTATTATTCCCCCGAGGCGGGTGCACCATTCCTGGAAGTACTGCAATACCAGGTCAATGCGTGGAGTGGATGGAGCATGCTCCTATTCCACCTCCTAACTCCAAAAATCCATTTAATATATTGTCCTCGGATAGAGGATCTATCAGATATTTAACAGATAAGAACAGATACTACACTTGATCTTAGCCAAAAGGCTGAAAAGCGATTTCTCCTTTTTAACTGGGACACCATTATGCCCCTCCTGACCTACCTGACTTATTTCAACGTGGCTATTTCTCATGACACTGGTCCCTGGCAATCAGTTCTAAAATCTTCATTGTTCATCCTGGAAGGCCCTCAAAGTCTCCTTGATAGCCCGTGCTCCTCAAGCCCTTGGTGAGCAACCCATCCCAACCCTGCCCAGGACCTTTAACACAGTTAACACCTGCTTCAAGGCTGGTCCAAGGTGAAGCCGGAAGCTGGAAGGTGAGCCATGGCTAAGAGAATAGTGCTCTTTTTCACTTAGCAATAAATCTGACATCTTTTGTGGCAGTATATGTAAAGCCACTTACATATTTTAAAAGGCTGAACAATATTCTTTTCTATAATGTAACTTATCTTCTATCGATGGACTTTAGGTTATTTCCAATTTTTTTCTCTAATACCAACCAAGGCCAACAAACATTCTTTTGCTTGTATATTTTTGCACTTGTCTTTCTGTGAGGCAGAGCCCTAGAACTAGTACGACTGGACCAAAAACAAAACATTTTAATTTTTATACTGGAAAAGTGGTATCTTTTTGGAACTAATTTTCCTCTCATCAAGAAGGCATGAACATTCCTTTTGCCAATTTTCTTTGCCAATCATTGTTTCCATTTCAATTTCTTTCATTAATGGGGACGTAGAACATGTTTAATAATTTTTTTACTATGTCATTCTTTACCCAAGTTTCTTTTGAAGTGCTTTTATAACTGACAACAGGGGGGGAAATTTTTAAATATGAATATTGGCCCTTTCACTATCTAAACTGTTTATTGAGCTTCTATGCTCCAGGCCCTGGAGTACATGTACATAATTTCAATTAATCCTCAAAACAGCCTTGCAGTGAAGGCCTGAATCCTTCTCTTTTACACGTGAACGTGAGACTGAGGTCCAGCAAGTTTAGTGGAAAAGCTGAGATTCATGCCCTGGTTTGTCATCAAGCCTCCATTGGACGATTTAAAGAAAAATTCCTTAGTATAATTTTAAAGTAGTTTCCTAGTAGTGAAAGAATATTACTTTAGAATAATAGACCACTTTTATTCTATTATACAGGCAATAGAACATCATAGACGTAATAGAGCATGAGAGCTAGGATAGTGAAATATGGGTGGAAAGAGAATGACATCTCCTTTCCTTCTTTATAGGTCAAAACCCTTTTTGCTTGTTAACCAAGATAGCCATTCACAGCTTCTCATGAAGAATTTAAAGCCTAAGGCTCTGATTTCTTGTCCTATATTTCTATACAACTGCATTACCATGGAACGATTTAGGTTATATAGGGTAGATTATAGAATCACGGGCTCCTTAACTTAAAAACAAAACAAAGCCTCCCTGTGCCCCACACCCAGATCCTGAATTGGCCTGGATGCCAGTATTTTTGAAGCTCCCCAAGCTATGGTTGAAACCCAGTCTTTCATCATCTCGACTCTCCCTTCTGGCTTTCTTGCCCACGTTTTAGAGCTGAGGAAAGTGAGGCCCAGAAAGGGAATGACTTGCCCAAGGTCAGATTACTAACGGGTGCCCCAACTACACTGCAGATTTGATGGCCGCTATACAACGCTACCAAGTGGACAAGCATGTGTGGACTCTTGCCATCCTCTTCAGAGAGAACCAATGGCATCAGCTCCACAAAAACAAGGTCTATGTCCTTCTTCTAGAACTTAGCACAGTGATGGCATGTGGTGATTACAGGTAGTGTTACTAATTGTAATTGTGCAATGACACTACCGAATACTTCTAGGAATTAACTCATTTAATGTTCATGACTCAGAAATACTACAAACTTCATCTTATAGTTGAGAAAACAGACGAGCATATGTTCCACAAGGAAGGGGTTCTGCTGTCTTATTATGCCATTCTATCACCAAGACCTAGAACAGTATTGAGCCCACATAGGGAACCAAAGTTCAACCCCAAACCTGGTGTCCTCCATGTCTCTAAGTTCTCAATCACTGGGTGCTCAAACATTTGTGGAATCAGTCAATGTTTTGTCCCTCTGAGTCCATTTCCTCTGCTACCTCTTAAATGTCAGTGACTCCCAGGCTCTACTCTTCCTTGGCTTGCTCATTTTCACCCTAAACAGTTCTCCCTGGGAAAGTGCAGCCACTCTCCTGACTTTAGCCACCTCCTGCATGCTGATGAGTCTCAAACCTCTTTTGGGAATAGCCAACTGCTTGACAGACACCTCAACCTACCAGTCTACCTGTCCGAATGGAAATCGTTTTCTCACTAACCTTAAATCTGCTCCTTCACTGAATTCTTTGTTGTCTCATTACCACACTACCACCCAACCTGGTAACTGGAAAAATCCCATCTTGACCCCTTCTCTCCCTTCAACAGTAAGGCATGATGTTTAAGAAAACAATTCCATTCCCAAAAGCACCAAGAATAATAAAATACTTAGGAAATAACATTATTAACAAAAGAAGTACAGGATTACAAACATTATGAAAGGAAATTTGAAAAGATCCAAATAGAGACATTCTATGTTCATGGATTGGAAGACTCAATATTGTTACAATGGCAGTCTTCTCAAATTGATCTATAGATGCCATACAATCCCTAGCAAAACTTCAGCAGGTTTTTTTTTTTTTTTTTTACAGAAACTAGAAAGCTGATCCTAAAATTTACATAGAAATGCAAAATACCCAGAAGAGTGAAAGCAGTTTGAAAAAGAAGTTGGAGGACTCTCACTTCTTAATTTCAAAATGCACTATAAAGCTACAGTACTGAAGACAGTTTGGTGCTGGTACTAGGACAGACATAGATCCATGGAACAGAGTCGAGCCCAAAAATGAGTTCTCTGTGGCAGGGCAACTAACTGCTGACAGAGGTGCCCAGGCAATCCAGCAGGGGAAAGGTCAATCTCTCACCACATAGTTTTGGGACACTGATACCCACATAAATCTAGATCCTTCATCACACCATATACAAAAATTAGTTCAAAATGGTTCATAGATCCAGATGTAATAACTAAAACTATAAAAGTTCTAGGATAAAACATAGGAGAAAATCTTTGTGACCTTGGATTAGGCAAACAGTTATAATACTAAGGGCATGATTCATGGAAGAGAAATACACTGGTAAGTTGGACCTCGTTAAAATTAAAAACTTCAAAGATACTATGAAGAAACTGAGAAGACAGGTCCAAAGACTGGGAGAAAATATTTTCAAATTATGTACCTCATACAGCACTTGTGCCCAGAATATAAAAATAACTCCTACTATTCAATAATAAGATGATAAACTCCAATTACAAAAATGGGCAAAAGATTTGAATACATATTTCACCAAAGATAGAATATCAAGTATTGGCTCTGATGTGTAGAAACCCTCATATGGTGCTGGCAGAAATGTAAAATGATGCAGCCATTTTGAAAAACAATTTGGCAGGTTCTTAAATAGTTAAATGTATCATATAATCCAGCAGTACCACTCCTAACGAAATAAAAACTTATGTTCACATAAAGAAGTATATGTGAATATTCAAAGAAGCATGAGTCTTAATAGTCCTAAAGTGAAACAGTACAAACATTTATCAACCGGTGAATGAATTAAAAAAAATGTGAAAAAAGTATAAAACGGAATACTATTCAGCAACAAAGAATGAAAACAACATGCTACTACCTGGATGGACCTTAAAAACATTATGTGAAGTGAAAGAAGACAGACACAAAGGCCACATATTAAATGAGTCCATTTATATGAAATGTCCAGAAAAGGTAAATCAATAGAGAAAGGTAGATTAGTGACTTTCTGAGGCTAAGGGTGGCATGGGATTGATGCAAATGGGCACAAGAAATGTTCTAACATTGGGTGTTTTGATGGTTGCACACCTATGTAAATTTACTAAAAGATCACTGAATGTACAGTTAAAAAGGGTTAATTTGAATGTACAGTTAAAAAGGGTTAATTTTATGGTAGGTAAATTATACCCCCAAGGAGGACAGTGGGGAAGCACAGACCCTGGATTCAGAATACTTGGTTTCAAGCCCTGGCTCTATCTCTTATTAGCTGTGCCTTTTTCATCTGTAAATGGGATTAAAATAGTATCTACTTACTTCATAGGGTTATTATGAGGATTAAATGAGTTAGTACAGGAAAAACCCTTAGCATGGACCAGAAACACGCTAAAACACTCAGTTATTTTTTTCTTATGATGATTACATTCAGCCAATTATCAAGCCTTGCTAATTTTATTTACTAAATAGTTCTCAAATGAATCACCTCTTCTTCAGAACTTCTTCCCTCCCTGATTTAAACTCTGCACCACCTTCTATAGAGAACATTTGCAACAGTATCCTGTTTTCCCAACTACCTCCAGCCTTTGGCCTCACATCCAGCCTCCACAGTCCTGCGGGACTGCACATGAAATATAACCAATGCAAAACCCGCCTCCAGGGTCATGTTCGATGGCACACAGACCGTCCATGTCCTGTTCTAATCCCCAACCCATGCACATAAAAAAGGCAATTCCTCCCCTCCCCCCACACTATACAATTGCTCATACCATTCCTTCTGGAGAAATGTTCCTTTCTCCCTCCTTCCTCTTTGCCCACTAACCCTTTCAAGCTCAGCAGAAGCACTGGCTTCCCCACCAAAATACCCTGGTACTCTTGGGCTAGATGTGCCATTTGGCCCTTCTGTTCCTGTAACAACAGCCTTTGCATATGTTCAACATTGCATTGCAACACAGATTATAAAACATGTCTCCTTCCTTGAAACATGAATCTAGCAGTCTCTGGCACACCTAGTACAATATAGATGCTCAATAAAATGTTGACTGGTCAACTGAAGGACCAGACTAATCAGCAGTTTCTCCGTTCCTCACATACTGAAAACCCACTTACACTTACAAACAGCATAGTTTAGGCCTTTTGAAGCATTTCACTTAAAGAAAATGAGACTGTGGTTGTCTAGGAATATGGAAATCTCAATATGGCTCTACGGAGGATTATTGTAGGTAGCAAATGAGATAAAAATTCAGGGACATGCTATCTTTAATTTGAATCAATTGATATACTATCCATGACATCAAGTAGTTCATCAAAATTGATTGACATGGCTAGCAAGGTTAATCTTTTCAGTAAATTTTTTCCAACTTTCTTGTATCAAATTTTCTCAACTACTAAACTATGATCTGTTAAGAATTTTGAGACAGTTCATAGTAGGAATGTGGTAAAACAATCACTTGAGGGTGTTTTGTTTTGTTTTAAAGAGCCTAAATGACCTCTAAATTAAGGGGAAGAATTACAATGATCTGATATCTGGGTTCCATCCCAGAGATTCTGATTTAAGTAGCCTGGGTTAGAACTTGGGCAGAGGAATTTTTTATGAGTTCCCCAGCCAATTCTAAACAGCAATAAGGATTGAGACCCACAGTTGCGACACATTAAATTCCTTCCATTGTTTCTCAGTTTTCACATCTATAAGACAGTGGTAGTTATGCTTAGATATAGAGAGAATTGAAAATCCTTCTAAAAAATGAAATTCATCAATAAATGCTAAATGGAATCCTTTCTCCTATTTTAAATACCTCGAGTTTGACTTAATAAAGCCACCTTTTCAATAAACATTAATGTCTATATTGGACAGATATTTAAAATCCATTGAGAGAACTTAATCTTAATAACCACAATTGAATCATACTGAAATTAATGTGCGGTTCAAAAAGATAATTAAGAATAATAGTATTTCTAGAAGATTAAGCTGAAGGTACTCTGTGAATAAATCCCATTTGTGTAACATGGCATGTTTTTCTCTAATCGTGAAAGTGAAAAGAAAAGGGATCTTAGTAAATATTGAGTAGGTAGTGATTTACCTTGAAAATCTATGGTAAAGTCACATTGAGTATGACATGAAATTTACTATTAGGATCATCTTAAAATGGAAAATTAAACAGTCAAACCCTAGAAACATCTATTTTCCTTCTGAATTTCCTTCCTAAATAGCCTATTAAATCCCTCTATAGTCCTTCAAGAAATATTCTATCTTAGATACTTTGATATCTGATTTTACATACATTTCTCAGTTTTAAAAGCTGCCCATTAAAAAAAAATCCTAATAACAACATAAGCACCTGAAAGAGTCCAAGTTTTAAAACCCTTCTGAGAGTCTAACTTTTCAAACTAAATTAAAAAAAAACAAAACTACATATCAAAGTTCTTGTGTTAAATAAACTGTCAGGAAAAGACTTAATGGCAAAATATTCACACCTCGTATATGCAGTTACAAGGTAAAATCCTTCACGCCATGAAAATCCTTACCAGATATGTTTCATGAACATATTTTGACCCACTTTACCAATATTATTTTACCTGTCAATTATTAAATAAATTTGAGATAAAATCATGTGGTGGCAAAATAATTTTGAATTTAGTTTTCTCGCTCAAAAAACAAAGAGAACTATATTTTATAAGGGGGAAGAATGGAAACAATCCCTTATTGTTATTTACAATGCTACGCTAAATAAAATCAAGGAAAGAGGATATTTATCTAAATATAGTATTACTCGAAATTAATAAAGCATATGACACAGCACTGAGATATACTCTAAAATAATGTAGATGAACACTGTGCAGGTTTTCACTTAATTAGAAGAGAATTAGCCCGAGAAGCATAATAGCACAGTACTTTTGCTGTAAGAAAAAAAAATGCACATAAAGACACAAAACAAATTATACTTATTACTTTTAGCATGTTAAGAACAATCACATAAAAAAATGCAGATTAAAAAATGTCATAGACGACATAAGAAAATAGTGTGTGTGTGCATATATATATATATTCTGCAGATATATATATATATATAAATCTACAGTATTTACCACTGTTGATATATATGTATATGTTTGGGAGAAGTTCAGGTGCTGCTATCATAAACTAAATTGTACAGCTTTGTTTATTACAAATCACAGAATCATGGTTTAAAAATTGGAATTAATATCCTCAGCTACAGTTTTATATACATGTATTACTAAGCTTCAACATGATCAAAATCAAGGGCCCAGTGATCATAATCTTAAAGTTTGTTTGAGCGTCAGTGTAGTGCTTAGCTGCTAATAGACTGCATTTCTTTTGCCATTTAATAACATCATTACCAAGTTGATTAAAATTACATTAGACTCATTATATACATAAAAAATATTGTCACATTCACTAACTAAACAAATGCTACTTTCTTTTTAAAAGACATACTTCTGTACCTGTAAGTCTAAAGACTCAATTTGCAACAAGAAAAGCCCTCAACAATGGGCTTTCTACTCTCTAGTATTCAAATAGGAGCAAAGGAATGTTGGAAAAAAGTCCTCCAATTAAAGTCACAGTTTCTTGGATACCCAAAACTTTTTGTCAGTGTTTTGGTAAGTGTAGTGTAATAGAATATTTTTAATTCAATTGAATATTAGTAATTGTTTACCATGAGCCTGATTTTTTTTCACTGAAAAAGAAAGATTTTCAGAAAGTATGAAAGACATTAATTTCTTTAAAATACTAAAATCTTAGATTCCTATTAATAATTAGGTAAATAACTTTTTACTATTTCACAATGATAATTTAATGGCTGGGTAAGTGCAGCAATAGGCACTGACTACTTTCTTTAAGGGAAGAAGGTGTAAATGACCCCTGGGGCCCTTTGTGGTGAGACCCTACAAAAAAGTAAGGGGCACAGGAAGAAGTAACCACATTGTTACCCCTGCTTTCAAATGACTTTCAAAGGGGTTTATTTTTCTGGCCCTTGTGGAATGCTTGTACCTTTTCCTCCTGACTGCTGCTGGGCAGCCAGAGGGCAGCACTACCTCTGCACCTGGCATGGAAGGTTCTGCTTTGAGCTTGACAATTTTCACAGAATAGACAAATTCTCACAGCAATACAGAACTCAGGGCACAGAAGTGCTACTCTGATCTCAGGGCAAACTGAATCAAGCCCTGCATTGTGGGCCATAAACTTACTTTAACTGCCCTGATTTTTAAGCACCATTAAGTGGGTAGCTTTTCCCTTCAACATTTTTAATTGTCAAATTGAAAGAAAATGGCAGCAGTTGAAGGAGAACAATGAGCACTCTGTGTGATGGTGAATTAATAAGACCAGGGCAAACCCTTTAGTCAGTTTAGGAACTGGGATAAAAATATGGGGTGGGAGTGGGGGAACTGGACTAAAAGACATGTTGAGGAAAAGAATCATAACAAGTTATTGCATGGATCTAGATTAAAAGTAGTTTTTAAAAAACATTTCTTTAGTTCTGTATTCAAATTAAAATGCAGACATCTATGGTTATCTATTGAAAGACAGATAAACTGCATACAGTCTTAAAATATCTATTCTGAACAGTTTTTCAGTGCTTTGTAACATTACTCAAAATAGAAGGGGCCAATAGAATAAAAATGTTCAGGTTTCGGAAAAGCTCTATATGAAATTGAGTAATGAACTGTTATTGTGTGTGCATCCCTAAAAGCTATTGCTATGTTTCCCAGTTAAATTCTTTCTAATAGGTTCAGGGATGATGCATTTTAAAATGCTAATCGTAAGCAGCATCTACATGGAATGAAAATATGTCCATATATTCTTATTATTAACATACATTAGAATTGTGCCAGTTGTTTACAATCGTATAAAATACTGCTTTGGCAATTATAAACATAGCAATGTAGGAGTTACTTGTTTTCTCTACTCTTGTCTCTAGTAAGTATAGACAAATTCTCACAGCAATACTGACTCTTGAATGGAAAGTCCATCCCGATTTCTGCAGTGATATACTGGAGGTGATGGCCCTGAATATTGATACCGAGATGAACTGGCATCTTCTAAATCTGGCGATATTCTACACCGCACTGGACTATCCACTGAAACTGCTGGGAGTTTATGGTCCTGAAAGGTCACATGTTGAAAGGCTGGATATTTTGGTAAGTTGCTTAAGTGGCTACGGTTACCATCTTGATACCAGGATTGCCCATGCACTTCAGGTTTGTATGTGTAACTAACTTCTGACCATTTTCTATTGTCTGGCAAGTAATCCACTGGAGGAAGAACAAATTTTCCATTCTTCGGCGACCCTGAGTTGCCAGAATATCTCCCAACACTAATGTCAACAGGAAGAACTTCTATTCGATTAGATGGTAGTACAAGCGGTACTGGGCGGCTGTAGGATTTCTCTGGAGATGTGTTTATTGACAGAGCAGAACCAAATGGTCTCCGAGAAGGACTCAGCTGTGCCCCTCGACTGGAGTGTGGCAGCATGAAACTGCTGTTAGTCCCCGGGTCGTGCCTCTGGGAGTTCTCATGGTAAGTGGGGGGTTCACTGTAGGAGGGTGGGGGTGCCATTCCAGGATTTTCCTCCTCTAACTGAGAGGGGTATCTTGGGTAACCTGGAGGCTGAGCCTTAAAAGTAAAATGGTTTGATACTTTTGATGGACTAGTGCCCGGCTCTGCCTGTTTTCTTGGACTATCGGCGTGCACCATGTTCCTTGGGCTTTGCAAGTAAGCCCTTTCAAGCGCCTCTTCAACAGCAGCGCCATGTTCACTTTCAGCCCCAGGGACATTATCATACTGCGAGGCATTGGATCCCCGCTTTCCTTCATCTGCATCCAGGACCTTCATCTTTTGCCTTATATTTGATACTCGAGGATCAGTTGAACTTGGAATAGTGATTTTAACTGTGGGGTTCACTGGTCTACTTTTGTTTTCAATGGCATATTTTGCAGTTTTTTCCATAGTTGAACTATCTGAAGGTTTATTCCATTTAGGCACAAATTCCTTTCTGATATTTGAAGTAGCATTGCTATTTTGGTTAGCAGCTGCATTATTATATTGCTTGGAATTGTCTAGTGGTGTTGATGGAAGTTTCCTTTGAAAGTCAACCTCACCTTTAAGCTTTTTAATATCCTCATCCTCTGATTTCCGTCTCAGCTGCCTCACTTTTTCTGGGGTGCCAATCCTACTCTGATGGTGAGGGGAGTGTTCATGCTTCCGGTGAGGGGAGGGGCCACTTTCTCTCTTGCTGCCTGTGTAGGGACTTGACCTGCCAACACTTCTTTGTCCATTGCTCAGGTGCTGAATGCCAGTAGACTGCCTTTCAGGTGGAAGCTGCCCCAAAGGTTTCTTCGGATATTCATCCTCTTTACCTGACGGGAAAGATAAATTCACAAGTAAAATAAATACATGAGTAACAGTACCCAATAAAATAAAGGCAATATAAGAAATTAATAGCCACAGACTTTTCACAAGTGCACTAACACACATACTCATACATACACATATGCCATAGAATTTTAGTAGCTGAAGGTAAGGGTTTTTCAGAGACTGGTAACTAAAACACCAAAAAATCAAAACATTAGGCAATGTGCAGGTGGGAATATTTTGTAACCTTATGACATATGATTTTTATTTTTGTTAAAGCATATTATTGTTACAGCCTTTTTCAATGACATTCTCATTTCTATTCCTAAACCTATGTATCAGTAGTTGAGCATATTAATACATTATTTTCAATTTAACCTACCTCAACTAAAATGGTTTTAAAAGTTCAGTAAAAAATTCCCTGTCAGCTTCACACAGGTCTGCCAAATTTAAAAATCAAGTGATGACCAATTGTGATCTCAAGGTTGTCCTAAATTAGCTTATTTTCTTACGTGCCTTCCACAGTACATTTCCATGATAAAAAGAAATAGTGCTTTTCATTTTAAAGTTAAATATTCTAAAAGGATACTACTTTAAATGTCAATAATAATAATAAAAGAATGAAAACGATATTAGATAAATTTTGTATTTCAAATAACTGTCAATAGAAAATTCATGAGGAATTAGGGAAAGGTCCAATAAATTGGCCAGTTAGGAAACAATGTTTAAAAATTATCCATTACAATATGCTTATCCAACAAATATCATCTTGAAAAAGCGATAGACTTCACTTGCAAATAATATAATAGTTTAAGATGCATGTCTTTCATATGTTAATTATAAAATAATACATCCTCAAGTTTTTCTTTGTTTGTGTGTATGTGGGGTGGGGGGCACGGCAGAATAAGGAAGAACGGGGAGGGGGGGGAGAATAAGGAGAATAATGCTTCCAGGAGAATTCAATAATATTTGTGCTAGACCAATTCAGTGTTTTTTCCTTTTTTTACACATTGTAAAAATTATATCTTAATATAATTGTCTTCAAGAATCCAGGCTAGTGGAACATAGCTCAACAGTTTCAGGTACTTCCCTCCAGCCACTCCAATACACCATAAACTAAAAAAAGGATATCTATATAATACATAAAAATAACCTCCAGGATTATCTCTGGACTGTTTGAAATCTCTCAGCCATTGAAACTTTATTTTGTCTCATTTCTCTCTTCCCCTTTTTGGTTTAGAAGGCTTTCTCAATCCCATGATGCCGGATCCCAGCTCATCCAGAGAGTTTTTCTCACATTGCTAGGGAGATTTATACCCCTGGGAGCCACAGCCATGTCCCACGTAGGGGAGGAGGGCACTGAGTTCACCTGCCAAGTTGCTTAGATAAAGAGACTATATCTGAGCAACAAAAGAGGTTCTCTGGGGGTGACGCTTATAAGGGCCTAGTTTTAAGTAGGCTTAACCTATCCCTTGCAGGGATAAGTTTCATAGGGGCGAACTCCAAGATCGAGGGCGTGGCCTATTGATTTGGTTGTCCCTACTGCTTGCGAGAATATTAGAAATTTTTTAAATGGGGAAGTAGAATATTTCCTCCTTTTTCCCCAGTACGCCAAGGGGACTTTGCAGATATTTTTTTATTCACTGCCCAAATAACTCTGGGTTATATCAGGGCATCACACTAATCTGGACAAACCAACGAAATCTCACACCCTATTTGAGATTCTATGTACTTATGGTTTTCAATTAAACTGACTATGCAAGTTAAATTAGGTAATGCGCTACTCAAAATATAAATTTTGCACCAAAAAAAATCTCTCCCTTTGGTCTTACCAAAGTTGAATAGACAATATCATCCTTTGCCCTGTATTCTGATCTATCTAGGTCCTATCCAGATCAGCTTCCTTCATATCTCTAGTTGAAGTCTGATCACTTTTTCACCTTTTTAAACAGTTGCTGTACGGGGTAGTGCTGACTTTCATAACTTCAGAGCTCTAATTCTGAGTCTCAGGTGTCACATAAATACCCAAAGTTTCTGGAAATGACCAGGTTATATACAAAAAGCTCAGTATCTCAGAATTTAGAAATAATAGTTAGAACTCCTGAATATATGTAACTGCTGTAAGAGCTTACAATCACAAACCACCATAAACACCAGTGTGCAAATGTCCATTCGTATCCCCACACTCAGTTTCTCCAGGCATATACTGAGCAACCGGGTTTCAGTATCATTTGGCAATCCCACCCCTAGCCGCCCTCCAAGGGGCTGTACCTCTCAGTTTCTCTACCAACAGTGAATAGGTACATCTCTTTCTCCACATTTTTTCTAGCACTTGTTTTCTCTCTGTTCATTTTTAAACAGTTTTATTCACATATCTTACAATCAAGCCCAAGTAAATAGACATACCTTCACCATCATGATCTATATGAAGACATTTCCTTTTCTTTTACAAATAATCCATACCCCTCCCCCATGCCCCATCTGTTGACATTTAGTTTTTGCATAATGCCTGTGCCAGTTTGAATCTATTGTGTACTCCAGAAAAGCCATGTCCTTTAGTACTCATTCAGTATTGCTGGATGGTATATTTTCAATGGTTTCTGTGGAGATGTGTCTCCACCCATTCAAGGTGGGATTGCTTACTGGAACCCTTTAAGAAGGAACCATTTTGGAAAGCCTGAGAGCCACCAGAACCAACAGAGCCCACTTAGCCAGAGACCTCTGGAGATGAAGGAAGCACCCCTGCGGGAGCTTCACAAAACAAGAAGCCAGGAAAGAAAACTAGCAAATGTCACCATGTGCCCTCCCAGCGGAGAGAGAAACCCCAAACTTCATCAGCCTTTTTTGAGTGAAGATAACCTCTTGTCAGTGCCTTAAATGGAATGTTTTCATGGCCTTAGAACTGTAAACTTACAACCTAATAAATTCCCCCTTTTAAAAGCCTTTCTGTTTCTGGTATATTGCATTCCGGTAGCTTGCAAACTAGAACAATGCCTTTGCTACATTCAGCAGAAGCCTATTACAATGTTACTGCTGACCATAGACCCTAGCTTGCATTGATTATACTTTTTCCTGTATACCACCCATTTTTAACACTTTGCAACGTTGACATTCATTTGTTCTCCTTCATGCAAAAACATTTTTATGTTTGTATATTTAGTCACGATCACTGTCTATTCTAGGCATTCTTAAGTCTTTATTCTCTGTCTTTCCTTCTGGTTTCATACATACCCTCAGCTCTTCTTCCTCAATCATACTCACATTCAGCTTCATTCAGTGTACTTGCAGTATTTGTGGTATTTCTGAATTTTTACAATCAGTCCTGTTGTACAATCTGTATTCCTTCAGCATCAAATGCCCAATCTCTACCCTATTTCTAACTTGCATTCTTAACTTCAACTCTCAAACTTCACTCATTAATAATGTTAGTTCATATTAGTGAGACCATACAGCATTTACCCTTTTGTTTCTGGCTGATTTCACTCAGCATAACGTACTCAGGTTCATCCATTGTTACATGCTCATAACTTTATTCCATCTTACAACTGCGTAATATTCCATCCTATGTATATACTACTGCTTTTTTAGCCACTCATTTATTGATGGACATTTGGGCTGTTTCCATCTCTTGGCAATTGTAAATAATGCTGCTATAAAAATTGGTGTGCAAATGTCCTTAGTTTTTAAACTTTTGCAAAGCAGACTCATCTTCAAGCCAAATTTCATATGTACCCCCAATATAAACAGAATATATAAACAAAGCTGCTGGAGGTAAAGTGGGGGCCTCTCTCAACCACTACCTTTTCCCTCTTCCCTCAGATAGATACCTTCTCAGAGCTTGAGGGTTCTGGAGAGATCTGGCCCTACCTGCACCTAAGGGGGAAGCAGAGGCATCTTGGAGTGGCAGAAACTGAATGGGAGCCAGGAGCCAGGAAGCAGGAGCCAGGAATTTCACTCCTAGTTCACTGCTCTCTTCACTAGGCCATTCTTCATAAAACTCCATATGGCTTTTACCAAATTTAATTTTACATGGAAAATATTTCTGCAAGCTCTTTTGAAAACACAGAAAGCATCAGAATTAGTAAGTACAGTGTCTTTCATTCAATCATTCAACAAATATGTTGATGAATATGTATGAAGCAACTACTATGGACTGGGTAAGTTTTGGGTGCTGGCTATACAAGGATGAAACCAGAGGAGAGAAGTCCCTCCTTATGGAGCTTATATTCTAGTGGTATAGAGTGCTGTGAAGAAAATCAAAGCAAGACAAGGCAGTTCAGTTGGCTGGGCAGGGCGGGGGGGGGGTGCACATACAGAGCAGGGTAGAGTTCCTGCCAGCCCAGAGGTCCTCTGTGCTGAGACCAAGAGTGAGGCAGAGGGTACACAGAGGTGGGATCAGCAAGATGGGCAGGGTTGGATTCCAAGAACCCCCAGGAGGCCATTCTGACTGTAACTACAGTTCCTGGAGGCTTCTCTGCAGGAGAGGGACATGCTGTCGTAAATAGCTTAAGAAGTTCACTTTGGATAATAGGCTAGTCTTACGGATTGAGGCGAAAATTAATGATGGCACTAATAAAAGAATGGGTCATACCCACTGAGCATACACCCTGTGCCAATCACTGCTCAAATGGCTAAGCACATAACGCTAGCAATAGGCCCACAAAGTAGGCCACTCCTATTCATCTCATTTTATAGGTGAGGAGACCGAGTGCTCCAGGTATAACAGCTAGTAAATGGCAGTTCCAAATTCAAAATAGAGGTGATCACGGAGTTTTTGCTGCTCTCTACAGTGTTGGGAATGGAGAGAAGAGGCTGGGTTTGGGTACATTTTGAAGGGAGTCCACATTTGGCTGAATGGATTAGAGACGAACTGTAGGAATGAGCAGAGGAAAGAGTGCCTCCTGGTTTAAAACCAACAACAGGCAAATAACAATAGCAGTAATGGTAACAGTTGGCCTAACCAACATAGTTCTTGTAAGGTTTTATTATAACAATACATGGACAAATTATTTTTAGTAATAACCCAAACTCTGAAATGCTTGTCACTGAGAAAAACTGCCTTTGCTTTATGAATGGTGCATGTGAAATAACCTGAGGTGCCCCAGTTTAGCTTCTTAATAATCAACATATGAAACACATGGAATTAAGGTGAGACAGTTGACTTAAATGTAGCCTGAATAAAGAATATTCACAAGTAGTTATTTAGCCTATTAGGTTAAAAATAAATGAAAATCTACTTAATGACCCAAAAAGTGTCTATCAGCTCTACAAATAATTATCCATACTACTACTCCCAGGTAAATATATGAATTCCTTCTTCCCTGTAGGTAAATAACCCCAATAAACACAAGTTATCAAGTGGACATAAAGACCTAAGTAACAGAAAAACTGAATTGATGAGCTTTCCATTAGTCCCTACTCTGACGTTTTTTCTATGTATGGGCAGAACATAGTAGTTTGAATGACTGATTCAATAGCTGTTCGATATTCCAGTCAGACAATAATATCAGCCAATCATCAAAACAACCTTTCAGATTGACTGGTAGGAACCTGAAGGAAAACATAACCATTAAAAAGAAAAAGGAAAACAGCAGCACCCAGACAGTGGCTAATGCATACCTGAAAGATGTGCTGTTACAGGGACAGAATGGGTCAAGCTGAGCCCTTTAAGCTGCCCCATTTCTCCACCACTCAGTGGCTTTTGGCATCTTGCAGAGAGTGAACCACCCAACTTTTTAGCACATATGATATAATTTTAAACGTTTTTAAAATTCTCTATAGCAGTATTTTTAAAAGCACAGATTTCACAATGAATTGTTATTACACCTTATGTGTGTACTCGATGGAACATCAGTCTATCAGAAAAGCATCAGATGTTTCCCTTGGCTCAGATTGCAGATGCTCAGATTTTATTTTTGATGTGTCAATCTGTTATCAATTTACAATTCATGAAAGCTAAATTTACTTGAAATTACATGTCTCAAAAGTCAACTATCCTTTGGTCTACATCCTAAATCTCAAAACTGATTTGTTTTACCAAAAAAATTTTATGGTAAAAAAAAAACCCCCTTTAATGTCTGTAAGAAGTCACATATTTCATTATTTAGGACAATCTTCTTTTATGGTTCTAGCACATTTTCAATGTCAACAAAGTGATGAAACCAAGTAGTATCCAGCTTATATAACCACATCAAAAGACAACTGAGCAAAGCGAAAATGGAGGCAGAAATGTGCAATAACAGATCCACAGGGACAGCTGGAGTTCCATTATTGTACAGAAGTCCCAAATAAGGATTTCTATGTCCTATGGTAACCAGCTTACTGCTGGGGATGGGCAATTTCTGTTTGGCTTCCATAAGGGTTTTTCAATAAACATTCAGCTAGAGCCACTTTTTGATGATGATGAAGATGACAGGATCATAGAGTATCATTTCAAAATGTGGTACACAGAATTTAAGCAATCTTCTGGATTTGGACAAAGAAAACAGAGTAGAATGGGCGATTACTTCCCTTAGCCTGGACGTGATATGTCACTCCTGGGCCTTTGTGTAGATACTGATGCACAAGTGCTGTCATACTGTGTATCTCCATGGCACAGTGAGATGGCATGGTCTTCAGGATCAGAAGACTCGGGTTTGAATTTGGATTCTGCTACTTACAAACTGGGTAAACCTGGGCAAGTATAACTTCTCTGAAAGGGAAAACTTATTAGATGGATTCAACAGCAGATCTGAATAGGTGAGAAAAAAAAAAGGATCAGCAAATGTGAAGAGAGGAAAATTGAAATTATCCAGTGTAAGGAGCAGAGAGAGAAGATAATGAAGAAAACTGAATAGAGCTTGATGGGAGTCCAGAACGAAAAGAGAGAGAAAAGGAGGCAGAAAAAAGTACTTGAAGAAATAATGGTTGAAAATTCCCTTAATCTGATAAAAGACACAAATATCCATACCCAGGAAGCTCAACAATCTCGAAGCTTGATAGAATTTAAGAGATCTACACTGGGACACATTATAGCAAAACTGTCAAAATCTAAAGACAAAGAGAGGATTCTGATAGCAGCAAAAGAGAAGTGACTTGTCACATAGAAGGGATTCCCAAATGTTAACAGTGGATTTCCTATCAGTACCCATGGAGGCCAGAAGACAATGGGATGCCATATTTAAAGTCTGTAAAGACAAATACTATCAGCCAACAATTCTATATCCAGCAAAATTATCTTTCAAAAAATGAAGGAGAAATCAAGACATTTATAGATAAACCAAAGGAAAGAGCTCATTACCAGAAGACCTGCCCTTATAAGAAATGCTAAAGGGAGCCCTTCAGGCTGAAATGAAAGGACACTAGACAGTAATTTCAAAGCCTTAAGAAAAATAAAGAACATTGATAAACTATAAAATCCTGTAATATTTTATTTTTGGTTTGTAACTGCCATCCCCACCCCTATGACTTAACAAATGTATAAAATAACATTTAAATGCATGTTAATGGGCACACAATGTATAAAAACGTAACCTGAGCCAAGAACAATAATACAGAAAGGGACAGCAATACACAGGAGCTGAGTGTTTATATACTACTGAAACCAGGTTGTTACTAGTTAAATTAGACTATTATTAGTTTAAGATGTTAACTGTAATTACAAAGGTAAACACTAAGAAAATAACTAAAAAATACAGTGAAAAAGAAAGGAGAAGGGGATGAAAAAGATAAGCAAATTCACAGAGAAAGAAAGCAGAATAATGGTTACCAAGGGTGTAGGGAAGAGGGAATAGAGTGTTACTGCTTAATGATAATGAGTTTGGGTTCAGGATGATGAAAATAGCTTGCAAATAAATAGTGGTGAAAGTTATATAATATTGTCAATGTATTTGATGCTAAAGAAGTGTCCACTTAAAATGGTTAAAATGATTTTGGTTATGTATATTTTTACCACAATAAAAAAATAAGATAAGTGTGTGTGTGTGTGTGTGTGTGTGTGTGTGTACAGTATATCAATTTAAAACATAAAGAACTCTTAAAAATGAATTAGAAAATGATGGATATCCAAAGAAAATCAAATAAAGTATGTGAACTGGAAAGCCACAGAAGAAGAAAGACTCACAAATTAAAATACTTTTGAAATTGGTATATCTCACTACTGTAGGTTTGGAGAAACAAGCTCTCATCAGTCATTTATAGGAGCCCTAAAATTTAGTGCAACTTCCTGTAGGGCAATTTGACAACATGTACTGAAGTTTTTATTCTAGCAATGCTATCCATGGAAATATATCCTAAGATTAAGGCATGTGCAAGAATTGTGCTAGAATAATGTACATAATTGCAACGCTTTAGAAGAATTAAATGATAAAAAGTTGTACATTGACATAGAGGATCTGAAACAAAAATATAGTGAAATAGATTATGGAATATAAAATACAGTTGTAGAAGTCCACTGCCATGTTAATATACTTACAATATGCATTTTACTTTTACCAAAAAGTAAAAGATTTTGGTTGACAGCAAACTAAATGAGCAATCTTAACAAAAAACAAAATTAGATTAATCAGGTATGGCATTCTTAATGAAGTCATGCTTAGTGACCACCTTCTTGGCTCTCTTAAGTGCTCAAAAGTCACTCTTTTGACTATTTATTGATTCATGTTTACTGGTCTGTGATTTACATCATCTAACTTTTCTCTCATTTGAAAAGCAGAATACATTTTTCTCATCTCCACCCTTCAAACACTTCTTTGGTTCCACAATTTTTCAAAGTTGTTGACCATCATATGACCTCATTTGCAAGTTCACCTAATCAAATGGGATGAATGCTTCCAGGACACATGTGCTCAGATCATGTATTTGGTCTCTTTGGTCACACCTTGCCCTCATATGGCTTCAAGTTCCTCTTACCAATATTTATTCAAATCTTCCATTCTAAAGCCTCTTTTCTACTGCAAAAAGCTTTTTATGGAAAAGTGCCCTTCTCCCTTGGTCAGATATAAGTGGGTCCTATACTTCCTGGTTCTTATTCAAATAGAGAGGGCTGGTTTTTGTTACATTGTAAGGGGTGGAAAAGAACAGTCAAGGATGGGAGCAAGGAGGCAGATGGCAAACCAAAGAACTTCCTAAGGAGCCAAAGAAGTGGGAGAGAGAAAAAATTTTAGAGTCGGGGTGGAAGGTAGTGGTGAGAAGGAGAGAAGACAAAGAGAATATGTAACATCCTTGGGGAAAACACTGCCATGGCTTAGACTGTCCCTGTGATATGCATAGATTTTCGTTCTGAAATCAGAGACACATAGAGGCCCGTACTAGTGAAGACTAACTACACAGCAAAATGTAGGGTTATGGGTCTAAGACATAGATTTCTTAGGAGAAGGAATTAAAAATGACAAAGGAAGCAGGAGGGAGATGGAAAGGGTAATTTCACATGAGAAACAAATGAAAGGTATGTATCATACATACATGGGAGATTTAATTTTTCAATATAAAGAGTAAGAAAAGGATTCACCTTATACTTAACACCACTTTATATTCAAATCAATACAGAAATTTCTCTCCCTAAGGAAGAGTCATTAATATTCTATGCACTTGCACATCATATTAGAACTGAAAGAAAAATTTAACATGTTTCATTTACTGAATGGGCAAGAGGCCCAAATGTACACTGGGGCAAAAAAATCTGTGACTGTTCTAAAATACTTAAAAAGTAGCATCACAAAGTTATGTCCCAGTAGCCCCTCAGAAGACTATAACCTATTTAAAGAGGGAGCTGTTACTTCTTTTATATTCCTTCCTACAGTATAAAGGAATAGAAAATAATTACAAGGAAGTGCTGACAAAATGTTCACTGAATGAATTCATATAAATTAATAACACACTGTCCATACAAGCAGTTCAGAAAAAAAAACGGTTAAAAATACCCCAAATTCACATAGCATGAAACTAGATATAGCAGGGTTTGGGGGAGACAAATCAAGTACAGATAAAATGATATTGAACCTAAAAAAGAAAAAGTCGATGGTGATGATAAATACACAGCCATATGTGATCCACTGGTTGTACACTTTGGATGATTACATGGTATGTGAATATATATGTTAAAAAATTTAAAAAAAGAATTAATTATTGATTTTCATCTGAAGTAAAAGCACCAATTTAAATGAAATATCAGGTGTAACTAAATTTATGGATAAATGTTGGGTTATGATTATGTTTTGGGATTATGGTTTGAGAATACTGGTCTAGTATTAGAGCCATCTTTATTAACAAAATGACATAACCGATGTGTGTAGAATGCAGAGATACAGATTCAAAGAAATACAAATGTTCAGAGGAGGTGATAAAGACTAAAGCTGCATTCTCCAAGTGCATGTTAGTCCCTGAGCAAAATTATCCAGAGCCCATGGTAAAAGCAAATTTAGAGGCCCAACTTCTAGTTGAAAAATCAGAACTTCTCAAGCCCGGAAGAATAAAGTCTCAGATTAGTAATAAAATTTGTGATTCAGAATTTGGTTTAGAAGAAAAGGTTTGAGATAAAGTTGAGATTTATGTCTCAGGCTAAACTTTGGTTAGGATCAGTTTAGAACGTAAACATCCTTATTGCTTGAGAATCATTTCCTCACAATTTAATATTTTCTCTTTATCTCTCCTATAGATTACTGGCTTAAAGGATAGGACATAAGCATTTTCATCTTAAAGAAAATCCAGGTATTAACTACAGACCCGAAAGAGGAGGAGAGGGGCCACTCATGTAGAGAACAAATTTGGGTTGTCCTAACATAGGCTCTTCATAGAAGTAAAAAATGGTTGATACTTCTAGGGCTTATGGAGAAAAGAGCCCTCTGAATTTTATGATTTCTAATTCAAATCTCCCCTGAGGTAGAAATTAGATGCATTTGATTTTAACAGTCTAGGATTGCCTGAAATTTGTGAACTTTATCTAAAGAAGACCAGACTACAAAACAATCTTCCAGAAGAGGAATGAAGAATGCTATTAAAAAAAGAACACCTATTACCCTTGGATTTATTAAAATTTGGAGGTGTTAAATAAAAATTTGAGCTATTAAAAAATGATATTGCATCTAATTCTTCTTCTTCTTCTTTTTTTTGGCATGGGCAGGCACTGGGAATCAAACTCAGGTCTCCGGCATGGCAGGCGAGAACTCTGCCTGCTGAGCCACCGTGGCCTGCCTCTAATTCATTTTTAAATGGCAAAATTAGGAATTAGGACCCTGCAGAAGGTATATGGTGAGTACCTCAAAAGTATAAAAACAATTTATAGGATAAGGTGTCTTGCCTCCAAAAAATATTTTATTTTAACAAGGATGGAGGAGAGTAAGGTAATTTTAAAGAGGATAATAAATAGGGATCTAAGAAAGAACCTCCCAAAATGTAAGCACTTAAAAAAAAATCAATCCCTCCAAATTTTAAAGAGAGTAAGGCAGCTTTAGCTAGAGGCCCTGATGGTGGGGGAGGGTAGTCAAGTACCAGGACCAGACTACAGTGCTGGAGTCTGCTCTAGTTAAAAAAAAATCAGTGCACATCTGCTTTCTACAGAGACCTTCCCCTGAGGAGCACACTCACTATGAACAAGTGATTGAATACCTGGCTCACAAAGCCCCGCTAATATCTACCTTAGTAAACAGGTGTCACCTGACAACACCGCTGGATTATTCCATATGCAAGTCACCTCCACAACTGGCCTAACACTTTTCTTTTTCTCTTTCTATTTCTGCATAGGCAGGAACTGGGAATTGAACCCGGGTCTCTGGCATGGCAGGCAGTGGCCTAACACTTTTCAATAGTAAAACAGTAAAATTCTCAGAAACAGCAAGGATCCAATGTACACATGTCTGTTGTATGTGTGTTTCACCAGTGAAGGTCCTGACAACCCTAGGGAAATACTGTCTAAGGGACAAGGGCTGTCTGGAGAGAGGGAAGCAGGGATGAGAAAAGGTAGAAAGAAGAGGGGGAGAGAGGTGAGTAAAGGATGGAAGGGAAGGAAGGAGGAAAAGTCAAGGATGGGAGCAAGGAGGCCAGATGGGCTTTCTAAGGGGCTAATGTGGTTGAAGAGAGGAAAAAAACTTCAGAGTTGGGTGGAGGGAGGTTGGGGAGGAGAGAATACTAGAGAGGGCCAGAAAGAGAAGGTAGGAGAGAGAGGGAACAGCAACTGGGAGGACAGAAAATAGAGATGGTCACTGGAACTGGAGACAGGTTGTGACTCTTAGATCTGAGAGGAGGACCTGCTCATATGTCATAGAAACTGAACAGAGCAGAGTCGTCTTAATGCCAATGGCAATACCAAAAGTCAAGGACTCTGTGCCCAGGCTATCTGACCTCTGTCATTTATGAAATTAGGAAGTAAAATCTACTCAACTTCATTAGAAAACATATTCTTTTTTGAAGATTAATTATTCAACTATTAATGTAGAGCACTGTAACAAGGACATATGCCATCACTGGTAACATTTTCATAAGTTAGAAAATATTCTCCACAGTTTTTTTTTTTCCACAAAAATAGATTCAAATAAAGCATCTTTGTACAATTTCTACCTAGATCCATCTCAGCCTACTGAAACGACCACACATATGCACACGCACACACACACATACTCACTATATACAAATATTGCTATACCAGCTTTTAAGTTTAAATACCTCCTTTCACCCCTACGCCATTAAGTGTACTAAGAAATTCAAGGATATCTTAACAGACGGCTATTAATAGATAATATTTATTATTCATATTTTCATTCTGTACCTCTTTTGAAAAGACGTCATAAAGTTTTTGCTTGTCCCATGCCTAAAATTTCCCTTCTTAACCCTGAAAATACAGGTGTTTAAGAATTACTCCTTAATCCTTTAAGGATGGAAAAGTCACTAGGAACACTTTGGTGAAAATGATAAATTCACCAGTGTTGAGCTACAAAATTGGTGAATATTTTTAGAGCCAGTGAAGCAATTAGAATAATCCCTGCTCGATAAAAGGAAATATATTTCAGACTAAAGGCAAAATTTTGTTATTAGTTGGTTTCTCTTAAATAGCACTTTTTTTCTTTAAAAAAAAAAAGGCCCTACAAAAAGAATACACTACTCAACTGTATAAGCCAAGTGTCCCGGATAAGTCCCTTCAGGCTGGTCCCCCTTCAATCTGACTCTGGTCTCTGTCCCCACCCAGTGGGGATGGTTCTCAACTACAAGAGTCAAGCTAATCTCCTCAGAGGTATTAATGGCTTTTTGTAGCTAATGAGAGACATATAATTCCAGGGAAGTACTCTAAGTGTTCTCCCTTGTGAGTGAGAGACAGTATACTTTTAAGTTTCAACAACAGAACATATGCACTGTGGCTATTCTAATAGCTCAGGAAGAAATGGTTGGGGGCCACTGTCAGGAAAATTGTTCTGGGAAAGAAGCATCTTGGTAGTAGAATCTTCTTTCCTTTTAGATCATATATTAAGTCCAAGTGAGTTTAATATATTGCCACAAAATTACTGAATTCAAATTTATAGCTGACAAATCAAATGATCTGATTCTCTTTAATGTACCATTGGCCTGAAGAATATACAATTTGAATACTATAACAGCCTTGAACAAGGTGATAAAAAGAAAAGAAGGTTTGTTTTCTAAATTACAATTATGAGTGTAAAACAATTTTTAAAAAACTATTGTAGTTAGGTTTAGGCTTGACTTTTTTCAGCAGGTTAAACTTGAAACATAAAGCAAACAGAAGGAAGACAATTATTTAAACATTTCTTACTATATATATATCTATTTAATGCTGTATAAATTCAACAGATCTTAATGAAAGAATTTAATTTTAAAAACATGACTTTTGTGTGTCTTAGAAGTTCAGTTTACACATACATGGATATTGTTGCATGTATGAATAACTTCTATGTCCATCATACAAACAAATAAAATAAAGGTGAAAACCCACCCTAAATCCCGGAATTGTAGTTTTTCTAACATCCAGAAAAACAGACATGTGCATGTGTGTGGATATAGTTCTGAGTTTCAACACAAGTATAGATTAACCACTACCAGTGTCAAAATACAGAACAATCCCATCACCTCCCAAAATTCTCTCATGTGAAATCTTTGTAGGCAATAAGTTTTTACAATTAAAAAAAATTTATTAGAATTTCACTGCTTTAAAAAAACATTGACTAGATGCCTACTACATGTCAGGCACTATACTGGGTGCTAATGATACAAAAGACAGGTCGCTGCCCTCAAGGAACGTACTCATCTAATAAAGAGACTGCCATGTATAGTTAAGCACTGTCAGTATGAGGATGGAAGCACACATAGGGGTTTAGGTCAGGCACAAAATACAGGTGCTCATTTACGTGGATATGTGGAGGGTGGGGACTATCTGACCATGCTAACACAGTAAACACAAACTAAAAACACAGTGACATAAGGATTAACAGTGCCCTTAAAGTAGGGAACACATGAAACATACCAGATTAAATTTTACAGATAAATTCTGAATAGGTCGGATAATATTTTCTGACTGAAATGTAATAAAACTAGCAATTAGCAGCATTATCACTACTATCCAATACAGTATATTAGTTACCAGCCAATAAAACACAAGGTCAGAAAAAGAAACAAGAAGCATAGTTTTGGCAAAGAAGAGGCAAAAATGTCGGTTTTTATATACATTAGAAAGAAGATAATCAGAACAGGCAAAAGAAAAAACAAGACTCCATTCATAAAAGCAATCCTTAGGAGTAAGCCTAATAAGAAATATATAGGCTCCAAATAGAAAGACCATAAAAGGTGATAAATACATACAAGTAAGCCTAAATAAAAATGTAAAGATGTGTGGATAAGAAACAGTACTATAAAGATTTAATTCTCCCTCAATTAATTTAAAATTCTATGTATCTCAACCAAATCTCTATTATTTTTCAAAGTATAATAAAAAAAACTGTGGTAATTAAAGCACTGGTGGCGATTGTAAGGGAATAGACAAAGAAAACAAACAGAACAGAATAGAACATACATGGCAGAAATAGATAAACATATGAGAACTTAGTTTACAATAAAATGGTATTTGAATTGATGAGGAAAGGGATGATTACTCAAAAATGGGTGTGCAGACAATTGGCTAGCAATTTACAAAGAAATAAAAGTTAAGACCCCCACCTCACCACCACTCCCACCCTCACCCCAAATGAAAAGACTAAGTGAAAAGTTAAATTGTATACATATCAGAAGAAAATAAACAAATTTTAGTAATATTTAAGGTAAGAAAACTCCTTCCTAAATAAAGACAACCACAGCTACAAATAAAAAGACTGAAAGATTTGACAACATAAAATTTAACATTTTTCTATATGATGAAAGAATCACAAACGAGGTCAAATATTTAAAGAATATGTAACAGAAAAAGGATGAATATCCAGATACATATATAAAGAAACAAATTGATAAGAAAAAGATTAAAAATCCAATAGAAAAACTAGCCAAGAGTATGAAGATGCAATTCATAATACTAAATGATAAATGGTAAATAAAAATGAAAAAGTCCTCAATTTCACTGGTAATCAAAGGAAGGCATACAAAAACAACATATTTTTGCTTATCAGTATTGAAAATTATTTTTTTTTCTTAATTATATCCAGTATCTGTGAGAACGAGGGAAATAGGCCCTCTCATATTCTGCTGATGGGAAAGATAATTGGCAAAGATTTTTTACAGAGCTGTCAGAGAGAATCTTTCAAAAATTTAAATACTTACATCATTTGATCCAGCACTTTCATTATATATAAAATAAAAGATTTGCATATGAGAATGAAAATGGAAAAAATAATATGGAAACTTAAATGTTACTATATATATGTTAATAAGTATGTTAATACATACATTCTGGAATCATTAAAAAGAAAATGGAAATAGTGGAATATACCAAAAGCACTGGAAAATGGGGGAACTTATAGCATTAAATCTTTACATTTAGAAAATAAGGTAGGTCTCAATTCAATGATCTAAGCTTTCACCTTAAGAAACCAGAAAAAGAGAACAAAATTACACCTGAAGCAAGCAGAAAATAATAAAGTCTGGAAATCAACGAAATTGAAAACAGGAAAACAAAAGAAAAATATCAATGAAACTAACGATATCAATGAAAGAGATGGTTCTTTGAGTATATCATATTTAAAAACCTCCAGAAACTAACAAATTAAAAAAAGGAGATAAGACATAGGCTATCAATATCAGGAATAAAACTGGGTATCATTATTATACACTCTGCAAGACATTAAAAGGTAGTAAGAGAATGGGAAGTTAAGGCTTAAATGTACAGAGTTCCTATTTTGGAATGATGGAAACGTTTTAGTAACGGATGGTGGTAATAGTAATATGATACTGTGAATGCAATGAACACCACTGAAATATATATCTGAATATAACTAAAAGGGAAAAAGTTAGATTGTACATAAGGTAATGGAATAAATTTTTTAAAAACATTCATGGAACTACACTGCAGTGAACCCTAAGGTAAACCATAGACTTTCATGAACAGTACCATTACAAAAATGTACTATCATCAACTGTAACACATGTTCTACACAAAAGCAAGGTGCTGGCAGTGGAATGGTACATGGGTTCCTGTATTTTATGCATGATTGTTCTGTAAACGTACATCTTCTTTAATAAAGGGGGCAAAAACAAACAAACAAAAAACTTAAAAGAAGGCTTAGTAATACCTACTTCGGTTTACTGAGTGTGTGAAAGCAGACTGCTACTCTTTGTTTTCTTCTGTTACTAGATATTCTTTGGTTCTATGTATCTGAAAACAGTTCTAACCCAGAAGATTTTTCTTAACGAGAATATCTTACAATAAAAATCTTTTGTATATCTAAACAAACATATTATAAATGAAAAAAAAGTAAAAACTAAAAAAATTAAAAAGGTAATAAGAAAATACTATGAACAAGTTTACACTCATAAATTAGACAGCTTATATAAAATGTACCTATTTATAGTTAATAACTTTCTGCAAAAGAAATCTCCAGGCCCAAATGGTTTCACTGGGGAATTCTACCAAATATTTTAAGAAGAAATAACACAAATTCTACACAGTTTCTTCCAGGAAAAGGAGTGGAATGCTTTCCAACTCATTTTATTAGGCTAGCATCACCCCGATACCAGATCCAGACAGCAAAGGTACAAACAAACAAAAAACAGACAGACCAATACCCCACATGAACATAGACACAAATATTTTCAACAAGAAATTAGCAAACAGAATCCAGCAATATATAAAGTAATGAACCATGACCAAGAAATGCAAGACTGTTTCAATATTAGAAGATCAATAATACAACACACCATATTAGTCCAAAAAATAAAGCTACGTGACCATATGAACTGATGCAGGAAAAGCACTTGACAAAATTTAACATCCATTCATGAAAAAAAAACTCTCAGTAAATTAGAAATAGAAAGGAACTTCTGCTGATAAAAGGCATCTACAAAAAAGCTATGTACATAAATGTGTTTATACATATTTATATGTGAAAACATAGGAAAAGGGCTAGAGGGATATGGTCCAAACAGCTGAGAATAGTTACCTCTGAAGGTGAGAATAGAAGTGTGGTGAAGTAATAGAGAAGCTTCATACTTCACTCAAAATGCTTCAAAAATAGTCTAGAGTTTTAATGAGGATATATTTGTGTATTTCTTCTGTAATAAAAATGGGGGACAGGGGATTTTTAAGGTAAGCCAGAGACTTCTTTTGCCTAAAAGCAAGGCAATATTCAAAGACTAATAATGTTGGGTCAAAAGGACACAGGAATCAATTTAAGGAGGGATCCCACTAGTTAAAATGATAATTTTGGTATTAAAAAAATGCCACTTATTGAAACCCTCTGAATATATTAAATTCCACCACAGGTTCACAGTGAGAAAGCCAAAGCAAAAGTTCATTCATTACCATTGGAAGTAACGATGAACATCAACTCCTAGTTTTGAAAACTGGCATTGGTAAAAATTAAGCATTTAATACTGCTTTTCTGAAAGTACTATACATATATATTTTATCTGAACCATTAACATTTTATTACATATTCTTTCTTTATTTTTTAATATTTTTTTAATTGTAAAAAAAAACATATATGCAAAAACACAATACATTTCCAAGTACATTTTTTTCCATCACATAGTTGTGTATTCATCATAATGATCATTTTTGGGGGGAAGATTTGCATCTCTCCAGCAAAAGAAAGAAAAAAGAAAAAACTCATATATGCCATACCCCTTACCACTCCCTTTCATTGACCACTAGTATTTCAATATACTCGATTTATTTTAACCTTTGTTCCCCTTATTATTTCTTCATATTTTTTATACATAGTTTTTACTCATCTGTCCACACCATAGATAAAAGGAGCATCAGACACAAGGTTTTCATAATCATACAGTCACACTATGAAAGCTATTATCATTATACAATCATCTTCAAGAAACATGGCTACTGAAAACAGCTGTGCTGTTTCAGGCACTTCCCTCTAGCCACTCTAATACACCATAAACAAAAAAAGGGGATATCTATATACTGCGTAGGAATAACCTCCAGATAACCTCTCAACTCTGTTTGAAATCTCTCAGCCACTGACACTGAAAGAGCTGTATTTTAAGATAACCAAAAAGCCGCTGTTGCTAAGAAAAGGAAATTCTTTGTTCCAGAAGCCAATCTGTGATAAATGTAGAAAAAATAACAGAATTTGAAAATCATCATTTTGGAATGTGTAAGGAAGTGCTGGATTTAGGCAAAGATTAGCATTAGACCAGGCCATGGTGGCTCAGCAGGCAAAGTTCTCACCTGCTATGCCAGAAACCCGGGTTCGAATCCCAATGCCTGCCCATGCAAAAAAATAAAAAAAAGAAAAAAACATCAGCATTGGAATCTAAAACCATCAGGGGGGAGGTTAAAAGAAAACTGGAATCTGTATAGAGTCAAAACATCATGCCACAGATACCTGTCATGGATAACTCTCTACTTGCCCTTCTTTTTTAAGTTACTTAAAAATAAAGACATCCAAGAGTGCCAGGGTGGTTCAGTGGTAGAATGTTCACCTTACATGCGGTAGATCCAGGTTTGATGTCCGGACCATGCACCCAAAAAATAAAAAAAATAAAGACATCCAATTGTGATGATAAATGCACAGCTATATGACGATATTGTCAACCACTGATTGCATACTTTGGATGGTTACATGGTATGTGACTATATAATATGCAATATAAAATAAATAATTATAAATAAAGACATTTGGCTATCACCAACTTTAACCCAGGGATCAAAGTCAGCATAACTAATTACCAATAAAACTAGCCATCATGTGTTTCCTTGTATAATATGAAGCTAATTAAACTTTTAAATCTACCTTCTAGTTCGCAGAAAATGACTTCTCAGGGGAGTTTTCTCAAACATTCCAGAAAGAACTAACACCGATTCTGCTCAAACATTTCCAAAAAATTGAGGAAAAAGGAACTCTACCTAACTCATTTTATGAAGCTAATAGCATTTTAATACCAAAACCGGGTAAAGATATTATAAGAAAGGAAAACAACAGGCCAAGCTCCCTAATGAATATAGATGTAAAAATTCTCAATAAAATATTAACAAACTGAATCCAACAGCACATTAAAATTACACATCAGGGCCAAGTGGGGTTTATACCAGGGATGCAAGGATGGTTCGACGCAAGAAAATCAATTATTGTAATACAGCACATTAACAAATCAAAAGGGAAAAATCACATAATCATCTTGACTGATGCTGAAAAAACATTTGACAAAATTCACGATCTATTTCTGATAAAAACACTCCAAAAGATATGAATCAAAGGCAACTACTTCAATATGATAAAGGGCATATATGAAAAACCGATAGCCAGCATCATATCCAGAAGAGCTGAAAGCAACGATACAGACAGACATTTGCACATGGATGTTCACAGTAGCATTATTCACAATCGCCAAAAGATGGAAACAAACTAAATGCCCATCAACAGACGAGTCAATCCACAAAATGTGATATATACATACGATAAAAATTATGTAGCAGTAAAACAAAATGACGTACTGAAGCACATGACAAGATGAATGAACCTTGAAGACATAATGCTGAGCGAATTTAGCCGGACTTAAAAGGATAGATACTGTATGATTCCACTTTTATGACCAGCATAAAGGTATAATCAGAGGCTTATAATACAGAACATAGGGGACTTAGAGATACAGAGAAGGTACAGATGGGTGAACCATTAGCTAATGAGGTTGAACTCCAATGTAAAGGAATAGACAGGAGCGAAGGTGATTCTCTAGTGGGTCTTGAAGTAATATTACTATATTGAGGATGAGCAAGATTGGAAGGGGTTGTATAGACCTAAGTGTTCCACTGACTCACACCAGAAATATGAATGAGTTCTCCTAAGAATTACTTCAAAGATATGATTCTGGTATAAACAGTGTTTAAGTCCAGGGTATGGGGGAAAACTGCTATTGCATGCTATGAGCTATGTTCAAAAGGAAACCATCAGCACTACCACAGCAACAGGAGATGTAAATAATGGGGTGAAGGAAAAGAGCTAAGAGGTTTAGATTTCCTATTTGGCAAGGGTGTGTTTATTGGTTTTCTGTCTCTTGGGAAAAATGAAATTCTCTAAAATTGAGAATTTTGACATGTTGATGGACTGTGGACTTTGGGCCTTCTACATGATGCCCAATGAATGCAGGTGGCTGAAAGATGCACTGATGGAGAAGCAGATTGGAGAACAATGGCGTATACTTATGAATGAAGGTTGTGCTGTTACAAAAAGGAACAAAGTCGTGAGGTATGCAATGATGTGAATGAACATATGGGACATTTGGTGAGATAAATAAGCCAGAAACAAAAAAACAACAATGGTATGGTCACCTTTAGAAAATGCTTATAAGAAAACAGGGGCCTAGACTGTAAGCTTTTAGAGCAGACACATTGAGTCTGGAGTGGTGATAAATATTTTTGGATTTTGAGAGGCTGATATTTAGAGATAAGAATGAAGCTGAGCAGGTTGGGGTTAAAGTAATTCAGAACATAGGATAAGGAAGACAGTATTTATATTTTAGAACCACACATACTCTTTGAGACCAGTGGAAGAAAGGTTTATCTGATCTGGAACTGAAATTTTCTGTAGGGTGTGATCTAATTCAACCTATCTGTATAGCTCATTTGAACAACTGAAACACAGGGAGCACAGAATAAGAAAGAGGTCCTTTAATCCTGTATAGATTATTGTAATGCCTGGAAACATCCTAGAGTATATTAAGCAGATAATCAAAAAGTATTGGCAAAGTTCCCTGAGGGAGGGGAGAAAGAATATGTAACTGTTAAACCTTACCAACAAGGAATCCCCTGATACTGTGTTAAAATTTAGTGACACCAAAATCAATAGGCCATACCCACAATCATGAGGCTTACTCTTGTGAAGCTTATGTAGGTAGTGGAGAATTAGGCTACCTATAGGCATGCCTAAGAGTTACTTCTCAAGGACCTCTGTTGTTGCTCAGATGTGGCCTCAGTCTCTCTAAGCCCAACTCTGCAAGTGAAATCATTGCCCTCCCCCCTACATGGGACATGACACACCCAGGGGTGAAAATTTCCCTGGTGACATGGGAGATGACTCCCAGGGGTGAATCCAGACCTGGCACCGTAGGAGTAACGATTTCATCCTGACTAAAAGGGGGGAAAGAAGTGTAATTAATAAAGTATCAGTAGCAGAGAGAATTCAAGTAGAGTTGAGAGGCTACTCTGGAGGTTGCTCTGACGCAAGCTTTGGGTAGACCTTGCTGTCTATCATAACCTGCCAACCCCCTCCAGGACCATTCCAGCCAATTCTAAAGAACACCTAGGGCAATATATAAGATTCTACAAGGGTTCCATGTACTAGAGTAACTTTCCAGAAACCTACAACCTCCAGATGGGTCCGTGGTCCAGATAAATCCTGGAACCTAGCCCACCCTCTCCAGAACATCAGATAGTTCCATCTCCCTACCCCATATTGGTGACAGACCCTTCCAATATCAAAAATTTGGAATTGCCATAGCCCAAACAACCTTAAAGAGAGGTATGGAAACATCAAAGGTGATGGTGGAGTTATACAGAGAACACAGGATTTAAAAAATGAATATGAATGCTGAATCATTAAATTGATATCTTTTAGTCTCCAGTATTTTAGAGCAGCTAGAAGTAAAAACCTAAAATTGTGACATTGTAACCCATGTCAAACTATGAAATATGTTCTACAACTAATTGTGGTGCTGGGCTTTGAAATTTATAGCTTTTTTGTATATATGTTATTTTTCACAAAAAAGAAGGAAAAAAGTCAATTGTGATGAGAAAAAAGTATTTAAGCCCTCTAGCTTCTATATTCTGGAGCAGCTAGAAGGAAAAATATGAGAGGATCATATAGTAGTCCATGACAGACTCTGCGAACTGTCCTGTAACTACTTATTGAAGAGTGCTTCGAAAACCATTGCTTTTTTATTTCTTCGCTTTGTATATATGTTATACTATGCAATAAAAATAATTAAAAAAAATTTAAGAAGCATAACAAGCAAACATAATATGTGGTCCTTGATTAAATCCTGGTTTGTTAAAAAATAATTTGGGGACAACTGAAAATATTTTATATGGACTTGGTATTAGGGGACACTCAGGAATTTTACTGTCAATTTTATTAGGTGTGATAATGACATCGCAGTGAAGAGAAAGTCCCTGTTTCCTGGAGACAAGATTGAAGTATCTAAGAGTGAAATATCAAGATAGCTTTGTTTTCACTTTAAAGCTATTAAATACTTGTACCCAGTCATATATTTTTCTCTATTTTTGAATATGCTTGAAAAGTTCCATAATAAAAGTTTTTAACATGGTTCAATAACTAAAAAAAATACATAGATCAAATGATATGGAAAAATGTTAATAGTATAAGGTGGGTATGTGGCTGTTCATTTGTAATGTTTTTCTACCATATTCTTCTGTGTGTTTGAAATTTTTCATTAGGATAGTTAAAAAAAAAACAAAATTCTCCCTCAAAAAACTGAGCCAATGAAAACTCAAAACTTAAATTGTAGACAGTGTAGAACGAAACAATAATGAAAATGTTACAAATAAAAAAGATTATTGGATATAGCTAAAGTCATGCCTAAGGGAAAACTCATGTCTTTTAAACACATACTACAAAACCCATCAAAATAGGAAGTAAATGAATTATCTGACTTGACTAAAAAATAAGTTTGAGAAAAGAAGAATCACCAAATTCAAGAGCAGATTCTTTTTTGTTTTAAGTTTGCGTTTCTTTGTATATTATTTAAAGAGGGAGTTCTTTAATGGAGACTGATAGAGACAGGGGACAGAGGACCTAAGGACCTGCTCATGCATGCACATACTCACTGACTCTGCCCCCTGCCACCGGGACCTGGCCTTTGGGTGAACATGGGAAAGGTGATTTTAAAAACACAGCTGCACCAATTCTTCACTGTCATAGACAAAGGGTAGTTGGAAGAGCAGCCTGCTGGAGAATTTCTGTGAAGAGCTGGGCCTGAGACCACAGTGTGTTCTTCAGGGAGCTTGCTGGACCCAGGTGCTGTCCCCCAGGGAAAGGAGCACTGTAAACCCCAGCTGTACCAGAGAGGGGCCTGCTTCCTTTATACAGTGTCTCCTTTTTTTCCAGCTTGTAGTGTTCCTACAATATGTACAATGTTGTGCTTTATAGCTCCCTGCTCTCCAGACTCTTGTTGGAAGCATAGGATGGGGTTAGGGATCGGCCATCACAGACAGGGAAGGCTGGGAGAATACCTTGTAGACCAGGAAAGGGTCGGGGTTCAACATGGTTCCCAGAGGTGAGGGACAGGGGGCTTCAGCCAGGAGTTCTCACCCCTGCCCCTGCCCCAGGCCAGTGGACAGAGCAAGTCTTGCCCCTCACCATCTCTGCAACAGTCAAGGAGTCAACTTGGAACGTGGAACATGATGCCTGGGTGGCAGCAGGCCTCAAAAATAAGACAAGGCTTGGGGTCCAGGAGACGAGGGCAGTTTCTGCACTAGTGTGGATGAGGTGGGGTGGGCAGGGATGAGCAGGGCGCCTTACACAAACTTATTTCTGTGGCAGCAGGCATGATGGAAGGGACAAAGCAGCACTACAGCTGCTTTGAATTCATGAGGAGGGGCAAGGTAGATCCCTGGGTGTCCCATGGGGGCTGGGTAGGCCCTTTCTGAAATCTATGAGCACGTCCCAGTCGCAGTGAACATGGGGTCCATCAGTTGTTCTCAAAGAGAACAGGTCGTTATTGCTGTCTGAGGGAGGTCGGCAGGCCCAAGCACGACAGCAGCTCATAGGGGTTGGTCAGTTCTGGGAGCAGCCATGTGTTGTAGGTGAACAAGTCGACTGCGTCATAAGAGCTGAAGGAAGCATGTTATCTTCTGAGAAGTTGCATCTTTCCTGAAGAGCTGTCCAGAGCTGGTTCCGAGGCCTCTCCTGCTCCAAACAGAACTAAGGGCCCCATCTTGCCCAGGGTAAGGTTGAAGGTCAGTTTTGTATTGGGGCTTTGGCTTCGCTCAGAGGCTCGTGACAGTGGGGATGGGTTCTGGTGGTGGAGCTGGGGCCCTGGAGGGGCTCCAACGTTGGGGTTGTGTAGCCCCTGAGGCCCAGCGTTGTGGGCTAGTTCCACATGGTCGGCGGGTGCCATCTGACCTGGGAGACAGGAGGCAGGTTTTTCTGGAGTCAGGAGGATGATGGGAATGTCAAACTAGAAGGAGATGGGTGGGGGCCCCGGGGTGAACTCAGGCCAGGTTGGGATGTTTGGTGTGGTGTACGGGAAGGAGTCAGGGAAACTCCCAGGTTCCAAGAAGCCAAAACCCTGTCTGGGATAGTCACTGAGGGTAGAGGAGGGAGGTGGCTGCCCAGGGTAGCTATCATATCCATGACGCTGGGCTACCAGCACGTGGGCTGGCTTCACAGTGTGGCAGTGCTTCAGTACTGACCCATCTGGCTCCTCCTTCACGTGAAGGTCAGGCTTCACAGTCATGGGCTCCCAGCTGCATGCAGGGTCTATGGTGATCTCCTCATAGTTTGAGTTCTGAATATAAATAAGAATCCCCAGCATGTACGGGTCCATCTCCAGGCCCTTTAGCCACGTTGTCTTATTGAAGACAGGACACCTCCAGGTTCCCTGCTCACAGTTCAGTTGCAGATAGGACTCTAGGTTGAAGCACTGTATGTGGTGACAATCATGGCCATGGGCAGGGACCTGGATCTTGAGGAAGGTGATGGGGCACTTCAGCGACATCTTGATGCTGTGTGCTCCATGCTGTCTTCCCCATTGGGCCCCGGATGCCTGGGATGGTGCCACTGCTAAAGTTCCACTTGATCTTGGTTATGCAGTGCTCGGTGGGCAGGAGTTGCTTTTCAATGAGGCCTTGTAGCACAAACTGAACAGAGGGGTGGTGTACCAGCTACAGCACTAAGAGGTGGGATGGTTTTAGAGCCAGGTTGACACACATGCTTCAGCTAGAGGGGCTTATGGTAGGTCTTGTTGTCAATGCATTCAATGGTGAGTGGCAAGGTGTTGATGCTAACCCGCATAGACACCAGCCAGTTGGTGTTCATCTGCCAGTCCTTGAGGAGGTAACACTTGAACTGCAGCTCGAGGTCAGGTCTGAACATCAGGGTCCTGCAGAAGGAGTTGTGGAACTGGAAGACATGGTTGCTCACTGCCAGGTTGTACTACAGGCAGAAGGGCTCTAGAACCATTCTGTCACATACAAGGAAGGCTAGCCACAGCTCATCGCATGGGCTGGCTCCTGAAGGTGATGGGTGCAAAGAGTTCACAGTTGGTTTGAGGTCAGGCAGGAAGGGAGACTTGACTTCCTGCCCTGGAGTCAGGTAGTAGATGCTGCTTTTGGGGATCATGGGTGGTGAGGGGTTCCCTGACGGGGGGAGCTGGCAGGCCCGCTCATGCTGGGCTGGCTGTAGTTGTTTCCACGATTGAAGCTGGTGCTCTGCCTGTTGAACTGGTCGGTGGACTTGTAGTGCAGTCCTGGGGGACCAGGAGTGGGCAGGTACTAGTCCATCCCCTGCTGCAGGGGCAACCTGTGCCCTGGGTAGGACGATGCAGGTGCAGAAGGCTGTCCGGGGCTAGATGCATACTGGGCAGTGCTAGGTGTGTACTGGCCTCCTTACATATACTGTCACCCCAGGTACACCTTGACAGAAGAGGCTCTTGACTCCCTGTGAGGGCAATGGCTGGGCCTGGGGGTGGAGGGCAGGGAACCCATGCTGTGGCAGATGCTAGCCCCCACGTACAGGGGCATCAGGGCCAATGCTTGCTGGAAGGGCCCATCACTTGCCCCATGCTGATTGCGTTCAAACCAGTGGGGAGGCTGCCCACCCCGCCCCCAACATCAGCCACGGCAGTAGCAGCTGCTGCTTCTATGAAATCCATGGAGGGCCAGGAGGCCTGCAAGGGGAGGCCCAGGACCCCAGGGCCACCCCCATGGCCATACACCCCCTGCTGTGTGTAGCCCTTGCTATGGTGAGTTGAGGGCAGGACTGCAGTCTGCCACTCCAGGCATCATGGAGCTGCTAGTGGGGTCCCCTCCAGGGCCCATGGCATTCCCCAAAACCTGACTCTGGGATGTGTTGCTGATGTCCCATATGGCAGTTACCACAGAGAGCAATCCCCCTGGCTTGTTGGCACTTTGCTGCCAAGGCACAGACTTGTAGGTGAAGGAACCATCACCATGGGGTATGGGATGTGGGGGGCAGGATGGGTTTCATTGGGTTCATGGAGTTTATTGGCTGGGAAGCAGCCTGACGCTAGGCATGCAGTCCTATGGAAGAGCTACCTTGTGGTGCTTATCTGAACCCGGCTTTTCCGGCTCTGAGCTCCCACATGACCGCTGGCTGCTCCCTGGGCCACTCCTCACCCTGCAGCACGTGTGCCCTGTGTACTCAAAAGCTCAACCACCCTGGAGGCATCACCACCCACACCGGTTACAGAATCATATGTTATTTTTTTGTGTGCAAAAATAACATATATACAAAATAAATAATTTCAAAGCATGCCGCAACAATTAAGTTTAAGACTAAGTTTCACAATTAAGTTTAAATCTCACAATTTTATGTTATTCCTTCTGGCTGCTCCAAGACACTGGAGACTAAAATAAACATCAATATAATGATTCAGCAGTCATACTCATTTGTTAAATCCTATCTTCTCTGTTATAACTCTACTTTCTCCTTTGGTTTTTCTCCCAATCTTTAGGGGTATTTGGGCTATGCCCACTCTAACTTTTTCATGTTGGAAAGAGCCGTTGATAATATGTAATAGTAAATGGAACAAGAGCTGATTTTGGATACAAATTAATTAATGAAGACTAAGCTCTGGATAATTCAAAGAGAGAAAATACAAATAAAGTTGGAAATGACAACGGAAGATAACTACAGCTACAAAGATAAAAGAACAATAAGAGATTAATTTGCAAAACCTTTTAATATTATTTAGATACTGGAAATGAAATGAAACATTTTATAGGGAACTCTAAATGACCAACATTGACCTCAGAAGACAAAACCAAACAAACCAGTCAATGACCAGGAAAGAATAGTTACCAAAGAGCAACTCATCCAAAACACAATTAAATCAGACTGAAACTACTGCACAAATACATTTTTGAGCCTTTAAGGGAACAATTTCAATACTATACAAAATGCTCCAGAATACATAGAAGAAAGAAAGCTTCCAAATTATGAAGCCAGCATAACTTAACAATACAAAAAGTTTTTGTTAACTACAAAGCAGTCTGATTTAGGAATCACAACAAAATATGCTAAATAAAATTTCAGCAAAATAAATCAACATTATCTAAAAAGAATAATATATCACTATCAAGTAAAGTTTATTTAAGAAATGCAGTGATGGTTCACTATTAGGAAATCCATTAATAAAATTTGCAATATTAAAAGGTTCTAAAGAGACAAAAAATGATTATTCCATTTGTGCTCAAATGGCATTCAAAAAGATAAATATCTGTTTTGATTTTAAAACAATTTTTAGAAAAATAGTAACTGCTGAATACTTTCTTGAATGGATAAAATATATACTCTTAATGATAAAACACAAGGAACTTTCCTATTAAAATCAAGAACAAAATTGGGATGCCCATCATTCTTGCTATTATTTAACATCTTTTGGAAAAATGGAATAAGAATCATGAATAATGTTATGATTGTATATTTAGAATCTAAGAAAATCCAAGAGAATCAAACATGTTGGCTACAAAAATGACATAAATATATTTTTAAAAAAACTAACCAGTTGGAAAAAGTGGAAGAAAAGATGCAACTTACAAGAGCAACAAAAAAGATAAAATTGTCTAAAGGAATAGGGGATCAAGTTGGGAAAATTAAAATTTGTGTATGAATGTGTAACAATCATACAAAGAAAACAAGTTCTTTTGAGGGACATAGAAATAAACCTAAACAACCAAAAAGTCCAAACTTGTCCTTGTCTTTCAGTTCAATACATTCTTAATTAAAATACTAGTGAGTTCTTTTTTAAAGCTCTTTATATCTTGCAAAATAGAGATCAATGAAACATAATATAAAGCCAAGATTTTCTATGTATATATACACAAACACACACATATAAACACACAGATACATACACACACTTTAACTATTACATGATAAAGATGGTTTTCTAATCGTGAGAGGAAAGGTGAGCAAGTCAATAATGCTGTTAAGTCATATGGCTAGCTCTTTAGAACATAAGCAAAACTGAGTCTACATCATCCCTTAAACAAAAGTAAGTCTAGATGGGCAAAAGATAAATAAGCATAAAAAATAAAAACATAAAAGTTATAAAAGAAAATATGGGTAATTAAAAAACATTTCATCCAACATGGGAGATTCTATACTTCAGACACAAAAATGAGATTCCATAAAGTAAAGATTGATAGAATTTTTAAAATTCTACCAGAAAATTATCTAAAATACTTATTATAACTGGCTAATTTCCTTAACTTCAAAGAACTTGTATGAATAGCTCATACAGAAATGGGCAGAATATGAATGTGGAAATTCACAGAAAATGAGATAAAATGCCCAACAAATAAGTCACTCAACTTCATCAAAATCAAAGAAAAGCAAATCAAAACAACAATGGGATATTCTGTTCAACTAGCAAAATAACTAAAAATTTAACAATACTATGTTTTTATGTGGGGCTAGGAAAACAGGCCCCATCCTATCTTATTCGTGGCATATAAACTGATGTGGTATAAAAGGAGCCAAACAGAAGTAACCTACTGCTGGTATGTTTCTATAAAGACAGATGTGATATGGAAATTTCTTGGTACAATGTTCATTTAATTTCTTAATGTTTCATATTATAGCTCACCATAACTTCAAAAAAGGAGGGTAAACAAGGAGCAGGCCAAGGGGTAAAAAGTTTAGAAAGAAATGTTTTAGTAATAGAAATATAGTGAAAGACAGACAATTGGGCTCAAAAATGCAGAGACCCCTTGCCCGGCTCCTCTTTCTCAAAACTGCCCCTAGGATCACCATCATACTTAGCCTGTGGTTCTGCTCTTATCTAATCCCTCTCTTTATCCTCTTACACTGCTCTCTCCATCCCATTCTACATTTCCTAGTACAGAGACCTTAAAAAATGCTTCTTAGTTTCCTTGTCTGTAAAATGAGAATGGGTATTTTATCTTAAAGTTATTTTTAGGAACAAAATGAGATGGTGCATATAGTGGCACATAGTTAACATTCAATAGTTATTAGCTGCTGCTATCATCATCACCATCACCAACCCATTCCAATACATAAGTTTTGATATTTATTTTCATGTTTAAATTGTTCAACTATATATTTATTTTTTCTACATGTATCTTTTCCTAAAAGTTGCCTTAAACTCTTTTTAAAAAGTAGAGACAAGATATTAACACACAAAGATTAAAGTAGCAAGAGTATAGTAATTGCTGCTCCAAATGCATTTCCTGCTACAGGAAAGAATTCATTAGTAGAAAATGGATATTACTGTACTGAACGAGAAGGGCTGACCTCACTTTGCAAAGGAGATGACATGAACAAGGCCTGGGCCCACTGTGGTGTGGATTTGTTACCGAGTGAATCCTGAAGACTCAAAGAAGTCTCAGATAAGCACTGATTAGACCCCTCTTGATTCAATAATTAAAAGTAGAGTAGCTTGGTTTTTGCCAAAGGGGAAAAGATGTATTTTCCATGAATATATTTCTGATTGCCCTTCTACACAGATAGATCCAAGAAGACTTTCAAGTATGTGCCAACATTGATCAGGAAACACTAAATCCAAGGCCACCTGAGGGTGTAACTGACCATATTTACTTTTCATTTTTCACTCATCATCTTCCACTTCCCTAGACCCTTACCGCCCCCAATACTTCAACAAAGGTAAGAAAGGGAAAAGGCAAAACTAACTTTTTTTAAGGAAATGAACACTGTCAAGTAATAAATGGTTAAAATTCTCTAAAAGTTAATTCTATGATGATCTTTCTACATTTTCTTTAGTCTTCCTCATCTTCCATCCTCCAATACCCTTCCTCCGGCCCTCCCCCATTTATCCTCTAACCAGTTCTATTATCACCCAGTCACATTCTATTTGTAATCATTTGCTTAAATTTTGTTTCTTCCGTGTGCATCCCAAGGGCAAGTCACAGGACTTTTCAGTTTTTAAATCTCTAGCACAAAGCACCTAAAAGATGCTAAATAAATGTTGTGAAGTAAGTGAATAAAATAAACTGTTCTACACTGCAACACACTGAATAGAGCACTGGATTAGAAGTTGGAAAACTCGGACTCCAGTCCCAGTAATTCTATTTGGTGATTCTCCAGCTTAAAACTTAAGTCATTAGTGTCCTCAGCTATAAAGGAGGACTTTTCCTTACACTACTATTGCATATGGTTTCACAAAATGAAATGATGAATGTAGAAAGTGTTTATCATAATTCTAATTTAAAACACAGTGGTTACCAACTACTGTGAACAATATTATTTGCCAACCAAGCTTTCTAAATTTAAGTAGGAATAGTAGAGTTATTCTATTAGAAGACGCAATTTAATGACTACATGTACTTGCCTTTTCTTAAAATAAGGAGAAAAGCTATAAGCAGCTGGTAAGACATCAGTTCAAATTCTATCATCACAGGTATAATGCTTAAGCTAAGAGAAAGAAATGTCCCATGCCGGTCATGCCCATGTCTTCTAATTGTAATTATAATTTAAACATATCTTAATGACAATTTAGACATAAAATATTTGGATATTTCTTACCAGGTTCTGGGAGATCTAACTTTGCTCGCTTTAGTTCTGCCATAGAAATTTGAAGTTGCTCTATTACAAAGTCATCTTCGAAGAAAAAATTCTTTGCCAGTGTGTCCTGAAGAAATTCTACAAGTTCTTCCATAGACAATTTCATTAGATGCTCTAAAAATTAGGATGAGAGAAATAAAAATGCAAAGTCAACAGCTACTTTACTTGAAAAGATTATATATTCTATTCTGGTGTAGTATTTTTTATAAAGGGCATACATAGCATAGAACTTATATATGCCATTGTGAATATCATTAAAACCCAGTAAGACAAAAATACTTCCTGATGTTAAAGCAGGCACAGAAAAAAGCAAGCGTACCCTCCCTGGGGAAAGAAAGGATAATAGTGCCAAATACCTTCTCAATGGTTTAAGGAGAACTATATCCTAGGCATTAACATTAAGCTTAAGAAAAGAAGTTCTTGGAAACAAAAGACAGAGAAAGACCATTCCAGGATGACCTGAGGTCTTTCTGCTTTACTGATATGGAGCTCCAACTGCCATAGGCAAATAAACTTACTACAACAAAGCAGAAGTAAAAATCAGCTAAGATCCAACTACCTGGTACATAAGTAGATATATATATTCATGTGTGTATATACACATCAATCTATAAAAATGAATTATATTTTCCACAATATCCCATGTGCTTTTGTTCCCATTCAATAATATATCACTGATATCTCATACTTCAAACATATTTTACACCTTCACTTTTAATAGCTGTAAGAGTTCACTGTATGTATGCACTATAATTTACTTAATCACTTCTCTAATAAATGGCATTTAGGTTCATAATTTTTTGTTATTTAAAATCACTCTGTGATAAACCATGAATAATAATATTGCTAAATATGTTTCTATTTTCTCACTATTTAGGAATATAAAACTGAGAAATATTTCTCAAAAAGAAATTATACTTTTGTTCTATATTTTGGTCAGTTCTAATACAGAAGGAGAAAAAGGAAGTAAGGGGAAGAGGGAAGGATGGAGGAAGGGAACAGAGGAGAGAGAAGGTAGGGAAAGAGAGTGATTGACCAAGTGATTAAGAAGAAATTCACTTTAACATGTAACAGACCTCTAAGTCTTAGAACACAATTCATTGTCAACTGTTTGGATTTGGTGCTTTGGTTGGTGTATTGGAGGAACAAGGTTTGGGTGTGAGGGAAACAAACCATCAACATCGTGAATCCTTTTCTTTAAAAGAGTAGGCAATACAGAAACATTTTTAGAGGGAGTTTTCATTCCTATATAAAGTTTGGATAACAAATAAGCAATCAAACAATCTTAATACTAAAGCACCTGACATGTCCTTAGAGCAGTACCAAGCATGGTATGGAGAAAATATATAAAGCATGACTCCATGTACTCAATTACCTTGTTGTTTACTTGGGAAGCTGATGAATCATTCAAGAATAATTTAAGACAGGAGAATATACAATTAATGTAAAACTATGTCATATGACCTACATGAGAAGTACTATACCAAGTTCTAAAGCCTTCAAAATGATTTTCTTCTCTGCATAGCTAGAAGAGGAGTCACATAACTTTTAAGGCTGACTTGAGACTTTAAAGATAAACAAGATTCTTCATTTTCATGAAGAAAAACTCATTTCTTTCTTTTGAAATTAAAGCACATCACATCAAATTATAAAAACCTATGAAATAAAAAAAAAATAAAAATAAAAAACCTATGAAATATAAAAGCCTCACAGCCAGAGTCCTTTGGAGATGAAGAAGGAAAATGTCCCCAGGGGAGCTTCATGAAACAAGAAGCCAGGAAAGAAAGCTAACAGATGCCCCAGGTGCCTTTCCAGTTGAGAGAGAAACCCTGAACTTCATCGGGCTTTCTTGAGTGACAGTAACTTCTTTTGTGGTGCCTTAATTTGGGCATTTTTATGGACTTGCTTTAATTGGGACATTTTCATGTAAACTTGCAACTTAATAAATTCCCCCTTTTAAAAGTAATTCCATTTTGGTATATAGCATTCCAGCAGCTAGCAAACTATAACATCTAGCAAAAAAATCTAGAGACCAAGCATAAGTAAGGTATGGAAGTTGTCCTGAGGGAAGTGTCTACTGCACACACTGGCTGGAGTATTAATTAAAGGAGTCATGAAAGTAAAAGCTGGGAAGTTAAATAACCATCAGATGGAGTCAACTTGAATTCTAAATTCATTAGAAAGATAACACATTGCCATTGAAGACTTATGAGTCTTCAATAACATAATCAAGGTAATTATATAATAAAAGTAATGTGCTGGCTTCATCTGGAATAGATTATCAGGTCAGGATACTCTTGTAAAAATTATTGCAAAAATGTAGACCATGGTCAAGTTTGGAAAAGATGAGAATATCTTCTTAAAATTCCCTAACACAGCCTTAGAAGGCTCCTCTAACCAGAAGCTGGCAAACTTTTTCTGTAAAGAGACTGCTGTAAATGTACACAACGTTCTGGGACAGGCAATGTCTGAGGCAGCTACGCAACGCCATCATTTTGGCAGAACAAAAGCAGCCCCAGAAAATATGTGGGCTGCATTTGACACGGAGGCTGACCTCTGCTGACTCCTGCTCAATACTAGCAATGAGTTAGAAATCACTTGTTTTAATCTCATAAACTGGATGTTTTTTCAGTTCCCAAAAGATCACAACAGAAGCTAGTGCAAAGAAAGTGTGAAATGAGCAGGACAGAAAGAGACTCAGCCAGAGCAGGACGAGCTTCTGTGGTACAGGGACCTGCTGTGACAGCGCCTAGCATTGAAAGGAGAGCTTTAGGCATCAGGGTTTAGATAGAGGGGCCCTAGGAGAGTCACCCATATAGTAAAGAGTTTAAATGAGAGATTTCCTTATTTTAAGATGAATGAGGGGTCAACAACATGGATACAAAAGACTATCCATGCCTGAAAGAAAGTTAATAAAGATGGATGGCCAATACAGATGTAGGAATTACCACAAGCCAAGTAGGATCTGGACTCCTAACACCTGGTGGGTGACTTAGATATTATATGTCACGTGGTCAGTATGCTTAGGATAAACCAAAAATAATTTTAATATAAATAATTTTCAAATTTAATTTCAGCTCACACAGTCTACCGTTACTAATGCTGCATGACAGTAATGCCATTTGTCAGCTCTCCTACAGCTCCCCACACTGCTAAACTAAGCAACACGTATTTATATATAGTATTCCTTTGAAAGAGGTACTGAGACCTCTGTTTATGAAAACAATAAATAATATTAAAGATTGTCTAATCTTTTCACGGGCAGATCTTCTCTCTTTTTCTTCCTTTTTCTAGGTTGCCAATTGACATTATGTGAAATGTGAAAGTAAACCTTGTTTTTCTATTTAAAAACAAACAAAAACCTATGAAACACTGCAAACTAAAGCCTTGTTGCATTTATACAGCCACAGACATCGATCACCCTTGTCTCGGAAGCCACAATGCAGTCAGGTAGAAAGTTGGATGTGTGGGGGTTCCCCATTTCTGGTCTTCAGCTTGGAGCTGGAAGCTTTTATCCTGAATGACAAAATGTCCTCTCTACCCTTTCAAATAATGGACCTGGGGTCTTTGGCCTCCTATTACACATGTGAGATTCAGACTGAAGAAAAGAAGTTATGGGACCCAGTGGAAACAAATACTTAATGACAATATTATTAATGAAATCATCAAGTTATACTCTACTTAATATATGTAAAAATAAAATGTAAAAATAAACCTCAACAAAAGAGGAAAGATTCAAAGACCTCTGTGATGTACTAAGCTTTTAGTCATAAGAATCAATGAAAGTAAATAACAACAGAAGCTAATTTCTCCACCAATTTTAAAGAACTTTTTAAACCACTACTAAAAGAAAATGAGTTTGAGGTGGTATGGGGGTGGAAGTTAGAATTAAAGTAAACCTTGATTTTTGAAACATTTTCTTACTTTTGTGCAATTTTAAGATTGTATAAGACATAGCAGTAAGAATTCGTTCTCCTTCAAGAATGTAGATATCCCATATTCTTAGGTTTAGTGTAAATGGAGTCTGTAATTAAAGACAAAGAAAAAAAAATGAAGTTAACAGTATTATCCTCATGTTATATTTATAATTTCATAATTGGTTTTGAAAATAAATACTCACACGATCAAGGAAACACTGAAAGAACCATTTCATTGTGTAAAAACTTGTATAGATTTCTTGACGATCCTGAAAAAACAAAGAACTCATGATTTCTGGACTGTAGGAAACAAAATATGACATTATAATACTAATGCAGTTGGAGGCAGCTGTTAAAGCTAAACAAAAAAATCACCTTTTTAGGAATTTTTTACATGCTGAATTATTCCTATTCTTCCTCTTTTTACACCTTCCTCCTCAATTTAACTTTTCAAAATCACTCTAGGAACAGATTCTTTCTTATGATAGGATTGTAATCCAATATTTTGACTTTCTTTAATATATTTTTACATGAAGTACCTTCACTTTACTAAATTACTACATTTTATAGTATTTATATCGTCCACTAAGAACTAGTCTGTATGACTTTTAAAATACTTTTTATACAATAAAAAAATACTTAAAATTACAAATAAATCATGTTTTTTAAAACTCTATTGTTTGTATTTACCAGCTTTAAGAAAGCTGATTCTATAAATTAGGGCTGTAACCATCAATATTAAATTTTCCAAAACTAATGTTCTTCAAACAACTGGGAATAATAATTGCACAGTAAATGCAATGAATGATATTATAAATTAATAAGGTAATTGGGACCAAAGATCAAACTTCATTCTAGCTGTATTCTTGGTGTAGGTGGGTGGAAATCAGTGTCACTTCTACCTACCAAGTGATGCTTAAGCTTGGACAGAAATTTATTCAGTATTTTTTCATGGTGTTCTTGAAACCTCAAGAGTTTAGGAAAACCTTGGACAAAAAAGCCTAAAATACAAACAAAAACAAAACTTTATAAACAATACAATAAAAATTCCAATGTTTAAATGCAGCATATTTCTTTCATTTGTAAAGGTATAAATAAAACAGTAGTAATAAATAAGTAAATAAATAAAACCTGGTAGTTACAAAATATTTTTCCTCCCACCAAGGAAATAATTGTGTATCAGCTTTGGGTAAAAGGACGTGCAGCCTAGTAAATATATGCTAATGATCTCCAATAACATTGTAAAGATACAAAAGATGACAATTTTCTGGGTTAAAAAGGATAAGGAAACTAGGGAAAAAAATCAAAACTAAAGCCATTTATCAGGATCATCTGTTCTCTTAAGGTATAGGGCCATATTCTAGTTGCCTAGATTCTTTATAGATTATTCTAATCTTGAATACTTGTTTTATTGCAAAGATATTATATAACATTTCATTTTTTATAAATAAAAAGGCTTTATCACTTTTTACTCCCTTCTGTAATCCATATCTAGCATTAGACAAAGCAAACAGGTGCTATATGATTAATATTATATTAAAAAAAATTGTATTTAAACCCATCTGATTATACAATGTAACCTATAAATTTCTAGGAAGTAAGTAATTACAAATATTAAGTTAAAAGACTACTTTTGTGCATTTAACACATTGTACATGACATTCTATTTTAATTTATAAGTCTCCTTTCAGACATTCTTTACAAAACCATTAAAAACGGTAAACACTTTATGAGTTCCCCACATTAGTATTTTATAACCTAGGTTCTATATAGCTTTGAAAGGTGTTACTAGATGTTCTGTATGTTTTTAAAAAAGAACCTAAAGGAAATGTCACATGTTATATATTCTCTTCTTGGATATTCCTGATGTAACTAATTTATTAATGCATTCAACTTGTCCTATAAACTTAAAAATCTTATTTTCCTTTGTTTACCTCAGTCTCCCAGACTTTGATCTTGGAGTCCATTTTTATCTCCATAGAACATCTGTTTCCAAAAAATAAAACTAAGTCCTTGCAAGGACGTCAGGAACTAATATTCTTTGGAACATAGTCAGGAAATACTGCTTTATAATCTTGAGGGCAGGACTATTTCTTAACTAATTCTAAGTTTTCTGAGTTAACAAGTTTCCAGAATTACTATTTCTGCCATAATAATATTTTCCAGTAAAACAATTTCATTGAAAAAAATCCATAGCTCTATCAATGCCACTTTCCTGGTCAATTTGATCAGGTGGGAGTTGGAGGTAGAAGACTTTCAAGAAAAGTCTGATTCTGAAAAAGTCAATGCCCTTGAGTAATGATCACTAACTAGTTCACAGATGCTTAGATACCTAATATGTCTTCACTTTTCATTGATATCACAGACTTGATATTTTAACTCTTTTGTTTTCCTCAGCTCTCACTTCTATGCTCTATAAGTGACACTACTTCCAAACAGGAAAAGCAAAGAAGCAAGGTAACAATTACTTATAAAAGTTCATAGGCAACATAGAAACAAATAGGATAGTTAGGAAAGTAGAATTAGCATTGCTTTATAGATTAGAATGGTGACAATAAATGCTGGAGGTAATCTGTCGAGTATGTTCAAATGAAATAGTTTTTGAACTATTTCTTACTAGTAAACTGTCCTGTTTACTAAAATAGGGCAGTCTTCCACACAATTAAACATTACTTAAATCGTTAACATTCAACTGTACTTCAAAACACATCAGCAGCACCATCTCACAGTAAACCAAAAGAAAGACTGATGAGGAAAATATTTTCCCCCAGGATGCCTTTTTAAATGATACTGCTTCTTATATGGCACTCAATATAATAATGTGGCTTACTTTTGGAGTATATGTACAGGATGTAAAGTATCCAGAGATTGCTATGAATGCAGACAGTACTTGTTAAAAACATCAGCAAGAAACACTAAGGCAAATACAAACATTTACATACACACAAAACATATACTACCCCCACAAAAATCACAAAAGATGTGAGATTTAGTAAACTATGGAAGGACACGATCTTGAAAACACTAGAATCTAACTAAGTATGCAGCAGGTTCCATACCACACACATTAGAGTCCTATAAATGGTGGCTGTGATGGTTAATTTTATGTGTCAACTTGGCTAGGTTAGGCTGTCCTGTTGTTTGGTCAGGCAAGCACTGGACTGATTGTTACTGTCAGGGGATTTAGTAGATGGATTTGCATCTACAGTCAGCTGACTGCATCTATAATCAACAAAGGAGACTGCCTTCAGCAATGGAGGAAGTTTCCTCACCCAATCAGTTGAAGGTCTTAAAGCCAGAACTAAGGCTTTCTTCAGAAAGAAGAATCCCTGCCTCTACCTCAATCAACCAGCAACTCCTGAGGAATTCAACTTCATTATCATCAGAATTTCCAACCTGTGGCCTGCCTTATGGAATTCCAGCTTGCCAATCTCCATGGTCACTTGAGTACCAACACCTATAATAATTCTAAAACTTAAATGTGCTTGTACGTGTACTCACAGACAGGCACACACATGCATACATATAACCTGTTGGTTCTGTCCAGAAAACCCTAACTAATCCAGTGGTGACTAACTTGAAAAGGGTCAGCCTTGCATCATTCCTCAGTATGCCTTCTCTCACAAGAACCAATTTTACTTTTAAGGACAAACTTACATTCTTTAAGGTTCTGTAAACTTTTGGCTCATCACAGAACACTTCATTCCTTAAATAATTGTGTGTCTCAGTTCATCTTTGTTAAAAGAATTGGAAATTAACCCTTCCACCTGAACAGAACTTCTAACCTGAGGAGTTTTTAGAATTTATATGATCCATTCTTGGAGTAATTAGCATTGAAAATGTTTTAAATGGATGGCACTGGGAAAATAATTTCTGCAATAAGTCAAGCGCTACTTTCATTTTCAAGAAAAGTTACTATCAGCTCTCCAAAATGTTTACTGCATGTGTTTAGCAAATATAAGAAATGATATTAAAAATCACCTAACTTGAAAACCAAAAATCCTGCAAGTTTTGAAATATTAAGTTCCTAAGATAAGCTTTTAATTTAAAATGGCTATAAATTCAAAGGCTGAAAGAACTAAAGAAAATAAAAATACGATATACAAAATGACTGAAGTATTGTATACCGTTTATTAAAAACCTAAGTGTCATTTCGTGACTAATATTCTTTCCCAAAGAATATCAGCTTATATCACAATAACCAGCAAATGCTAAATATTTCACTGAAATTGTAATTTATAACTGTATAAGTTTTGATCAAAGGGTGTCCTCTCCTCCTTCTAAAACTACAGTTTTTTCCAAAATTTCTCTGAAACCTAAATTAGTTTCTTTTGAAAGAATTTTCAAAGGCCAAAAATAAACTATGGGGAAAAGACGAGGGAAAAAATATCTAAGAATAAGAATTTAATAAAGCTCAATAAAGAAAACTGAAATACGAAATTAGCAACAAATATCAAGGAATTGAACAAGCCCCTGGATATTAAGTTTGTTATCGTTTGAGCATATTCCAAAGTTTGGTTTTGTTTTATGTTTTTCTCCCTCTCCCTTCTTCACTGTTTATGATAAAATATGGGATTTTCTTACCATGCATGGCATGTTTGGGACCTGAGAACAGTTTGACCAAGGCCCAGAAGGCATCTTCTTCATTCAGATACATAAGGAGTAAAGCTGTGATCTGGCTCATCCCCTGACAGTATCCAACTTCCTAAAGATTAAATGAGAACAAAGAAATGGGGAGTTTCTAATCAAATTACATATATTTGCATATATAAAAATTCAATCTATAAAAGCCCAGAAAATTCCTGGGCATATTATTTAATAGGGAATTCTACAGATAAATACTGCAATTTCTTCATAGTATTATACTACATACTAAAAAAGAGTAAAATTATGTTCAGGAATAAATGCAGAAATGTAGACAAAGTCTAAACCTACTTACTTCTTTATTGTCCTCTGTTCAATACTGTTATATTTTCCTTAAAGAGCGCTAATGTTTTTGGTTGTTTTTTTGCTGTTATTTTCATTAATGATTCTCAGTTCAATATTCCTGTTTCTTGCTCAGATGCTGGCAAATTTTTCTCCTCCTACAATTCCCAATTTGATATACTCTCTCTACTAGATTTACACTTTCTGAGAACTGCTCCCACTCCTATCCCACAGTTCCTGCTTATGATGTAGTCTTAGAAACTTACTTCTATCGTATTTGAACCACAGTTGATGGACCAGAAGAGGATACCTGACCCCAGGGAAATAATTAATTGGCTGGAAAGTAATGAATCAGATTCCTTCTCTAGGAAATGTGAACAAAGCCACATAGATTATAACCAGATGATGGTATGTGTTTGAACAGAATGGTCATGTTGAGTCTGCAGGCACAATTTTAGCCATGTAAAAACTGGGAAAGGCAAAGAACCTATTAAAAATACAGCATACAGAACCCTAGAGAAAGAAGCAGTGGCATAAATATGGAGACAATCAAAGATACCATGTGGCCCCAAAGTGGGAGAGAAAAAAAGCTCTCTTACTGAGAGCTTTCCACTTTCCAGCTCCAGTTCTCATGAGGCTCAACTACTGCTTCACTTCTGTGAGCAACACTTTAATAAACCTGTTCAACTTGCCCTTGTTTAAGTGAATTTTTGTTCTTTGCAACAACTTAAAGGTCTTAATACAATAGGAATTATATTTCCCAAAGTTCAAAGGTTGTTCTCCCAGTTAATAATCATTTAACACCCACATTATGTTCAATACTAATTAATCTTTCTATAAATTATCTCTCCCCAAAGTGGTAAGTTGTAAGAACAGTATGTTCCATTACCCAAAAGTTTAGTTTTAGCCTACTCCTGGGGATAACAAGTGAATACATGATACTCCAGGAGCAATGAAGAGATATCAAAAGAGTCAAGTAAAACTAGCAATACCACCATACAAATGAGAGGCAAGTGGGTTTTTCCAGTTTTATTTATATATAGAGTTAATCTTTTAAGTAAAATACTCCCTAGGAGCAGAGCCCAATAACATGAGGCATTTCACATGTCCTCTTATAGAGGGAGAACCAAGTAAGGTTGAGAACAGATGGAGATGCAAATATTTAAGGGTTTCTTGATCCAAGCCTGAGCCAGAAAGGAAAGAGTGAGTGAGAGACAAGGAAAAGAACTGAAGATTCATATTTCCAATATTACATGAGGATCATCTCCAATTTCCTGTCTTCTAGCTTTGTTCATCCTGAATCCTATATCTTAAAAAATAAACAAAACAAACAAAAACACAAAACATAACAAAACAATTTGGAAAGACAAAAAAAGTGAGATTCACTGGCTTACTATGGTATGCCTCTTCCCAATCAGCCCTGCTCTAAGATCACGTGGTTTACCAGAGGAGGTTTAACAAAACCCACAGGAATCACATGAGACTTCAAATACTGCCTAATCCTGAGGTGAAGAAATACAGCCCAGAAAGGCCTTTGTAGCAGTTTCAAAAGAGCACTCTGACTACAGCTCATTGAACTGTGGGCAGGCATCTGCAGCTTACCGTATTATAAATAGAATACGCAGCAAGAACATGGAATAAGGATTGTTGCCTAGAGAAAACAAAATTTACATTAAACACCATTCAGTTACTTCATATGTTTTATTAAAATGATAAACATTGCAAAAGTAAACAGTTTGTCTGAAAATCAATAGATAAATTCACATAAAACCATAACTGCAATAAAGACATGATACCAAATTCTAATTTAAACAATAGTCTATATAATCTAAGCTTGAGACAAACAACATTCATTCTGAGTGAAAGAATACACACCAGAAAACACGGGCTTCACAATTTATCTAATTTTTTGCCCTCTTTGAATGAACAATCTTACCCTAAAATCATCACCACAGAAACAGGTGGCTAAACAAAGCTCAGTTATAATGTTAACTAGGTGGCAATACCTTGCAGAGGTGGGGCAATGTTCACCAGGAGGCTGTGTATGCTTGAAATCAGCATCCACTCTATGGTACTATTTTTCCCACAGCCAAGATTCAGGGGTCCAAGAATAAAGAGATAGAAATGGGAGTGGCAACACTATTAACCCTACTGATCCACTAAAAAAATTTTGCTTCATGACCCTGCAGCCTTAAGCTCTGCTGGTCTACAGGTCTTAGTTGCAAAAGGAGGAGTGCTTCCACCAGGAAACATAACAATGATTCTACCGAACTTGAAGTTAAGACTGTCACCCAGCCACTATGGGCTCCTCATGCCTCTGAATCAACAGGCAAAGAGGGGGAGAAGAACCACGGGCCAGCTGAAGTGCTTGTTGAGAAGTAGAAGACAGCTACAAATCTGAGCTACAATTTTGTGACCAGTTACAGAAACAAAGACTGGAATGACTGTATCCTTATTTTTGTTATTAGTTGGTTGTATGTGTGTGTATGTATGCGTGTGTATGTGTGTGTGTGTATTTTCTTATATAATATTTTTGTTTTCTTCTTTTTCTTTTTCCTTTATCATCCAATATTAAGGAATTTGCAACTTCTTGTGGAGAAAAACTTAGCATGATTTCAGTTGTAAGGAGAGGTATGTATCATGTTAGGCAGAGGTATAGCCCTGTTTTTGTCTTTATTTGGAAATTAATAAGATGTGTATGAGTGCCAAGTTGGCAAAGCGTAGAATGTGATGGTTAATTTTACGTGTCATACTGGCTAGGTTATAACCCATAGTTATTCAACCAAACACTAAGCTAGGCATTGCTGTGAAGGCATTTTTGTAGATGTGATTCAAGTCCATCAGCAGCTGACTCTAAGTAGGGAAGATCATCCTAGACAACCTGGATAGGCCTGATTCAAAAGCCTCAGGGAGCTGAGGCTTCCCTGAGGAAGAAGAAATTCTACCTGTGGACAGCAACTTCACCTCCTACCCAAGAGTTCCAGCCTATCTTTCCTCATGGCCTGCCGTTTCTGACCACCTGCCTTACGGATTTTGGATTTTCCTAGTCAGCTCCCACAATTGCATAAATCAATTCCTTGCAATAAATCTCTTAACATATATCTCTTATAGGTTCAGTTTCTCTGGTTAAACCCTGACTGATACAGAGGACAGCAAAATTATACCTTCCATTCATAGGTTGCCATAGCAATGATACACTCAATGGAAGTCAGTGTATAGTATCAATGCCCTATTATACTCAGTGAGTTTGAATATAGTCATTAATTTCCTATTTTTTAAATTTTATTTCAGCATAGGATAAAGGTCATATGGCTAAATTTATCACTGACACAGTTCTCAAGAAGACAATCTTTCAATTATTTTCTAAGTGTTTTAATAAAATTATCTACCATATTTTTAAAGACTTCCCAGATCATAAAATGATTCTTTCCCAAAAATGTTAAAAAAAAATTAGGTTAGATTAGATTCCAAGTTTCAAACAACATGGACTCAAATGACCTGCAAAAGCTTAAACCATTAGGACCTGAATTACAAGATATTCTATACACTCACATTTTAAGTTAATAAAGACTCTGATAAAGACTAGGTAAATATGTTTTTGTTTCTACATTTCATAATATTAAACTTTACTTACTTAACTCCATATCTGTCTCTAAACATAATATGGTCCCTAAATGTGCGGTTGACATCAAGGTCAATTTGTCTGATATCAGGTGAACAACCCCGTGCTCTGTGTTTTAGTTTCTGAGAAGGAAAAAAAAGAACAACACACCTTTATGGAAATCAGTTGTTGAAAAGTCTACAACAAATAGTAAAATAATTCTCATTAAGTTTTTTTTTTAAGTTTATGAAAGTCATTCCTATGGGTCAAAAATCAAAACAATATATAAGAAGGTACACAATGAAAAGTTTCCCTCCCACCCATGCTTCCATCCTCTTTCCATCCCCATCACCTTCTTGCCCTCCCATCCTGTCAATATAGTTAAGTTTTCATTTTAGATACATGATTTTTTAGAAATTGTATTACTAAGACCAGGCAAAAGCTCTTCACAGCTGAGCCATATAGTCTGCTAAGATTTCTTTATTCTTTCCAGCACAATATTTCTGTTTTCCTTGGAACTAATTGTTGTCTTGCTTCTTGATTTGCTTCATTTTCTATATAATTGCCACTAATTCAATTCAAACTCACTTTAAGGTGCATCAATCTCCTCTGGAGATATTTAAATAGAAAAGGTAATTCTACCAATTCCATCTTCTTGGCAACATCTCCCCAGAGCTTTCTGACCTGATCCAGTCTGGGTTGGTTGGTCTGTAGACTGGATACACAGCTGACGTCATGGGCCTTTCACCATCTCCTAGGGCTGCCCTTTGTTTTTCTCATTGGTGGGTCCTCTAGTCCTGGGTCTCATATCTTTTTTTCCTGCTTTATTCTCTCCACCTGGAGGAGCTCATTCTCCAGTAGCTCCTGTGAAAGGGTGTATGGAAGATAACATTTTTCAATGTCTGATAATGTCTGATGCTTCTACCCTCATATTTAACTGTTTGGCTATCGTAAAATCCTAAGTTGGAAAATATTTTTTGTTCTAAAAGCTATCTTCTAGCTTCCAGTACTGGCATTCTAATTCTTGTTTCTTTATAATGAAACCTTTATTTTTTTTTCCTTCTAGAAGCTTGTAGGAGTTTCTCTTTCTCCATGTTCTAAAACTCCACATTTCTGTACTTGGTGCTGATCTACTTTTATCCACAGGGTCAGGTACTTGATGGATCCTTTCAGTCTCAAAAACTCTCAGTTCTGAGAAATTTTCTTCTATAATTCCTTTGTTGATACCCTCATGTTCCCTCCCATTTTCCATTTTCTCTTTTTGTAAATTTTATTATTATAGTGGGGGATTTCCTGGACTTTTTTCTACTTTTCTTATATTTTCTCTATTAGTTTCCATCTCTTTGCCTTTTTTTTTTTTTAATCTACTTTCCAGGAGATTTCCTGTTTTTATTTTCAAACCCTCCTCTCAAGGTTTTTAATTCTATTATTGGTTTTTATATTCATAAGTTCTTTTTGCTCTTGGGCGTTCCTTTTTCATAGCAGCCTCTACTTATTTTATGGATACAATATCTATTCTTGTCTCTCTGAAGATACTGAGAGGTTTTTTTATTAGGTTTTCTTCTTGCTCTATAATTTGTTTCTTACACATTGCTTTTTCCATTTGTTGTGATTTGCTTTTGAGGTTAGCTCCTTTCCTCAAATGAAAAATGATGTAAGTTGCTCATATTTGAAAGTGGGACATTAAAAAGTGGATTAAAACTCTATGTCCAAGAATGGGCTTCCCTCGTGTGGTCTTCAATGCAGAGTTAAGCTGGCTCGGCAGTTTCACTGGGGTTGCCCTAATACCAGTAATTTGGGGTTTATTATCATAGGTTCCCCATATTCCCTAAAGAAGAGTCTTCTGAACTTCTGCTTAGAAGACAAGCACCTGGAGGTCAAGGTTCTGGGAGCTACGTGGAGGAAAAGGCTGGAATGTCCACAATTCAGGATATTCAGTTCCTGTGATTTCATCATAGCAAAGTCTTGTGTTCTCTCCAGTCCAGACCCCTTTGTTTTATCCTTTCCAAACAATAAACCTTTGGTCTTGTGCTACAGTATGGGAAGGGACTTAGGGGCTCTCCTTCAAGATTTTCACCCACTTCTCCTGTTTTCAGTATCACCTTCACTTTCAGAGGTAACTGGTGTTCACAATTACCCAGTCTTTTGGAGATTCTAAGACAGAAACCAGGTTGTTGCATTGATTTCCCACTGTCAGCCTAGGGTTTTGTTTTCATAGGTTTGTTAAGTTTACTAAATCATCCATCTGCATTCTGATCTCCAAAAACGGTAGCTGTTATCTCTTCTCCCATTTTCTTATTCCTTGTGGGTTTGCCTTTTTAAATGCCTTCTGCTGTCCATTTAATAGCATTTCAGGAGGAAGGGAGCTAAATGGGTATGTTTAACCTCCCATATTTAGCCAGATGGAAGATTAAAATTTAGATTAATCTATATTTAACCATGTTTAAGTAGAAGTAAGTATCCAGGTACATATGTTATATCGACCCACTTATTCCCTATCAGTAATATACATTTATTGCTAATATCAACTCCAATAAATATATATAAAAGTTAAGTGTTAACTCCTAACTTAAGAAATTAAGTTAAAAGTAGAAAGTAGAGTGAATAGCTGGGTATGTTTGGATTATGTGTACGTACATTAAGTATTTTACAAGTATGTATGCACATGTTTATTTTTTGTGTTTTGAGGTGGGTGTTCAGAGAAGGGCAGTTTCTGTAGATTTTGAAACCCTAACAGTGTATTTCAGAGTGTGAAGATGAAGATAGTTCAACCATTGTACAAAAGTCATAAGATCACTAAAATATTATTGTATAATCCTTCTGATACAAGGTGGTCTGGAGGACATTATAAAAATTTAACTTCAAAAATAATAATTTCTACAATTTCTTCTTTTAATACCTAAAAAAAAAAATGAAATTAGTTAATGGGAAAGTAAAGAGGTGTTATGGTTTGAACTGTGTCCACCAAAAAGATATATTCAAGTCCTAACCTCTGGTCCCATGAATATGACCCCATTTGAAGCAGGATCTTTGAAGATATTTTTAGTTAAAAGGCAGCCAAACAGGACTAGGGCAGGTCCCTAATCCAACTGGTATCATTATAGGCAGTGGAAATTTGGACAGAGTCAGTAAGGGACAGACAAGAGAGAGATGTAGTCAGGTGACAGAGACAGAAACTGAGTTATGCCATGACAAGCCAACGAAACCACAGATTGCCAATCATCCACCAGAAGCCAGGGTGAAGCATGAAACAGATTATCTCCTTTAAGAGAAAATACGGCCCTACTGATAACTTAATTTCAGACTTCTGGTGTCTAGAACTGAGAGACAATAACTTCTTGTTTAAGTCAACTGGACTATGGTACTTTGGTATGTCAGCCCTTCACAGTGAGACAAGAGGTTTCTCCTATTATTCTACAAGCCTCCTTGTAAAAAAACGAGACACAGAAATATAGGAAGAACATGTTTGATAAGACATGATAAAAATGCTTTAAAATAAAATTTAATTGAAAGGGAGAAAAACACCATGAGACATCTATAATATCAATTACTCTAGAGGGAAAAAAATTCAACATTAAAAAAAAGGCCTCATGACAGAAACAAAACCCTCTTAAAATAACGTAGGAAATAATACATCAGAAACATTATTTATGGTCTAAAACGTTAATAAGCTATTTCACAGAACATAGGAGATCAAATACAGCTTATTTTAAAGAACAGATCTAATGCACCCACAGACCTGAGGGCAGAAGTGCAGTGGACATACTTGGAGGAGTATCATTGTTGAGTTTGGCTTACAAAGTCATCGTGCCAAGTTAAGGCTGTAGGTGAGATGTGAAACACTGCTGACTGAATCCCTACCACTTATGAAAAGTATGGTTAGGGAAAAGAGAGACAAATACCAATGAGGCACAATGAAAAGAGAATGCTGAAGCTAAGCCTGCAAGTGTAGGAGCCAGGACCATCTAGATTTTAAATCCAGCCTCTGCCACTTTCTAACTTTGAGGAAGTCATTTAACCTCACCAAGCTCCGTTTCCAATTTGTGAAATGAATATAATGAAAGTGATACTAAAACCTGCCTCTTGGCATAGTTGTGAGAATTAAATGAGTTAATTCACCTACAGCATTTAGAACAGCAGCCATATATAAAGCTACTTAAATAATGTTAGCTCTCCTCAAGGCAAAATCATTCTGTATTTTTAAAATACACTAACATAAAGCTTCAAATTAAAAACTTATCATATGAAGACTGGGGTTGGGGAGGCATTAGGAAAGATCTTTGGGATGAGCCTTGAATATTCACCTATTTACTTTTCTCTCCTCATCCTACTTTTCCTCCCTTTCAGAAGCAAAGCCTGTCTCAGACTTCCATGAAGTCTTCCTACACCATAAAGGTCAATAGTAATTTATCTTCTTTCCCTCTTTTGAACTCTACCAACTTTTTTTTTGATGATTTTTAGAGTGTTTGTCACATACCAATCAGTAGTAAATATTTTTATGCAATCATGTCTCCTCTAACAGAGAATAAAAGTTTCTTGACCTTGTACCCATTCACCTCTTTATGCTCTTCAGCACAAAACTTTATCCTAAGAAAGGACAAACTGGTAAGTAAGTAAATTTGAAGGACTCAAATGCTCAGAATACACCAGAATTCAAATAATTCACTGTCATGGTTAGGTTCATGTGTCAACTTGGCCAAGTGGTGGGACCTGTTTGTCTGGTTGGGCAAGTGCTGGCCTGTCTGTTGCAAAGAGGACATTTCATAGAATTAGATCATGATCACATCAGCTGCATCCACAGCTGATTCCATTTGTAATCAGCCAAGGGAGTGTCTTCTACAATGATGATGCTCAATCTAATCACTGGAAGCCTTTTAAGGAGGATTCAGAAGAGACAGGCTCTTCCTTCCTGTTTCAGGTGGCGAGCCTCTTCTGTGGAGTTCGTCCAGACTCTCCATTGGAATCATCGGCTTCACAGCCTGCCCTGTGGATTTTGGACTCTGCATTCCCACGGTCACGTGAGACACTTTCATAAGTTTTATATTTGCAAGTGTTTCCTGTTGAGTCTGTTTCTCCAGAGAACCGAATACATTCGCCTACCTGAGAAAATTCTTAACAGATTTAAAAAAAGGTAATTTCTTTCTTACTTAGGTTCCCACTTGTGGAGGATGTGTGGAGAGCAATGTACATCACTTATGGAGAGAACAGTTAAGAGAGAGTAGTTGGGAAAGGAAGAATTGGCTAAACAAAAATGATGCTGGGGGGAACTTATATAAAAATACTGTTTATGATAGTGCTGAAAATTATGGTTGCCATTTCTTTCTGTTGTTTAGCACTACTGCTTTTTACCAAATGATTCTCTCATATTACCCAGTCTTTCAGTAATTTCACTTTATGTAAAAAAGCCTAAAATATAACCGGAACATACAGGTCTACAATAGTATGTTAGCAATAGGAGAGCTAACATTATTTAAGTAGCTTTATATATGGCTGCTATCCTAAATGCTGTAGGTGAATTAACTCATTTAATTCTCACTGGCTCTAAAACTATGACAGTAAAAACAAATATCTAATCACAGTTTAAAATAATTTGAAACTTGAAAATGCTGAAAAATAACCTCACAGTCTATGAGTCCAAAGAGCTTATTTTAAAAATCCTTTAGTCAGGCAAAATTAACCAGTATTTATTACCTTTCATCTTGATGAAATCTTACCTGACTATATCTTTATATATATATATAAATTATATATACATAAATGTAGAAAAGAAAAGTATCAAAAGAGCATTCTAAAGTCTTTGGGTTGAAATCATAGTTTTTTTCCTTCCATTTATTTTATTTTATTTTTTTTTAAAAAAAAACATGGGCAGGCACCAGGAATCAAATCCGCGTCTCTGGCATGGCAGACAAGAATTCTGCCACTGAGCCACCATCGTATCACTGTCCACTTATTCTATATAAATTTTCTAATGAAATATTTCAAAATCTATGAGATAACCTAATAATCTTGGGGGCAGATTTTCTTTTTTTGTTACTGTGAAGAAAACAGTCTCCCATATACAAGCAGATGCTGGGTAATGTGAAATATGCTGTTATTTTCCCACAAGCTCTAAAAGTGACACCATAAATCTGTTTATCAATTCTACATTGGCAATGAGCAGCTACAATCAGATGACAGTCAATTTTCCATACAAATGTGACCCCACGTTGACTCAAAAGCACTCAATATTTACTGATTGATAGATACAGAAAAATAGCATTTTTACTGAAGTTATTTGTTTGAAATTTAGGTTTGATTGCAATCCACAAACCAAACAAAGAACAGAGAATACAATATTTAATTTTCATATAATTTTAAATGATAATATGACTTATCTTACATCACCTTGAAAGCAAAATGAAATGGATTTTAATTTCAAAATAGCAAATTAATTTTAGATACTCACATTATAAAGGTCTCTCATTTCTTCTTTCATTTTAGGGATCTCAAGAAGTAAAGCCCAGACTTCTCCTCTTAGTTGGAGTGGGATTCCTTTGTAAATTCTCCTATGAAACTTATTAAATAAAAGAGAAATTGAAGGTCATAACTGACAAAAGCTTAGACTAGCCTAAGCCAAATTAATTCATAGTTGCTAGTATTCTATTTTCAAAGTACCCATGATAATTAAATGATACATTTTTAACCTGGCACATTTAGAGACATTTTCCAGATCATAACAAAGAGGCAAATACATCAAAAGGATAAAATTAGCAAATAACAAAATATTAAATATGCCTTGTATATTACTGTTTTAATATCATGAAGAAGGTATCCTAAAGTGGCATGAAAGCAGTCAGTATTCTTTTTCTTTTTCCAACTTTTTTATTGTATAATATAACATATATAAAAAACAAAGAAAGAAAAAAGCAATAGTTTTCAAAGCACTCTTCAAAAAGTAGTTACAGAACAGATCCCTGAATTTGTCATGGGCTACCTTACCATCATCTCAGATTTTTCCTTCTAGCTGCTCCAGAACATTGGAGGCTAGAAGGAATATATATTTTTTTATCATCATAACTGACTTTTTTGGTGTGTGTGAAAAATGACATATATACCAAAGAGCAATAAATTTCAAAGCATAGAGCAACAACTAGTTGCAGAACAGATTTCAGAATTTGGTACAGGTTACAATTCCACAATTTTAGAGTCAGTATTCTTTTTAATACAGGCACTTCCCAAGTTGTGAACATCTGACTTACACATTTCCTGTTAAAAAAAATTAATTTACTCCACACTTTCTTCCTTTCTCTCCATATACCTACAAGATACTACAAATAGGAAAATGGTTGCTTTGTGCCAAAAGTGTCCTTATGGAGACTAAAGGGAGAAATGTTTATTGGGTGCAAAATTTATATTTTAGATAGTGTATTCATTAATTTAACTTGTATGGTCAGTTTAGTTGAACACCATAAGTATATGGAATCTTGAATATAGCGTGAGATTTTGTTAGTTTGTCCAGGTTAGTGTGATGCCCCGATAAATCCCAGGGTGATTTGGGAGTGGATAAAGAAATATTTGCAAAGTCCCCTTGGGGGAATGGCGAGAAAAGAGGAAATATTCAACTTCCCCATTTAAAGAATTTCTGATATTCTAGCAAGCAGTGGGGACAACCAAATCATTAGGACCAGCCCTTGATCTTGAGGTTCACCCCTATGAAACTTATTCCTTCAAAGGATAGGCTAAACTTACTTGAAACTAGGCCCAAGAGTCACCCTCCAGAGAACCTCTATTGTTGCTCAGATGTGGCATCTCTCTCTAAGTCAACTTGGCAGGTGAACTGATTTCTCTCCCTCCTACCTGGGACATGACTCCCAGGGGTGTAAATCTCCCTAGCAATGTAGGACAGAACTCTGGCGATGAGATGCGACCCAGCATCAAGGAATTGAGAAAGCCTTCTTGATCAAATGGAGGAAGAGAGAAATGAGACAAAATAAAGTTTCAGTGGCTGAGAGATTTCAAACAGAGTCGAGAAGTTATTCTGAGGTTAGTCTTATGCATTATATTGATATCCCTTTTTAGTTAATGGTATAGTTGAGTGGCTGGAGGGAAGTACCTGAAACTGTTGAGCTGTGTTTCAGTAGCCTTGATTCTTGAAGACGATTATATAACAAATATGGCTTTTACAATGTGACTGTGTGATTGTGAAAACATTGTGTCTAATGCTCCTTTTATCCAGGGTATAGACAGATGAGTAAAAAAAATATATATGGATAAAAAATAAATAATAGGAGGGACAAAGGGCAAAATAAATCGGGTAGATGGAAATACTAGTGGTTAGTGAGAGGGAGGGCTAAGGTGTATGGTATGCATGAGGTTTTTTCCTTTTCATTTCTTTATCTGGGGTGATGCAAATGTTTTAAAAAATTATCATGGTGATGAATAGTGATCATGTGACACTGTGAGTCACTGACTGTATGCCATGTATGGAATATGTATGTGTGAAGATTTCTCAATAACAATTTTTTTTTAAAAAGTGTACAGAATGCTGTCTAGTCACTAATCTCTTTCCCCTGCCTTCTTTATGGGCTCTGCCAAACACATCAATCTCCTTCCCTTCTATCTCATAATTCAGTTCATTCCACCTCAAGCAATTTCCAGTCTCTCCATCCACACCCCTCATTCTCAAATTCCTCTCCCCTCTTTTTGATTCCAGGCAAACTTCCGCCCTCCTCCTCCCTTTTTAAAAATAGCATTGCCCCAATCTAATCAGATAAAAAGTGATAACTCTCCACAAGAAGGAAAGATATCACTTTTGAATGAAACTGGGCATAAAACATCAGTATCATCAACTCCTGGGGCCCTTGAATCAATACATTGCAATCACCTTAAAACTCTCAAGACATCCTCTCCATTTAATGTAATTATATTTTAACTCAAGTCTAAATATTCAAACTAATGTTCAAAACTATTATGGCCATTACAATGCCTTCTATAATAAAAATTTGAAACTTAATTGTCCAAATAAGGAAAGGACTAAAAAATTATGGCAGAAACCCTTAAGTAGTGAGGTAAGATCACACACATAATTACTTTTATGATCAAGAGAATATATTTAAATACAATGGCTAAGAAAAAAGATGCATTCTAATAACTGAAATGTTGAAGAGCTATGACGACAAAGAAGAAGAGCTTCAACCTCTATTATTACTGTGCTTATATTTTTCAAAACTAATGCTTTAGTAACTAAGTCACGATGTAGTTTTAAGAAACTCTGATTATGTGATTTAAAGTGAGTGATATTTTTGGAGCCATTTTTATTGTGAAACATTGAATACTGTGAAATTGATTCAATTAGATAATCACTTCCATAATTTCAATTTTGTTGTTTCTTACAAAATAGTAAGTTCAAAATTGAAATTTCAGTGCAGTTAATAGTGACTGGAATAATAGACATCCTTAATTCATGCAGCACCTCTAAGTGGATGTATGCAGAGAGGTTGTGTGTTGATTGTAAACTAGACTCTGCTACAACATTTCCCAAATACTAAATATACACCAAACTGAGTGTAGTGAAAACAAGTGAATTTAAGAGTTATTTTCCAAAACAAAGCTTGCCATCTGTATACTTTCAAAATTATAGTAAGTTATACCTTTAAAAGGAATGCTATATATTAAAAGAACTTCAAATGAGATCCTAGACTTTTAGAATGAAGATACTATACTATAAGCATCTGATATGGTTATCAGAAAGCATAGAAATTATTGTAAATGCAAAAAAGTAGAATTTTAAATAGTAAAGTAGAATATGGCAGTTAATAAATTGACTCCAATGGAAGTGAATCTCTACTAGTTTGACGCTTTTCAATGAGTAAAGTAAGAGCAGTAACATGTATCTCTTAAACTGCATTACTTAACATTATTTTATTGCTTTGATTCAATACTGTAGTCAATAATTGTGCATAAATTACTGTTTATTATTTATTCAAAGTTAAGTCTAGATTTAGGAAAAAATAATCAGTCAAATTTTAAGATTAAATTAAGAAGAAATACTAGAAAAAAATTCAAGTAGATACATAAAATTAATAGCCCTAGTACTATTCCAGGCAGGACTAAAATTAAAAGCTAGACACATATGGAAAAATCTAAGAAAGAAATACTGATTTGCTGACATTATCGTCACACATAGTAGCAATTAAAATAATTAACTTTTACTGAGCACTTACCATGTATAGGCAACTATTTTAGGCTATTTACAGACGTTCATTTAATCATCTCAACAACTCTGTGAGATATTCAGATTTTACAAATATATGGAAACTGAATCACAGGGGTTAAATAACTTGTCCAAAGAGGTTAAATAAGATATTACCAGCTGGTGAAAGATACCAAACTTTACATTTTATAAAAGACAAAAGCCATCGTCCCATGATCATGGTACATTGTTGTGCCCAACTGGACATCTAAAACACATGGAACAGACAACAGGAAAATATTAAGAAAAATTCCAAAAGCAGAAAACATTAAAGGAATGATACTATAATAGTGCCTAAAATTTAAAAGGAATATAAAAGGAACTCAAGCTGAAGAAGGTAGTGAAATGAAAGATATATACAAAGGCACTTACAGAAGGAAAAGGATTTTATGAAAACTTAAAATAAGAATTTTAAATTATGCTTATTAATGTTCAAATACTTATGCTGTTACATGAGAGACTTATTATGGTTAAGTATCTTCCCTTATAAAATTTCAATTATCTTAGACGTTTTGCAAAACTAAGCAGGAATTGTATGGAGTTAAGATAAAACTGGCTTATTCTCCACAACAGCCTGGTTTACATTTACAGCAAATCTTTCAATTGACAATGCAGTGCCTCAGATTTCGTACAATTCTGTAAGGTAGGCAGAGTGGGTGCTATCCCACTTTAAAAGGAAGGAACTGAGGTACCGAAAAGTTAACTGTCTAGGCCAAAGAACTCCACGTTCTCATTGCAAATTCAGGGTTCTTTCTGCCAAACCACACTGCTCCTGGAGATCGTAGCTTTATTAAAGTAGTTCAAATTTGTTAGTAGAAGATAGCTGGTTGTCCCCCAATTCATAAGTCCCTATCATTCATTGATCATTCATTTTAAAATGAAAATTTTTGTAATCAATGCCTACTTTGTGGCTAACACATACTAGGTACCTTGATTACAAACTTGAAAAAGTTCTCGGGAGCTCACAGTAGAGTGAGAAGATCAATATGTAAGCAGGTAACTAACCACTATATAATAAAATTAAGGCACATATACACTAATTGCTATTTGGAGCTGGGGAACACTCTGAAGGGAGAAGCTACGGCACAGAAAGACCCCCCAAGAGGTGGGCCAGAGTGGCAAAAGAGAATGGTAGACATACACAGTCCAGTCAGCAGGAGTCCATACCAGGGGACTGTTAGCCTTTATCTAAAAGAACATAAATGAAGGTGATAGAGAATGAGAAAAAGTTTAGGGGTAGGTATAGGTGTGGGGGCAAGGGCAGTAAATGAGGCATTAGACTAGCTGCTGTTGTGGTCTCACCCTGAGACTATCTTAGAGATACTATAACAGAAGAAGAAAGAGACTAACTCAGCATGAGAAAGTCTGGAAAGATTTCTTTCAGAGGACATGACAATAAACTCAACACTAAAGATGAAGAATTTCACAGGAAATGGTAGGGGTGGGAATGAGGATAAGGATAAGCCGAATGGTTAGGAGTTCTGCTGATGTTTGCTGATTCTTTATTATGAGCCAACATTACACTGTGTGTTTCTAGATCAATTCCTTCCTTGTAATATCTCTAAAGAAAGTGGCAGTATCGTTATCATCCCCATTTTACAGATGAAAAAATTAAGATGTTGAAAGGTGAAGTAATTAGCTCAAAGTCATACAGCTAATAAACTGTGAAATAAGGTTTCATCTTCAGGTGGTTTAACCCAGAGCCCCTAGTCTTAACAACCATGATATACTACATGTTGGATTTTAACAACAATTTGTAATCTGAAACGACCATTAAAATTCTTTTACAAATTTATTTTATGGATATGATATATAAAATCTTTCGGTAAATAAAAAAGATTGCATGAACTCTACCTTTCCCCAGCATCTTTGTCCATTTGCAATAAAACCAAGCAGTCTATTTTAGTCCTGCAGATACACTTTAAAATCCATCAACTTAAAAAAAATTCGATCAAATGACCTAATGTTTTCAATATTTCTTTCTAACCTTAGTGATTTCAAAACAGTTGATAAATATGTCCAATCTATCACATGAATAACATTACAACTGCCAGTAAGTGAAATTCTCAGCACTGCAAGTTTGGTTCAATTTTGGGAGACTTTTAAAACTACAAGTGTAGAAAACAGAGCACACTGGTGAAGTTCATTCTTCAAGCTGCTTAGGCAATACAGTTGCCTCTCTAGTTTCTTTCATCATCCCTGCTCCACTGACTCCCTTCCTCTCTGCTTGCAAATAGGCACGAATCTCCTCTAGGTCTAAAAGATTTTTCAGCCATTCATGGGGCCTTTTATAACTAATTGTATTTCCTTTGGGCTGCTTATTGACAAACACCAAAGGGGAAGCTGGCATATAAGATACCATGGTACAACTAAATGAGCTCTAGAGTTTGGACATGGGATCTTATGCCACTAGTAAGCAGTGCGACCTTGGGAGACTTATTTCTAAATGATGTGCCTCAGTTTTCCCATCAATAAAATAAAATGTTGGCTAATATGATCTCAATATCCATTCAGTTATCTGATCAACCAAAACATGTATATATCTGCAGTAGGTATTCTGCTGTGACATAGCTTAGACACAATTAAAATATGACTAGTTAGATCACAATGATCTTTACTTCAACAGAGATAACTTAGTAGACTACATGTAAAGATTACAACACAATTGTACATGGGTAGGCAATCACTGTGAGAACACAAAGGCAACGGAAGCAACCTTAATAGAAACTTATCTTCATTAAGACTTATAATCTAAAAATCCACATCTTCTCTATCAAAGCTATATTTTTATTTCAAGATATTTTTAGAAATTTCTCTGTATTACTGTTTGTGTAGGTAAGGAATTTTTGGAGAAAAAAACATCTCCCTTGTAAGAGAAGAAAAATACATACCACTTTTTACTTCAATGCAATTTAAAGGTAGGTATGAATTGAAAGCAGTAATTCTTTTAGAAGATGAATCTTGTTTCATACCAAATTGGACCATATACATCATTAAAGATTATAGTTACAGGATAGTGCTTTAAAATTATACCTCCAAGAAAATAGATCCGTTAAAATCTCTCTTAATGGGAACTGCATTAGCCAGAGTTGCTGTCAGAATAACAGCCTGGTTGAATTGCTCATTTTTACAGAGACTTGCATACTTTCATAGATACATGTTTATCAGAGAACATAAAGACATATAATTTTACAAATATTTTATAAGACTGAATGTGAGATTAGAGTGTGGGTGTAATAAATGTAATTTACCCTGTAATTACCTCTTGAGCAATCTTTATACAAAGATATAAGGTACAGGAGTTGTCAACTTCAGGCCAATCTGAGAAGCAGCATAATATTAAACATGAGCACAGGTGTTATAAGAAAATATCTACTAAGAACTGCTTCTCTTAAAGATAGCTTGAGCTCCAAACCTAACACTACAACAGAAAGCCGATAAAATCAATAACCCAAAAGTAAAATCACTCCTTTAAAAATAAAATAATAAAAGAATCTGACAGACTTTAAAATAAGGATATTTAAAATTTTCCAAAAGACAAATTATATTAGCCCTGTGAGACAGAATTACAAAAGCTTTCCATGTAAAGTAAATCTAACCACTTAAAAATTCACAGCATATCAGAGATTTCAAAAAGAGTCAGGAGGTCATTCTGAAGGTTATTCCTATGCATTCTATAGATACTCCATTTTAGTTTCTAGTGTATTAGAGTAACTAGAAGGAAATACCTGGAACTGTTGAACTAATCCAGCAGACTGGATTCTTGATGATGATCATATAACTATACACCTTTATTATGTGACTGTGAGACTGTGAAAATCTTGTGACTGACACTCCCTGTGACCAGTATATGGGCAGATGAGTAATAAAATAAAGACAAAAAATAAATAAATAATGGGCGGGGGTGTGCAATAAGAGGAACGGGATGTTCTGAGTATTCTTTTTCATTCTATTTTATTATTTTTCTTGGGGTAATAAAATATTCTAAAATTGATGTGGTGATGAATGTACAACTGTAAGATGATGTTATGAGTCATTGATTGTATACTTTGGATGGATTATTTGATGTGTAAATATATCTCAATAAAACTGCATTAAAAATTCACAGCACGTACTATAATATTAAAAACTGTGGAATCCTATAGTAAAGATACCCTGCTTAACTCTAACTCTGGTTTTTCCCAAGTTAATTTCATCCGCAGAACCCTTTTTCTCATGTAATAAAAAGTAACACTGACTGCATACTGTTAGGTACTATTCTATGAACTACATATAAATTAACTTATTTAATCCTCAAAACAACCCAATGAAGCAGTACTATTATAGTTTCATTTTACAGATCAGCTAACAAGACAGAAAAAAGTTAAATACCTACCTAAGGTTATACAGCTAGTAAGTGGCAAAGCAGGAGTTTGAATCCAGAATTAGTCTAGCTCTACCATCTGTCTCTTAACCATGAGGCTATACAACTTCTATTTAATATCTATTAAAACCCAAAGATCTGGTGTTCTCTGGAATTCTTGCTGGCAAATGCTTACATACAATAATTTTCATCTATGCAAAAAGGAAAAAAATTACGTAGTAAAAAAGATGGGAGGAAACACAAAAATGTCAACAATAAACTCAGCTGTGCTTTGCTGGACTATGTAAGATGTCTTTTCATTCTCTAAAAATGTTTTATTGTCCAACCTCTTTCAAAAATTTAGTAGTGATAGTCGACATTCACTGAATGCTTTTTCTAGGCTAGGTACAAAGCCAGCTGCTTTGCATATACAACATCATTAATCTTCATTCTTTTGAAATGGGCATTATTGTGTCCATTTTACAAATGAGGAAACTGAGGCTTAGAAGTCAGGTGTTCTCAAAGCATGGTCCATGAGCTCAAAACTATTTTGGTGACAATCTGCCCTTTTCACTGTGTTGACTTTTGTAGGAAAGCCACAAAGGTAACACTGAAGACACCTTAGCACATATCAAGGCAGCAGTACAATGACTGTGTTCTGAAATTTCACTTGAGAATGTTCTCAATGAAGTAGTAAAAATTATGAACATTATTAAATCTCAGTCCTTGAGTACACATCTTATTAATATCCTGAGTGATGAAATAGGAGATTAGTACAGAGCTCTTCCACTGCAGACTGAAGTACTATGGCAGTCTAGAGGAAAAAGCACTTGCCGGAATCCTTGAATCACCATCTGAACCAACTGCATTTTTCTCATAGGAAACCAACATTACTTAAAAGAACAAATGAATAACCAACTAAAGTTATTCAGATATAACTATTTCATAGACATCTTCTCAAAAATGAAATGAAACTTGAAAGCAAACAGCAGACACCATTTGTTGCCACTATTAACATCTGCCCTCTCAAGCAAAAATTAGAATTTTGGAAAACTTCTATCACTGTGAAGAGGACAGCTTCCCAATATTTAAAGACTTTCAAGGTGAGATTGTTGACAATATTAATGGATATGTGTTTATTTTTTAATTTGTTTAAAATTGAGCACAAACTCCGGGGGGGGGGGGGGGGAGTGGTTGCTAGAAGACTTTGGGAGAGGAGTTTGCTCATGCTTTAGAGAAAGCTCTCAGAAGTCAGCCCTCTCACTCTTTCTTAGCAGTGTGACATGGGGACAGTAAGCCTGGGACTGCTGTAACCACTTTGACCCCAAAGAGAAACCAACCTCAAGAGGAAGCTGATATGGCAGAAGGCAGAATAGAGAGATAGAAAGAAACTTAAGTCAGAGGCAATATAATTGAGCAGCTGAATTATATCACTCCTGAAGCCCAGCCTACCTCTGGACCAGCCAATACCTCCTCTTAATTATTGAAACACATTTGAATTGGGTATTCTCTGACTTACAACAAAAAGACAACTTCTAGATTGAGGCATTCCACTAAGTTAAATTAAACTAATATGTGTGTGTATAATATTTTTACAATTAGAAAAAAAACTTAATGGAGGAAATTCACATTGAATTAATAGTTCCATTTGTAAATAACATATTTTAATTACCTTTTCAGTGTTCTTATATTTTTCCCATCCTTTCAGCATTTTCAGCCATTTTGTAGTTCTTTCAATTTCGAGGTGCTTTTGCTAAAATAAGATTGAAATTCATTGTTACTGTTTGTTCAAGGCTTATTTATTAACAAATACTTCTATATTAAAAAGAAATGCTGTTTTTTATTTTTAGAAAAAGGATTATGAAAAAAGCTACAATATATTCGACAGCAAATATCCTATCTAACTTTTTTCAAATTGGATAATATCACAGTTACATCAACAGCAATACCATAGCTAAAGTTAAGATTCATAGGGAACTCTATTGAACATAAAAAGGGTACGTAAAAAGACACGGAAAGAGATTGTTTAAATTCTTCAACATTTTTAAACTGATGACTGAAAATCTTGAGTATTCTACACACTTAAACTAAAAGGAAACTCTAAAATATATTTTATGAAGCAAAACACATCATTTCAAAATTCAATTTCCTTTCTCATTTTTATTGAATTTTAGCATATTAATGATTTCAGCAACAGGATGGATTTTTAAAGGAGAACTGGGTTTTCATTCACTGTGTATTTATTATTAATTGATGAGCGATTACTATGTAACAAGAACGATGCTAGAGAAAAACAATACAAAAATGAGTAAGTAACAGTTACTGCTATCAAGAAGCTTACCTTCTGCTAAGGGCAACTGACATGGAAATACACAGTAGTGTGACAATCCACTCTCTTACTCCTAAGGTAAATTAATAAATTGTTTTAAATGATGGCAACTACAACTCTCACTTCTCTTTTTATTCTCCTTTATTTTCCTATCATCTTCCCACAAAAGGAACGTCCAGGTCACAACTCTGTGGACGTGAACCCATTTATAAATAGGACCTTTGAAGGTGTTCCTAGTTACGCTGTACCCAAACTGAGTGAGGGTGGGCCTTAATATCATATGGCTGAAGTCCTTATAAGCAAAGGAAATTGGACACAGAAAAGAAGCCACAGGTCAAAAGAACCCAGAAGATTAAGGTGAAGATGCTGCCATGTGTACTGCCATGTGACAGAAAAACCATGGAACCAACAGTCTCTGGCAGCCAGCCCCAGAATGCCACAGTCTTCTGGGAAGAAGCATCACCTTGATGATGCCTCAATTTTGGACTTCTCCTAGCCTCAAAACCATGAGCCAATAAATTCCAATTGTTTAAGTTAACTCATTGTATACTGTTTGCTTTAGCAGTCAGGAAACTAAAACACTATCTTTATATCTATCTTTTTTTTATATATATACTACATCATCATCATCCAGATTTTGTTGCTGAAACCATACATCTGTGAAAACTTGCCTTTGTTTCTGCTGGACTACTTTTCAGTTCTGTACTGCATATCTTAAGGACTGCAGAAAATATGCCATTTCTTTCAAGGCTGTTTTATAATATATATAAGGACTGGAATTGTGTTTTGAAAGAAAAGCATTCAAATATGACAATAGACTATCTATGTTTTCACTATTTAAAGTGCTGTTTAGTAGTTGAAACTTAAAATTATTTAATGTCATTTAATTAAAGTGACCAACTGTGTAGTACTCTTAAAACTCTTCTCTTTTTTTGGGGGGGAGCCTGACAACCCTCATAAAGCACATTTGTACTCCATCCCTTAAGGCAGAAAAAAAACACCCTCTTCAGCAAACAAGTTTGTAGCGACCTTCTTTGTCCATGATCAGATAAGTCTGTCTCCTTCTGGAGATTGGTATCAGGAAGCCCCTTGATATTGCATACCTTACTACATTCTCTCCTTACCATTCTAAGCTCCACAGAGGCAGAGAACATTTGCTGTTTCCCCACTGCCTAGAACAGTGCCAGGTATGGTGGAGGTACCTAACTACTGACTTCATTTTCAGGACCCAAAATCCAATATAATTCTCCTATGAGTAAACAGAGATTCTGCTATTTTGGTAACTCTCCTCAATTTCCACATTTTCTTTCTAGAAGACTCTGTAAGTATAATAAGTATATGAATAAGTAGTAAAGGAAATAGAAAACAAAATTAACTGGTTCTAAGGATCATTTCATGCTCAAAAAACAAGAGGTGAGTACTAGAAAAAACTTAACATATAGTATATAAGGGAAATGGTTAAAATGTTGATAAGCATGAACATGCATGTATCATATATCCCAACTTATAGATTTTTGAAATTTACTTTATACATGCAAGGGTATAAAAATGAAACAGCTCTTTCTCAACTATTAAAAACTATCAAATATTCCTTAGTACATAATTTTAATATCAAGCAATGGAATTTTAGGTAGAAAGGGCCACCAAGCAGAATGACCTTGTTAGTTTTAATGATAAAAAACACCTGAATAAAACACCAAAGAGTAGTAGCAAATCTTTATTCCAGATTCATAATTTTACTCTCTATATTTTAGTTAAAAGGAGAGATGTAAACAGACTTCGGCAAAAGATCTTACCATATTAAAAAATCAATCAATGGTCCATAGCTACAATTTCCTTCTCTTTCCCCATCTTCAAACAGAACTAAACCTAACCAACTCTGGGTAGAAAATATATGGAGATGAAGCCAGATATTTCCTTCAAAGGACAATTACTTCAATTACCACAAAGAGAAGAATTATTGGTAACAATCCTCACTACAACCCTAGAGAGTAAATATAATCATCTCCATTTCACAAATCAGGAAAGAGGCACAAAGGGGTTAAGTGACTTGCCCAAATTTACATATCTAATCGGTGGGATTCATCACTCTTAGCGACCAAGGAAACATTTTTCTTTTTGTCAATCTTGCTAAGGGCCCATCAATCTTATTGATTTTCTCATAGAACCAACTTCTGGTCTTATTGATTTTCTCTATTGTTTTCATGTTTTCAATTTCATTTATTTCTGCTCTAATCTTTGTTATTTCTTTCCTTTTGCTTGCTTTGGGATTAGTTTGCTGTTCTTTATCCAGTTCTTCCAAATGGATAGTTAATTCCTGAATTTTTGCCTTTTCTTCTTTTCTGATATAGGCATTTAGGGCAATAAATTTCCCTCTTAGCACTGCCTTTGCTGCATCCCGTAAGTTTTGATATGTTGTGTTTTCATTTTCATTCGCCTCGAGGTATTTGCTAATTTCTCTAGCAATTTCTTCTTTGACCCACTCGTTGTTTAGGAGTGTGTTGTTGAGCCTCCACGTATTTGTGAATTTTCTGGCACTCCGCCTATTATTGACTTCCAACTTCATTCCTTTATGATCCGAGAAAGTGTTGTGTATGATTTCAATCTTTTTAAATTTGTTAAGATTTGCTTTGTGACCCAGCATATGGTCTATCTTTGAGAATGATCCATGAGCACTTGAGAAAAAGGTGTATCCTGCTGTTGTGGGATGTAATGTCGTATAAATGTCTGTTAAGTCTAGCTCATTTATAGTAATATTCAGATTCTCTATTTCTTTATTGATCCTCTGTCTAGATGTTCTGTCCATTGATGAGAGTGGTGAACTGAAGTCTCCAACTATTATGGTATGTGAGTCTATTTCCCTTTTCAGTGTTTGCAGTGTATTCCTCACGTATTTTGGGGCATTCTGGTTCGGTGCGTAAATATTTATGATTGTTATGTCTTCTTGCGTAATTTTTCCTTTCATTAGTATATTGTGTCCTTCTTTGTCTCTTTTAACTGTTTTACATTTGATGTCTAATTTGTTGGATATTAGTATAGCCACTCCTGCTCTTTTCTGGTTGTTATTTGCATGAAATATCTTTTCCCAACCTTTCACTTTCAACCTATGCTTTTCTTTGGGTCTAAGATGTGTTTCCTGTAGACAGCATATAGAAGGATCCTGTTTTTAAATCCATTCTGCCAGTCTATGTCTTTTGATTGGGGAATTCAGTCCATTAACATTTAGTGTTATTACTGTTTGGATAATATTTTCCTCTAACATTTTGCCTTTTGTATTATATATATATCATATCTGATTTTCCTTCTTTCTACACTCTTCTCCATACCTCTCTCTTCTGTCTTTTTGTATCTGACTCTAGTGCTCCCTTTAGTATTTCTTGCAGAGCTGGTCTCTTGGTCACAAATTCTCTCAGTGACTTTTTGTCTGAGAATGTTTTAATTTCTCCCTCATTTTTGAAGGATAATTTTGCTGGATATAGGAGTCTTGGTTGGCAGTTTCTCTCTTTTAGTAATTTAAATATATCATCCCACTGTCTTCTAGCCTCCATGGTTTCTGCTGAGAAATCTACACATAGTCTTATTGGGTTTCCCTTGTATGTGATGGATTGTTTTTCTCTTGCTGAAAGATCCTCTCTTTCTCTTTGACCTCTGACATTCTAACTAGTAAGTGTCTTGGAGAACGCCTATTTGGATCTAATCTCTTTGGGGTGCGCTGCACTTCTTGGATCTGTAATTTTAGGTCTTTCATAAGAGTTGGGAAATTTTCAGTGATAATTTCTTCCATTAGTTTTTCTCCTCCTTTTCCCTTCTCTTCTCCTTCTGGGACACCCACAACACGTATATTTGTGCGGTTCATATTGTCCTTGAGTTCCCTGATACCCTGTTCAAATTTTTCCATTCTTTTCCCGATAGATTCTGTTTCTTTTTGGAATTCAGATGTTCCATCCCCCAAATCACTAATTCTATCTTCTGTCTCTTTAAATCTATCATTGTAGGTATCCATTGTTTTTTCCATCTTTTCTACTTTATCCTTCACTTCCATAAGTTCTGTGATTTGTTTTTTCAGTTTTTCTATTTCTTCTTTTTGTTCAGCCCATGTCCTCTTCATGTCCTCCCTCAATTTATCAATTTCATTTTTGAAGAGGTTTTCCATTTCTGTTCGTATATTCAGCATTAGTTGTCTCAGCTCTTGTATCTCATTTGAACTATTGGTTTGTTCCTTTGACTGGGCCATATTCTCAATCTTCTGAGCGTGGACAGTTATCTTCTGCTGCTGGCGTCTGGGCATTTAGTCAGATTTCCCTGGGTGTCGGACCCAACAAGGTTGTAAGATTTTTCTGTGAAATCTCTGGGTTCTGTTTTTCTTATCCTGCCCAGTAGGTTGCGCTCGTGGCACACGTTTGTCTCAAGTGTTTGGAATGGATCCCCCCGGTCACCGATCTCCGCGGCCTGGGGATTTTCGATCCAATTCTCTCCGTTGGTTCAGGGGCCGCCAGCCGCCGCGGCTTGAGGGAACCCTGTGGCTGGTCGCCGGCTGCAGCGGGCCTGGGGAATTCGCCACCGGACCAGGATGTCGCCCGCGGGGGGGGGCGTCGGTCACCGGCCGCCGCGGCCTGGGGAATTCCCCACCGGACCAGGAATCCATCCGCGGTGGGGGGGGCCACCGCGGCTTGGATAGCCCTCTGATCTGAGACTCGTAGCCGCGGACTCGAAGCCGAGACTCGAAGCTGCCCGCAAAAGAGGGGCGCCGGCCACCTCGGCTTGGGAAACTTGCCTCTCCGAGACTCTCAGCCGGCCTGGGAAGGAGGGAGGGAGTAGCTCCGGCTGCCGCAGCTGCCGCTGCTCGGGAAATTGCGCGCCGCTCGGGGATCTCACCGCAGCCGAGTCTCGCAGTCAGACTAGCCAGTCCAGACTGGGGTACGCTGTGTGTCCATTCCCTGCCATAGCCCCGGGAGCTGTTCTGCACTGTTTCAGTTCACCTAGTAGTTGCTTTGAAGGAGGAGGAACTAAGACGCACGTACCTTACTAAGCTGCCATCTTGGAACCTCCCAAGGAAACATTTTTATATAATTTTATTTTTTGGCATATTCTCAAAACCTTTAAATAATTTCTTAACATTTGTTTTTTAAAAAATATAATAGGTTTTCATAATAAGAGATGATCAGTCATGAACTAAAGATATTGTGTTATAATTCCCATTTTTCAAAAGACTAAGCAAATTCTTCATTATACTATTAGTGATAGAATGTTGCAGATGGTTCTAGAAATATGTTTAATTTTAAAACTCAGTGGGGCACTGAAATCTAATTAATGTTTCAGTTAAATGTGACTTTACAGAAGGCCAAGCTGTGAAAAATTAAGATTGATCTAACTTGCCATTTGGGAATTTTTTTGTTCTTCTGCACTTCCTCTCCTAACTTCTTCAAAGCATAATTCCTTTCTCCATCAACAGAAAAATGCCAAATAATTCAAGCCAACCCAAGAGTATAATAAAATAGACTTTGCCTGCTGAGATCTAGCAGCTCTCTTGCTATCTTTCATTTTTATGACTATGAATTATCAAGGAATCACTTTCGGAATTAGTTTTTTTTTAATTTTAAAGGCATGCTTTTGTATTGCAATGCTCATTACAATTTTAAATATTATACCTTCTCACATTGCAAGTACAAAACACACACACAATTTTAAGATCCATTAGGTGTGCTTTTCTTTCCCCTACAGTAGAAAGAAAGAAAAATAGCACACCTTGGAAAACCTTCCAGCTCTAGGTTTTTAAAATTATACATTAGTAGGTCAATCAAGTTTAAGTTATAACTACATAATGCTGTCAGTTCAAACCATACCAGGCGAGAATACACACAAAAGTCTTTTTTCCCCTACTCATAAATCTACAATTCATCAATAAAATACACTCTACCACCAAGCATGCAGCAGCTAACTATTGGCAATTATTTTAAAATAAGAAGAACTGAACATAAATGTGACAGATGTGAGCTTCAATGCCCTAGAACAATAGACTGAGAACGAGCATCTCACCATTGACTCAATAACACCAATGCAAAGCTGGGCTATAACAACATATTATAGCTGAAACCACTGAAAGCTCAACAGTGGTTTAAATTCAACATAGCAAAACTATTTCCCAAACAACTGCTATTACCGTTTTGTTCCCTATCATGAATTAACAACATCACTACCTAAGCCAATGAAACTAGAAACTTAAAGTCATTTTCAGTCTTCCCTTTTATCTAACATCTTGTACCCACCTTATACTTTGCTGTTCCCCTCTTGTATCTCCTGGCTCCATTAAGTCCTCTTCCCTAGCCCAGGCAGTCACAGTTCCTGAATGAAAGCAATAGCTCCTTCCTAGTCTCCCAACGGTCTTCAGCTCAGCCTCTACATTGCTACCACAACTTTTCAAACATGCCCTATATTCTAGTTTGCTAGCTGTCGGAATGTAACACACCAGAGATGGATTGGCTTTCAATAAAAGGGGATTTATTTAATTAACATATAGTTCTTCAGGGGAAAGGCAGCTGTTCTAGTTTGCTAGCTGCCAGAATGCAATATACCAGAAACAGAATGGCTTTTTAAAAGGGGAATTTAATAAGTTGCTAGTTTACAGTTCCAAGGCTGAGAAAATGTCCCAATTAAAACAAGTACATAGAAATGTCCAGTCTAAGGCATCCAGGGAAAGATACCTTGGTTCAAGAAGGCTGATGAAGGTCAGGGTTTCTCTCTCAAGTGAGAAGGCACATGGCGAACACAGTCAGAGTTTCTCTCTCATCTGGAAAGGCACATGGTGAACACAGTCAGGGTTCCTCTCTCATCTGGAAGGGCATGTGGCAAACATGGCATCATCTGTTAGCTTCTTCTCCTGGCTTCCAGTTTCATGAAGCTCCCCAGGAGACATTTTCCTTCTTCATCTCCAAAGGTCATTGGCTAGTGGGCTCTCTGCTTCTCGTGGCTATGTCATTCTTCTCTGGCTCTCTCTGAATCTCTTTTAAAATTCTCCAAAATGTTTCCTCTTTTATAGGACTCCAGAAACTTATCAAGACCCACCCAAATGGGTAGAGACATGTTGTCACCAGCTTAACAACCACTCTTGATTAAATCACATCTTCAGGGAGATGATCTGATTATAGTTTCAAACATACAGTATTGAATAGGGATTATTCTGCCTTCATGAAATGGGATTTAGATTAAAACATGGTTTTTCGAGGGGACTTACATCCTTTCAAACCAGCACAGTAGCTAACTTTCAACTGAGATTCTTTCTTATGTGGGAAGACACAAGGTGATCTTTGCTGGCCTTCTCTCCAGGCTTCTGGGTTCCAACAACTTTCCCCGGAGTGATTTCTTTATGCATCTCCAAAGGCCTGGGCTGAGCTGCCAGTGCTGAGATGAGATATGCTGAGCTGCTCTGGGCTGTGCTATGTTGAGCTCTCTCATTTAGGCACCAGTCAATTAAATCAAACATCATTCATAGTAGCAGGCACGCCTCCTAGCTGACTCATCAGTAACAGATGAGGTTCACATGCCATTGGCTCATGTTCACAGCAACAGAACTAGGCACCTTCACCTAAGTTGACATCTGAACCTAACTACCACACCCTAGTTTCAAAGCTTTTCAATGTCTACCCATTATCCACAAATAAAGGTGAAACTTCTTAACATAGAGCACATGGATGGGCTTTCACAATGTGGCCTCAATTCACCTTCCAGTTTTACTTTCTGCTACTAGATCTGCCATCTTGAACTGTTTGTCATTCTCAACATGCAGTGTATTTTCATGCCTGATGGACCAAAGTTTGCTATTTGTCTGCCTGTGATGCTCCTCACCATGATTTGGGAGACCTTTCCCAAAGGCTCCCATGCTCCAAGCAAACTTAACAGTCTCCTCAACATGATAGGGATGACATAATATATCATATTATATTCATCTTTTAATTTCATTACCCCAAACAGTGTTAGTTATATAAGAAAAGTTAAAACATTTTCAAATTAATCAGAATTTGCATAAGAAAAGACAACTGAACAGTATTAATGAAGTAATGAATAGCTTTCTTGGTCCTGGGGATGGTGGGGGTGGGGTGGCAGAAGAACAAATATGAATAGAGAGGCCAAAACTGTATTATTACTTTTAATAGGAGTTCAATTAGTGACCAAAAGTGAATTATAATTACAATATCTCTTATGTAGCATAACAGTAGAAATGGTATCATTCCATTTGTTGGCAACACTTTTCAAAGTGCTGCTGAAAAACTGACTTACTAATTTAGAAGTCTATACAAAATTAATATTAAATAATCCTGTTTATTTCCTACAGTCATATCACTGCATTGTATTTCTTTCAATTTTTATTTAAAAAAATTTCAAACCTACAGAACAGTTGAAAGAACTGTGCACCTTGTACATACATGCTTTGCAAAGACCTACCAATTAGGAAAATTGTGCCAGATACTATTTACATGGTAGGCTCTTTTGTTGCTGAGCCATTACAAAATCACAGACACCATGAATACTTATTCCTAAATATTTCAAGTGTGTATCAACTGAGGACAAAACATGTTCTCCTACATAATCACACTGTCTAATTAATACAGCCAAGAAATTTGAAGTTGATTCATTATTACCTAATAAGCAGTCCATATACCGAATTCCCCACTTGTCCTCAAAATGTTCCTTATAGCAATTTTGGCTTTGGAAGTTGGAGGGAGAGATTCAGGATCCAATCCAGTATCATGCATTTTATTTATTGGCTCAATTCTATAGTTTCCTTTAATTATACCAGTTTCCTCACCTTTTTCTACCTTTTATGACACAGACATTTTTTAAGAGTCTGGACGACACTAACTGGCTTTGTCTAATGCTTTACTCATGCTCAGATTCGGGTTAGATTTGGCAGGAATATTATACCTAATGCTAATTATCAATGATGCTAAAGTTTGATCACTTGGTTAAGGTGGTATTTGCCCAATTTCTCCATTAACTACTGGAAAAATTACCTTGGGACTAAATAAGTAATCAGTGCGGTATAATTTAAGACAGTGTAAATATTCTGTTCTTTAACAACTCTACAGTGATTGTATCATTCATTGATAATCCCTACTTCCATCAATCACGACACTGATGGTGCTAAAATGGTGATTTTCTTTTCTCCTAATTCTAGCATTCCTTTCACATTATTAACTGGCATTTTTCCATGAAAAACTTTTCCTTTTTAGTCTCTCTATCTTTTGAAATATCACCAAGGTCTAAGGGATAATTTTCCCCAATGTGTTATAATACATTATCATCATTCTTCTTTGGGAATTTGTTTCAATAATCCCAAATTTGGCTAGACTATCTCCTACCTGGTCATATTATTTCTGCCCTACAAATGGATCCTGTATTAGTTTGTTAAAGCTGCTGGAACACAATATACCAGTAATGGAATGGCTTTTAAAAAGGGAATTTAATAAGTTACAAGCTTAGAGTTCTAAGGCCATAAATATGTCCAAACTAAGGCATCCAGAGAAAGATACCTTGGCTAAAGGAAGACCGATCTGGGAAGGCATGTGGCTAGTGTCTGCTGGTCCTTGTTCCCGGTTCATTGCTTCCAGCTTCTGATGCCAGTGGTTTCCTCTCAAAACATCTGTGGACCTTCAGTTGGCTCCTCTTGACACAACTCCTCAGGCATCTCATGGAAAGGCACATGGCGATGTCTGCTGGGCTCTGCTCATGTCTAGGAGTCTGCTCTCTCTGCCAGCGCTCCACACCTCTCCAAACATCCGTGTCTCTGTCAGCCCTGAAGCAACTATTCTCCAAGCATCTGCATCTGAGGTTTCTCCAAAATGGTTCCCCTTTTAAAGGACTCTAGTAAACTAATCAAGACCCATCTTGAATGGGTGGAGTCACATGTCCATGTAATCAAATGGCCACACCCACAACTGGGCCTGCCACATCTCTGTGACAATCTAATCTAAGGGTTTCAGCCCTACAGTATTGAATCAGGATTAAAGGACATGGCTTTTCTGGGGTACACAACACTTTCAAACTAGCACAAGCTGTTTGGACATGCCCTGCTACTCTTTGACCTCTTCCTTGTTTTCTCGCACACAATGACTCAGGTTCACCTTATATTAACCCTATTCTAGACATGAAATCAGACATTTCTTTAAGAAATCATGGTTCTTTTTAATGGATGATGATATGGGTGCTAGATGTGCCTGCTCATCAATGCAATTTTTTAATTTAATTTTTCAAAAATACCCTAGTATAAGAAAATTCTTCTCCTCTAAGACTAACAGGATAACAAATACCAAAAAGAAAATAATGCAGAGGCCTAAATTTCCATTCTATAATCCTACGGTTTTCTCTCTCTTACCTCCACTGACTAAGAAAATGGTAACTGATGTGTTACCAGGAGCTGCTTTTACAAAGGGTTTAAATTTCAGTTAAACTTTGTAATACAACCTATTTTCTTAAGCTGATGTCATCTCCAAATCAGGAATGGCTTCTCTTACTGAGGAAAGGCATGGGTAAGGAATAAAATTGGGACCAGTATCTTCTCTTAGCTGTCAGTCTAGTCCAGTGACCTGAAACTATATTTTTAAATGCTATACAGAACCAACTGAATAGTAAGTACTCAACAACTGTTTGTTGAATCACCCACATAATATCAGTTTCTGCTCTATCTGGTTCAAGCAGTGGTTCCTCCATTATTGGCATAGTTAATAATTCAGGCAGTAAAAGTTAAACAGACACAGGATGCATACATGCATATTAAAAAGACTTATCTTCCAGAATTTAAAATCTTAGAATTTTGCTCAAATTCAAATCTTCATATTTTTATATCTCAGAACTATCTGAATATTAAGATAAAGAATAGAGAATGAACAGTGTCAAGCATGCCTAACTCTCACCAGCAGAGGTCAGAAGAGGACAAAAAGTACAAGAAAGAAAGTGGTGTCTTTTTTTACAGAATAATGTACCTTGGCATTGAAATTTCTATTGGTTGTACACTTTGAGTAAGAATTCAAACAATACAAAATTTATATAAAATTATATAAAATTATTATATAGTTTTGAAATGTACAAATAGGTTCCAGAACTCTTATATCATGCAAAACTTTACATAAAGGAACAGATGAATCTATGAAACTTCATATTTTAATATATATATATACACACACACACATATATATATGCTCCTCCTTATTAAAAACATCAATAAAGTTGAAGAAACTGCATAATCCATTATTAATACCATCCTCTGCAGAGTATGCTTATTTGTTTAAATGCCTGTTGGGGGAATCCATAGCACTTTGAAAACACCAACATTAATCCTTTTATGAGGGACTGCATTACTATCCCTATTTTGAACGGGATTTCTGTTACAGAAAAGGCTTTATGTAAAATTATAAATGGGCAAAGCTGGAATTAAAGCCATGATTTCTAAACTATCATACGTATGCTCATCTTCCCAAGATGGCAGGAAGTGTGTGCTTTCGAAAGGTTAATAAACACTTGTAGAATTAAGCTGAGCTACCATTTCCATAGACTTTATTCAATTAACAAACAGACGTACAATCTTTAAGTAGTTTCCTAGAAATGGCAGAGCTTGGTCACTGAGACTTGGCAGTTGATGCAGAGTACATGAACTTCACTCAAGCCAGTAAACCATGCGGAAATTCTGATAAATGAAGAAGTTTCCAGCCTTCGACTGCTTTGCATGTCTCTAAGTTCTCATTCCATTTTAAAGAAACCAAAACTGTAAAATGCAAGTCATGAAATATGAATGCAGTTTACATATGAAAGGCATTATGGAACCCAAACAAGCAGCGCTGAGAATGCCCCATCCCCAATAAAAGACTGACAAAGGAATATGTAATCATGTCTTATATGTAAATAAATTAAGGTATGCATAGATCACTTTTTAATGCCTTCTCATTATATTCAACTCATTAGCATAAACACTCAATTCACTGAAAGTCTAATAGCATTGGCTAAGAAATCTTTCATTGTAAAGGCACGTCTCTTTACAAAATAATAGTAGGAGGGCAACTAAACGACAATTTGGGAGTACACATATGGCCTGGTTGCAGAGGCTGAGGAACTGAGAGGCAGAAAGCTGGAACCTGGCACGGAGCTGCAAAGCCCGCAGGAGTGCAAAGATGGGAACACGTGACTAGGAAGTAAGCTAGGTTACGTGCCTTGGGCATGCTACCCTCACCAGTGCAGCCTCGTGACCAGCGACTCACCCCACACCCCATGCATGTGAACCCTGTCACCCGCTCCCATTCCCCGTGCTCCAAGTGCCTTCACCCCACCAGCCCCCAGTGCACAAACCTGTCCCACACCCTCACCCCACGTGCAGCCAAACCCAAATCTCCTGCACCCCTCCCGAGTACTACCTACCCCTCCCTGTTCCCTGCCAGTGCATAAAGGTTGTAGGCACTAACCTCCATACCGAGGCTACCCCCACCCCCTGCCCATAGTGTTGTACTCACCCCACCCTACCTGTGCTCAGCACATCCGTTTTACAGCACTTCCAGGCCCACGGATGGTGTGCACGGGCCCTGAATGATGTCATTCAGCTTTGGGAACCACACTTTACAGTAGTCCTAGAACTGTACATGCACACAGCCCTCAGCCTTGCTTCTCAACTCTGAGAAAGTGCCAACCTGCACAGCCGGGTCACATCTGCCCCAAATGAGTGAAAGCGTAACACTGACCTGCTGCCACAGCTCTACACATGCACACAAAGGGCCTTGTGCCTTAGACTAGTGCATACCAGGGTTACACCCCCCAGACAGACGGACCTGCACAGCTACATCCTCCCTGAAGGCTGGGTGCCCATGTTCATAAGCATCAGGGTAACATCCCCAACCTACACCCATACCTGCCCTGAAACAAATCACCAAACTGAGTCCCCCACCCTGTGCCCTGCTCCCTGCTATACAACCATTCGGCAAACACAAGGCCTTAGACTACTGAAAGATATCAAGTTCCAAAGTAAATCAATCAAAATATTTACATGCCACAAACACAGCAGAAGATCACTAAGCATATCACAATGCAGACAGATATACCTCTGCCTAATAACCAAATTATAAACACCAGAGGAGTCACAGACATTGGAACAACTAATCAAAGATGTTCATACAACTCTACTTAATAAAATAACTGGGATAGCAAATGACATAAAGGAGATAAAGAAGACAGTAGAAGAACACAAAGAATTTGAAGGAATAAACATAAAAATAGTGAAAATCACAGAGATTAAAGACTGTTGACCAAATAAACAACATACTGGAAGCACACAACACCGGATTTGAAGACACAGAAGAAAGAATAGGTGACATAGAGGATAGGATAATTGACATCGAAGACTCAAAGCAGCAAATGGCAAAAAAGATGGAAAAAATTGAATGGGGGAACTCAGGGAAATGATGGACAAAACAAAGTGTGCAAATATAAGAACCACTGATGTTCCAGAAGAAGAGAAGACTAAAGGGCTAGGAAGGGTAGCTGAGGATATAATGAGGGAAAACTTCTCAAACCTCACAAAGGACATAAATATACAAATTAAAGAAGCCCAAAGAACTCCAAACAGACTGAATCCAAACAGGACTTCCCAAGGCACATACTAAACAGTCTATCAAATATTGAAGAGAAGCAGAAAATCCTGAAAGCAGCAAGAGAAAAACAATCTACCACAAACAAGGAAAATCAAATAACACTGAGTTCAGAATACTTAACTAGCACCCTGAAGGAGAGAAGGCAATGGCACGATATATTCAAGATCCTGAAAGAGAAAGACATCCAGCCAAGAATTCCATATGCAGCCAAACTGTTCCTTAAAATTGAGGGAGAGATTAAAGTTTTCACAGACAAAGAAATCCTGAAAGAATTTCTCAACAAGACAATGGCCCTACAAGAAATACTAAAAGGAGTTCTGCCAGTTAAAAAGAAAGACGGGAGAGGGAGGACTGCAGGAGGGCACAGAATTGAAGAGTAACAGTAAGGGTAATTTGAGGAATACAAAGAGAAAGAGGGAAAAAAATACATAGATCTGAAACTAAAATAAAAAAGATAAGATGGTGGAATCAAGAAATGCCTTTTCAGTAATAACTTTGAATGTTAACAGACTAAACTTACCAATTAAAAGATACAGATTGGCAGAATGGATTAAGAAACATAATCCAGCTATAGGCTGCTTACAAGAGACTCATCTTAGACACATTGATACAAATAGATTGAAAGTGAAAGAATGGAAAAAGATTTTCCACACAAGTGGTAACCAAAAGAAAGCAGGAGTAGTTATACTAACATCGGACAAAATAGACTTTAAATGTAAAGACACTGGAAGAGACAAGGAAGGACACTATACACTAATTAAAGGGTCAATTCACCAAAAAAGCGTTAACAATCATAAATGTTTATGCTCCTAATCAAGGAGCTCCAAAGTAGACAAGACAGATGTTGGCAAAACTGAAGGGAGCAGTAGATGTTTCAACAATAATAGGAGATTTTAATACACCACTCTCCTCCATAGATAGAACAACCAGACAGAAGATCAACAATGAAAGAGAGAAGTTAAACAACTTGATAAAAGAATTAGACCTAACAGACAAATATATAGGTCACTGTACCCCAAAGCAGAAGGTTATACAATCTTCTCTAGTGCACATGGAACATTCTCTAGGATAGATCGTATGCTGGCGTACAAAACAGGTCTTTATAAATTTGATAACACTGAAATTGTTCAAAGTACTTTCTCTGATCACAATGGGATAAAGCTGGATCGCAATAACCACCAAAGAATGAGAACATTCACAAATATATGGAGATTAAATAACACACTCTTAAACAACCAGTGGGTCAAAGAAGAAATTGCTAGAAAATCAGCAGCTATCTGGAGATGAATGAAAATGATAGTACAAATTATCAAAACTTATGGGATGTGGCAAATGCTGTTGCTGAGAGGGAAATTTATTGCCTTAAATGCCTATGTTAAAAAACAAGAAAGAGCAAAAATCGAGGACTTAACAGCAAACCTGGAGGAACTTGAGAAAGAACAGAAAACTACTTCCAAAGCAAATAGAGAAAAGAAATAACAAATATTAAAGCAGAGATCAATGAACGGGAGGCAAAAGAACAATAAAAAGAATCAATAAAATCAAAAGTTGGTTCTTTGAGAAAATCAATAAAATCAATAGGCCACTTGCAAGAATGACAAAGAAATAAAGAGAAAGGACGGAAACAAACAAAATCAGAAATGAAAAGGGATGCATCACCACAGACCCTGAAGAAATAAAAGAGGAAATAAAAAAGAAATAAAATCATAAGAGGATACTATGAACAACTATATGCCAATGAATTAGACAACTTAGATGAAATGGACAAATTCCTGGAGACACACAAACAAGCTACACTGACTCAGGAAGAAACAGAAGATCTCAAGAAACCAATCACAAGTAAACAGATACAATCAGTCATCAAAAATCTTCCTACAAAGAAAAATCCAGGGCCAGATGGCTTCACAGGGGAGTTTTACCAAACATTCCATAAAGAACTAACACCAATCCTGCTCAACATTTCCGAAATTGAGGAAAAAGGAACTCTATCAAATGCATTTTACAAAGCTAAAATCATTTTAATACCAAAACTGGATAAAGACACTATAAGGAAGGAAAACCACAGGCCAATCTTCCTAATGAAATAGATGCAAAATTTCTCAATAAAATATTAGCAAATTGAATCCAACAGCACATTAAAACAATTATACACCATGACCAAGGGGGGTTTATACCAGGAATGCAAGGATGGTTCAACACAAGAAAATTAATATAATAAAGCACATTAACAAATCAAAAGGGAAAAATCACATGATCATCTCGATTGATGCTGAAAAAGCATTCGACAAAATTCAGCATTCTTTTCTGATAAAAATATTTCAAAAGATAGGAATTAAAGGTAACTACCTCAATATGATAAAGGGAATATACAAAAAACCAATAGCCAGCATCGTCTCCATGGAGAAAGACTGAAGCCCTTCCCCCTAAGATCAGGTGCAAGACAAGGATGCCCACTGTCACCACTGTTATTCAACATTGTGCTGGAAGTTCTAGCTAGAGCAATCAGGCAAGACAAAGAAATAAGAGGCATTCAAACTGGAAAGGAAGAAGTAAAACTCTCATTATTTGCAGATGATATGATACTATACTTGGAAGATACTGAGAAATCTACAGCAAAGTTACTTGAGCTAATATAAACAAATTCAGCAAGGTGGTGGTTTATAAAATTAATGCGCAAAAATAGTAACATTTCTATACATAAGCAATGATCTAGCTGAGGAGTCAGTTAAAGGAAAAATTCCATTCAAAACAGCAACTAAAAGAATCAAGTACTTAGGAATGAACATAAACTAGGGATGTAAAGGACTTGTATACAGAAAACTACATAACATTGCTAAAAGAAATGAAAGGAGATCTAAATAGGTGGAAAGACATTCCCTACTTGTGGAAAGGAAGGCTAAATATAGTTAAGATGTCAGTTCTCCCCATATAGATTATGGATTCAATATAGTACAAATCAAAATTCCAACAACCTACTTTCAAGATTTGGAAAAGCTAACTACCAAATTCATCTGGAAGGGAAAGAGACCCCAAATACCTAAAAGCATCCTAAAAAAGAACAAAGTGGAGGATTAACACTCCCTGACTTTAAAACCTAATATAAAGTCACAGTGGTAAAAACAGCATGGTATTGGCACAAAGACATAAGCACTGACCAATGGAATTGAATCAAAAGTGCAGAAATGGACCACCAAATCTATGGTCAACTGACTTTTGACAAGGCCCCCAAATCATCTGAACTGGGACAAAATAGTCTTTTCAATAATTGGGCATGGAAGAACTGGATATCAACAGCCAAGAGAATGAAAGAGGACCCCTATCTTACACCTACACAAAAATTAACTTAAAAACACCTAAATATAAGAATTACCACTGTAAAGTTTCTAGAAGAAAATGTAGGGAAACATCTTCAAGACCTAGTAATAGAAGGCAGCTTCCTAAACTTTACACCCAAAGCACAAGCAACAAAAGAAAAAATAGATAAATGGGAACCCTCAAATCAAATGCTTCTGCACTTTAAAAGACTGCCAAAATGGTGAAGAGGCAGCCAACTCAATGAGAGAAAATATTTGGAACATCACCTATCATACAAAGGTTTGATTTCCTGTATATACCAGATCATACAACTCATCAACAAAGGAATAAACAACCCAATTATGAAATGGACTAAAGATATGAATAGGCATTTTTCTGAAGAGCAAATACAGATGGCTCAAAAGCACATGAAGAGATGCTCATTTTCACCGCCTATATGGGAAATGCAGATCAAGACTACAATGAGATACCACCTCACACCTATAAGAATGGCTGCTATTAAACAAACAGGAAACTATAAATGTTGGAAAGAATGTGGAGAAAACGGGACACTTAATGCACTGCTGGTGGGAATGTATAATGGTGCAGTCACTATGGAAGACTGTATGGTGGTTCCTTAGGAAACTAAAGTTGCCCTATGACCCAGCAACAGCACTACTTGGTATATACCCAGAAGAGCTGAAAGCAACGACACAAACAGACATTTGCACCTCAATGTTCATAGTAGCACTATTCACAATCGTCAAGAGATGGAAACAAACCAAATGCCCATCAACAGACGAGCGGAACAACAAAATGTGTTATATACATACGATGGAATATTATGCAGCAGTGAGATAAAATGACGTCCTTAAGCACATGGCAAGATGGATGAGCCTTGAGGACATGCTGCTGAGTAAAGTTAGCCAGACACAAAAGGACAGATACTGTATGATTCCACTTTTATGACCACCATAAAGGTATAATCAGAGGCTTATAATACAGAATATAGAAGACTTAGACATACATAGAAGCTAGAGATGGGTGTAACTGTTAGCTAATGAGGTTGAACTCCAATGTAAGGCATGAAGGTGATTCTCTAGTAGGTCTAGAAGGTCTAGAAGTAATATTACCACATTGAAGATGAACAAGATTGAAAGGGGTTATATAGATCTATGTGCCCCACTGACTCACTAGAAGTATGAATGAGTTCTCCTAAGAATTACTTTAAAGATATGATTCTTGTATGAAAAACTGCTATTGCATGCTATGAGCTATGTTCAAAAGGAAACCATCAGCACTACCACAGCAACAGCAGAGGTAATTAATTGGGTGAGGGACAAGAGTTAAGAGGAGGTTTCAGATTTCCTATCTGGTGAGGGTATGTTTATTGGTTCTCTGTCTGCTGGGAACAATGAAATTATGCAAAACTGAGAATGTTGATGGACTGTGGACTTTGGGCCCTCTACATAATGCCCGATAAATGCAGGTGGCTGAAGGATGCACTGATAAGAGTAGACTGGTGAACAATGGCATATACTTATGAAAGAAGGTTGTGCTGTTACAAAAGGGAAGAAAGTCGTGAGGCACGTAACGATGTGAATGAACATGTGGGACATTTGGTGAGACAAAATTAAGTCAGAAATAAAAGGACAAAAATGATATGTTCACCTTTAGAAAATGCTTATAAGAAAACAGGGACCTAAATTGCAAACTTTTAGAGCAGACACATTTAAGTCTGGAGTGGTGATTATTCTTTCTGGATTTTGAGAGCCTGTTTTATATATATAACCTGATATTCAGAGATAAGAATGAAGCCAAGCAGGTTGGGATAAAGTCATTCAGAACATAGGGGTAAGGTAGACAGTGTCTAGGTTTTAGAACCACACATACTCTTTGAGGCCAATGGAAGAAAGGTTTATTTGGTCTGGAATTGAAATTTTCTGTAGGGCATAATCTAATTCAACCTATCTGTATAGCTCATTTGAACAACTGAAACATATGGAGCCCAGAATAAGAAAGTGGTCCTTTAATCCTGTACAGATTATTGTAATGCCTGGATACAACCTAGAGTATATTAAGCAGATAATCAAAAAGCACTGGCAAAGTCCTCTGAGGCATGGGAGAAGAAATATGGCACTATTAAACCTTACAATCAGGGAATCCCCTGATACTGTGTCAAACTTTGGGGACACCCAAATCAATAGGCCATGCCCTTGATCATGAGGCTTACTCTTGTGAAGCTTATGTAGGTAGCACAAAGGCATGCCTAAGAGTTACTTCTGGAGGACTTCTGTTGTTGTTCAGATGTGGCCTCAGTCTCTCTAAGCACAACTCTGCAAATGAAATCATTGCCATCCCTGCTATGTGGGACATGACATCCAGCGGTGAAAGTCTCCCTGGCAATGTGAGAGAGGACTCCCAGGGATGAATCCAGACTGGCACCATGGGATCAACAATTACATCCTAACCAAAAGGGGAAAAGAAGTGTAATTAATAAAGTATCTGTGGTAGAGAGAGTTCATATAGAGCCGAGAGGTTACTTTGAAGGTTGCTCTTATGCAAGTTTCAGGTAGACCTTGCTACCTATCATAACCTGCCAACTCCCAACCCAGACCATTCCAGCCAATGTGAAAGAACACCTAGGGCAATATATAAGATTCCACAAGGGTTCCAGGCACTAAAGCAACTTTCCAGAAACCTACAACTTCCAGATGGGTCCCTGGTCCAGATAAGTCCTGAAACCTAGCCCAGCATCTAGGTTTCCATCTCTCTATCCCATATGTTATAGTTTGCCAGCTGCTGGAATGCAACACACCAGAAATGGATTGGCTTTCAATAAAAGGGGATTTATTTAGTTGACATATAGTTCTTCAGAGGAAAGGCAGCTAACTTTCAACTGAGGTTCTTTCTTATGTAGAAAGGCGCAGAGCGATCTCTCCTGGCCTTCTCTCCAGGTCTCTGGGTTCCATCATCTTTCCCCCGGGTGATTCCTTTCTGCATCTCCAAAGGCCTAGGCTGAGCTGCGAATGCAGAGATGAGGTATGCTAAGATGCTTAAGCAGTGCTACATTGAGCGCTCTCATTTAAGCATGAGCCAATTAAATCAAACATATTCACCGCAGCAGGCACGCCTCCTAGCCGAATACAGATGTAATCAACAACAGATGAGGTTCACATGCCATTGGCTCATGGCCACAGCAACAGAACTAGGCACCTTCACCTAGCCAAGTTGACACCTGAATCTAACTACCACACCATATTAGTGACAGATCCTTCCAATGGCAAAAATTTAGAATTGCCATAGCCTGAACTACCCCAAAGAGAGGTATGGAAAGATCAAAGGTGATGGTGGAATTATACATAGAAGATAGGACTTAACAAATGAATATGAATGCTGAATCATTAAATTGATATCTCTTTTAGTCTCCAGTATTTTAGAGCAGCTAGATGTAAAAACCTAGAATGGTGAAACTGTAACCCATGTCAAAGTCTGAAATATGTTCTACACTTAACTGTGGTGCAGTGCTCTGAAATTTATTGCTTTTATATATATATGTTATTGTTCACAAAAAAAAGAAAGAAAAAAAAGTCAATTGTGATGATAAAAAGTATTTAAGCCCTCTATAGCCTCCTATATTCTAGAGCAGGTAGAAGGAAAAATAAAAGAGGATCATATGGTAGCTCATGACAAACTCTATCCTGTAACCACTTTTTGAAGAGTGCTTTGGAAACTATTGCTTTTTTATTTCTTTGCTTTGTATATATGTTATACTATACAATAAAAAAGTTAAAAATAATAATAGTAATCTTTAAAAGCCTCCCTCAAATGCATCTGCCACTAGTTTGTCTGCTCTTTCTTCTTTTCTGCACTCTCACAATTCCCTGAAGTACCATGATTCCTAAGCTTATGGACTTTCTGTCCTAGGAAATTACAAAAGGATAGGGAGGTTGGGGGTTAGGATTGGACAGGGAAAAATCAATATTAAGTTGTGTTCTGATTAGAGAGTGACACCATCTGACTTGAGTTTTAATGGAATTTTTTTGGCTATTTGGATGAGAAAAGACAGGCTACAGGGAGGCAGGGAGGACATGACAGAAGCAAGAAGATGGGAGGCTCCAAAAGGGAATGACCAGGGTGGCAAAAGGGGAGATGGAGAAAGACATCAGATTCTGAATACATTCTGAAGGCAAAGCTCACAGGATTGACTGCCAAGTTAGATGTGGGATATAAAAGAAAGTCAAAGATAACTCAGAAACTTCTGGACTGAATACCTGATGAGTGGAATGGCCATTTACTAAGACGTGAACATTTTATTAAGGGAATTAACATGAAAAGAGTAACAGAAGATCTAGTTTGGACATTTCTTAAAAATCTAAACATACAGAGAAGTGAGGCAGCTAAGTGAAGACACTGAAGTATATGTACAAGTATATGAAGAATAAACAAGTCAGGGGTTCAGGGAACCAAGTCTTCAACACAAAGCTGTTATTTAAAACAAAAGACCAGATGAGATCACCAAGGAAAAAAGAACAGCCACAATAGAAGTTCAAGGGCTGAGCCACAGAACATTCAAAACACAGAAATCAAGGAAATTGAGATATAGAAGTCAACGAGCAAAGAAGAATCTGAGGAGAGTGCTCTGAAGGCCAAGAAAAGAGAATATATTAAAAATGAGGCAGTGACAGAGCTCGTTAAATGCTTCAAGGGGAACACTGAGAACTGATCACTTGATGTAACAGTATAGAGGTAATTAGAAATCTTGTTAATGGCAATGGTGGAGGGATAGGGTGGGGAGTTAAAAATCTATTTAGAATGGATGGAAGAGAGAATGGTAGGAAAGAAATGGAAAAGAGAATACTGACCTTTTCCAGGGAATTCTGCTATAAAGGAAACAGAGTCAAAGCAGTAGTTGAAGAGGCAATGGAGTAAAAAGAAAACTTTTTTTAAAGGAAGTAATAATAGATTGCACTCTGATGGGAACAATCTAAGTAGAAAGAGAAAGACATCAGGAGACAGAGGGAAGAACAGAGGGGTGTCTTGAATGAGTGACATACACACTCATCATTAATGAAGGACACAGGCACAGATGAAAATGTGGTTTTGGAATCTTGTGAAGAAAACGGTAGATGTGTGTGTAGATCCTTGTGGAAGTTCTCTTCTGATTGTTTCTATTTTCCTCACAGAGTAAAAACCAAGAACATCATCTGAGAAAGGATAGAACAGTGGAAACAGAATAAATTCCATAGGAAAATCTGCATGACTGCCAGGCAGCCTTAATAGTCCAATGAGGGTCTGCGGTCACGGATTTACAGTGAAATCAGTCAAAAAGGGGGTGTGTTTTCCAGTTGCATTTAGTCAGGCAGGTGCAGGCACTGAAGAGGTAAAGAGTGGGCTTTAAGTAGAATGGTAGTTTAGAAAGAAGCAAGAGAGGCAAGGGAGTTGAAGATTTATGCAAATGAGTAATTATAATAACCTACAATAGAATCTGAGCTGAGAAAGGAGAGGGAAATGAGGGTAGTGAGAGATGGTAAGACAGCCACAGTGCAGTGGAGATAGGCAACAATGGCATCCAAGAACTAGCAAAGGCAGGGCACAAGACAAGACAGGAGATGATGGTCAGAGCATGGGAACAAGTCCATATTTTTCCATTTCAAAGTGGACTGATAGAAACTTCACTAGAGGCCAGAATTTAAAAAGTGCCCCATTAATCATTTCCTTCTCATTTTTTTTTCATAGCCACATGGACTCAGCATTCTCCACCCAAAGCACTACCATTTCATTTCACTGATACCATGCTCCCTAGTGCACCAATATTCTCCCACCTACTGTCTTCCTCTAGTCACTGGAGCTTCTCAGAGATGAGCTTCTCAAAGATGAAAATTGTTTTGTTTATCGTATTATTCTATGCAGTGCCTATTTCAGTGCTTGACACATGTTCTGCTACTCAATAACGTAGTTATTAAAAGAAAGAAATTCCTTTGCATAAACACCAAGGTTATGATACTGAAAGAGAACCAGGCAGTCATGAGAGAATTCAACTGCAAAAAAGCACATACAGGGATTTCAATATATATAAAATGGCAATTTGGGTTACCTCTTACAATCACACCACAGTTTTGTTTTTCAAAACAACATGAAGTGTAATTAGGAAGATTCTCTAAAATATTTTTCAAAAGTAAATTCCAACTTCACTTCCGTTATCCGAAACCATTCCCACCACATACACGAATTACTAAGAATAATTGCTAAAGACAGACTCACTTTCATTCTATAATTCATTATTTGTTAATAGAAAAAAGTGGGAACAGAAAAGGAGATTCTAACCAACTTAAGACATTCAATCCTTAGTTCTCATGCACACCAGGTGTGGAACCAGTTCCCTAGCTGAGCAAAATAAATAAGGAAAGGGGAAACAGTGAATTAAAAAAAATCTTGACAGGTTCACTATTTATAAGACTTCTCTAAGTCCTTAAAAAGCTAATATACATGTTTGGCTACAGAATATTTTTTGGTTATTGTTTATGGAAGATTTATTAAAGTGTCATGGAATAGTTTTGTTCCAAGGAGCTACTGGTCTAGAACAGTGCTTTATTAATAAGAAGTGTGAATGAGAATCACCTCTGAAGCTTTTTAAAAAATCCATACACCCAGGCCTCTGTCCCAGAGATTCTAATTTAGCAGAATGAGCTGGGTCCTGAATAACCATGTTTTAAAGAGGCTCTATATTCTGAAGCACTCCTGGATAAGAACTGCCAGTCTAGCAGAATGCAAGTCTTCTACTGGTAGCTACTACTTTTCCTTATTTTCAAGTATGTACCAGAAGTCTCCTAAAATGATTTCACCATAATCTGAATTGCTTTCTTAGAGGGATACAATCAAGATAAAATTCTAGTAATAACTGTGCCATTTATATATAATATGCACTCAAAATCACGAAGACAGTACATTTTATTCCTCTAATAAAAGTAATTCACCTATAACTATAAATAAATGAATAATAATATATTATTATAAATAAATGAAGAGTTGGACTTACTCGTTCCATAACTGCATTATGATATGGGAGCTCTTCTTCACTGCAGAGGAAAAACAGTTTATGTGAGATAGCTTTAAACTGAAATCATACAAAACATTTTACTTTTATAATTATATACCTATATATCTATAGAAAAACCATTATCTTACCATCATAAATTACATAAGCTTCCATTCCACTGAGTTCAATATAAAACAATTAGATCTCTGTAACCACAACGTCCCCAATTTTCAAATCTCTAGTCTTGTACTGTCTAATACAGTAGCCACTAGCCACAGGTGACTGTCTAAATTCAAATGTAAATTAAAATAAATTAAAATTAAAAATGCAGTCCCTCAGTCTCACTAGCCACATTTCACATGCACAATGGCCATGTAGCTAGTGCCTACCACACTGAACAGAGTACAGATATAGAACATTTCTATCACTGTGGAAAGCTCTATTGGACAGTGCTGCTCTAAACCAGCGGTCAGCAAACCTTTTCTGCAAAGGGTCTTGCAGTAAATATTTTAAGCTTTGTGGGCCATATCATCTCCATCACAACTACTCAACTCTTTCGCAGTGCAAAGCAGCACAGACAATATGTAAGCTGAGCACAACTGTATTCCCTTAAAACTTTGTTTACAAAACACGTGTAGGGCATTGTGGCCTGCAGATCACAATCTGTCAACCTCTATTCTAGACCATCATTTCTACTTTATGGTTCAAACTATAATCTAGCATATGGAAACAAAATTGCCTCATCTATGAATGGAAAAGAAAACTTAAACTTTCATTCCATGCAATAAGACAAACTTCATTTGTCAAAATGTCATGGGAATGATTTTTTAAACATATACAATAAAAGATCAAATTCACATTTTGTGACATCATCTCTGATATAATATATTCTGACAATCGTATTATCTATCAGTGATAAAATAAAAATGTGCTAACTATAAACAAACTTATGTCCTTTGAGTTGCTATCTCAGTAGCTCTGATGTTTTGGCAATATGTACAAATTCTTGCCTTAGTTTCTCGTAAGACCAAATAGCACTTTTAAAACATGACAGATTAGTATTCAAGACTTCAGTATTTTTAAAGGCACTCTTTGCTACTCTGAAATCCTTAGGTCAACCATTAAGCTGCAGACATGGAACGGTCAAAGTGTGTAATAGCCAGATCTTAGAGAGATACTCCAAATCCCTCATTTCCCAGATAAAGCACTAACATCTCCACTTTCTCACAGAAAATGATGTCTAATATAGAGATGTTCAGCATTATCTAAGCCAAAGGGTTTAAATTTAGATAAGATCTCCAGATCATGCAGAAGAAAAGAGTTGAAGATTGAGAAACCAATTTTCAAGAATAAAAGACAATCTGAAGATTAAATATAGAAAATTTTCAGATTTCATAAATGGATGGCAGAACAAGAAAGCAGTTGATTTCCTCTATGGATTTTCTTGCATTACTTCTCCAGACACAAAACTTTTTATACAGGATTTGCTCGTGCACAACACTGATCTCCAGAGAACTTTTCCTCCTCAAAGCTCTGAGTTGACATACATTAATTTTCACAGCCTTACAAGAAGAAAGGCAAGAGAATGTTACCTTAACAACAGCGACATGCAATGTTCAAAATACACCCGTAAAGTACCACACAAGCATCAAGCACAATGTCTGACACTTTGAAGAAGTTCCATAAATGTTGCTGAATGAATGTACAAATGAAAAAATGGATGCATGCCTACAAGTACATACGTATCTTTACCTTGCCACCTAAACATCCTCAAGTAGAAAAGATTTGGAAGTACCAAATTGGGGAGAGAGCAGCACCTTCCTTAAGGTCAACAAGTACAGCCAAACTGGATGACCAACTGTTTTTCTAAATAATGTTTTATTGGACACAGCCACCCTCACTCATTCACATATTGCCCATAGATGTTTCCACACTACAATGACAGAGTTGATTAGCTGCAACAGAGACGGTGTGGCCCACATAACCTAAAATAGTTATTTTCTCTGCTCCTTACAGAAAATGTTTACCAAACCCTGCTTTAGGGACCAGGGGTTTGTCCTCTAAGAAAAGGGATACCTAAAGTCTGTTTAAAGAAAACAATGTCAGTAGTAGCTATACCTCATAAATAGGAGGGAGAGAGGGAGAAAGAAAAGATGGGGGACAGAGAGAGGGAGAGAGGGAGAGAGAGAGGGAGGGAGGAAGGGAGGGAGGGAGGGAAGAATGGAGAACAAAGAAAAAAGGGAGAAGGAGAGAGAGAGAAACAGAAACATAGTCATCTCTGGAAAGAGAGAGACTAATTGAATATATCTTTTCATCTGTTATTAAACTTCAAAATAGTTACTAACTACAGTATATGTGCCTGTAATTTCTCAATAGTGGGAGGAATATTCTTGTAACTGTGAGACACATTTTAATTTGGAAACTTAAAACTTAACCTGTTAAAATTAGTAAGTTTAATATGTTGACTAAATTTGATGTTTGTTTTTGTAGTAAATGTTATGTAAGTTTAGATTTACTGTGGTTAAAATGTATAGGATGAATAGAAAGGGTCGTTAAGGCCTTTGATCACAACAGGTATTCTTTAAAAACAAAACAAAAACGCCTTTATTCAGGCTCTCATATATTTATATAGTCATAGTAAACTACAAACAGTCTGTTAAATTATTTTATAAATATACACATTTTGATAAAAGTTGAAACTGTGAACCTTGGTATTAATTTTATCTTCTCTATTTTGATATTATTTCCTTCTAATTCTTCTATTAATAATTTGTGACCAAAAAAACATTTATAGTTAAGCATTCTTTGCTGAACAGACTAGCAGTGACTATTCTGATAGAAGTGCTTAAAGTTGAAATGTTAAAAGTCAAAATGTTTAAAGTTCTCTAACTTATTAAACAAGATCTATTTCTCTGTTCTCCAAATATAACTTTATCATAAGCAAAGACCAGGGATAACTCCCTATTTCCAAGTACTAAACAAAGACATTGCTGTGTCAACATCAAGCCAGACTGGTTTGGCAACAACTTTAATATTTATTGAGAAATCTGTTATAAAATCAATTTAGTTCTATATTATATTTCTTAATTATTGTCAAGGCTTCACATATCATTGCAAGTAATGGAACTCCTAAAACTATAGTTAGATATGAACTCAGCAGTCTTCAAAGCAGGCTACAAAAAAAAGCAGTTACTGATTCCTGCTGTACAAATGAGGCATGAAATGGTTAACTTACTAGAAACCAGCAAAACTATAGAAGAACATAAATCTCCCAGAACTGCATGCTTTTTTTACCCTCAGAAAAATGTGAAACAACAAAATAGCTTCTAAGCAAACAAAAAAAAAAACCCAGAACAGAAGGAAAAAGGACTAAGAACTTTTAAGTTACTGCTATGAATGATACAAGAAAATGTTTTCCCCTCAAAATTTAACATTTTATATAAATAAAAATTCCTTGCTTTTTCCTACTTAAAATAAAACTGAGGAAAAAAAAACATTTCAATGAGAATTCAGTTACTCACTAAAGTATGTAGAATCATACAAAGTAGAGATATGAACAGAAGTGTCCAGCCTATGGAAATCTGAGTAAACAATGCCAGGACCAGAACTCACTGATTCACATCATTTGCAGGATGTTTTTAAGACTCAAAATCACTTTAACCATTTTATATGGTGAGGCCTCTATGAACTCTTTATATAAAACACTTAGGGTAAATGGAATTAATTTTGAGAAGCAATAACATGAATACATTTACAACTACAAGGAAGATCAATGGCATTTCTTTTGATTGCTCATTTTTAGGCTGCAACATACTCAAGTTCTAATTGCTAATTACTTTAAAAATACACGTATCTAAAATAAAATGTTTCATAATTATTTTTAAGTACAAACTGTTATTCATTTGCATATAATTCTGCTAAATTATTAATACAACCCATTTATTGCACTTAATAATCTTATCAAAATACAAAGAATATTTTTTGTATTGTGAACTATAGCTCCATTTCAATCAGAGAGTATAAAATTGCCAGAAATTTAATAGCAAAAAAGCAAGTTGCATTACCATTCCTGGAAGCTTATTTACAGCAATTATATTAAAAATAAAGAAAATGTACACAACAGGAAAGCAAAATAATAAAAAAAGAGAGGTTCCAATCTATGCAACTTACTGTAAAAAGCCAAATCTATCTGTGACTTTGTAAACAAGGTAATCAGCATCTTCCCAAGGCTCAATCTCTGCACCTTCTCGTCCCTAAAAGAGTGGACCAAAAAAAGTATTACTGGGAATTTATAAAACTGAATAATCTTTTAAAATAAAAAGACTAAAACACAGGAGCTGTGTTCCCTATTACTAGCAATTAAGAGCTGGAAAGGAAGCATTATCAACTTTACTTAACTTTTCTTCTTTAACTATTTTTGGCAACATAATCATTGTTTTCCAAGTTATGAACTATGGAAGGTACTGTATGTGAGCAACAGCTGACATGAAGCTAAGTCTCAGTCAGACCAGGGTTCCTGTGAGAAGCAGTCTGGGAAAGAGGGAATAATCAAAGGCTAAAAAAGGAAAGCTATTAAAAAAATAAAATACATTTTAAGCAAATGCAATCTCAGAAATATTTAAAGAACTCACCTACAAATAATTAAGTTTTAAAGTTTGTATGCAAATAAAGCTACTGAAGGATGAACTGCCAAACTTCAAATATTAGAGTGATTCTGTCTTAGAAAAAATTCAATCTTGTCTTTTCATCCAAAATTCTCAGAAAAACAGGCAAAACACCTTGTCTTTCTATGTCTTTACTTCTGAGCCATATCAATTTTAAACTATCTTTGCCAGGGTCAAAAATAATCTCAAAGTTATCAAATCCAGTGGACACTCTTCAGTCCTTAGCTAACGGACCTTTCCATGCACTTGTCAGTGACACTAACTCCCTAATTCCCAGATTTGACTCCCCATACAGCCCCACCTGTTCTTTTGGAAGCTTTCTCATGAAAAAAACTGCTGGGTGTCTGCAGATGTTCTGCCCTCATCCCACTCTAGGAACCTCACTTAGCTTGAGGTTTTTAACTGACAATGATTTGGGTAGGAACCCCAAACAATCTATACTAATCTCTCCAGTAGCAACGATTTTGTGGACATATACATCTGAGTATATTTCACAATTGCTCATGTGTTCTCCTGTGATTATGCTGTGGACAAGGATTACTGTAACTCTTCTCCAACACCTAGCACAATGCTTAGTCTGATCACTAAAGGTTAACTGCATGAAAAAAAAATGCATGCATACAAATGATAGTTATATTGGTTTTAAATAAGTTAGGCAGTAAAATAAGTTAATTAGGTTTCATTACACTAAAACTTAATCACAATAATGGGAAACTGTCCCATGTTCCAAATGACAAACTTAGAAACGAACTCTGGGAACATTAACTGTCAAGTTGAGCACTGCCTGTATGCCTCCCTGGAACAGGGTACACAGTTCAGACAGTGCTCCACAATTTCGTGTTCATGCTATTCTCACAAATAATAAAAAATAACACATAAAATTACTTGGAAATAGTATAAATAAATAAGGCATTTCTAAATTACTGATACTAGGAAATATGCAAATTGTTAATAACTGTGATTTTCTAAAGCATCAAAAACCAGATCCCAAACTAACATAAGGATAAAACACTAAGGGAAATTTCACATAAATGTGTAAATTCAAATTTTCAGATTCATGTTAAATTTATAAGTGTACATATAAGTTGTGAATAAAATGTCTATTTAATTCATATACTCACTTACTGAAATATAATATTGAGTACCTAGTATGAGTGAGGAACTGTTCTAGGCATTTAGGATACAACAGTAAACCAAACAAGGGAATTTCTGTTCTCAGATAGTCTACATTCTTGGAAAGAGAGTAGAATAAACCAAATAAATAAATTAGATACTGTTCTATATGCTAATAAGTGCTACAGCAAAAAAATGAAGTAGTGACAGGAGATTCTGAACGGTGTGGCTAAGAAAATAGCATATGGGTAAGACTGGAAAAGGGTGAGGCACTGAGTCATGAGTATATCCAGGGTAAGTGGTTTGGGCAGAAAAAACAGCCAGTGCAAAGGGCCTTAGCCAAGAAGCCAGCCTGGTGTGTTGGAGGAACAGCAAGAGACCAGGTGGCTGGAGCAGAGCTGAAGAGGGAGAGAGAACTGGAAGATGAAGTCAGAGAAAAAAGATGACTTCAATGTTGATGTGAAGTAAACAAACTGCTTCTGTAATTTAAGTGCTCTGAAAAGCAAATCCTTTCTATTTATGCTTTTTCCAACAAAGCAACTCAAAAGAATAAATATGGATACTTACTCTGTCATATTTAGCAACTATTTCAGCTCGTTCCTGGGCAAGTTTGACTGCTACATCTTGGTCTGAATCTGTGGAGAGATCAAATTTAAATGAACTGTTGTCAACACTTATAAAATTAATTAAATATAAAACTATGACGAAACAAATATAAAACAATAAATCAATATTGCCTAAAATAACAAACTAGCAAAATCAAATTAAAAACTTAAGAGAAGTCTCTGCAACTACAACCTTGAATAATAGCAGTTATAATCTTAATATTACAAAAAACATTCAAAAGAAAGTCAAATAATTAACACAGTATTAACTTAGAGCATATGATAAATTTTATCCTTCAAGAATCAGTTCTGGGTCTAATTTCATAGAAATGAATAATGAAATAGAAACTGAAATGGAAACTGCAATACAAATTTTCAGATGAAACCTGTTTGGATTAAAGATGTGAAGAGCATTCAAAAGAAGGCTTTTAAAAATTAAGATAATCTGTCCACAAAACAAACTAGTGCAAGATATATTTCAGGACTTAAAGTATTTTACACAGTGAAAACAACCATGTCTTAAATTTAGCCTTTCACATGCCCTTTATCTAATACCTCGACTACTATACTCATCTCCTAACTGGTATCTGGATGTCCCCTTTCCCCCCTTCCCATTCTTATTATCACCAGTATCTTTAAAAAATACATCTGACAACAAAAGTAGTGATCATAACATGAAATAGTATGGATACGAATACATATCCCAAGCACCATAAATAGAAGTAAAAGACCAATGACAGCCTATAAAAGGCACTTCTGGCAAAAAGAAAAAGACAAGCAATTATGGTCCAGAAAACTGGGCAAAGATCATAAGCGAGAAATTCATAAGAGTTAACAACAGCAGTAGCAACTTTATCTATGTTCTTCCTGAGTGTCTGGCAGATTATAACAACATTTTAAATATGCCAGGCAGGAGAGACCATGCTAAGCATCTTTCAAGCATTATCACATTAATTCTCACAACACTCTCAGGGTAGGTATTGTTACTAATACTATTACACAGATGGGGGGGAAATAAGGTTTAGAGATTTTAAGCAAGATTTTACACAACCTATCCAAGATTACAAAGCTAGTAAATAGCAGAGCTAGGATTCAAATCCAGGCAGTCTTGATTCCATAGCCCATAATGTTAACTACTTTATACATACTTTCTAAGAATATGAAAAAGGACTTCTAGTTAAACTCACATCCTTTCCTCCCAATACCTCACTAAAATTACATATAGGGGTGCTTTAAAAAAGGCAGAAATCAACAAGAACAAGGGGAGAGCCAGAGACAAAGAAAAAACTTTGAAAGTTGGCAAGATTTAGACTAGAGAAAGCTTATCAGAGAAAGTTACTAAGTATGAATTTGTACAGTCAAATATGATGGATGAGTACTTTCTTCAAATGTATTTTATACCAGTGCTTTACTCCTGCTACTGGTCCTACAGAAGTCTTAACTATATTTCCAACTTAAGAGACAACAACAAAAAAGTTTAAAAGTGTAAAGGCAAGAACCAAAAATCAGATGGAATTGGGAACTGATGGTGGAAAGTATCCCAGAAAAACTTCATGGTGGCAAACTTTATACAGATCATCCTCATTCTAGAGATTGCAGGAAAGATAAAACCTAAGAATATAATGGTCTTAAGAAGCTAAATGGAATTGTATCCTAATTTTATCAAGTAAAATATGATGCACTTTTAACACGATCAGAACTGACTCAATGAAATAAATGAGAGTTCCAAATTTTAAATTCTCTTAGAATTATCTCTTATTCTTATATTTCCTCAAAGGCAGAAAATTTTATAATACTAATGAAATATATCCCCCCAAAAAGAGTGGATTTAAAGTCAAACTAATTTGATAAACTATATCCCAACCTACCTCTTTGAAGAGACTAAATGGGAAATGTCAATCTTTCACAACTCTGAGTTTAGAGAATTATTTAATAATTTGCACTGTGAGGCAACCACCTATAAAGTAAGAACCAGTATCCTTACGCAACTCACTATGGTTAAATCAAGTTTCATACAGTCTAATATGTAGTTGAGAAGCTTATTAATAATTATGCTAGAATATCTGCTTTGATTTCGTTCCAATTGCTTATTTAAAAATTCCATTAGCAGAACAAAGAGTCTGCCCTAAAATACCCACTGATCACATTAACCAATATCAACAGCTGTCTGTATACATGAGCATATACAAAATTCCAGGGACCTACTGAACAGTAATAGCTCTATTAGTTGGTACGAACATCATGTATCAATATGAAAAAACAATCTAATCATGACAGTATCCCATCAATTCACACTACATCTCCTTGCATGATAAATCCATAATTAATAAAAATTTGTTTGGAAAAATTGTGTTTAAAATTTAATACCCTTGTTGTCAAAGTATTATGGTAATTAAAGAGTAACTCAATATAGCTCTTATTTGTAGCTAAGAGAAAAGTGTTTACCATTAAATATCAAATCATGCGCAGAAATGTATGGATCAACTAGTTTATGGATCAACTCTCAGCCCTCTTACTTTTCCAGTATCTTAGTTTAAAAACAAAATAAAACAAAACAATTACATTTCCAGGTCAAATTTTTTTATTTGACTTTACATCTGATATAATAAGAGTTTCTAAACAAGAGGCACATTGGGGGGCCATGGTGGCTCAGCAGTCAAAGTTCTCGCCTGCCATGCCAGAGACCCAGGTTCGATTCCTGGTGCCTGCCCATGAAAAAACAACAACAAAAACAAAAAAACAGAGGCATTATTTTCAAACAGTAAGGATCAGAACATACTTGTATCAATACACAAGAATACAGAAAAACATCTCTGGACACAAATCCATGGGAGAAAATGGCAACTGTAGAACTTTAAGAAGCATTTTAAAAATTGACAACTATAACATTTTAAGAACCTATAATTCAATTTACATCCCCAAGAACTTATAAGAATCTACTATATTTGTGTAAAGCAGTAAGTCCTTTTAAAGCAGTATATTACAGTTACTAAGTTAATATCAAGTTGTGATGAACAATTCATACAAAATCTAATTTTAAATTCAAGTCAATAAAACAAAATTGATGGTAGACCATTTTCCCTAGTGTATATTATGACAGATGAATGTTCAATATATGTAAATAAAATATTTTAATTTTATAAATACTTTGCCCCTTATGTGAAAATTAATCTGGCCTTGGGAATTAACAACATCTTCAGTCCTCATAGACTAAACCTATCTATTCTAAAATCTCTTTGTTATTTTATAGTTCATGAGTGTTGGGAATTGAATCATGTCCCACACAAAATACACACTCATGTCCCAACCCCCATCTTACGAGTGTGAACCCATTTGTAAATACGACCTTTGACGATAGTATTAGTTAGGGTGTACCCGTGAACCCATTTGTAAATACGACCTTTGATGATGGTATTAGTTAGGGTGTACCCAAACTGAATGAGCGTATTAACCTACTATGACTGAAGTCCTTATAAGCAAAGGAAACTGGACATGGGAAAAGCCATGGGAGAAACCAGAAGCTGAAAGTCAGTGGAACCAGAAAAGAGAAAGGAAGACACCACCATGTGCCTTGCCATCTCATGGGAAAGCCAAGGACGAAGGACGTCCAGAGCCAGCCCCAGAACACTATACATAGTAGTCTTTGGAGAGAAGGCATAGCCTTGCTTATACCTTGATTTTGGACTTCCAGTATCAAAACCCTGAGCCAACAGAGTCCCACTGTTTAAACCAACTCACTGTACAGCATTTGTTTTAATATCCAGAAAACCAAAACAATGAACATGCCAAGTGTTACACGTACCTCACATAACTGAAACAAAGAAAAAGAGAAGGAAGATCTACTTTAAACTATTTGTGAAAGAAGTACAAGAAAGAAAAAATTTGAGATGTATTCTGTCTTTTTCTAAGGAGATAAAAGAACCTACTGTTGTTACACAGACTTTAGATATTCAAACAAAGATGATATTTGTTGAGGGTAAAACGCGGCTTTCTGGCTAGATCCCAAGTATGACCCACACCAGCCTACACCCAGCATTCCATCTCACAACAAGCAGGGCCTTTAAACGGCAGCTCCATAGTATAACTTAATCTCGTGCTTCAAAATTAGGCACATTCTTAGTATTTTTTTTCTTTCTTTCTTTTTTTAATTTAAAAATTGTTTTCAAACATAACAACATACAAACATGAACATTCACATTCTTAATAAGGTTTGTCATGGAGCAACAAGGAAAGATTTTATTTAAAGCATTAAGTGAAAACATGACTAAACATATGTCATATTTCAACATAATGTTCAATTATAATTTTAATGTGAAAATTTTTATTTTACATTTTTAATGTTTGTGACACTGTAAGCAAACACATGCTAAAGTATGGCTCTGAATTCTGACACACATAAAACTAAAACAAATGTTCCATAACACAATATATGCAACTATTGTAAGATAACATTCAGAAATTTTCTATTGGATTCTATTTATTATTTTTTTCTTCCCTTCATTGCTTTTCTTTCTTTCTTTTAAATGGGTAGGGATCAATTTGGAGACCACTTTGCATAAGAGAAATGTGGGACACATGCTGATGAATGCTGTTTACACTAAAGTGGACACCAACAAATTAAATCTGTGCTCAGCTTAAGACAGTTTTAACATCTAACACCAGCAAAAAATCTCAGAAATTTAAGACAGAGGGAAAAGCCAGGCCATATACCAAGGAATAAGAACAAACCAGCTGACATTATCTTCAATTAGAAGATAATGAAGTACTATGTTCACAGATTTAAGAAAAAATTCTAATGAACTTAGATTTCTATACCAAGTCACACTAACAAATATGCATGAGGAAAAAAATTAGAAAAAAACATTTATAGATAATACAAGGTGTGGTGGGCTGAATAATGCCGCCCCTTCCCCCCCCATACACACACACACATGCCCCATCCCCCCAAAAATATGTCCATATCCTAATCCCCAGAACCTGTGAACCTGCCATGGCAAAAAGGTCTTTCCAGATGTTATTACATTAAGGATCTTGAGATGGGGAGATTATCCTGGGTTACCTGGGTAGGACCAAGGGGTTCATTATATAAAGGGAAGCAAGAAGGTCAAAGGAGAAAGTAGTAGACAGGAGGGAGGTATTATGAGCCAAGGAATGAAGGCAGCTCCAGAAACAAGGAAACAGATTCTCTCCTTGAGCTTACAGAAGGAGCCAACACTGTCAACACTCTGATCAACACCCAGTGAAACTGACTTAACTTCTGGCCTTCAGAATTGTAAGAGAGTAAGTGTTCTAGTTTGCTAGCTACTGGAATGCAATATACCAGAAATGGAACAGCTTTTAAAAAGGGGAATTTAATAAGTTGCTAGTTTACAGTTTTAAGGCTGAGAAAATGTATCAATTAAAACAAGTCTATCGAAATGTCCAATCAAAGGCATCCAGGGAAAGATACCTTGGTTCAAGAAGGTCGATAAAGTTCAGGGTCTCTCTCTAAAGTGAGAAGGCACATGGCAAATACGGTCAGGGCTTCTCTCTCAGCTGGAAGAGCACATGGTGAACACAGCATCATCTGCTAGGTTTCTCTCCTGGCTTCCAGTTTTATGAAGCTCCTGGGAGGTGTTTTCCTTCTTCATCTCCAAAGGTCACTGGCTCATGGACTCTCTGCTTCATAATGCTGCAGCATTCTCTGCTCTCTCCGAATCTCTCTCATTCTCCAAAATATTTCCTCTTTTATAGGACTTCAGAAACTAATCAAGACCCATGCAAATGGGTGGAGACACACCTCCAGCTAATCCAGTTTAGCAGCCACTCTTGATTAAATCATATCTCCAGGGAGATGATCTGATTACAGTTTGAAACATACAATACTGAATTAGAAGAAACGGCTAATCTTCTATGGGATTAGAAGAAATGGCTGTCTTTACAAAATGGGATTAGGATTAAAACATGGCTTTTCTAGAGTATATAGATCCTTTCAAACCAGCACAGTAAGTTTGTCTTGCTTTAATCCAAGAAGTTTATGGTCATTTGTTTTAGCAATTGGAAACTAATATTCAAGGATTCAAAGTGTACTGCCTATAGAATGTTTCTTTTAAAAATAACTTGAGAATACACTACAGAAAAGCAAATAAATGACAAATGAATCTTATTAATACTACAGAAAAGTTTATGTACAAAAGACACTAAAAGCCAGGGGAGGGGAGATGTATTAGAAACCTGTGCAAAATACAGAACAAAAAAGTCATTGCCCAAATATGACAAAGAAGCAGGACTGTGAACTGTAAATGAGAAAAGTGAATTCATTTGGCCTTGACACTTTCAATGTGAAGATTATATTTCCTTTTCTACATATCTCATCACAATATCATCTAAGAGTTATACTGATTTTTAATGTTCAGAATCAACTATAGACAGAGTTAAAAAATGAACTCAGATCTATACACATCTGGCCGATACTCCAAACCTAAGCCCTCTGTTCTACCAATGTTACCTATAAAAAATATTCCCCACATTCTACAGGAAGCCACACGTATGCATGCACACACACACACACACACACACACACACACACACACACACACACACATATTACTTTGCCTTTCAAAAACTAGAATCATTCTATAAATAATTCTATACCTAACTAATTTCCACTTAAAAGTACACCTTGGATGGTGCATGCCAGCACCCACGGATCCACCCAGAGTGGGCAGTAAAGGCTCAGTAACCAGTTCTGGGGGGTGGGAGAGGGTAGAGGTGGGGCCCTGATTTGTAGCACCTTCAATTTCTAGGCTGTGAATACTCTCCATAGGGGCCAATTCCAGCTACATGAAGGCATTGAACGCTGAGTTCAGGCTGGCTCCAGCACAGCAGTGGATCTATTTCAATCTTTTTAACAGCTGTAAAGTATCCTAATGTATTAACATGACAAAATGTATTCTTCAGCCTGTACTCTCCTGAAATTTAAACTAGGATAGACTGAGAGTGAATCAATTTGTAATGGGAGTTAAAGATGAAACGTTATGAAGTAAAGAGCTTAACAGGCAATAATGACCACCAGTAAGCAAATAGAAAGCAGCTGATAGAGAGAGGAGATATGCAGAGAGAAGTAAGTCACCATCAGTGAGACGGTGCCAAGAAAAAGAGACAGAAAGAAGGGCCCATCCCTAAAGCTGCTTCACACTTCAGTTCCTGATGGCTCTCATTTCCAATTCAATGTATTCATATAGGAAACACTCGTTTTCTCTGAAATAATTTGAGTAAGTTATTCAGGTCTATAACTCAAGCTCCTTAATTCCATCTTATTTTTCAACAAAAAGAGGCTCTAATGGTACCTCTAAGTAATGGTTTCAGTTATTTGTGATCACATCCTCAGTGTCTCATGGACCAAGATTTATCAGGAATAAAGATCATTATAAATTAAAGATCTTAATAGATAGCTAGGGTCTATAGTCAACAGTAACAGTGTAATACATTTCCACTGAATGTAACAAAGGTATTAAAGCAACATCAAATATCAACAGGCAGGGTGCCTAGGTGAGTGGGATGGATTCTTTGTAGAAGAAAAGGATATATCTTCATACAGCTTATGGTGGTGAAGACATATCTATTTACTTAAGTTTGACTGTATGGTGTATGAATAAAACTGCTCAAAAATGACAGAGAAAAACAGGTGCTAGAGAAAATGTGGAGAAAAAACTGAGGGGTGCAGTGTGGTGATTGCACAGGAGGCTAGGGGTGGGGTTACCATAAGATCCTGAAACCCTGTGGCTCCGTATACACCTGAAGGAACTGGGTATGGGGACAAGAATGGACATTTGCACACTGCTGTTCATGGTGGCAGTATTCCACAATGATTCACAATTGATGGAGTTAGCTTAAGGGTACAACCACTGAGGGAAGGAAAGGGGAACCCTTCCTTACAATTCCATACAATGAACTACTGATCAACTGAAAAAAAGGAATGAAGTTCTGAGGCCTACATGTGAATGAACTTAAGGGCTATATGTTTAATGAAATGTCAAAAACAAAAAGACGAAGAAAGACAAATACTATCTGCGTCACTCACATGGAGTAAATATAATATAAAAACTTGGTGAACTGAAGTCAGGAGCATGGGTTATCAGGTTGGGGCCTATTGTAAAGGGTCCTAGACTGTAAGCTTTTACAGCAGTCACATATATTCAGGAGTTGTAACTGTTATTTTTAAATTCTGAGATACTGAATAACCTGGTCATTCGCAGAAACTTCAGTTATTTATGTGACGCATGAGACTCAGAGTTAGAGCTCTGAAGCTATGAAAGTAAGCACTACCCCACATAGGAACTGTTTAAAAAGTTGGAAAAGGGACCATTCCTCAACTAGGGAAGCTGATCTGGATAGGACTAAAGTAGAATAGAATACAGGGTAAAGGATGATATTATCCATATTTTAAAACTTCAATTTCTGTGTGAAATCAAAGGGAGAGATGTTTATTTGGTGCAAAATGTATATTTTGGGTAGCACATTACCTAATTTAACTTGCATGGTCAGTTTAGGCGAACACATATATACATGTAATCTTGAATAGGGAGTGAGATCTTGTTGGTTTGTCCAGGTTAGTATGATGCTGTGTTAGCAAGGATTCTCTAGAGAACAAAACAAAAAGGAGAGATCTATAAACATGAGATTTATAACAGTGTCTCATGTAATCATTTGGAATGGAAAAGTCCAAAATCCATAGGGCAGGATATGAAGCTGGCAGCTCTGATAAAGTCTGGATGAACTCCACAGGAGAGGCTCACTGGCTGAAGAAGCAGTGAAAGTTTCTCTTCGTCCCTAAAAGCCTTCAACTAATTGGATTATCTCAGTGTGGGAGGTATTCCTTAGTTGACTGAGGATGTAATCAGCCACAGATGCAATCAGCTGACTGATGATTTAATCAGCCAGCACGAAATATCCTTGAAGCAATGGTCAGGACATACTTCCCTGACCAGACAACTGGGCATAATCATTTGGCCAAGTTGACACCAGATGCTCTGACATATCCCAGAGTAATATGAGCAGTGAATAAAGAAGTATTTCAAACTACCCTTGGGGAACTGGGGAGGAAGGAGGAAATATTCAACTTTCTCACGTGGAGAATTCCTGATAATCCTGTAAGCAGTGGAAACAACCAAATCAACAGGCCAACCCCTTGATCTTGGGGTTCGCCCCTATGAAACATTCCTGAAAGGACAGGCTCAGCCTACTTTTAATTAGGCCTAAGAGTCACCCCCAGAGAACTTCTTTTGTTGCTTAGATTGGCTTCTCTCTCTAAGCCAACTCGGCAGGCAAACTCACTGCCTTCCCCCTTCCCTACATGAGATATGACTTCCAGGGGTGAAAATATACCTGGCAACCTGGAACAGAACTCCCAGGATGAGCTGGGACCCGGAATCATGGGTTTGAGAGAGGCTTTTTGACAAAAGGGAAAGAGAGAAATGAGACAAAATAAAGTTTCAGTGGCTGAGAGATTACAAACAGAGTTGAGAGGTTATTCTGAAGGTTATTCTTATGCATTATACAGGTATCCCTTTTTAGTTTATGGTGCACTGGAGGGGCTGGAGGGAAGTACCTGAAACTGTTGTGCTGTATTCCGGTAGCCTTGATTCTTGAAGATGACTGAATAACAATATGGCTTTTACAATGTGATTGTGTGATTGTGAAAACTTTATGTCTGATGCCCGTTTTATTCAGGGTATGGCTAGATGAGTAAAAAAAATGGATAAAAATGAATAAATAACAGGGGGAAGGGTAAAGTAAATTTTACTGGGTAGACTGAAATACTTGTGGTCAATGAGAGGGACGGTTAAGGAGTATGGTATGTATGAGGTTTTTTCTTTTTTCTTTTTATTTCTTTTCCTGGAGCAATGCAAATGTTCTAAAAATGATCATGGTGATAAATACACAAATATGTGATGATACTGTGAACCACTGATTGTACATAATATATGGACTGCATGTGTGAAAATTTGTCAACAAAAATATTTTTTAAAAAAGATCTTCAGGAGGAGGGGCCAAGATGGCGGCTTAGTAAGGTATGTGCGTCTTAGTTCCTCCTCCAGAGCAACTACTAGGTGAACAGACACAGTGCAGAACAGCTGCCGGGCCACGGAAGGGAATGGACACACAGCGTACCCCAGTCTGGGCTGGCTAGACTGACTGCAAGACTCTGCTGCGGTGAGATCCCCGAGCGGCTCGCGATTCCCCGAGGAGCAGCAGCTGGCGGCCGGAGCACCTCCCTCCCTCCTTCCTGGGCCGGCTGAGAGTCTCGGAGAGGCAAGTTTCCCAAGCCGCGGCAGCCAGCGCCGCTCTTTTGCGGGCAGCTTCCTGGACCAGTTACAAGTCTCAGATCTGAGGGCTACCCAAGCCGCGGTGGCCGGCAACCGGCGCCCCTCCCCCGCGGGCGGCTTCCTCGTCTGGTGGCGAATTCCCCAGGCCGCAGCAGACGGCGACCGACGCCCCACCCCGTGGGTGGCTTCCTGGTCCGGTGGCGAGTTTCCCGGGCCTCTGAGGCCGGTGACCAACACCCCTCCAGGGAGAGGACGGAATTTCCGACAGCGGCAGGGACTGGGTCCAACCAAACACCAAAGGGGAATTAATAAAGGAGCCACAGGGTCCCCTCAAGCCGCGGCGGCTGACGCCCCCACCATGCGTGGCCCCCTGGACCAACTGAGAGAATTGGATCGGAAATCCCCAGGCCGCGGAGAACGGTGACCGGGGGGATCCCTTCCAAACACGTGAGACAAACGTGTACCACGAGCGCCACCTACTGGGCAGGATAAGAAAAACAGAACCCAGAGATTTCACAGAAAAATCTTACAACCTTGTTGGGTCTGACACCCAGGGAAATCTGACTAAATGCCCAGACGCCAGCAGAAGATAACGGTCCACGCTCAGAAGATTGAGAATATGGCCCAGTCAAACGAACAAACCAATAGTTCAAATGAGATACAGGAGTTGAGACAACTAATGCTGAATATACGAACAGAAATGGAAAACCTCTTCAAAAATGAAATCGATAAATTGAGGGAGGACATGAAGAAGACATGGGCTGAACAAAAAGAAGAAACAGAAAAACTGAAAAAACAAATCACAGAACTTATGGAAGTGAAGGAAAAAGTAGAAAAGATGGAAAAAACAATGGATACCTACAATGATAGATTTAAAGAGACAGAAGATAGAATTAGTGATTTGGAGGATGGAACATCTGAATTCCAAAAAGAAACAGAAACTATAGGGAAAAGAATGGAAAAATTTGAACAGGGTATCAGGGAACTCAAGGACAATATGAACCGCACAAATATACGTGTTGTGGGTGTCCCAGAAGGAGAAGAGAAGGGAAAAGGAGGAGAAAAACTAATGGAAGAAATTATCAATGAAAATTTCCCAACTCTTATGAAAGATCTAAAATTACAGATCCAAGAAGTGCAGCGCACCCCAAAGAGAATAGACCCAAATAGGCGTTCTCCAAGACACTTACTAGGTAGAATGTCAGAGGTCAAAGAGAAAGAGAGGATCTTGAAAGCAGCAAGAGAAAAACAATCCATCACATACAAGGGAAACCCAATAAGACTATGTGTAGATTTCTCAGCAGAAACCATGGAAGCTCGAAGACAGTGGGATGATATATTTAAATTACCAAAAGAGAAAAACTGCCAACCAAGACTCCTATATCCAGCAAAATTGTCCTTCAAAAATGAGGGAGAAATTAAAACATTCTCAGACAAAAAGTCACTCAGAGAATTTGTGAACAACAGACCAGCTCTGCAAGAAATACTAAAGGGAGCACTAGAGTCAGATACAAAAAGACAGAAGAGAGGGGTATGGAGAAGAGTGTAGAAAGAAGGAAAATCAGATATGATATATATAATACAAAAGGCAAAATGTTAGAGGAAAATATTATCCAAACAGTAATAACACTAAATGTTAATGGACTGAATTCCCCAATCAAAAGACATAGACTGGCAGAATGGATTAAAAAACAGGATCCTTCTATATGCTGTCTACAGGAAACACATCTTAGACCCAAAGATAAACACAGGTTGAAAGTGAAAGGTTGGGAAAAGATATTTCATGCAAATAACAACCAGAAAAGAGCAGGAGTGGCTATACTAATATCCAACAAATTAGACATCAAATGTAAAACAGCTAAAAGAGACAAAGAAGGACACTATATACTAATGAAAGGAAAAATTACACAAGAAGACATAACAATCATATATATTTACGCACCGAACCAGAATGCCCCAAAATACGTGAGGAATACACTGCAAACACTGAAAAGGGAAATAGACTCACATACCATAATAGTTGGAGACTTCAATTCACCACTCTCATCAATGGACAGAACATCTAGACAGAGGATCAATAAAGAAATAGAGAATCTGAATATTACTATAAATGAGCTAGACTTAACAGACATTTATAGGACATTACATCCCACAACAGCAGGATACACCTTTTTCTCAAGTGCTCATGGATCATTCTCAAAGATAGACCATATGCTGGGTCACAAAGCAAGTCTTAACAAATTTAAAAAGATTGAAATCACACACAACACTTTCTCGGATCATAAAGGAATGAAGTTGGAATCAATAATAGGCAGAGTGCCAGAAAATTCACAAATACATGGAGGCTCAACAACACACTCCTAAACAACGAGTGGGTCAAAGAAGAAATTGCAAGAGAAATTAGCAAATACCTCGAGGCGAATGAAAATGAAAACACAACATATCAAAACTTATGGGACGCAGCAAAGGCAGTGCTAAGAGGGAAATTTATTGCCCTAAATGCCTATATCAGAAAAGAAGAAAAGGCAAAAATGCAGGAATTAACTGTCCACTTGGAAGAACTGGAGAAAGAACAGCAAACTAATCCCAAAGCAAGCAAAAGGAAAGAAATAACAAAGATTAGAGCAGAAATAAATGAAATTGAAAACATGAAAACAATAGAGAAAATCAATAAGACCAGAAGTTGGTTCTATGAGAAAATCAATAAGATTGATGGGCCCTTAGCAAGACTGACAAAAAGAAGGAGAGGATGCAAATAAATAAGATCAGAAATGGAAGAGGAGACATAACTACTGACCTCACAGAAATAAAGGAGGTAATAACAGGATACTATGAACACCTTTACGTTAATAAATACAACAATTTAGATGAAATGGACGGGTTCCTGGAAAGACATGAACAACCAACTTTGACTCAAGAAGAAATAGATGACCTCAACAAACCAATCACAAGTAAAGAAACTGAATTAGTCATTCAAAAGCTTCCTAAAAAGAAAAGTCCAGGACCAGACGGCTTCACATCTGAATTCTATCAAACATTCCAGAAAGAATTAGTACCAACTCTCCTCAAACTCTTCAAAAAAATCGTAGTGGAGGGAAAACTACCTAATTCATTCTATGAAGCCAACATCACCCTCATACCAAAACCAGGCAAAGATATTACAAGAAAAGAAAACTACAGGCCAATCTCTCTAATGAATATAGATGCAAAAATCCTCAATAAAATTCTAGCAAATCGTATCCAACAACACATTAAGAGAATTATACATCATGACCACGTAGGATTCATTCCAGGTATGCAAGGATGGTTCAACATAAGAAAATCAATTAATGTAATACACCATAACAACAAATCAAAGCAGAAAAATCACATGATCATCTCAATTGATGCAGAGAAGGCATTTGACAAGATTCAACATCCTTTCCTGCTGAAAACACTTCAAAAGATAGGAATACAAGGGAACTTCCTTAAAATGATAGAGGGAATATATGAAAAACCCACAGCTAATATCATCCTCAATGGGGAAAAATTGAAAACTTCCCCCTAAGATCAGGAACAAGACAAGGATGTCCACTATCACCACTATTATTCAACATTGTGTTGGAGGTTCTAGCCAGAGCAATTAGACAAGAAAAAGAAATACAAGGCATCAAAATTGGAAAGGAAGAAGTAAAACTATCACTGTTTGCAGACGATATGATACTATACGTTGAAAACCCGGAAAAATCCACAACAAAACTACTAGAGCTAATAAATGAGTACAGCAAAGTAGCAGGTTACAAGATCAACATTCAAAAATCTGTAGCATTTCTCTACACTAGTAATGAACAAGCTGAGGGGGAAATCAAGAAACGAATCCCATTTACAATGGCAACTAAAAGAATGAAATACCTAGGAATAAATTTAACTAAAGAGACAAAAAACCTATACAAAGAAAACTACAAAAAACTGTTAAAAGAAATCACAGAAGACCTAAATAGATGGAAGGGCATACCGTGTTCATGGACTGGAAGACTAAATATAGTTAAGATGTCAATCCTACCTAAATTGACTTACAGATTCAATGCAATACCAATCAAAATCCCAACAACTTATTTTTCAGAAACAGAAAAACCAATAAGCAAATTTATCTGGAAGGGCAGGGTGCCCCGAATTGCTAAAAACATCTTGAGGAAAAAAAACGAAGCTGGAGATCTTTCACTGCCTGACTTTAAGGCATATTATGAAGCCACAGTGGTCAAAACAGCATGGTATTGGCATAAAGATAGATACATCGACCAATGGAATCGAATAGAGCGCTCAGATATAGACCCTCTCATCTATGGACATTTGATCTTTGATAAGGCAGTCAAGCCAACTCACCTGGGACAGAACAGTCTCTTCAATAAATGGTGCCTAGAGAACTGGATATCCATATGCAAAAGAATGAAAGAAGACCCATATCTCACACCCTATACAAAAGTTAACTCAAAATGGATCAAAGATCTAAACATTAGGTTTAAGACCATAAAACAGTTAGAGGAAAATGTAGGGAGATATCTTATGAATCTTACAATTGGAGGCGGTTTTATGGACCTTAAACCTAAAGCAAGAGCACTGAAGAAGGAAATAAATAAATGGGGACTCCTCAAAATTAAACACTTTTGTGCATCAAAGAACTTCATCAAGAAAGTAGAAAGACAGCCTACACAATGGGAGACAATATTTGGAAACGACATATCAGATAAAGGTCTAGTATCCAGAATTTATAAAGAGATTGTTCAACTCAACAACAAAAAGACAGGCAACCCAATTACAAAATGGGAAAAAGACTTGAACAGACACCTCTCAGAAGAGGAAATACAAATGGCCAAAAGGCACATGAAGAGATGCTCAATGTCCCTGGCCATTAGAGAAATGCAAATCAAAACCACAATGAGATATCATCTCACACCCACCAGAATGGCCATTATCAACAAAACAGAAAATGACAAGTGCTGGAGAGGATGCCGTGAAAGAGGCACACTTATCCACTGTTGGTGGGAATGTCAAATGGTGCAACCACTGTGGAAGGCAGTTTGGCGGTTCCTCAAAAAGCTGAATATAGAATTGCCATACGACCCAGCAATACCATTGCTGGGAATCTACTCAAAGGAATTAAGGGCAAAAACTCAAACGGACATTTGCACACCAATGTTTATAGCAGCGTTATTTACAATTGCAAAGAGATGGAAACAGCCAAAATGTCCATCAACAGACGAGTGGCTAAACAAACTGTGGTATATACATACGATGGAATATTATGCAGCTCTAAGACAGGATAAACTTATGAAGCATGTAATAACATGGATGGACCTAGAGAACATTATGCTGAGTGAGTCTAGCCAAAAACTAAAAGACAAATACTGTATGGTCCCAATGATGTGAATCGACATTCGAGAATAAACTTGGAATATGTCATTGGTAACAGAGTCCAGCAGGAGTTAGAAACAGGGTAAGATAATGGGTAATTGGAGCTGAAGGGATACAGACTGCGCAACAGGACTAGATACAAAAACTCAAAAATGGACAGCACAATAATACCTAATTGTAAAGTAATCATGTTAAAACACTGAATGAAGCTGCATCCGAGCTATAGGTTTTTGTTTTGTTTTGTTTTGTTTTACTATTATTACTTTTATTTTTTTGTCTATATTAACATTCTATATCTTTTTCGGCTGTGTTGCTAGTTCTTCTAAACCGATGCAAATGTACTAAGAAACGATGATCATGCATCTATGTGATGATGTTAAGAATTACTGATTGCATATGTAGAATGGTATGATTTCTAAATGTTGGGTTAATTTCTTTTTTTCCATTAATTAATAAAAAAAAAAAAAAGATCTTCATAGGCACCATAGCTAAAAACTTCAACTTTTTGCCACGTTCTAGATCCAAGGCCACAAGGAGTACTCAGAGAAGGAATAAGGATATCAACACCAAAATATAACTAAAAACAAACCATCAAATAAAGTAAGGGAAGGTGCACTAGAAACAAGATAACCTAAAATATTTTGATGGTCATTCTCTGCGAGATGTAACTAAATATAAACATCTAAAATTTATATATAGCTTTGTGCCCCAACCCAAATCGCTTATTCTGAAATAGCACCTCATCCTAAGATATCCTAAATCAAAAGCAAAGGGATATCCTCTATAACCCACTCCCCATACTCCCTTGCACTCCCAGCCCCGTTCCATTCCCAACTCTCATGACTCACTGATTCCATTCCGAACAAAAATTTACAAGCTCAAAAGCCCATTTATCTTCTCTCTCTCTCTTCCTTCCCCAGCTAAGTATCATAATCTCAGAAAAATTATTTGGCCTTCTTTCTCATGTTCACTTGGGAACAACAACGATGAAAAATCTTGACCATAGCTGCAACTGTAAAAATAGAACAAATAATTATGATGAAGGAAAATGCCAAAAGTCAGATATATGAAAGAACCAACGCCATAAACTCTGAAAATCCTCAGAAATGCCCAGATTTCCTCTTCGAACAAGCCACCTAAGTATCCAAATACATCTTTGTATCCCTCTAGTTTAATATACATTTGTCTTGATAGAAAAAAAAGTGTTCAAAATAAGTAAACCCAAATGCTCTATAATTTTAGTTTTATTTTCATTATCAGTATAAATATAATTTATACTTTTCATTCAAAATATATCTATTTTATCACTGATATAATTATATAGGCATTTCTATTATATTATGCTTTAAATAAATAGTTTTTAAATTTTCTGTTAAATTTGTTTAACACATTCCTACAAACCAATTATTACTGAAAAGCCCAACTGCCAATCAAGGCATTGAGTAGGGTTGGGGAGAGATGCGACTAAGTTCTACGGGCTTGGTCACTCTCCCTACTCCCACCCTCACAGTGACCCAAAAGACCTCTGCAAACTTCTACACAGACAGAGGAAGTCAGTTCTATCTACCTGCCTCCTTTTGTAAGCATATGTGTAAAGCTACTGCTCAAACGAGCTCCTTTCCAACCATCTTCTCAAATGAAGCCTCAGCCTCCCTTTCACATAATCCCCACAAGTCTCCATGTCTTTCCCTTCCTTTTGCATATAAAAAGATCCAGCATTTTGTAATTGATAAATTGGCATTTATTTTTAAGGTCCTTAAAAACAGGACACGTGTCCAATATTTTAAATATCACACCATAAGGACAGTTAATATTTCTGTAAGTAATAAAATATTTTAACAACAATAATTAGTAATGCCCTAGAAATAATTGCTGACAAGATTCATTATAATAGAGAGGATAATTTTTTTCTCTCAAATTTACTCATAGCACTGCAGGCTGCTTTTATATACTCTGCCTTACCACTGCCCACTGCCATGAAAGTAGAACTGGCCACTGCTTCTTTTACTCTGCCATATGCTTCCATTCTAGGACCTGTAACATTTCACTGAACATATTTCAATGTTCCATTAAGCCGTAGGCTCCAGGAACAAAAGAAAATGCCTCATTCTTCTTGGTATCTCTACTGTCCATCTGTCACAATGCCCAGCACATGGTAGGTGCTAAATAAATATTTTCTAAGAGTAAAAAATTCCTAAAAAGTAATTACTAAAAGTGAACTCAACTAATACTTAATACAGTCATTATTTTTAATGCACTTTTATTGTGATATATTCACAAACCATAAAAACCATCTGCAGTATACAATTTTTAAAATTAGATTTATAAGCTATTTTCCTGATACACCTTCACTGCAAAAAAAAAGTATACCTTTGCTGAAAGTCTTAGGTTTCTCTTACATATTTTTATTCTAGTTTTTCATTCCATTTCAGAGTGATATTTAAATTCTTCAGACTCCAAAATAAAGCCACGATTTGTTGGGCTGGGCTAGTGACCAAGGTAGTAACCATCTAAGCCCAAACAGGTTAATACGCCCTGTTCCCTTCACATCGAATGCCACGTCTACCAACCAACCAGTCAACAGAGGACACATTCTGACCTCTGTCAGTCTTTTGTGTCTTCTCAAGGAAAAGAAACAGTATCACTGCTGACTCCCCAGAATCACCAAAATCAGATTAGCAATTTTCATACTTACATGTAAGATGATTCACCAAGAAAAAGGATATGAAGGGATGAAATAATACTTAAATGCCATTACTACTGATGAGAAAGATAATTAGCAGCTGTTGAGTACGAGTGGAACTCCCACGTTTGGGGGCAGGATTGAATGACAAAACTCCAACCACAGATACTTAGAACCAAGACAAACATATGAATCATTTTACTCACTATACCCATCTACAGATGCTGACAAATTCAAGATTATACTTTAGCTGCCTTTCTAGCAGTCTGAGTGTCTTAATGGATGGGACAAGAACTGTTTGTAACAACTTGTTTGTGAATATAAACTGCTTCTTAGTTTGCTACGTGCCAGATACTGTAGGTTATTTTACACACATAATCGCACTTAAACCTTATAAGAACCTACTATGTTAGTTTTATTGCTCTCTTTACATATGGGAGAGACTGAGGTGTGGAAAGGTTAAGAAACTCAGGTCTATGGGAAGTAGCTGGCAGAGCAGGGCTACAGCCAGACTATCCAACTGCAAAGCCATATTTTTAAGCACCAAGATATTTTGCTAAAGCATAAATAGATAATTTTTATTCTCTCTCTCTTCTCACCACAGCTGGTCCCTACATTTCATTCCTTAAAAGCACATCTCTACCTGTGTTTCCTGTGAATTCTCAACAGTTGTACTTTCTGGCTTCCAGTAGCCTTTCAATTTCATCACATTAAATTGTCAATTATTTAAGTAAAGTAGAGAGAAACAGTGATAGAAGAACCCAAGAACAACTTACATGAAACACTCTTTGTAATGATTAGTAATTGTACCTACTCTATCATGATTTTTAATTTTCTTTTATTGTGATAACAAAATGATAGCATAAAATTTGCCATTTCATTCTTAGGTGTACAATTCAATGGCATTAAATATATTCACAATACTGTACAACTATCACCACCATCCATTATTAAAACTTTTTAATCACCCTGAACAGAAACTCGGTATCCATTAAGCAATAATGCCCCATTTCCAGCCTGCACCCCTCAATCTACTTTCTGTCTCTAATCTACTTTCTGTCTCTAAGTATTTGCCTATTTTAAACAGTTCATATATAAATGGAATCACACAATTTTGTGTATGGTTTATTTCACTCAGCATAATGTTTTGAAGGTTCACCATATCATAGCATTATCAGAAAGTTACCTTTTTATAGTTGAATAATATTTCATTTATGCATAAACCACATTTTGTGTATCCATTCACCTGCTGATGGATGCCTGGGTTGTACTCATCCCCTTTTGTCTATTAGTAATAATGCTGCTATGAGCATTAATGTACAAATACCTCCTTGAGTCCTCGTTTTCAAATTATTATGCTTTAAGCTGGGTGTTTTAGGATAATAACAGGAAGTGATCAAGAATCACCAAAAAATTTCTGACACAATAATCACCAAATGGATACCGAAGCAAACTTTACCAAACTATTTCATGCTCTTCATTAATACTAAATCAAATGTCTTCATAATTACTTTCCGTGGTTACGGAAAGAGTTCTGTTGAATCTACTTCATTTAGTTAACTTTCATGACTCCTTTCCCAGCTCATCCAGAGCTGTGAGCATGTACACTTATATTCATCTCTAAATAAGTTAGTGCTGAATTCAGTCCAATGACTACTAAAAAACTATACAGTTATAGCATATTTATATAGATCAGATATAAGGTAAAGGGGACAGAAGAGAATTCAGAGAGTGCCCAATCCTGACAGTAAACAACTCCAAAGATGGAGATTTTAGCATACTCTACTGTCAATCAAATGGTAACTTTTCTACTCCTTAACTAAAAAATGATACAACAAAAAAACAAACAGAGCAAAAAATGATATACAAAAAATAAGAACTGAGTAACATGTAGAACAACTGAGAAGCAGGATTATGGACTGAAGCATACAGCCTGAGAAGCATATAGAAAAAAACTGTATTATACATAAGCGAAAGTATAAGATATGGAAATATTATTTGATCCCTAAATGATCCTTAGGTTCAAACTGGACCATAAGGCCAATAAAAGTCAACAGTATTATAACAATGAATAGGAAATAATAAATTAAATTGCTCATACCACACTGGAGCTGTTACTCAATCAAACCTAAAAAAAAAAAAGTAAGCTGGTCCTAGCCCAGTACCACATAATTCTCAAAACATACAGTTGCTTTTAACACAGCTCATATCCTAAGAGAAATATTATACATAAAGGTCTCATATATGCATGCATGTTTAATATGATATGTATTTTTTTAAATCTTGTTAACGTCACTGTGCAAATAAAGTTGTATTAGGGTTACTTGTAAAAATAAAAGTTAATTCACATAATATCAAAGGTTATTTATATATATTTTATATATATATTATATATATAATATATATAATACACACACACACAAACGAGTCATATCAGGAAACTAGATGACTTAAGTAGTAACTAAGAGCCTGGCTCAAAAGTAATAGCCAAAATTTACTCTGTACAATCTAAATGATTTATGTATATTATCTCATTTAATTATCACATCAAACCTACAAGGTGTCATTATTGTTTATGTAACAGACAGAAAATAGTTAAGATTAATTAGCTTGCAAAGATCACTCAGCTTTTAAGTTGCAGAAGTAGCATTCAGAAGGAGGCAGTAAGGCTCCAGAGTGCTCTTAATCACTCCACATGGACTCTGAATTATTAAAATGGCAAGCAAATGAGCAATGATTTATGAAGAAAATCTGTCAACAGAGCTCCTCTAAGCAGTCTTTAATAAGGGCAAGAGACTGAGGAGGTGTCCTCAAGTCAACAGGAGGCCAAGGAGTTATCTCTGAGTAGACAAGAGGCCAGAAAAATTATAGAGAAAATGAAAGCAACCCAGGAGGAACAGTTTGTTTATCAGTAACTCACATCTGTTGAGCCTGTATTATCTATCAGGTACTCTGCAAAGAACATATATGGTCTCATTTAATATTCAAACAGCCCCATTATAAAATACATTGTATAGATGAGAAAAATGAAGCTTAAAGGTCAACAATTTGTCTGAGGGTACATTAGTGTCAGAGCCTGAATTCAAATCCACATCGCAAAGGCTCCAAAAGTCTGTCCTCTTACTTACCTTGCCACACAGGTTTAAAATGTGCCTGTATCTGAGAAATCAGGATTTAAGGAATGACTTTGATTACTGAATAATTATACAGATATTCCTTTTTGCAGAGGTAAATACCTGAAATCTCTAAATTGTAATCCAGCTTCCTTTATCTCTGATGATTATACAACCTTTATCTTTTGTCCCAGTGACTGTAAAAACCTCCATTTGTACCCAGTTATCAAGTTTTTCAACTTTAGAGTCTTGTAATCACTAAAAGCAGCTGCCCAGAATTAATCCACCACAAATTCAAAGTAATCTTGTTAACCAAGACTGGATCTAATCAAAACGGGCCTGCCTGACATGTGCAGTAGCTTAGACTTTAACCTACAAGACACCTATACCTTATTCCGCCATTTTCTTGCATATGTTCTGTGGCTAAGCATGTAATCAATCTGTGCATGCTCAATACTTAGACCACCTCTAATTATATCATCTGTGGCCACTGTGCTCATTATTCCAAACCCTGTCCATCTTTTTCTCTAACACAACTATAAGAATTACAGGAGTCCGGGGAGACAGATTTTGGGCCAATAGTTCATTTGCTCTCATGCTACATGCCTACTAATAAACTCTTTCTCTCTTTGAAACCCCGGTGTCTCAGGAATTGGTTATTGAGCACATCAGACAAAAGAATCTACGGCCTATGTCCAGTAACATGTGTTCTAAGCTACCAAGAAATCACCTTGTGCATAGTAACAAGAAAGCTGATTAGCTGATTTCAGTGTGTTCAAACCAACAGGTCCAGCAGTGCTCAAAGCAACAGATTACGGTTGTTGTTCTGCAAATCAATATCCTCTTCAATACAAAGAAAAATCTTCATAGATATGAAATTATGACTTCCAAAATTATTCTCTACTTTTTCAGGTATCCAATCAGATAAAGCTGTCACAGTTTTGTAACGGCTGATTACGGCAGTTTTTACTTGTAATTGTAGTTATTTTATAGTTATTCTTTTACTTGTCATTGTATCTGTTATTTTGTTAACTGAGGGCTTTATAACATTGCTGTAATCACGTGCTTTCCTTGCCCCTCACACCAGTTTATTTAGCTTATTTCCATTTCTTACTTTTTCTTATGGTTATTTGTATCAACTGATAACCATGCAGTAGAATATTTCTCTTACTTGTTACTTCCTTCCATTATTATAGCTGTCTGTACTAGCCAAATGATTTACAACCATAACCAGATGCTTCCCATGCTCTTCCTTTACAGCCAAATAATGTCTATCCCAATTAGTTCAGAGGCTTGATAGGCCAACCTATAATCCTTAATTTGAATGTTTACTAACTAATCACAATGTGCCAATATCTCTTACCCCACCCCCCTTTGTTTAATCTAATAAAACTCTAAGCATTTCAACTCAGGAAAACAAATTTGAGCAGGAGCTACTGCCTCCATGCCAGCCAATCTTGAATTAAAATTATTGTATCAGTTCAATCTGAATATAATGTTAGAACAAATATATAAGTAAATTATGGTAAGAGCAGAAACGTTCACAAATTTCTAACTCATGATTCATACAAATACCAAAATACAAGTAAAATCATTTTCAATCTGAGTTAGAGAAAACCCATCAATGCAGGACCTTAATATTGCTACATCTCCAATAAGTGTTTAGGTCCAAGAAATAAATTATTTTCATTTTCAGCATTTTGTTGATTACATCAAGGTTAGTAGTAAACTTTCCTTAGCCTTAGATTTAAGACAAAAACTTTTAAATAATTCTAAAATTAACCACACGTAATTAGTTATGTGTTGATTGAGAAGAGTTTATGAAGGGGCAGCCTTTGTGCTGAGGACCTGCAGTGGAGGGAGTTAATGGCCATGGAGCCTGCCCTAGGCCGCCTGAGGAGCTCGGCAGGGGGAGGATAAAAAAATCACCACACACTGTGAGAAACACTTTAAGAAAAAGTAGGAGCAATTTGTAAGAGAACACAATAGCAGGAAACTAACTCTAGCTGGGGGAATTGGGAAAGAATTCATAAAGGTGACCTTTTATTTGGCATCTTAGCTACATTTGTCAACATAAAATATTTCCTTAGTCTTGAAACTCACCACTAAAATTGAGAGCTTCCCTCTGTTCTTTTCCTGCCTCTCACTATTTCTTCTCAATAGTCTGTATGAATTTATTCCTTTCCTTCTTGCTTATCCTCTGAATATAAAGGCCACCCATAATTTGTCCTTGGCCCTCATCTCAATCTTGGTATATGGAAATTGAACATTTCATCAGCTTCAACCTGGTAGCAACGCCTGAAGGTCATGACCTATAATGACTGGCAATTTTACTGAAGCATAAAATTTGAATCATTTACTATGTATGAAAGCAAATCACTCAGGCAGTGAGTTGCCCAGCTAACTCCTACCTAAGTAGCTTTGTTTTTCTCTATTCACTATTACAAACTCACTAAATCCCATGGTGGGAGTAAAACAAAAATCAAAGCAGAACAAAAAGTTTAATGGCCTCAAAAGGAAAACAATCTAGTAATACTTCAGAGGTATTTCTGCACTGAGGGATTTGCTAATAAGTTATATACACATAAAATAACCTGTTTAGATGTGATCTTCAGAGGTCGTAAATTAAAGATTTCACCAAAACTGTGCCATCTGAAGCCTAACCTTACTCTCACTACCAAACAAGTCATTAATCTGCTGTGAAATACAAAATAAAACAAATGCTGTTTTAAAAAAAGACTGGAATGGGGCGGGCCACAGTGGCTCAGAGTTCTCACCTGCCAATGTGAGAGACCGAGGCTCGATTTCCGGTGCCTGCCCATGAAAAAAAAAAAAAAAGACTAGAATGAAATGCACCAAAATGCTAACAAATAGACACTTCTGAGAGGAGGAAACAGTTTTATTTTCTTTTTTACACTTCTTTACACTTTCCTTTTTAGCATTTTGCTGAATTATTAAACTTACCTTATTAAATGTTTTTTAAGTGAGAAAGGCAGACTTAGATTGTCATACACGAAATATCAAAATAAATAGAAAAATTTTTTTTAAGTTTTTCCAAACACATTAGGCTACTTAATAAACTAGAATATTTTTATTAGTGTGCTGGCTGGAAGACAAAACCTGTTCCCCAATTTCTTATGAGGTTTTATATGGAAAGCTATAAACAATTTTTGAATTCTGCTTGGACTATGTAATAGCCAGTCATGTAAATGGATGAAGTTAAGTTAAGAATACAAAGACCACCTTTCCCTAGGAGAAATAAGATATATTATCTGGTCTTCCAAGATTCACTAATTATGCACATCATTTATTGCCAATGTGCCTAGCTACCATGAATACAGATATGAAGAAAATGGTTTCTCAGAATGATCATAGCCTCCTGAGGGAATCAGACATGTAAGGAATCAACTGTAAATAATGTGATAAATGCCCTCTATAAAATGCTAGTGGGAAAGTGGCAGGAAAGAAACAAAGTTAGAAAAAGGCTTTACCTGCAAGGCAACATTTGATCCAGGCCTTAAAAGAATGGTAGTAACTCATTATGTGAACAAGGAGAGCAAGTAGTGATGTCTTGATAAAAAGCTAGAGTTCATAGTGATAGGAACAGTGATTTGTTGTTGAATAATGGCGAGTAGGGAAGATAGGTCTTCAAACGTTTATCATTTCCCCTTCACCCACCATAACTAGATAATCCATTCCTAGAGCAGAAATTAAGTAAATACAAGAAAAAAAAAAGAAAAGGAAAGATTCAGGAATAACAAATTAGCTTAAGGCTATAAAGAAAGCTAAATAAACACAATAAAAACTTTTATCAACTCAAGCTTTGATACTACTAACAAATCAGTATTACCTGGGTACTACTCATTAGAAGATCCCAGCGATTACAGGTGTTTTTTAAATGATGCAAATAGTGTTCAAAAAAAAGCAAATTCTAAAAAGAACTGTAATTACTTCTAAATACATATTCCTTCAATATGAAGAAGTACTTATATAATCTACCACATATATAATCTTTCCAACAATGAATAAAATACATTTGAGAAAAACAGTATGTAGGAGAATGCTGATTACCAAAGAAACTTGCACCATTACATCCCGATTTTAAAAGAAACAACAGTCTTAAGAGCAACTGACCCAGGAGAGGAGAAGGGCTGCCACAGACCCCAAGGGTCTATGCCTGGGGATCCTAAAAATTCACATTTAGATTTCTTTAACTTTGCAAATCCCGTCCCACCCCATGCCCCATTCTCAATTGGCTGGCTAAAAAATCTTATACATAAGGTACTATTGTAACAGAGAAATCAGGATGAAAGGGATGATTTTGATAACTGAATCATTATATAGATATTTTTTTGCTTTCTGGTATGAGGGAGTAGACAGAGGGAAATTCCTAACATCCCTAAATTGTAATCTAGCTGTCTTGATCTCTGATAATGATTGTATAGCCCTTATTTCCTGTCACTGTGATTGCAAAAACCTGTGACTAACTTCATTTGTACCGAATTATCCAGTTTTTCAACTTTAGAGTCTTGTAATCACTAAAGACAGCCCCTAATGTTTATCAGTGAAGGGTCTTGAGTCAACCCAGAAATAACACACCACAAGTCCAAAGTAATCTTGATAACCAAAACTGGATCTAATCAAAATGGGCCCACCTGACATGCACAGTGGCTTAGACTTTAATGTACAAGTCAGCTATACCTCATTATGCCAATTTCTTACACATGTTCTGTGACTAAGCGTGAACTCAATCTGCACATGCTCAATACTTAGATCACCTCTAATTACATCATCTGGGGCCACTGTGTTCATTATCCTAAACCCTGCCTATCTTTTTCTCTCATAAAACTACAAGAATTACAGCAGTTAGGGGAGACAGATTTTGGGCCGCTAGGCCATCTGCTCTTCTACTACATGCCTAGTAATAAACTTTTTCTCTTTGAAACCCTGGTGTCTCAGGAATTGGTTATTGAGTGCATAGGGCAAAAGAATCCACAGCCTTTGTCCCATAACACTATCAGATTCTGAAGAAATTTTTTACACAGCACAAAGTAAAACTTTTAATGAATCATTAAATAGGAAAAAAGCCTCTTCCAGAATGCTGTACTTGATGAGTTATACCAATTTCCATATAAAATATCACCATACTCCAAGGAGATTAACTATAAAAACATTTTCTATAAAAAACCTGCCTTCTTATTATGGAAAACATTTCTTAGAAAGCACTGTGTCCAACTCATTGTGTAAACTGTGTGAAATTATAGAATGTGATTTATAACAGTAATCTAAATTCTTTGTAAATAAATATGATCAACTTCAAAATGAAGCAGAAACAAATGGAAACCATTTAAACGAACCTCAATTCAGCTATTAAAAATCAGGAAGCAAAGTTAGATCTACTGATACGGATTCATCTCAAAGATACATTATAAGTAGAACAAAAAGGCAAAGTTCAGAACAGCGAGTCCAATACACTGTGGGGAGTCAGGATGACCAGAGATTCCCAAGAAAGTTAACAGTGATTGTCCTGTTAACTTTAATTAACAGAGATTAAAAGTGCCAGCTGAATGCAAAGGATATTTATTTTTCACTGTATAACCTTTAATACATCTTGAATTGTTTAGCAGGTACAGGTACAACCTTACCAAATTATAAAAATAAATGTTAGCAGAAAAATTCCTACTAAGGAAGGTTGAGGATTTAGTACCATTCCAACACAGCTACTTTTACACAAGCAAACATGCTCTTTTCCATGGTGTTCTTAGATTTTAGCCTTCATTGATGGGAAACATAAGAAGGGCCACATGGGAGGCCACTGCATCCTGTTGTGATAAAATGCCTCCAGGCTTAGCTGTCCTCACAGCTCTAAGAGAAGAAAAGAAAGACTAGAAATTCAAACAGGTAAAAACTATAGCTAAGGGTTTCACTGCTCTCTGCTATAACCAAAGTAAAACCAATTTTTGCTTTTCCCCTCAGTGGACCATGCAGGCAGGGGAGATGCAGTGTTGCTGAAAGATCAAGCGTCTATATAGTCCATCTTTTGACATGTGAATAGAAGACGAGGCCCAGACAAACACCTTTAAATCACAATAATCTGTAAGAGGGTCAATATTTTCCTTAGAACTGCAGAAATTAAATAAAGGATAACACAAATGCGAATTATATTTCATGCTATTTAAAGGCTAATTCAAATTACTGAGAAACATAAGACACGATTCCTGCTCTCAAGATGCTATCGTTTGCAAAGGAATAAAAGAACCCTACTAAAAGAAGTGTGTTCAGCACAGGACTTACCAGCAAGAAGAGATAGGCAAAAGTACCAGTCCTTTTGGATTTTTTTTTTAATGGGAAACTTCTTTCACTTTATTTAGGTCTTATGGAGATAATGAACCATGGCCACATACTACCTTTAAAAAATTCAGTTTCACATAATCTTAAGTAGATAGGACCAATAATCAGAGAAATGATTTATATAAAAACTGGCCAAATTTTATATAAAATCAAATGCATAATATAATTCAAATTATATAAAGACAGCTTGAGTTTTTAACATTCCAAATGGATGACAGCTGTAAATGCCCTAATAGGTGTGAAAGTACCTGCTCTCAGGTTGCTTTGGTCCAAAAAGTAGAGCTGAATTAGTAAGACTAAGTACTTACTCTTCTGCTAACATTAATTTAGATTGTTACTGTCAGGAGAAATATCCTTAATGCACAGTTCTACTGTTACAAAGTATAATAAAAGAAGAATATTTTTAAATGAATATATCACAGTATCAAATAAACTTTTTCTAAGAAAAAAATAAGAAGGAACAAAAAAGATGAAACAGCTATCACAAACAAAATCACAAAAACATAACCTGTTTCAAAAGTGTCTCTGCATAACTGCATCAGAAGGGGTAAAAAGGCGAGGTTAGAGGGTGGATGATACTAATATGAAAGAAAGCTGAGTATTGTTTTTATTTATTATTTTATACAATTCTTACTCTTTACAAAAATGATTATACTCATGCCCATTAAAGTGTAATCCATGGCATCTGAAAGCAAACATTCTTTGTAATTATTTAAAAGGGCCTTTCCAAAAATCATAATACAAAGGTCTATGCTCTACAAGGAGTCCTCCACTGTGCTTCATAACAATAAGGCTTTTTGTTTTTCATTTTTAAAGTTTTATTTGCACATCATACAATCCAGTCTAAGTAAATAGACATGCCTTCACCACCATAATCTATATGAAGGCATTTCCTTTCCTTCCCCAAAGAATTCATACCCCTCCTCCATGCCCCTGCCTGGACATGTTGACATTTAGTTTTGGCACAATGCCTTTGTTACAGTCAGTGGAAGCATATTACAAGTTACTGTTGACTATAGACCCTAGCTTACACTGATTGTACTTTTTCCCATATGTCATCCATTTTCAACACCTTGCAACGTTGACATACATTTGCTCTCCCTCATACAAAAACTTTTTTTATTTGTACATTTAATCACCATCGTTATCCATTCTAGGCATTCCTAGGTATACTGTCTCAATCTTTATCCTCTATTTTTCCTTCTGGTTTCATCCGTGCCCCCAGCCCTTCTCCCTCAATCATACACTCATTCAGCTTCATTCAGTGTATTTATATTACTGTGCTACAATCAGGTGGTATTGTGCTATCCATTTCTGAATTTTTACAATCAGTCCTGTTATACAATCTGTATTCCTTCAGCACCAAATACCCAATCTCTACCCTATTTCTATCTCATGATAACTTGTGTTCTTAACTTAAATTCTCATAGTTCACTCATTAATGTTAGTTCATATTAGTGAGACCATACATTATTTTTCCTTTTGTTTCTGGCTAATTTCACTCAGCATGTCTTCAAGGTTCATGCATGTTGGTACATACTTCCTGACCTTATTCTGTCTTACAGCTGCACAATATTCCATTGTATGTATATACCACAGCTTGTTCAGCCACTCATCCACTGATGGACATTTGGGCTGTTTCTATCTCTTGGAAATTGTAAATAATGCTGCTATAAACATTGGTGTGCAAATGTCCATATGTGTCCTTTTCCTCAGGTCCTCTGAATATATACCTAGTAATGGGATTGCTGAATCATATGGCAGTTCTATACTTAGCTTCCTGAGGAATCTTCCACAGCAATTGCCTTCCACATCAGTTGTACAATTTTAATAAGGCTTATTTTTAATACAAAGTGTTTGGGAGTTAAGAACCACTGAATTTAACCAACATCATTTTATAATTGCTTTTTTGCCTCTTTTTTGTTTTTGAGATCTTCCTCTTCATTAGGGTGTTCAGTAGCTTGAAGCTCTTCAGCAGATTCTAATTCTGAATCACTTTCAGAGTCATCTGGACTTTTAGGATCAGGCAAACATCATTCTCATCACCATCTCCAGCCACATCTCCTTCTCCATCATGACCTTCCACCTCACTAAAGCCAAGTCCACAACGTTGTTCACACATTCCTGATAATTTACTGCCCATATTTTGCTGATATTGAGACTCCAATTCTTCATTAATTTTCTTTCACCTGTTGAGAAGTGACATATTGATTTGTGATCTCCTATAACAAGTGCCTTCTTTCCTGTACCCATTAGTCTCAAGAATTTTTGTTTTCTTTCTTCATTACCTAAATCTGCTACTTCCCAACTGCTAGATCCAAGATCACAATTTGGGGAGGCAGAACACTTCACCCTGCGCAGGCGGGACTCCCTGGCAGCACTCATCGTTGTGGAGATCTCAACCGGAAATGCTGAATCCATTCTCCGTTCTCCTCAGCCAAAGCCACCAGACTGCAATCTGCCACCCATTCAAGCAGTGTCCCCAATTCTTCTTAAAGCACATCACACAGTCTACAGGGGTCAACGACATTAATGAATAATACAAACTGATTCTAACCTGACTAGAAATTCCTACAAACATACAGGAGGCGATTATCTGAAGACAAGAATTCCATTCAGGGAAGTCATTCTTTATTTCTATATTTTAAATGATAGTTCGTTTGGATTTTTCTTCTAGGAGATGCCTTCAGTTTGTGACCTGTGTTCCTCCAGAAATCTTAGCATGTAGAAATCAGAAGCTCAAATTGTTTAGCAAGTGTACTGGAATGCCAACAGAAACTAAAATTAATTGCCTAATTCCTTTAAAATGCCATCAGACACTATAAATCTTTTGGGAAATGTGGTTACCTTTACTTATGTATAGAATTCATGTATATTGTGTAAACCCATGGAAGCTTTCCCAAAATCTACGGTCAATAGTTTCACAAGATTTTGACTGATTCGTTTAACAAATCATAGTGTTTCACACAGACAGTATACCAGTAGTTTTACTCAATTTCTAATTCTATTTTTGTCCAATTCAACAGAATTCTTACTAACAAACTGCTCTGCCAGTTATGTCAACTTGGACAAATCAAAAACCACACAAGATGCAGTCTCCTCACCTGTAAAACACAAACAATGGTAACAAGGAGAGCATTAGCTAACATTTCTGAGTATTCCTATATATCAGGTACTGTCCTAAACACATACTCTAAGCATATTATCATAAGTAAACTTGAAACATATAGGTATGGCTTTATTATTACTGGTATAGGCTTTATTATTACTGACAAATTATACATGAAGAAAGGGAGGCACTGGGAAGTTTCCAAAGGTCTCAGGGGACAGAGTGGGATTTTAACCCAGCCAGTCTGAATCGAGAACTCATACTTTAAATCGCTAAGTCACAGCTGCCTAATAATTATAAAATATGTCTTACCCATCCCCAAGAATTGTTGCAAAGATCAAATTCTATCAGGCTCATAAAAACAAGTGTTATTTTAAATAAGGGCTATTATTAACAACATTAAAGACAAGATTAACTGCTATATGTTCCTTCCACAGCATCTCTTACTCAGCAGTCACTCGGTTTCTCCTTCAATGCTTTCATGGATGAAAATTTCAGCAGCTCATAATTCAGCCCATTTCATCTTAAAATACTCTAACTATTATTAGAAATGTGTTCCTTTCAGTTCTAAACAAAATTAGGCTTTTCCACATGACAGGCCTATAAATACAAATGCTTGATATTCATATGACATTTTATTAAAGTTCCCTTTGACATCTGACACCCAAAATTCAACACCAAACCACAGAAAAGGTCTGATGCAAGTACTAAGAACAATAGCACTACATCGCTTCTCATCAGCAACCAAACATCCCCCCCACTCCTACCCCACTGGCAAGTTGAATTTAGTCAGCTCCTTTTTAGCATATACTTAATTAAAATCTCCCAGTCCTCTCCTAAGAGAAATCTCAATTTCAGTATAGAACTTGAAAGTTAACCATTTAAAATTAAATACGTTTTTTTCACTTTAATCTATTAGTCTAGCCTGTAAATTTCTTTGTAAATCTTAATTTCATAACCTTACTTTAGCTATAATATCTTTCATATCCTCCCCTTCCTTCCATAAATCCAATAATTATAATAAAATTTTCACTGTAGCTGCTAAAAAACTGTTAAATAAGAATCAGGACAGACTGGCAATACCCTCACTCCAACTGATATCAATAAACTAATGTAAATATCATATCTCTATCAACTGTAAAATCTCTTACATGACCCAACCTTCACTACTTCTTCTAGTCTATGGCAGTATCATAAAGACCTTTCTAAAACCCAGGTAAAACTATCTCCAACATTTATTTCATTTGCCTATACAGTGACTGCCAAAACAGGAAGCTGCATTAATTTATTCTTATATCCAGAAAAGTTTCTAAAGACCATTATTTCCTTTTAAGTTATTCATAAATTATTTTTTAATAAAACTGTGCTAGAACTCTGGTTAGAATTAGCACAAAGTTCAATCGTTTCTCGTTACCAGAATCTATTCTTGCTCTTTTTTTGACACTAGTCTTCAGATACCTTCTCATGCTTTATTACCCTTAACAGACTATTCACTATTATTGCAAAATAGTCTAAGATTATAATAACTGACCTCGTCCTGAAAACGTGGATTGAAAGGATTTTCTCTCCTAACCCACTTAGGGATTCAATTACCTCTTCTTTCTGCGAATTCTCTTCCCTCTTTAAAAATAATTGTGCTTTAAAAAAAAGTTGGGGGGAGAGAAAAAAGAAAGTGGGACTTCATGCCTTCTTTGTCATTTGTTTACAGGATCTGCTCCTAGACCTATCTAGTCATTACAGATGTTCATGATGCAAAATATGCTTCTTAAGGTGTCTTTATCATATTCTATACTGTTTACAGACTTTGACCCATTTTGTGCTTAAGCATTCACTATGCTAGTTTTTTTTTTTTTAGTAGTACTTTTTCACTGATTATTGGTTACTAGCCTCTTTCTCCGTCTTTCATTCAGGCCCTTTTTAAAGGTGAACTCCTAGCGCACCCTATCCAAATGTTTTATATTGTTTCAATTCCTGTATCTTCTCTTTCTCATTAGAGTCAGTAGTCACCATAGATTTTTCTTTTATTGATCCTCTTTTTCCTTTTGGAATTTGGAATGTCATCAAGACCCATCTTTACACTAATAGTTTATTTATTTTTTCCTTTTTCTTTTTAAACTTTTTTTATTCTTTAATATAATATATATACAAAACAAAGAAAGAAAAAAGCAATAGTTTTCAAAGCATCCTTCAACAAGTAGTTGATCCCAGAGTTTAACATGAGCTACTATACGATCCTCTCAGATTTTTCCTTTTAGCTGCTCCAGAATAAAGGAGGCTAGAAGGAATAAATATTTTTTTATCATCACAATTGACTTTTCTTTTTTTTGCAAAAAATAACATATATGTAAAAGAGCAACAAATTTCAAAGCACTGCACCACGACTGTTGTACAACAGATTTCAGAATTTGGCATGGGCTACAATTCCACAATTTTAGGTTTTTACTTCTAGCTGCTTTAATTAGTATATTGATAGCTAAAACAGATAGATATCAATTTAATGATTCAGCAATCATATTCATTTGTTAAATCCTATCTTCTCTGCATAACTCCACCATCACCTTTGATCTTTCTATCCCTCTCCTTAGGGATATTTGGGCTGTGGCCACTCTAACTTTTTCATGTTGGAAGGGGCTGTCAATAATATGGAGTAGGGAGATGGAACTAACTGATGTTCTGGAGAGTCTGGGCCCTCTAGGTTTTAGGACTTATCTGGTCCAGGGACCCATCTGGAGGTTGTAGGTATCTGGAAAGTGACTCTAGCGCAGGGAACCTTTGTAGAATCTTATATATTGCCCTAGCTGTTCTTTAGGATTGGGTGGAATGGTTTTGGTTGGGATCTGGAAAGTTATGATAGACAGCAATGTCTAACTGCAGCTTGCTTAAGAACAACCTCCAGAGTAACCTCTCACCTCTATTTGAACTCTCTCTGCCACTGAAACCTTACTAGTTATACTTCATTAACCCTTTTGGTCAGGAAGGAATTGTTGATTCCCGGTGCCAGGGCAGGACTCATCCCTAGGAGTCATCTCCTATGCTACCAGGTAGACTTTCACTCCTGGAGGTCATGCCCTACATAGGGGGGAGAGCAAAGCTTTCACTTGCAGAGTTGGGCTTAGAGAGAGTGAGGCCACTTCTGAGCAACAAAAGAGGTCCTCCAGAAGTAACTCATAGGAATACTCATAGGAGGCTAAGCTTCCCCACTACCTCCATAAGCTTCACAAGAGTAAGCCTTGAAGTCAAAGGTTTGATCTATTGATTTGGGTGGCCCTAAAGTTTGATACAGTATCAGAGCATTCCCTGATGGCAAAGTTTAATATGTCCATATTTTTTCTCCTATTCGTCAATGGACTTTGCCAATACTTTTTGATTATCTGCTTAACATATTCTAGGATATATCTAGGCATTACATTAAGATATACAAGATTAAAGGCCCCCATTCTTATTCTGGTCTTTTTGAAAAAGTCTTTTGAGGTGCAGAAGCATATGATTTTGAGGAGTTTCCATTTATCTGTTTTTTCTTTTATTGCATGTGCTTTGGGTGTAAAGCTACCTCCTATTACTGGGACTTGAAGACATTTCCCTACATTTTCTTCTAGAAGCTTTATGGTGCTAGTTCTTATATTTAGTTGTTTGATCCACTTTGAATTAATTTTTGTGGAGGGTGTGAGAGAGGGGTCCTCTTTCATTCTTTTGGCTACTGATATCTAGTTCTTCCATGCCCAATTATTGAAAAGATTCCTTTGTTCCAGTTCAGAAGATTTGGTGGCCTTATAAAAACTCAACTGACTACAGATTTGGGGGTCTATTTCTGCATTCTTGATTCGATTCCATTGGTCAACGCTTCCATCTCTGTGCCAATACCATGCTGTTTTGACCACTGTGGCTAAATTTATAATAGGTTTTAAAGTCAGGGAGTGTTTTTCATTTTTAGGATGCTTTTAGCTATTTGGGGTCTCTTTCCCTTGCAGATGAATTTGGTAATTAGCTTTTCCAAATCTTCAAAGTAGGTTGTTCGAATTTTGATTGGTATTGTGTTGAATCTGTACATCAATTTGGGGAGAATTAAATCTTAACTATATTTATATTTAGCCTTCCTATCCATGAGCAGGTAACGTCTTTACACCTATTTAGATCTTCTTTGATTTCTTTTAGCAATGTTATGTAGTTTTCTGTGTACAAGCCCTTTACATCCCTAGTTTATGTTCATTCCTAAGTACTTGATTCTTTTAGTTGCTGTTTTGAATGGAATTTTTTCCTTAACTGACTCCTCAGCTAGGACATTGCTTATGTATAGAAATGTTACTGATTTTTGCACATTAATTGTATATCCCGCCACCTTGCTGAATTTGTTTATTAACTCAAGTAACTTTGCTGTAGATTTCTCAGGATCTTCCGAGTATAGTATCATATCATATCATCTGCAAATAATGAGAGTTTTATTTCTTCCTTTCCTGTCTGGATGCGTTTTAGTTCTTTGTCCTTCCTGATTGCTCTAGCTAGAACTTCTAGCACAATGTTGAATAATAGTGGAGAGAGTGGGCATCCTTGTCTTGTTCCTGATCTTAGGGGGAAAGCTTTCAGTCTCTGTCCATTAAGTACGATGCTAGCTATCAGTTTTTCATATACTCCCTTTATCATATTGAGGAAGTTACCTTTGATTCCTATCTTTTGGAATGTTTTTATCAGAAAAGAATGCTGAATTTTGTTGAATGCTTTTTCAGCATCAATCGAGATGATCATGTGATTTTTTTCCTTTTGATTTGTTAATGTGCAGTATTACATTAATTGATTTTCTTGTGTTGAACCATCCTTACATTCCTGGTATAAACCTCTCTTTTTCATGGTGTATAATTCTTTTAATTTGCTGTTGGATTTGATTTGCTAATATTTTTTGAGAATTTTTGCATCTATGTTCACTAGTGAGATTGGCCTGTAGTCTTCCTTTCTTATAACATCTTTACCCAGTTTTGGTATTACAATGATATTAGCTTTATAAAATGAGTTAGGTAGTATTCCTTTTTCCTCAATTTTTTTTGAAAAGTTTGAGCAGGACTGGTGTTAGCTCCTTTTGGAATGTCTGATAAAATTCCTTCAGGACTTGTTTGTTTGTGAAAACTTTAATCTCTCCCTCGATTTTGAAGGACAAAAGCCATTTGGCCCTGGGCTTTTCTTTGTAGGAAGATTTTTGATGAACTGATTGAATCTCTTTACTTGTAATTGGTTTGTTGAGATCTTCTATTTCTTCCTGAGTTGGTATAGTTTGGCTGTATATTTCCAGGAATTTGTCCATTTCATTTAAGTTGTCTAATTTGTTGGTCCATCAATTTTATCAATTTTCTCAAGGAACCAACTTTTGGTTTTACTGATTCTTTCTATTGCTCTTTCATTTTCATATTCATTCAACTCTGCTTTAATCTTTGTTATTTCACTTCTACTATTTGCCTTAAGGTTAGTTTGCTGTTCTTTCTCAAGTTCCTCTAGGTGAGCAGTTAAGTCCTCAATTTTTACCCTTTCTTGTTTTCTAATATAAGCTTTTAGGGCAATAAATTTCCCTCTCAGCACAGCTTTTGCCACATTCTATAAGTTCTGTTATGTTGTATTCTCATTTTCATTTGTTCCCAGATAGCTACTGATTTCTCTAGCAATTTCTTCTTTGACCCACTGGTTGTTTAAAAGTGTGTTATTTAATCTCCATATATTTCTGAATGTTCTTGTTCTTTGGTGGTTATTGAGATCCAGCTTCATCCAATTGTGATCAAAGAAAGTGCTCTGAATTATTTCAATGTTTTTAAATTTATAAAGACCTGTTTTGTACCCCAGCATATGGTCTATCCTAGAGAATGTTCCATGAGCACTGGAGAAAAATGTATATCCTGGTGTTTTGGAGGGCAATGACCTATATATGTCTCTTAGGTCTAATTCATTTATCAAGTTGTTTAACTTCTCTATTTCCCTGTTTATCTTCTGTCTGGTTGTTCTATTCACAGAGGAGAGTGATGTATTGAAGTTTCCTACTATTGTTGAAGGAATAATACACCATGATATAATACACCATAATAATACACCATAATAATACACCATAATAATACACCATGAAAAAGAGAGGTTTATACCAGGAATGCAAGGATGGTTCAACACAAGAAAATCAATTAATGTAATACCGCACATTAACAAATCAAAAGGAAAAAATCACATGATCATCTCGATTGATGCTGAAAAAGCATTCAACAATAGAATAGAAACATCTATTGCTCCCTTCAGTTTCTCATGTAAAACATGAGAAAAACATTGGAGCTCTGTGCTGGTTTGAAAGGAAGTGTGCCCCCTAAGAAAAGCCATGTTTTAATATAAATCTCATTTCTTAAAGGTAGAATAATCTCTATTCAATACTGTATATTTGAAACTGTAATGAGATCATCTCCCTGGTTGATGTGATTTAGTTAAGAATGGTTGTTAAACTGGATTAGGGGACGACATGTCTCCACCCATTTGAGTGGGTCTTGATTAGTTTCTGAAGTCCTATTAAAGAGGAAACATTTTGGAGAATGAGAGATTCAGAGAGACTCAGAGAGGGCAGAGAATGCTGCAGCACCACGAAGCAGAGAGTCCAACAGCCAGTGACCTGTGGAGATGAAGCAGGAAAACGCCTCCCGGGGAGCTTCATGAAATAGAAAGCCAGGAGAGAAAGCTAGCAGATGACACCGTATTTGCCATGTGCCCTTCCAGCTGAGAGAGAAGCCCTGACTGTTTGCCATGTGCCATCTCTCTTGAGAGAGAAACCCTGAACTTCATCGGCCTTCTTGAACCAAGGTATCTTTCCCTGGATGCCTTTGATTGGACATTACTATAGCCTTGTTCTAATTGGGACATTTTCTCGGCCTTAGAACTGTAAACTAGCAACTCATTAAATCACCCCTTTTAAAAGCCATTCCGTTTCTGGTATATTGCATTCCGGCAGCTAGCAAACTAGAACAAGCTCCTTAACTGGGAGCATAAACATTTATGATCATTATTTCTTCTTGGTGAATTGTCCCTTTTATTACTATATAGTGGCCTTCTTTTTTCTTATGATGTCTTTATACTCAAAGTCTATTTTGTCTGATAGTATAGCTACTTCTGCTTTCTACTGGTTACAATGTGCATGGAAAATCTTTTTCATCCTTTCACTTTCAAGCTATTTGTATCCTTGTGTATAAGGTGAGTCTCTTGTAAGCAGCATATAGCTGGATTGTATTTATTAATCCATTCTGTTAATCTGTATCTTTTCATTGGTAAGTTTAGTCCGTTAACATTCGAAGTTAGTACTGAAAAGGCGTTTCTTGAATCTACCATCTTATGTTTTGGATTTTATTTGTCAAATCTATATATTCTTTTCTTTCTTTCTCTTTTTATCCTTTAAATTACCCTTACGGTACTCTTCAATTCTGTGCCCTCCTCCAGACCTCCCTTGCCTGTCTTTTTTTTTTTTTCAACTGGCAGAACTCCCTTTAGTATTTCTTGCAGGGCCGGTCTCTTGTTGACAAATTCTTTAGGGCTTCTTTGTTTGTGAAAACTTTAATCTCTCCCTCAGCTTTGAAAGACAATTTGGCTAGGTACAGAATTCTTTACTGGAAGTCTTTCTCTTTCAGGATCTTAAATACATCATATCACTGTCTTCTCGCCTCCATAGTGCCAGTTGAGTAGTCTGAACTCGGTTTTATGTGGTTTCCCTTGTATGTAGTAGATTATCTCTTGCCACTTTCAGAACATCCTGCTTCTCTTCAACATCTGATAGATTGATAAGCATGTCTCTTGGGGAAGGCCTGTTCGGATTTATTCTATTTCGAGTTTGTTGAGCTTCTTTGACTTCTATGTTTATGTTCTTTATAAGGGCTGGGAAATTTCCCCCATTATATCCTCACTAATCTTTCTAGCCCTTTCTTCTTCTTTTCTCCTTCTGGGACACCAATGATTCTCATTTGTGTGCTGTGTTTTCTCCATCATTTCCCTGAGATCCAATTCAAATTTTTCCATCTTTTTTGCCATTTGTTGTTTTGAGTGTTGGAAATCAGTTGTCCTGTCCTCTAATTTACTTATTCTTTTTTCTGCCTCATCAAATTTGCTGTTGTGTGTCTCTAGTATGTTTTTTATTTGGTCAAGAGAACCTTTAATCTCTGTGATATCTGCCATTTTTCTATTTGTTTTTTCACATTCCTTTTTATGCTCTATTAGTGAATTTGTGATCTCCTTTATGCCATTAGCCATCCCATTTATTTTATTTAGTAAAGTTATATGAACATCTTTGATTAGTTGTTCCAATGTCTGTGTCACTTCTGGTGTTTTAATTTGGTCGTTAAGTTGAGCTATATCTGTCTGCATTGTGATCTTCTGTTGTTTTCGCTGCATGTAAATATCTTGATTGATTTACTTTTGAAAGTTATTTCCTTCAGTAGTCTAAAGCCTTCTGTTTGCAGGATGGATGTGTAGCAGCATGCAAGGTACAGGGTGGGGCACAACAGTGCAGTGATGCGTGGAAGCACAGGTACAGGGACAGGTTGGGGATGCTACACTGGTGCCTCTGGTGAACATGGATGCCCAGTGGTGAGAGGAGGGTGTAGCTATGTGGATGCACAGGTCTGGGGTAGGGGGTAAAGCCCTGGTGTGTGCTGGTCTAGGGCACAGGGCCCTTTGAGTGCACATGCAGAGCTATAGCAGTGGGTCGGCATTGTGCCTGCATGGGCTGGGGGCAGATGTGACCCAGGTGCATAGGTCAGTGCTTTCACACAGCTGGAGGGTGTGACTGGGGGCTGTATGCATGCATGGGTCTTGGCCGGCTGTAAACTGAAGTACCCATGCATAGAGCTGGCGGGGGGAGGATTGGGGGATTGCTGCATGACTCTGTAGGCTGGCGGTGGGTGTAGCCTGGGTGTGGAGGTAAGCACCCACTGCCTTTATGCAATGGTGACAGCCTGCAAGGAGCAGGGAGGGGGAGGTAGGACATGGGAGGGGTACAGGAGAGGTGGGTTGAGTTGCACTTGGGGTCGGGATGTGAGGCGGATACACACACGAGGATTTGGTGGGGTGGGGGCACTTGGAGCATGGGGAATGGTGGCGGGTGATAGGGTTCAGGTGCGTTGGGTGTGGGGTGAGTTGTGGGTCACGGGGCTATGCTGGTGAGGACAGCACATTCAAGGAACACGGCATGGTTTACTTCCTAGTCCCTGTCTCCCCATCCGTGTACTCCTCAGGGCTCCAGGATTCCACATTATGCTGTTTGCACCAGCCGGACATCTCTTGTTCTCTGCTTCTCAATTCCTCAGCTTTTGCAACCACGCAGTACAGAAGATTGCCCCAGGTCACTTACACTCTGGAATCGTCATCCCCACCCTCCCATCCCTTCTCTAACTATTCCCTGGAGCAGGGATGAACTCGATCTATCCTAATCTGCCATCTTCTCGGAACCCTATTCAAGCAATTTTAAAGTTCACTTCCCAAAAGATAATAATATATCACTGGCTGGATCCAGAAGTTTCTTCCTTTGTAAGTACAAATTCTAAGACATAAGTAGCATTTCCACATTACCAAAAACACTTATTAGTTAGAATTGGCCCCCAAAAATAGTCCCCTTTCATTTACATACAATGAAGTATATGTAAAATACATACTGAACAGCAAGATTACAAAATGAGTCTAATTATATCTGAATTAGCTCTGTTATCAGGTTTAAATTCTCGTTGAAAGTAGATAGTTTCAAATGATTTTAAGATCTCATTGTCTCAAAGGTATTAAGGTATTGCAATGGGGTAGTGCAATGAGGAAAAGACAGTCTTTTCAACAAATGATGCTGGAATAAGTAGATACATAGGGGGTAAAAAAATAAACTTCCCATTGACCTCAAAAGGCACCCAAAAATTAATTCAAAATTAATCAAAGACCTTATAAAGGTTAAATTCATGGGTCAACTCGGATAGGTTATGCTGTCCATTTGTTTGGTAAGGAAAGCACTGTCCTGATTGTTACTGTAAGGATATAAGTAAGTTCATTATATCTACAATCAAATGAGGAGAGTGCCCAACAATGAGAAAAGTCTCATTCAATCAGCTGATGCTTTAAAAGAAGAAGTGATAATATCAGAAATCTGAAGAGAAAATTTCCATCTCTGCTTCAGCCAGCCAGCTTCTCCTGGGAAATCCTTTGAAAACTTTCATCAGAGTTCCCAGGACTGTTGCAGCCTGCCCTACAGTATTGGATGTATATATCCCAACAGTCATATGAGAAAATTCTTATTAAAAAAAATCTCATAATATTTACAGATCTCCTGTCAGTTCTGTTCCTAGAAAATCCTGACTAATACAGACCTATATGTAAGAGCTAAAACCACTAAACTTCTAAAAGAAAATATTGAAGAACTCTTTGGGACATAGTGTTAGGCAAAGATTGCTTAACTAAAATAAGCAAATAATAAAGTGTTGATGAGGATGTAGAACATCAGAAACTCTCATATATTTCTAGTAAGAATACCAAAGAACACATAGCTATAAAAAAAATTTTATGTGAATGTTCATAAAAGCCAAAAACTAGAAACAACCCAAATGCCCATAAATTGGTGAAAAAATAAGGAAACTGTAGCATATCCATACTTTGGAATACTACGCAACAATAAAAGGAACTACAGATGCAGCAACATGAAAAAAGAAGTCAAACATGAAACAACATGAAAAAAGAAGTCAAATACAAATGACATCATACTATATGATTGCACTTTAATGAAATTCTAGAAAACAAATTTATACAGACAGGGAGCAGATCAGTAGTTACCTGAGGCTTATGGTCAGAACGAAGGGACACAGTTTTATGGGTGATGACACTTTCCTATTTCAGAATTGTGGTGGTTCTGGTTTCATAACTATCTATTATTGCTAAAATTCATCAAACTGTTATGTTTAAAATGGATGAATTTTATTGTAAATAATTTATACCTCAATAAATGTGAAAAAGATCTTATCTCACATTTCTAATCCTAATTCTAAATTAATTAAGTTAGAACTAAGGAATTAATCCCATTATTTCTAAATGGAATACAATCACTTTTAATTACATTTTCATTACATTGAAACTTCTTGTGGTTTTCAGAGAATTGGTAAATTTATGCCCTAATTTCTAGGCTGTTACTAAATCAGATTAACTAAGTTTACATGAACACTATGAAAAATAAGAATTAACAAGCTACAAATGAGGGCCTAAGGGCCTCTCTATACAGTCCACACAAATTCTATAGAATAGTACACTTTGTGGTATCTATTTTGCAAGCTATTTGCTCCCTTCAAGGTTTTAAATTTGCCCCATAAGTGACCTCTAAGTAAAATAAGGGATCACTATAGTAACAATAGCAACTAACACTAATCACATGACACAAACCAGGCCCAACACAAAACAGAAGTAGATACTTATGCCACTTGTTACCATCTGTGCACTCCAACCACAGAAGTCTTATTTTAGTTCCCAAACTTACTTTGTCTGTTTTTCCCCCTCAGGATGTTTTCTTTCATGATACTTTTTTCCTACACAATGCATCATGATTTATAATTACTTTGCTTATTTCTTTATTTTCTGTTTTTACCACTGGACTCACAGACCAATCAATGTCCATTTTAATTACCACTGTAAATCAATGCCTAGTTCATTACTCAATAAATTTACTAAATGACTAAAGGAATGAATAAGAATTCTCTAATTTAAATCCCAATCACAAAATTAGTGTCATGGGTACCACAGTAAAGATGAGAAAACTGAGACAGAGAGATTAAGGTAAACTGGCTGAGTAAATAGTGATGCTATGAATCAAACCCAAGCCTCTCTGACTCCAAAGCCTGTACACTTAACTATGAATTACACACAGTGGAGCAAAACCCAATTAGTTTCTAGAATATATTGTTTAGGTTTATCTACCTAGTCTTAAATTATTGGCTATATCTTCTCAAAAGGATTCTAAGGACTATACAAATCATTTTTCTATACTAGAATTTTGTTTCACCAAATATTGCATGAAATAATTGGGCCTGGTTTAATCACCTTTTTTTTGTTAAACCAGGAATACTTAGTAGGTCTGAAAATACTTTCTAGGATAGGCTTTAACTGGTTACTGTTAAATTTATAATGCATTCCTAAACTAGACACACAGTTTCATTAAAGTAAATAAAAGTATGGATACATTTATCCTTATTAACAGGAGTGTATTGCCTCACTACTCTTACCCATTACTCACACACCATACTACAGTTTCTGCAAGACAAAGCAGCAAAATGATAGCCATCATTAGGAAATTGCCTAGAGGCGTGGCACATACACACCAATGAAGAATGAACAAAGGTTATATTCAGCAATGTGAGACCTACTACAAAAATTGCATTCATTGGGAAAAAATAAAACTAGGAAAAAGAAGAGTTGAATGAAAGAAGTTTTGAGCCACAATGAATAACTGAGTCAGGGTAGTGCTTAATTCCTAAATATACACCTCAGAAATGTGAAGATACTACCATAAATCATAAGATGCTAATTAAAGCCCATTTCAAAATAAGGATATAATGGTGCTTTTTACTGAATTCCTGTCTTCAACGGGGTGATAGTTTTGCCACATGTATAAAAGTTATAAGGGATTTTATAACTAGTCCTTGACACACTGTAACCAAGAAATTCAGAATCAAGGGATGATTTTGATTACTGAATTGTTATGTAGCTATTTATTTTTGCTTTCAGGTATATTGAGGTAGACAGAGAGGAAAACCTGAAACCCCTAAACTATAATTCAGTTGCCTTGGTGACTGTAAGAGCTGTTACTCCCTTTATCCCATCATTTTCTTGAAAGAAGTTGATCACCCTTTTCTCTAACTCAGTTGGCTCAGCTACTCATTTATGACTACATTCAACACATTAAAGAGAAAACTTGCAACAATTTGCTTAATTAAACTAATTTCTCAGTAGTAGCAAGGATTAAGGGATAATCACAAAAAGAGGCATATCTGAGTTTAATACTACAAGGCCAGCAAGTATGATTCCCAGTATTTGACAACAGCAATTAAAGTTTGCTACCATTTTTAGTACCTCTTTATGGTACAACCAAAAGAACTCTTAATGTAGAGTAAAATCTATATATTTCTCTAAATACATTATTTACTGCTTAGCACTTATGTTCAGAATTCAAAACAATGTGAATAACATATTCTAATTTAAAAAAACAAGATTTTAAAAGCAAATGTTAAACTCATTGCATTAATTTAAAGCTGAGATACACCAGAAATAGAAAGGAACATACCAGAAATGGAAAAGGTTTTAAAAAAGGAATTTAATAAGTTACAAGTTTACAGTTCTAAGCCTGTGAAAATGTACAAACTAAGGCATCCAGGAAAAGATACCGTAATTAAAAAAGGGTGATATGTCTGGAACAGCTCTGTCAGCTGGGAAGGCATATGGCTGGCATCTGCTGGTCCCTTGCTCCCCGACTCTGCGGCCTTCAGCCTCTGTTCCTGTGGGGGCTCCTCACTTTGCTTTCTGGGACTGGCTTTCATCTCTTGGCTTCCCTTGGCTCTCTCCAGGTTCTGACTTGCTTAACATCTCATGGTGATATCCGCTGGGCTCTAAGCATCTCTAAACATCCACAACCCTAAAAATCCACATCTCTGTCAGCATCTGTGTCAGCTTTGATCTGAAGTTTCTGTCGGCTCTGTCATTTCTGACTTTCTCCAAAACGTTTCCTCTTTTAAAAGATTCCAGTAAACTAATGAAGACCCACCTGGAATGCATAGAGTCATATCTCCATCTAATCAAAGGTCACACCCACAACTGGCTGTTTCACAACTCATGGAGACAAATTAATCAAAAGCTTCTGCCCTGCAGTGTTGAATTAGGATTAAAATAAATGGCTGCCCCTACAAGATTGGATCAGGGTTAGAATATGGCTCTTTTGGGGGGTACATAATACTTTCAAACTGGCACGCTCATTATCTCCAATTCAACGGTTAAGGGGCTGCAGTCCAACAGGGTAGATTTAAAAGAAAATAGGAGAGAAGGAATTGAAAGCAGTGAGAATAGACAACTCTCTGAAGGAGCTTCACTGCAATGGGAAGGAGAGAAATGGGATGATTGCTGCCAAGAAAAGTAGGGTCAAATGAAATAACAGCATGTTTCTGGAATAATGGTCATGATTCATTAGTGGTAAACTGATGACACAAGAGTAGAGAGAAAAAAGCGAATTTAGTGCCCAAGTGGAGGGATGATCCATTTACAGTAGCAACAGGCAGAATTCATACATTCGGTTGGTGTGATATTGGGAGCTCTGTCAGTGTTAATCTATCTGTAAAAGCGCATCCTAAATGCTTCAAGTTTCACAGTAAAGAAGGGGAAAAGATAATCATCAGAAAATGAGATATTTGAGGATAAAATTTTTTTCCCTTTGAGAGAAGGGAAAACTGTGAAACAATCATCTATGCATGTAGAAGGAATTCCATGTCAGGAAAATAAGTATGGCTTTCAGGAAAGCATTAAAACCCACAAGAGGTTCATAATCATGAATTTAAAATACAGTATGTCAGAAATTGGCAGAGTACACCCAAGCACCATTCAGCTATACAGGTACAAGAAATGAGTGTAAAGTTGTCAAGAGCTGCTGAGAAGTAATAGGTCTGCTTAACTACCTAAAAGACTCTAAAGCCCTGGCCTCTTCTTCCCCTCCACCTCAGACCACCACCATTTCACAAGTCAATGTACTAAAGCTTATCTACAGAACACCATCTCAGAGTCATCATTTGAGAGCAATATTCAGACATTCTATCTCCTTTACTAGCAGTACTCCCCAAGGGTTCTCTCTTTGTTTTCTTCTCTCTCTGTCCTCAAAGAGTTCTCCCATGAGAACACTCCAAACCCAAAATGATGAATCCATATTTATTTTCCTCCACCCTTTATATACTATACCAAATACTAAACTCATATCCTGCTGCTTTCTGAATGCCTACATCTGGGTACCTATAGAATAAATTCCAACATGTCAAAAACAACCTTTGGCAGTCTGGTCCTAGCCTGTGGGTGTGGAATTCCAAACACATCGCTGCCATCCATGGATCCCTAATCGAGCCTATTGTCCGTCATCCCCAAACACACCATGCTTTTAACAACGTCATGCCTCTAAAGATTATCACATCTACTTCACCTCATTGACTTTATATAGACTATGTCAATTTAATTCTAATCATGTTATTCACTGAAGTTTATATAAATATTTAAAGAACTCAAACAGATTTTCAAAATAATGGAAACAAGAAAATGCCAAATCTGCTAATGTATAAGTCCAAGAGTTAGAGAGCAATTAAGAAAATTGACGAGTGTGTTGATGTGCAAGTATTAAATACTTTGTGTGTCTAGTATACTCTAATAGAATACACAAGCCAGTTTCTCAGGGAGTTTCTGAAAATTATAAGTAAATGTGTAAATGCATTAAGAGGTTGAAATTAAACACAATATTTATTGACCCAATTAATAGTTTCTACTTCTCACCTTGAAAACACAAAACAAGAAAATTAGAATTTCAAAAATATCATAAAATTACGAACTACATAGTCATATTTGAAGTCTAACAGCAATTTTAACATCATTTTCCAAACCATTCAGTAACTCAATTTCCAAAGCACACACATAGTGCATCTCAGGCACAACAGTAAGACTTATTACAGTTTGAAGAGTTATAATCACTCTGGGGTAGTATAAAGTCTCATTTTGGACCTGATTATTACAATTTAACATTTATGGAACTCCAAACATATTCATATCACCTAATATTAACATTGTAATACAGTAATATTTGGCAAAACAATGTATTAAGCCCAAACCCAGTAAGATTCCTTAAACAATCACAAAATATGACCTAAACCCTGATCAAATATCAAATAAACACTAATTGTGGTGAACTGATTATAGAGCAATATGAATGCTTTCAATTAGGTGGGGAGGGGACGCCTACCTTGCTCCAATGATATAGCAGTCCTGATTATAATACTAACTCTACTACTTTTTAACTCTTTGATTTTTAACCTCTCTCAGCTTCATTTTCCCTATTTTTTAAAATAGCTGTGAACATTTAGGATCAAGTCTATAAAGCAAGCAGTATTTGCACACAGAAAAAAGACTGGAATGGTAGACAACAAAATATTGACATCAGTATTCTCTGAGTACCAAGATTAGAGAGCGTTTTTTAAATCTTTCCCTTGTATGTTCTGTGTTGTCCAAGTTTCTACACTGATAATATTTTTGTAAAGGTAAAATGAGAATATAAAAAGTCTTCCTTTTTGTTCAAAAGAAGCACAACACATTATGCAAATCTCAAATTTCACACTAACCTTTTATATGATAGTCAGTTTGAATACCAGCTGTGCACCAGATATGTCACATAAACTATCTCATTTAAGGTTCATGGCAGTCTCCCTAGGTTGTTATATTTATCTCACTTTTAAATGCAAGAAACCAAGGCTTAGAAAAGTCACTCAGCTGGCATGACAGTCATGATTCAAATCCCTCTGATTTGTATTATAGATACTATATTATATCGGGTTAATTATTAACTTCTCAACAGAAACAAGCATCATTTTAGTATTAAGAAACCAAAGAAACTGCAAATATTTTAAGGCTCAGGGGCTATTACCTTATAAAAACCTAAAACATTCCACTATATACCCCCCTCAACTTTCCAATTAACACAATAATCAATTTAATAGTAAAAAAGAAAATGCAACTATTTTAACCCTCTCAAGCGCATCTTTCTTAAATAATTCTGTCTTTAAATATCCTACCCCCTTTCTACCATTGTAATAAATGTCTCTAAAAGAAGAATTGGCACTGTTGGATTATGTTTTTAAGGATTCCTAATCTTAACAATAATACTTCATTTACCCAGCTGTTTTAAATAACTAAAACAAAACAGAGTTGAAGGTAATCAAGGAAGAAGGTAAAAAAAGACCATTCAATAGTAAAAATGGTTGTTCAAGCAACAATAAATTAAAGTCCATGTACTTTACTCATAAGCAAGTCTCTCAAACCCTCGATCAGCAGCATTATTTTTAGATACAATTAAAACCAGATTGATAACTGCTTTCTTCCAAGTTGAAGATTAGAAGCAGACATGTAAGACTATTTGATTCCGATAGACTGATAGTGTGAAAAAATGTTAACTGCCTGACGAAAGGAGCTAGAAAGTTAACAATTTATAAGGAATAGCCAAAAAGTATTTAATCTAAATCTATTTTGAGTATTTTCAAGCAGTCCTGAATAACACATTAGGCCCTGAGCTACTGAGGAAAAAAAATGTTTAGTATACTCTAGTTAAGATGGCATAAAATGGTAAAATAAAATTAAGCAGTTCCATCCAGAATGGTTAAATTATAAGATTGCTCTTCAAGCATTCAAAAAATTCACAATGTAGAATACCTCATTTCCTAATTCAACAGTTAATAGGTGCTTATAAAAGATTCAAGCAATACAGAAGTATATAAAAAAAAGTGAAATTCTTTTCTCCAAAACCCCTTCTCAATCCTACAACCCAAAGTTCCCTAATTTTGGTGTACTTCCACAGCCTTTTTCCTCTTCACATCCCCAAACAGATGTACTCACACATGCATACATACACATATACATATACATACACACACACAAAGACATACATATGAGGCAGGGGTATGTACCAGTTTGAAAGGATTATGTGCCATAGAAAAGCCTTGTTTTAATTCTGATCCATCTAGTGGAGGCAGCCTTTTCTTTTAATTCCTATCCAGCCCGGCAGGTTGGAGATTTGATTAGAGTATTTCCACAAAGATAGGACACACCCAATTGTGGGTATTATTAACCTTTGATTAGAGGGAGACGTGATTCCACCCATCCCAAGTGGGTCTTGATTAGTGTACTGAAATCCTTTAAAAGAGGAAATATCTCGGGAAAAGCTTGAGAGTCACAAGAACCACAAGAGCCAACGCAACCAGAGACCTTTGGAGATGAAGAAGAAAAACGCCCCTGGGGGAACTTCATGAAACAAGAGGCCTGTAGAGAAAGCTAGTAGACATTGCCATATTTGCCATGTGCCTTTCCAGTTGAGAAAGAAACCCTGAAAATCATCAACCTTCTTGAACCAAAGTATCTTTCTCTGGATGCCTTACATTGGACAATTCTATAGCCTTGCTTTACTATGGACATTTTCACAGCCTTAGAACTGTAAACTTGCAACTTATTAAATTCCCCTTATGAAAAGCCATTCCATTTCTGGTATATCACATTCCAACAGCTAGCAAACTAGAACAGGCTTGAACAGCTATTTGTATGCCAATGTTACAGCAACATTATTCACAACAGCCAATAGATGGAAACGACCCAAATGTCCATCAACAGATGAACAAACAAAATGTGGTATATCCAACAATGGAATACTATTCAGTCATAAAAAGGAATTAAGTTTTAATACATACTACAACATGGATGAACCTCGAAAATGTTATGTCAACTGAAATAAACCAGACACAAGAGGAGAAATACTGTATGATTCCACTTATGGGAAACAGAATAGTCAAATTCATGGGGGCAGAAAGCAGAATTGTGGTTACTAGGGACTGGGGTTTAGGGGCATAGGGAATGGAGAATTACTGCTTGGGATGATGAAAGTGAGACAGTGGTGATGGTTGCACAGCATTACTGTAATCAAGAAATTAGAATTTAAGGGATGATTTTGACTACTGAACCATTACGTAGCTATTTCTTTTTGCTTTCTGGTATACTGGAGTAGATAGAGGATAATACCTGAAATCCCTGATTTTAATTCAACTGCCTTAATATCTGAAATGATTGTAAAAACCCTTATCTTGTGCCTTTGTGACTGTAAACTGTTACTCCTTTTATCCCATCATTTTCTTGTAGGGCAAAAGCCCTAAGACTGATGAACAATTTGAAAGTCAGCCATTCACTAGTTTCAGCCCAGGACATTTGTAAATCGTATCTGCTAGACTCTACTATTGAAAGATAACTTGCCTACCTTCCTTTTGGCTTACACCTTTAGTACTGAAGTGATAGCTCTGCCACCCTCCTTTCAGCTTATGTTCTCCTATTGAAATGATAATGATTACACTGTCTCTTTGTCTTCTGCTTATAAGCGGCTATTCTAAATGACCTCATCTCCCCTTGCTAAAATTTTTAAAAACCTTGAACCCCCTAAATTCAGGGAGACAGCTTCTGGGCCACTAGGCCATCTGCTCTCCTACTAGGTGCCTAGTAATAAACTCTCTCTTTGAAACCCCAGTTAGGCAAAAAACCCATAGCCATTGTCAGATAACAACACTGTGAATGTAATTAATGTTATCTATGTTACCACAATAAATTTTCTTTAAAGCACATATTGTATGATTCTATTTATATAACATTCTCAAGATGACAGCCTTACAGTGTTGGGGAAGAGACTTGTGCTTTAGTCACCCCTAGTAAGGGAAAGGCGAAGGGGCAGGGAGAAGAGGAGTGGGTATGATTACACAGGAATAGCACCAGGGAGATCCTTGTGATAATGGAGATTGCAATGGAGATCACATGAATCTACTCATGATAAAATTATATAGAACTATACACACACACAAATGCATGTAAAACCAGTAAAATGTCAATAAGCTTTATGGATTGCACCAGTGTCAATTTCCTGGTTTGAGTACTGTGCTATAGATACATAAGATGTATATGCAAGACATTACCAAGGCCTAAGTCACAATCGACAGCACTGACATGCATATTATGGAAGTCCAGAAGGAGAAGAGAGAAAGGGGAAGAAGGAATATTCAAAGAAATAATGACAAACAACTTCCCAAACTTAGCAAAAGATGTGAATAGGGCATACAAGAAGCTCAAAGAACACCAAACAAGATAAACATGAAGAGAAGCACACACACCCTCATAGATTGGTTATACTATCAAATACAAAGGACAAAGAAAAATATAAAAATAAAAATAAATTAAAAATTAAAAAATAAAAAAGAAAGCAAATGCAAAGGACAAGGAAACATATCTGAATGTTGCAAGAGAAAAGCAATGTGTTACATACAAGGGAATCTCAATAAGAAGGTGGCAGTGGGATTGTAATACTTAAAGTGCTGAAGCAAAACAACTGGTACAAAATAGTCAAGAATTTTATATTCAGTGAGACTCTTTTCAAAATGAGGGAGAGATTAAGAAATTCCAAGATGAACAAAAGCTGCGGGAGTTCATCATCACTAAACCTTCTCAACTAGTAATGCTAAAGAGAGTTCTTCAGACTGAAAGGAAAGGACACTAGACAGTGGTTTAAAGCTGCATAAATAAAGAACTGCAGTAAAGGTAATCATCTGGGTAATTATAAATGCCAGTATTATTGTGTTGCATTGTCTGATTTATAACTCCACTTCTTACTTCTTCCAGATGCTAAAATGCAAATGCATAAAAAGTAATATAAATCTAGGTTTCTGGACATACAATGTACAAAGATATAAGTGGCATAACAAGTACAAAAAAATGGTGGGGAATAGAAGGGTACAGGAAAAGCATATGTACATGCTATTGAAGTTAAGTTGGTATTAGACCAAATAATTTTTTTTAATCAATTTTTAAAAATATTTAGGATGTTAAACTTTAACACTATGGCAACTACAAGGAAAAGAAAGAAAGAAAAAAAATATATATATATATATGTCCAGATAGAAATGAGAAGGTACTCTATATGGTACAACACAAGAAAGCAAATAAATATAAAAGTAGTTTTTAATGGAAGATAAGGGCAAAAAAGATAAAGGCAAAATGGCAGGAAAAAGTTTTGTTCTGACATTAAAAGTAAATGGAGACTTCTGGGAAGATGGTCGACTAGAGTGGCTCAAGATTAGCCATGCTCCAAGGAAAAGTTAGAGAAGAGATAGGAGGGCAACTGAAGCAGCGATTCAGGAGTGCAGCTGACCTGGGAGAGCCTTCTGCACCACATACAGCAAGTCGGGTTGTGGAGGCCGAAGAACCGAGAGGCAGAAGGCTGGAGACTGGAGCAGAGGCACGGAGCCCTCAGAACTGCACTGACTGGAGCCCAGGACTAGGAAGTAAGCCAGGCCACATTCCTTGTGCACCCTACCCTCACCAGTGCAGCCCGATCACCAGCGACTCACCCCACACCCCATGCACCTGAACCCCATCACCCTCTCCCATTCCCGCCGCTCCAGGTACCCACAGCCCACCAGCCCCCACTGCCTGTACCTGCCCCACACCCCCACCCCAAGTGCAGCCCAACCCACCTCTCCTGCACACCTCCCGAGGACTACCTCCCACTCCCTGTTCCCAGTAGGCTGTTGCCAATGCATAAAGGTTGCAGGCGCTAACCTCCATACCTAGGCTACCCTGCCCACTGCTCATAGTGTCTCACAGCCTCACACTGCCCTCCATGAACTCAGTGAATTCCTCTGCAGCACTCCCAGGCCCACGCACGAGCAAGGGCCCCCATTCACATCATGCATCTCTGGGAACCACACTTTACAGCAGTCCTACAACTGTGCATGCACACAACCTTTAGCCTCACTTCCCAGCTCTGAGAAAGTGTCGATCTGTGCAGCTGGGTCTCATGTGCTCCCAATCCATGAAGGCATAACACTGACTTGCTGCCACAGCTCTATGTGTGTGCAAAAAGGGGCCCCATGTCTTAGACTAGCATACACCAGGGTTACACCCCCCAGACCAGTGCACCCTCACAGCTACATCCCTGCCTGCTGGGCGCCCACGTTCACAAACATCAGCATAATATCCCCATCCTGCACCCATATCTGTCCTGAAACAAATCACCGTACTGAGTGCTCCACCCTGTGCCCTGCTCCCTGCTGTATAACCATCCCACAAATACAGGGCCTTAGATTTCTGAAAGAAATCAACTCCCAAAGTAAATCAATCAAGATATTTACATGCAATGAAGACAGCAGAAGATCACTGAGCATATCACCATGCAGACAGACATAGTCCTGCGTAAGGACCAAATTAAAACACCCGAGGAGACACAGACATTGGAACTAATCAAAGATGTTCATACAAATCTACTTAATAAAATAAGTGGAATAGCATAAAGGAGATAAAGAAGACAGCAGAAAGTCACAAAGAGGAATTAGAAACAACAAACAGAATAATAATGGAAATCACAGAGATTAAAGACTGTTGACTAAATAAAAAAACATACTAGAGGCACACAATACCAGGTTTGAAGAGACAGAAGAATAAGTGACAGAGAGGACAGAACAATTGATGTCAAAGACTCAAAATAACAGATGGCAAAAAAGATGGAAAAAATTGAATGAGAACTCAAGGAAATGATAGGTAAAACAAAGCACATAAATATAAGAATCACTGGTGTCCCAGAAGGCGAAGAGAGGAGTAAAGGGTTAGGAAGAGTCGTTGAGAATATAATGGGGGAAAACTTCCCAATCCTCATAAAACACATAAATATACAAGTCAAAAAACCCCAAAGAACTCCAAACAGAATAAATCCAAATAGGCCATCCCCAAGGCACATACTAATCAGTCTGTCAAATGTTGAAGAGAAGCAGAAAATCCTGAAAGCTGCAAGAGAAAAACAATCTACTACACATTAGGGAAATAAAATGAGACTGAGTTCAGGCTACTCAACTAGTACCCTGAAGGCGAGAAGGCAGTGGCATGATATATTCAAGCTCCTCAAAGAGAAAGACTTCCAGCCAAGAATTCTGTACCTAGCCAAACTGTCCTTCAAAATCAAGGGAGAGATTAAAGTTTTCACAGATAAAAAAGTTCTAGAAGAATTTGTTAACAAGACAATGGCCCTATAAAAAATGCTAAAAGGAGTTCTGCTGGCTGAAAAAAAAGACAGGAGAGGGAGGTCTGGAGGAGGGCACAGATTGAAGTTACTAAGGGTAACTGTTCTAGTTTGCTAGCTGATGGAATGCAATACACCAGAAATGGAATGGCTTTTAAGAAGGGGGAATTTAATGAGTTGCTAGTTTACAGTCCTAAGGCCGAGAAAATGTCCCAATTAGAAATGGCCAATCAAAGGCATCCAGGGAAAGATACCTTGGTTCAAGAAGGCCGATGAAGTTCAGGGTTTTTCTCTCAAGTGAGAAGGCACATGGTGAACACAGTCAGGGCTTCTCTCTCTCGGCTGGAAGGGTACATGGCAAATACAGCGTTATCTGCTAGCTTACTCTCCTGGCTTCTGGTTTCATGAAGCTCCCCGGGAGGCGTTTTCCTTCTTCATCTCCAATGGACTCTCCGCTTCATGGTGCTGCAGCATTCTCTGCTCTCTCCAAATCTCTTATTCTCCAAAATGTTTCCTCTTTTATAGAACTTCAGAAACTAATCAAGATCCACTCAAATGGGTGGAGACAAGTCATCCCCTAATCCAGTTTAACAACCATTCTTAACTAAATCACATCAACCAGGGAGATGATCTCATTACAGTTTCAAATATACAGTACTGAATAGGGATTATTCTACCTTTATGAAATGCAATTTATATTAAAACATGGCTTTTCTTAGGGGGCATACTTCCTTTCAAACCAGCACAGTAACTTAAAGAATGCAAAGAGAAACAGGGAAAATAACATATAGACCTGATAAATAAAATAAAAAAGGTAAGATAGTGGAATTAAGAAATGTTTTTTCAGTAATAACTTTGAACATTGACAGACTAAACTTATCAATTAAAAGATACAGATTGGCAGAATGGATTAAGAAACATAATCCAGCTATAGGCTGCTTACAAGTGACTCATTTTAGACACAGGATACAAATAGATTGAAAGTAAAAGGATGGAAAAAGATCTTACACTCAAGTTGCAACCAAAAGAAAGCAGGAGTAGTTTTACTAATTTTGGACAAAACAGAACAGGAGTAGCTATACTGATATTGGACAAAATAGACTTTAAAAGTAAAGACATCATAAGAGGCAAGGAAGGACACTATATACTAATTAATTCTCATTCAATTTTTTCCATCTTTTTTGCCATTTGCTATTTTGAGTCAATTCAGCAAGAAGATACCACAATCATAAATGTTTATGCTCCCAATCAAGGAGCTCCAAAGTACATGAGACAGACGTTGGTAAAACTGAAGGGAATGATATATGTTTCAACAACAATAGTAGGAGACTTCTACACCACTATCCTCTACAGACAGAACAACCAAACAGAAGATCAACAAGGAAATAGAGAAGTTAACTAACTTTACAAATGAATTAGACCTAATGGATATATATATATATGTCATTGCACCCCAAAGCACAAGGTTATACATTCTTCTCAAGTGCTCACGGAACATTCTCCAGGATAGATGATAAACCGGGGCACATAACAGGTCTTTATAAATTTAAAAACACTAAAATTGTTCAAAGCAGTTTCTCTGATAACAATGGGATGAAACTGGATTTAAATAACCACCAAAGAACAAGAACATTCACAAATATACGGAGATTAAAAAACACACTCTTAAACAACCAATGGGTCAATGAAAAAATTGCTAGAGAAATCAGTAGCTCGCTGGAGATGAATGAAAATGAGAATGCAACTTATCAGAACTTATGGGATGCGGCAAAGGCTGTGCTGAAAGGGAAATCTATTGCCTTAAATGCCTATATTAAAACACAAGAAAGAGCAAACATCAAGGACTTAACAGCAAACCTGGAGAAACCTGAGAAAGAACAGCAAACTAACCCAAAAGCTAAGAAGGGAACAGAAATAACAAGGATTAAAACAGAGATCAATGAATGGGAGAACAAAAGAACAATAGAAAGAATCAATAAAACCAAAAGTTGGTTCTTTGAGAAAATCAATAAAATTGATGGGCCACTAGTAAGACTGACAAAGAAGGATGCAAATAAATGAAATCAGAAATGAGAAGGGGTGCTTTACCACAGACCCTAAAGAAATAAAAGAAATCATAAAAGGATACTATGAAAAGTATACACCAACAAATTAGACAACTTAGATGAAATGTACAAATTCCTGGAGACACACAAACAAGCTACACTGACTCAGGAAGAAACAGAAGATCTCAACAAACCAATCACAAGTAAAGAAATTCAATCAGTCATCAAAAATCTTGCTACAAAGAAAAGCCCAGGGCAGGATGGCTTCACAGGGGAATTTTATCAAACATTACAGAAAGAGGTAACACTAATCCTGCTTAAACTTTTCAAAAAAACTGAGGAAAAAGGAATACTACCTAACTCATTTTATAAAGCTAATATCATTTTAATACCAAAACCGGGTAAGGATGCTATACAAAAAGGAAAACTACAGGCCAATATTCCTATTGAACACAGATGTAAAAATTCATGGCAAAATACTAGCAAATCGAATCCAACAGCACATTAAAAGAATTATACACCATGACAAAGGGAGATTTATACCAGGAATGCAAGGATGGTTCAACACAAGAAAATTAATATAATAGAGCACATTAACATTAACAAATCAAAAGGGAAAAATCAAATGATCATCTCAATTGATGCTGAAAAATATTCAACAAAATTCAGCATCTTTTTTTGGTAAAAACACTACAGAAGATAGGAATCAAAAATAACTACCACAATATGATAAAGGGAATATATGCAAAACCGATAGCCAGCATCATACTCAATGGAGAGTGACTGAAAACCTTCCTCCTAAGATCAGGACCAAGACAAGGATGCCCACTCTCCCCACTATTATTCAACATTGTGCTAGAAGTTCTAGCTAGAGCAATCAGGAAGGACAAAGAACTAAAACGCATCCAGACAAGAAAGGAAGAAGTAAAACTCTCATTATTTGCAGATGATATGATATGATACTATACTCGGAAGATCCTGAGAAATCTACAGCAAAGTTACTTGAGTTAATAAACAAATCCAGCAAGGTGGCGGGATATACAATTAATGTGCAAAAATCAGTAACATTTCTATATATAAGCAATGACCTTGCTGAGGAGTCAGTTAAGGAAAAAATTCCATTCAAAACAGCAACTAAAAGAATCAAGTACTTAGGAATGAACATAAACTAGGGATGTAAAGGACTTGTACACAGAAAACTACATAACATTGCTAAAAGAAATCAAAGAAGATCTAAATAGGTCCCTATTTAGATATAGGAAGCAGACATTCCCTGCTTATGGACAGAAAGGCTAAATATAGTTAGCCTTTCTGTCAATTCTCCCCAAAGTGATCTACAGATTCAACACAGTACCAATCAAACTTCAAACAACCCACTTTGAAGATTTGGAAAAGCTAACTACAAGATTCATCTGGAAGGAAAAAAGACCCCGAATAGCTAAAAGCATCCTAAGAAAAGAAACAAAGCGGGAGGATTAACACTCCCTGACTTTAAAACCTATTATAAAGCCACAGTGGTCAAAACAGCACAGTACTGGCTCAAGGACAGAAGCATTCACCAAAGGAATCAAATTGAGAATGCAGAAATAGACCACCAAATCTATGGTCAACTGATTTTTGACAAGGCCCCCAAATTCTCTGAATTGGGAAAAAATAGTCTTTTCAATAATTGGGCATGGAAAAACTGGATATCAAATAGCCAAGATGAAATAGGGCCCCTATCTTACACCCTACACAAATATCAATTCCAAGTGGATCAAACACCCAAATATAAGAACTACCACCATAAAGCTTCTAGAAGAAAACGTAGAGAAACATCTTCAAGACTTAGCAATCGGAGGTAGCTCCCTAAACTTTACACCCCAAGCACAAGCAACAAAAGAATAAATAGATAAATGGGAACTCCTCAAAATCAAATGCTTCTGCACCTCAAAAAAAAACTTTGTCAAAAAGTGAAGAGGCACCGAACTCAATGGGAGAATATATCTGGAATGCACATATCAAACAAAGGTTTTGATTTCCTGAATATAGAAAGAAATCATACAACTCAAGTGCAAAAGAACAAACAATCCAATTATAAAATGGGCTTAAGATATGAATAGGTATTTTTCTGAAGAGCAAGTACAGATGACTCAAAAGCACATGAAGAGATGCTCACTTTCACTGGCTATAAGGAAAATGCACATCAAGACTACAAAGAGACACCGCCTCACACCTATAAGAATGGTGGCTATTAAACAAACAGGAAACTATATATGTTGGAGAGGCTGTGAGAAAATGGGACACTTATGCACTGCTGTTGGGAATTTATAATGGCACAGCTACTGTGGAAGACTGTTTGGCAGTTCCTTAGGAAACTAAATATCGAGTTGCCCTATGACCCAGCAATGGCACTACCTGGTATATACCCAGAAGAGCTGAAGGCAATGACACAGACATATGCACACCAATGTTCATGCAGCATTATTCATAATCACCAAAAGATGGAAACAAACCAAATACCCATCAACAGACGAGTGAATCAACAAAATGTGCTATATACATATGATGGAACATTATGCAGCAGTGATACAAAATGACGTCCTTAAACACATGATAAGATGGAAGAGCCTTGAGGACATACTGCTGAGTGAAGTTAGCCAGACACAAAAGGGCAGATACTGTATGATTCCACTTTTATGAACAGCATAAAGGTATACTCAGAGGCTTATAATACAGAATATAGGGGACTTAGAAATACACAGAAGCTAGGGATGGGTGAACCATTAGCTAATGAGGCTTAACTCCAATGTAAGGGAATAGATAGGAGTGAAGGTGATCCTTGTACAGACCTATGCGTCCCAGTGACTCACTAGAAATATGAATGAGTTCTCATAAGAATTACTTCAAAGATATGATTCTGGTATAAACAGTTTTAAGTCCAGGGGACAGGGGAAAACTGTTATTGCATGTTATGAGCTATATTCAAAAGAAAACCATCATCATTAATACAGCAACAGCAGACATAAATAATGGGGTGACAGACAAGAGTTAAGAGGAGACCTAGATTTCCTATTTGGTGAGGGTGTGTTTATTGGTTTTTTTGTCTCTTGAGAACAATAAAATTATCTAAAATTGAGAATGTTGATGGATTGTGGACTTTGGGCCCTCTACATGATGCCTGATGAATGTAGGTGGCTGAAGGATGCACTGACAGAGAAGTAGATTGGCGAACAATGGTGTATACTTATGAACGAAGGTTGTGCTGCTACAAAAAGAAACAATGTCGTGAGGCATGCAATGATGTGAATGAACATGTGGGACATTCAGTGAGACAAAATAAGCCAAAAACAAAAAAACAACAGTAGTATGGTCACCTTTAGAAAATGCTTATAAGAAAACAGCGGCCTGGATTGCAAGTTTTTGGAGCAGACATGTTAAGTCCAGAGTAGTGATTATTATTTCCGGATTTTGAGAGGCTGTTTTATATATATAACCTGATACTTACAGATGAGAATGAAGCTGAATAAGTTGGGGTTAAAGTAATTCAGAACATAGGGTAAGGAAGACAGTATCTGTATTTTAGAACCACACATACTCTTTGAGGCCAAAGGAAGTAAGGTTTATTTGATCTGGTTCTGAAATTTTCTGTAGTGCATAATCTAATTCAACTTATCTGTATAGCTCATTTGAACAACTGAAACACAGGAAACACAAAATAAGAAAGAGGTTCTTTAATCCTGTGTAGATTATTGCAATACCTGGAAACATCCTAGAGTACATTAAGCAGATAATCAAAAAAGTCCCCTGAGGGAGGGGAGAAAGAATACGAAACTATTAAACCTTACCATCAGGGAATCCCAATACTCTGTCAAATTTTACGGATACCCAAATCAATACGCCATGTCCTCGATCATGAGGCTTACTCTTTGTGCAGGATATATAGGTAGCGGAGAAGCTTAGACTACTTATAGGCATGCCTAAGAGTTACTTCTGGAGGACCTCTGTTGTTGCTCAGATGTGGACTCAGTCTCTCTAAGCCCAACTCTGCAAGTGAAATCATTGCCCACCCACCTACGTGGGACATGACATTCAGGTGAAGAACTCCCTGGCAACGTGGGAGAGGACGTCCAGAAATGAATCCAGACCTGGCACTATAGGATGAATAATTCCATCCTGACTAAAAGGGGGAAAAGAAGTGTTATTAATAAAGTATCAGTGGTAGAGAGAGTTCAAATAGAGTGGAGGGGCTAGTTCTGATGCAAGCTTCAGGTAGATCTTGCTATCTATCATAACCTGCCAACCCCCAACCAGGACCATTCCAGCCAGTCTTAAACACCACCTAGGGCAATATATAAGATTCCACAATGGTTCCAGGCATTAGAGTAACTTTCCAGAAACCTACAACCTCCAGATGGGTCCCTGGTCAAGTTAAGTCCTGTAGCCTAGCCAAGCCTCTCCAGAACATCAGATATTTCCATCTCTCTACCCCATATTAGAGACAGACCCTTCCAATAGCAAAAATTTAGAACTGCCATAGCCCAAACTACTGCAAAGAGAGGTATGGAAAGATCAAAGGTGACGGTGGAATTATACATAGAAAACAGGACTTAACAAATGAATATGAATGCTGAATCATTAAATTGATATCTCTTTTAGCCTCCAGTATTTTACAGCAGCTAGAAGTAAAAACCTAAAATTGTGAAACAGTAACCCATGTCAAAGTCTGAAATATGTTCTACAACTAATTGTAGTGCTGTGCTTTAAAACTTATTGCTTTTTTGTATATATGTTATTGTTTACAAATAAAGAAGGAAAAAAAGTTGATCGCAATAATAAAAAAGTACTTAAGCCCTCTAGCTTCCTATGCTCTGGAGCAGCTAGAATGAAAAATATGAGAGGATTGTATGGCAGCCCATGACAAACTCTGGGATCTACCCTGTCACGACTTGTTGAAGAGTGTTCTGAAAACTATTGCTTTTTTATTTCTTTGCTTTGTATATATGTTATACTATACAATAAAAAAGTTAAAAAAAAATGTAATGGATAAATAAATTGTATATTCCTACAATGGAATTCTATACAACAGTGAAAGCAAATGAACTAAAGCTTCATGTAAAAGAAAAAAAAAAAGTAAATGGATTAACCACTCCATTGCAGAACCTGGCAGAATTGATTAAAAAGGCATGACCGGGGCGGAGGGACACTGGCTCAGCAGGCAGAGTTCTTGCCTGCCATGCCAGAGACCCAGGTTTGATTTCCTGTGCCTGCCCATGCAAAAAAAAAAAAAAAAAAGTTAAAAAAGCATGACCCAACTGTATGCTGTCTGCAAAAGACTCATCTTAAAGTCAAAGATACTAGTAGCTTGATAATGAAAGGAAGGAAAAAATATACAATGCAAGTAGTAAGCAAAACAAAGGTGTAATGGCTATACTAGTAACAGATAAAATAGATTTTAAGTAAAAAATTTTATGAGAGACAAAGATGGTCACTGCATACTGCTGGAGAGGACAATGCAACAGGAAGATGTAACAATTATAAATATATAAACACCCAAAATATATGAAGCAAATACTGACAAATTTGAAGGGAGAAATTGTTGGTTCTACATTATAGTAAGAGACTTTAACACACCACTCTCAATAATGGTCACAACATCTAGTCCGAAGATCAATAAGGAAGTACAGGACTTGAATGATACACTAAGTCAACTAGACCTAACAGACTGCACCCAAAGAACACAGAATACACATTCTTCTCAAGTGCACATGGATCATTCTCCAAGATGGACCAGATGTTGGGTCACAAAATAAGTCTTAATAAATTACAAAAAACTGAAATCATACAATGTATATTCACCTACTACCACAAAATGAAGCTAAAAATCAGTAACAGAGGGAGAAAAGAAAATTCGCAAAAACATGTAAATTAAACAACATGCTCTGAAACAATCAATGAGTTAAAGAGGAAATCGAAAACAAAACAAGAAAATATCTTGAGTCATATGGAAATGAAAATATAGCACACCAAAACTTATGGATTCAGCAAAGGTGGTAGTGAGAGGGAAATTTATAGCTCTAAATGCTTACATTAAAAAAGAAGAAAGACTTCAAATCAGAGATCTAATCTCAAAACTGGAAGAACAAGAAAAAAAAGAGCAAAATGAATTCAAGATGAGAAGGAAGGAAGGAATAAAGATTAGAGGAGAAAGAAATGAAATAGGAAAAAAAAAAGTTAAAAACATTAGAGAAAAGCAACAAAACCAAAGGTTAATTCTTTGAAAAGATCAACAAAATTGATAAACCTTTAACTAGTCTGCCAACGAATAAAAGAGAGACTACAAATAAAAAAAATCAGAAATGAAAAGGGGGACATTACTACTGACCCCATTGAAATAAAAAGAACTATAAGAGGATACTATGAGCAACTGCATGCCAGTAAATTAGATAACCTAGATGTAATGGACAAATACTTAGAAACTCACAAACTGACTCAAGAAGAAATAGACGGTCTCAACAAACCAATTGTTAGTAAAGAGACTGACTCAGTAAATAAAAACCTTTCAACACAAGACCAGATGGCTTCATGGTGCAATTCTACCAAACAGTCCAAGAGTTAAATCCAATTCTGCTCAAATTATATCCAATTCTGCTCAAATTCTTCCCAAAAATTGAAGAGGAAGGAACACTCCGAAACTCATTCTACAAGGCAAACATCACCCTCATAACAAAGCCAGATAAAGATACCACAAGAAAAAGAAAACTACAGACCAATATTTCTTATGAATATAGATGCAAAAACCCTCAAAAAAATTATAAGCAAGCCAAATGCAACAGCACATTAAAAGAATTATATACCATGATCAAGTGGGATTTATACCTTGTATGAAAGGTTGGTTAAAGACAATGAAATCAATTAATGTAATACACCACATTAATAGAATGAAGGAAAACAAAAAACATGATCATCTCAACCTATGCATAAAAGGCAATTGACAAAATACACGCCCTTTTCTGATAAAAAGTTAGAACAATAGAAATAGAAAGAAACTTCCTCAACATGAAAAGCTCATAGCTAAAATCACAATTAACAGTGAAAGACTGAAAGCTTTCCCTCAAAGATCAAGAACAAGACAAGGATACCCTCTGTCAGCATCATTATTTTACAATGTACAGAGAGTTCCTGCTAGAGTGACTAGACAAGAAAAAGAAATAAAACAAATTGGAATAAAACAAATTGGAATAAAACAAATCCAAATTGGAAAGGAAGAAGTAAAACTTTTCCTACCTTCAGACGATACAATCCTATATATCATCCTGAAAAATTCACAACAAAGCTCCTAGCTTTACTGAATTCAGGAAAGTGGTAGGTACAAGATCAACACCCCTAAATCAGTGGTATTTCTATATACAAGCAATGAGCAATCAGAAGAAGAAATCACGCCCAAAACAAACAAACAAAAAAAAAAACCTACATTCATAATAGTAACCAGAAGAATCAAATATCTATGAAAAAATTTAACCAAGGATGTATAGGACTTGTCAATAGAAAACTTACAAAACGTTGTTAAATGAAATTAAAGAAGACCTAAGGAAATGGAAGGATATTCCATGCTCATGGATTGGAAGACTATCACTAAGATGTCAACGTTACCCAAAACAATTTATAGATTCAATACATTCCCAATCAAAATTCCAACAACCTTCTTTGCAGAAATGGAAAAACTAATCATCAAATATATAGAAAAGGGTAAGAGACCCTGAATAGCTATTTTGAAAAGAAGAATGAAGTTAGAGGACTTACACTTTCTGATCTTAAAACTTATTACAAAGCCATAGTAATCAAAACACCATGGTATTGGCAAAGAAAAACATATAGACAAATGGGCTATAACTGAGAACTTAGAAATCAACACTCACACTTATAACCAACTAATTTTTGACAAGGTGGCAAACAGCACTCAATTGGGAAAGCATAGTCTCCTTCTAAAGAAACTATTTTTCTAAATCTAAAAAACTGGATTTCCATTTGTGGGGGTGGGGTGGGGAAGGAGGACTCTACTTCACACCATATACAAAAATCAACTCACAATGGATCAAACACCTAAATATAAGAGCTAGAACTACCAATTCCTAGAAGAAAATAGAAGGAAGCATCTTCAGGACCTAGTGTTAGGCAACGGCTTCTTCGACTTTACACCAAAAGCACAAGCAAGAAAAGGAAAAACAGTTAAAAGGAACCACATCAAAATAAACTTTTGCTCCTCAAAGGACATTATCATGAAAGCAAAAAGACAACCTACAGGTGAGTCTGTGGTGGCAATAACTGGTCTCCAGCACCATAGCAACTTCAGGAGCAAGGAGTGTGCCATGCCCTTTACCCTCAAGTACTGAGTCTTCCTCAAAAATGAAGGACAATATATATCTCCATCTCATGATATTCCAAATTATGCAGATAAGGATGTGTTCCACATGGTAGTTAAGAACCATGCTGGTCTAATACAAAAATGAAGATTGCTACAAAAGACCCCTTAAACCCAATTAAACAGGATGTGAAAAAAGGGAAAACTCTGTTACATTGCAAATGTGTTCCCTTATAAAGGATGTATCTGGAACTATGGTGTTATCTCTCAGACTTGGGAAGACCTAGGACACAATGACAGACACTGGTTGTAATGGGGACAATGACCCAATTGATATATATAAAATTGGAAGCAAGCTATGTATGTGCAAGAGGTGAAATAACTGGGGTTAAAGTTTTGGGTACTGGCAATGACTGATGAAGGGGTAACCAACTGGAAAGTCATTGCCATTAATGTGGATGATCCTGATGCAGTCAATTATAATTATATTAATTATGTCAAATGGCTGAAACCTGGCTATTTAAAAGCCACTATGGACCTGTTTAGAAGGCACAAGATTCCTGTTGGAAAACCAGAGAATGAATTTGCTTTCAATATACAATTTAAAGATAAGTACAGATATTTGCACACCAATGTTCATAGCAGCACTATTCACAATTGCCAAAATATGGACGTAACCTAAGTGTCCATCAACCAATGAATGGATGAATAAATGTGGTATATACATACAATGGAATATTATTCAGCAATAAAAAGGACTGAAGTCTTGAAACATGAGACAACGTGGATGAACCTTGAAGACATATTGAGAGAAATAAGACAGACACAAAAGAACAAATATTGTATGATCTCACTGATTTGAAACAATTAGAATAAGCAAACTCAAAGAGTCATAATTTAGAATATAGCTTACCAGGGGACAGGTTGGAGATAGGAAATGGGAAGTTAAGGCTTAAAAAGTACAGGAATTCTATTCAATACGATGGAAATGTTTTGGTAATGGGTGGTAATTATGGTAGCACAACATTGTGAACATAATTAACAGCACTGAAATATATACCTGAATGTGATTAAAAGGGGAAATGTAACATTGTATGTTTGGTATTTTTTAAATTTTAAAATAACCCACTGAATTACAGTACACAAGGAACCTTAAGTTAAACCATGGACTTTAATTAGCAGTACAATTGTAAAAATTTCCTATCATCAATTTTAACAAATGTTCCACAGCAATAAAAGACATTGTTGGTAGGGTAGTATATGGGAATCTAGTATTTTATGCCTGATTGTTCTGTAAACCTACAATTTCTCTAATAAAGAAAAGAAAGATGCTCTCAGCAGGGTTAATTTAGAGTGGAGGGTACACAGGATCTCTCAGTACTATTTTTTGTGACTTCAAATAATTCTATCTCAAAATTAAAAGTTTTTCTAAAAATTACTGTGGTCTTGTGTACAAAATCCCCAAAACTGATATACCCTTTTTCTCCTTTTCAACTCTCTCCCTGTGAAGTCTAGGACAGGTTTTCTTGTATTCAGCTCAACTCCAAACATCACACTTTCAGTCAAGGTTTCACAGGACAATCAGAATGTCTGAGAAAGTCCCTGCTTCCTCCGTACCTTCATCCCCAACCCCTTTCGGCATAGAAACAACTCCTAGACACTGAGTGGGAATTCAGCCCACAAGCAGCCAAGATTATCAAGTACAGTAACCTCAAAACAGTTTTTCATTGGGATTTTGGATTGTTCCCCTAACAAAAAGAGAAGGGCTTTCTAACAATTATTTAAAACTCAAGGGAATGTTAAAATATTCTCAAACAGTAATTTAGATTGGCGTAAACCAGATTTTCAAAGCACAGCGTCTGTATTTAGTTAGATGTCTCTGGTAACTGTGATGTGAAAGCTAGATGTTCAGGTAGTAGTCATTAGAAGCACCCCATGACTAAGCAGCAACATGGCCTTTATTAATCACTGTATCTGGTATCTGCCAACTGGGAGAAAAATAATCTTCCAGCAGCCCATTTTTAAAGGCTAACAATTTAGCTGAATGAAGACACTTCAGCACATTTAAATTACATCAAGATGGAGATACCAACTACAAACAAATATTTAATCCCAAATAGCATTTTAAACAAGATAATTCTCTGCACTGCTCTCAAGGGAAGGTTCATAATGTCCTCTCGGCAGTCTGCTCAGTAATAAAATCATATAAAGTAAGAATCCTCTCAGTAATTAGGCAACTGATTAACTATATCAATAATCTGTTATCCATACGTGCATTTATCACTTCAATAATGACCTACAGAGAAACAAACACCAGGCAAGCTCATGAACTACTGCATTCTTCACAATTAACTTTTCTCCAAAAAGATGACTGAGCTGTGGTCATTGCCCTCAAGATGCTTACTGGTGAATAAAAGGCACAGCACCCTGAGAAGTAATCATAACGTATTCCAGTAGCCTTGATTTTTGAAGCCAACTGTATAACTATATAGTTTTTACAATGTGACCACGTGATTGTGAAAACCTTGTGGCTGATCCTCCCTTTACCCAAACTATGGACAGTTGAGTAAAAAAAATAAGGACAGATATATATATATATATATATATATATATATATATATATATATATATATATATATATATAAAATCACAGGGGAGAGGGGATGGGATAAAAAAAAATTGGGTAGAATATAATACTAGTGGTCAGTGAGAGGGAGGAGTAAGGGGTATGAGATGTACAAGTGTTTTCTTTATTTCTTTTTCTGGAGTGATGCAAATGTTCTAAAAATGATAATGGTGATGATACACAGCTATATGATGATATTGTGAGCCACTGATTATATACTTTGGATGGACTGTATGGTGTGTGAAGATATCTCATTAAAAATATGTATTTGTCATAGTACATGTAATCCAAAATGCAGCTATTCATAACTACTAATGGATTTGCCATTGATATTGTCATACATTAAGGAGCTCATAATAACAAATGGGGATGATCTCATATCCCTTAAACATAGATCATTCTACAGCAGAACTTAAAATTTTTTCTCATATAGAGATTATAACCTATTTAAAGTGAGAAATGACCTAAATCAATATTATCAACCTAAATCAATATTACATAAACATAAAAACTAAATTTTGCTTGTTATATTAGGTTGTATTCTTTCCTTTCGATATTGATTTTTTTCCTTTGTTACTTTCATGTGACAAGCATTTGCATATAAACAAGAAGAGCACTAAAAGAAGCTATATACCTCAGAGCAAAGAATATGGGAAATTTTAAAGACACAAGTAAATCAAGATAAAATCAGCATCCCTTAAGACTGTCATAAGGAAAGTGTTTACAACACTCATTTACATGTCACCATGTTGTAGGACAGTGAAAAGAATCAGAACTATCATCTACCCCCTTCCCCACTGAGACAAAGATAGACAGAGGAAGAAAATCTTGAGAGAAGGAGCACATTTCTGATGACAGATGGCAGAAAGGGTTTTGGATTCCCTTTACTTCAGAGATTACTTGAATAGATGTAGTTTTGATATTAATAGAAATACTGACTGTATTTCAAAAACTGAAGGAAGATTCATTTATTCAACAAGCATATGTTGAGCATTTACTATATGCACAGATAATAATGCTACACTCTTGGAAGAGCTTATAAACCAGGTGAGGAGGTGAAACTTCACCACTAAATATTTTTAACAATTAAGGTGGTGATTAACTGAAAAATGGAACAAAGGGCTAGAATTGGATGGCCGTGAGAAATGAGTTGGGAAGGGCAGGCTGGAACTCCCAAATTAGCTGATAAAGGAGACTTATACTTTGCCCTGAAAATTGTGAGCACTCAAAAAATTCTTAAGCTACAGAACAGGAAAGAAACATGATTCTAAATTGTGGTAAGATATAAAAATAAAAAATGCATTCAAGCGGGATGTTATACATAAATTTTCTCAATATAGCAATAAAAGATACAGAAAGGGCAAAAAGATAATCAATTTACATTAACAAATCATAAAACATAATAAATATAAACATTATGGGCTATAAATAGATTAATTTACTTGCAGAAAATCTCTAGAAGCGATTTATAATTACATCAGTTACACAACTCTACAAGACTACTGGAACCCAATTTACTATGTTATATGTATGTGTATGTGGAAATAGTCAACACAGTTGAGTAGCCATTATGAATTTGATATTATAATCTAAAAGGTTATGAAAAAGCAAAGATGGCTTTAAGAAAAGTATCAGCTACATGCAACAAAGTGAATGAACCTTGAGGACATTATGTTGAATGAAATAAGCAAGAAACAAAAGGACAAATAATGTATGATATCACTAATATGAACTACCTATAAGGAGCAAACTCTTGAGAGTTAAAATCAAGAGCAAAAGTTATCAGGAGATAGAAAGATGGTAGAGATTAGGCAATTGATGCTTAAGGAATACAGAACGTTTAATAAGGTTGACTGTAAATGTTCAGAAGTGGATAGCACAATATTGCAAGTGTAATTAACAAAGATGAGTGTGAGTATGGTTGAAAGAGGAAGGCTAGGGTCATGTGTGTTATCAGAAGGAAAGCTAGAGGATAAAAACTGTGTATAACTTAGTGAAACCTAGAATGGACTATGAGGGTGGTTAATTGTACAAATATAACAAAGTTTTAACAAGAACGAGAAACAAATGTATGTCACTATTACAAGGTGTTAGTAATGGGTGGTATATGGGAAAAAATTAATGCAAACTAATGTCTATAGTTAACAATATCACTGTAATATTCTTTCACCAATTGTAATAAAGGCACTATACCAAAGCTAAATGTCAATAATGGCAATGTAAGGGAGAGGTATGGGATTATTATGTGTGTGTGTAAGAAATGGGAATGTTCTTATATTAATTATGGTGGTGAATGCATAACTACGTGATGTACACTAGAATGGATTGCATGTTATGTGAATAAAACCCTTTAAAAAAGGAAAAGAAAAATAGCAGACTATGAATTTTAGTGCTCTATGAGATCTCAGAGATTAATATAATATAATCATATAACAAATGGGAAACAGCATGACACAGAGAAGTTCACTGCCTAGCCTAAAGTCACATGGGCAAGAGGGAAGTCTTCTGTTTCTCAAATCAACCTCCCACCACAACAGAAATGGCAATATCTGCATTATAAGTTATATCTGCTACTCATGAAGACTGAACAAACCCAACAGAGGAAAACACTGACAGTTTTTAATTGTGTACTAAAAGTGACTCTATTTAAATGACACACTTTATTTCTAGTCTTATTACCACATTGGATACCATACTAGTGATGATTGCTTCAGCTACGAATAATAAACCAAGAAGTCTATAAGTAAGTCAGGGTAAGTGCAAATGTTCATTGGTATCACAAAGAACCAGACTTCATCTACGTTTTTCCTCCACCACGTTGCTTTCGTTATCATGGCTGCTGTAATTTCAGGAATTACAAACATGTCGCTCCATCATAAATAATGTTCAGGGAATAATGGGTATTCTGATGTAGCTGACACAAAGGATGCATGTGTCAGTGATACAGCTAGATTACGGATTTTATACCCATTTGTTTCAGAGGGCTATTTCATTGAGGTAGCACTGGAAGGATGGAACACAGTGTTAAATAACCAAATACAACATAGCCAGTTTCCTTTCCACCTCTGCCCCCATCACCTAAGAAGATCCCCCAGACCTTTTCACACGGTATCTAAGTTTCTTCATGTTTGTGCACCTGAGCCGCCTCTTTCAACCTCATCTCTATCACTACTCCCCACATTTTACCTCCTTTCCAGCCAAACTCAACAACATGCAGTTTTTCCCACACATTCTGCACTCTTTTATCTCCAGGAAATTTTTTTTTTTTGACCACTTGCACATGAGTTCCTTGAGGATATATCTCGATACCTCTGCATCTACAATATATAAGTGTTCAATGCATGTTTACTGAATAAAATGAATGAGGAGATTATTGTAATAAACCAGAGGAGAGGTGCCTGCTAAGACAAGAACCACGGCATGAAACAGGAATGGAAAGTTTAGGCAGATATCAATACTCATGTTTTACTAACAGAAGAGACCTTCAGAGCCTCATTCAAAGTCTTGTCTTATTTTAGGAAAAGTTTTAGTAAACTTGGTCATCAGGTTTTCTAACCTGCAAAAGATATATATAATTAATGAAGAACCTGAATCATTAAGACAAGACTAAATCATTTATTATTTAATTTCTGTTATACAAGATACAGAAATATGTACTATTTTCAAAAGATTTTTATCCAAATAAATATAAGACTTTTCAAGGAAAAAACACTAGGTTCCTCAGTGATACACCTACAATGACTAAATTTTAGCCTTATACACATTTGAATAGATGGTTTGGTTTTAGTTTTCAGGCTACTTGATAGTGTTTTACCTTCCCAATCTCGTAGAGTTTAGCCGTAGAGATACAGTCAAGAAGAAAAACTATGACCTTTTATTTTTTCCTCATAGCATAGATCACTAGTTCCATCCCTTTCCCTGGTCCACAAGATTAAATTGCTTAACTCTGCCCATGAGGGCCTCGTATCAAAGCATACAATGCCACTAGGCATCTCCTGTCATGACTACAGAAACACCTGAGACAGGACCTTCATTCATTTAATAAATAGCTGAGTATGTACTATATCCCAGACATGGGCAGGGGTCATAACTCACCTGATTAAGTGCTTTAGGAACGACTAAAGCAGAGAATGATGAATGAACACATACATACATACTATCTCATACCAAGGAAAACTAATTCATCAAAACTTCTCAAAGCAATTATATAGTCATTTCAACTCTAACTTTGATTCTTCTAGGACAATTTTTCCTTCACAAATTGATTTTTTCCTCACTATTTATTAATATTAATGTGAATTCAATACTTTGAAATGTAGCACTCTCTCTACATCCATCCAAATCCATACTCTGCTTTTAAGAATTGAATTTAAAACTTGTTTAATGGATCAGTGTTTTTTTATTCTGTCCACAGGATTTTGCTTTCTTTAAGCAGTCTGCAAATATCAAAAATTTGTAAAACCTAACAGTATTTTCAAAATGGATAAAATTAATAGTAAATATGTTAACTAAATGATTAAGAACATTAGTAAAAGAGGTTTTTCAAACAAGTTTCCAAAGAAAAAAATCTATGTATAAGCCACCTCCGTTTTCTCTGTTCTAAGAGAATTTTGCCTAAAAAATAATAAGAAAAAAATCTAAGCATAAAAGCCTTTTATTATCTATTAGTAGTATTTTTCTATATTGAAATGATGTTTCTAGTCAAAATATGATTCCTTTTTATATGTGTGTATATATATTTGTGCATTTATGTATGCATTTGAAAGGCAAAAATAATATTAGTCTATTCTTTGTGTATATTCCAGGTAACGATGATTGTGAATGAAAACATATGAACTGGAAGGAACACTGCAATAAAAAATTCTGACTGTCTGTAAAGATCAAGTGCATGAATTTGACATTTTCAAACAGAATGGGATTAAATTAACCAATTTATATTATCCTGAAATACAGAACACAGCAAGCTTTCATTAAATGTCTATCTTCTGTTTCAGAGGGGAGGAGAATGAGGCAAAAGGAAAAAAAGAAACAGAAGGTAAATATTTGTATCTTAAATAATACCACATTTTCAAAAGTAAATGACAAGCTCTCTGTTTTTTTTGAGATATTGTGGCATTTTTGTTCAATCATTTAAATCCCATGTTCTTCTGTAAAATGAGAAGAGACAAAAAGATTTCTAAGATTTCTTTCAGCTCGACTATTCTATATATAGTCAACCATCCTGTATATCACAGTATCATTTCACATCATCATCCAAAATCATTCCACATAGGACTTAAAGAACCTCATAAGCTTTACTTTTTAACACAGATCATATCAGATTAAAGGAAAAAATTCAAAATGATCTATATTTTGTATCATCTGAGATGTATATTTATAAAATCATATAAAAACACCTTACAGGTGAAAAGGCTGATAAATTTATCAACCGACTGGTTTTAAAATATAGATTAAATTAGTGAAATTGTCAGTATTATAAAACGTAGTTCATGACCTATCTTAGTTTGAAAATCAATTCCTAATTTTCATTTTAGAAGTTTAGTATTTCAAATATTTAAAAACAAAATATTAAAGTATTTCTTCAAAGACATATCCACGTTAGCTTACTTTAAGATATGTAAGTCAGACATATACAATTAAAAAAATGCTTGAAAATGCATTTCTATATATTCCAAACAGACACATGCTATAAATATAGGACCACTTTATATATAAACAGAACTGATGAAGTATATAATCATAAGCAGAAGAAACATGGTCTTTTTAAAAAGTAGTAATATCTACCATTCATTGGCTAAACTATTAATTGGTGCACTTATATTTATTTAGCTAATTCACATAAATAAGAACCATTAATTTTTGTGCCCTAAAATAGGCAGAATCCTTATTTGCTCCTTCTGATTTCTGCCATGAATATTTATATTTTATACTTAAAAGAAAAAAAGATTATATAAATTATTCTCTATATTCGAAATATGTAATGTAGAGGATCTTTACAATGTGGAAAACATTGCTGCAGTCGACGTGGCAAAACCTACCCCTATTCTTGGTTCCTTTTAGTAAAATAGCATGCTTCCAATTTCAGGTTTAAAACACTGGTAATAAGCCTTGTTAACAATGATGCCATCACCTCCTCCTTTTCAGATACCATACCATATCAGAAAAGCAAAAGTATGCATGATAACTCAAGACTCCTTTCCCACAGCTGCTCTTTAGGTGGATCCTTATAAAACTTGAGTGTCTTAAAGTTATCTGAATGTTCAAGCTGATGATGTACCTACCTTCCTTCACTGAGGCTGCCTTCTGCCTTGATGGTGTCACCAGCTCCCTTACAATCTGCAGGACTTGAATCATTGCTGGTTAACAAGCCAAAGACTCCAGCTGCTTCCTCCAGAAATCCAACAAGTTTCATCACAAGAGCTCAGCACATTTCTGCTTTCAAAAAGCTCAAGCACCAACACAGCTCAACTTGAGAGAAATAAATGCTTTGCCTAGCTATCCATGAAGGGTCTGAAGCAGTTAATAAGAAACAACAAAAGAATAGGCTGTATCTTCTTGAAATGATGGAGTCAAACTGATTTCAGCACGTGTGAAAAATATCATCTTCAAAGTCCAAAATATATTACTTTGCAAAGCATTAACTAGTTATAAACAAAACAAAATGCAGGTAATCTTCCATAAACCACTAAGCTTAGTGAAAACATTTTCTCATAGGTCATGACAGAAAAAATTAAATGCTATGCTATAAATTTTCAAAAAATTGGATCACAGATGCCACAGTAAGTTTTTAAAAACACACTCAGGAGTCAACCAGAATACCCTACACTGTCTGAAACCTTAATACTTCTTTTCAATTTCTCAAAAGCCTTGCATTTGAAACAGAAAATAAAATGCAGATAAAAATAAAAATCTCTCTAGCTAACTCCAAGCTCTGCATAAACGACACATCCTGTCTCAGAAAATATCCTCTAAATTCCTTGGCCCCCTCCTCACACATGTACCTCTGACATGCTGGTACATGAATAGAATTCTAAATTTATACCGGACACGGAGAAATCCCAAGCGTAGTTTGCAAATTCTTCGGTCTCACCACTAGAGGCATGGATCAAAGAACTTCAAGTGAATTATAACCACTGTTTCCATCACATGAATTTTAACAGTCAACTTGGAACAAATGCTCAATCAATATTTAATGCCTTTGTTAGTGTCTTATCACTTAGCAGCCCTTCTCAAAGCAAATCTACAGTTAACTAAAAAAGGAAAATAACATTCAAGTTAATACGGTTAAATATGTTATACTGACAAAACTGACTCTCCACTAGGAATTTGTTCCCCTCACTGTACTGCCAACTTCCCTTTCCTATTTTTCTTTCATTTTCATTTATTATTTTGATATTTTTAATACAACATAAAATAACATATTCCAGAACAAATAAAAAGGCTGTTTCTTTGCGTTCAGAAAGTTAAAAGTTTATTTATTATTAATAAATAATTAAGCAACTGAGGTACACAGTGAATAAACCAAGGTCAGAACTAAAACAGAAGACTCAGAACTCAAAATCCTATGCTTTCTCTGCCACCAAACCTCCCTCCTCTGTAAAAATGTATAATATAAAATTCAGAGAAGTCTTCAGTTCTTCAAAGAAGAGGTGCTACAACAAGCGCATTATATACACCAATGATGTATCCTCTATATGGGTGTAAAGAGATCTGTGATACAGACTCATGATAATGTGAAAATACTTGCAAATGAAAACAGAACAAAGCAATTAGCTTAACTATGGATTATCTTTAAAGAGGATGTTTGTACTTGCAAAGTCAATCAGAGAGCTCAGATGGGTCAAAGACCAAGCTTTCTGTTTGTTTGTATTTTTCTTTTTTGCCTTGTGGAATTTTTCATTTAGGATATGGTCCAAGTACCTAAAAGGTCAGAGTCCTGGAACTGTCATAGTAAACCTTACAGTACCAGTTGTGTGATGATTTTTATGTCTGTTTAATAAGAAATGTTTGCATGTGTAGCAGAATTCAGTCTGAGACTTGCTATCAAAAGTGTAGCAGGGTAGTAGGGAAGGAGGCGAAGAATAGTGGCATATCTACCAAAAATATCCTAATATTTGTTAACAGTGAAACTGGTTTAGGTTAGTTCCATTGACATCTTTCCAAAACTGCACATATTCCATCTCCACTGGACCACCATTCTTATCCTTTTTTCTAATGAAATTTTATTGAGTTAAATTCACACATGATAAAATCCATCCAAAGTATACAATCAATGGCTCACAATACCCATTCATTACCACAAACAATTTTAGAACATTTTATTACTTCAAAAGAAAAAAAAAACCCCAAAACATCCCATATCCTTTATCTCTTCCCATTATTGACCTTACTTTGGTGTGGTACATTTGTTACACTTCTTGAAAGGATATTAAGAAATTACCATTAACTATAGTTCACAGTTTGCAATAAGTACATTTTTTTCCTATATACCACTCCATTATAAACTCCTTCTAATAGTGTCGCACATGTGTCCTAGTTAATGAAAGAACTTTTTATCTTTGTATTGTTAATCACAGTCATCATCCACCTCAAGACTCACTGTTATACAGTAGATGTTTTAACCTCTACCTTTCCTTCTAGTGACAAAGATTACTCTAAACTTCTCCCTTCACATTCAGCACTATTTATTATACTCACAATAATGTGCTACTGTCACCGCTATCCATTTTCATGCATTTAAATTCAATTTGTTTATTTTTAAATAATATTTTCCTGTAAGAAAAGTTGCAAGTTTACAGACAAATCATACAAAAAATACAGAATTCCCATATACACCCCTATTATTAACAATCTGCATTTGTTATAACTGACAAAAAGAATATTATTATAATTATACGATAAACTATGGTCCATATTTACATTAGGGTTTACTGTTTGTGTCGTATAGTCCTATGGTTTCGTCTTTTCCATTTTTATTCTACTACCATACATACAACCTAAAATTTCCCCTTTTAACAACATTCAAATGCAATTCAGTGGTGTCCAATCACATTCAGTATTACGCTACCATTACCACCATCCATTACCAAAACTTTTCCATTATCCCAAACATAAATTCTGCATCAATTAAGCATTAACACCCCATCCTCCTCATAACCTATTTGCTTATTCTAATTAGTTCATGTTAATGACATTATACAACATTTTTCTTCTGTATCTGGTTTATTTCACTCATAAAGATATCTTCAAGTTTCACCCATGTTGTCAAATGCATCAGAACTTCACTCCTTTTTAGGGGTGAATAATATTCCATTGCATGTGTATTCCACATTTGCATATCCATTCATCTGTTTGTTTGTTTTCACTTTTTTGTTGTATAATATAACATACATATAAAGCAAAGAAGGAAAAAAGCAATCATTTTCAAAGCACTCTTCAACAAGTAGTTACAGGACAGGTCCAGAGTTTCTCATGGGCTACCATACAATTCTCTCTGACTTTTCCTTCTAGCTGCTCAGAATATAGGAGGTTAGAAGGAATAAATTATCTGTCATCACAACCAACTTTTTTTCTTTTAGTAAAAAATAACATACACAAAAAAAACAAAAAATTTCAAAGCACAGCACAACAATTAGTTGTCGAACACATTCCAGAGTTCAGTATGGGTTACAATTCCATAATTTTAGGTTTTTAGTTCTAGCTGTTCTAAGATACTGGAGACTAAAAGAAACATCAATTTAATGATTCAGCAATCATATTCATTTGTTGAATTCTCTGTAAAGCCACCATCACCTTTGATCTTTCTTTCCTACTCTTTTAGGGGTATTTAGGTTATGGCCATTCTAACTTTTTCATGTTGGAAGAATATGTCAATAATACGGGGTAGGGATATGGAACTAGCTGATATTCTGGATAGGCTGGGCCCTCTAGGTTTCAAGACCTACCTGGTCCAGGGACCCATCTGGAGGTTGTAGGTTTCTGGAAAGTTACCGTAGTTCATGAAGCCTTCGTAGAATCTTATATATTGCCCTTGGTGTTCTACAGGATTGGCTGGAAGGGTTTTTGTTGGGGTTTGGCAAGTTATGATAGGTAGCAATGTCTAACTGAAGCTTGTATAAGAGTGACCTCCAGAGTAGCCTCTCGATTCTATCTGAACCCTCTCAGTCACTGATACTTTATTAGTTACATTTCTTTTCCCCTCTTTGGTCAAGATGGAATTGTTGATCCCATGGTGCCAGGGCCAGACACATCCCTGGTAGTCATCTCCCATGCCACCAAGGAGATTTTTACCCCTGGATGTCATGTCCCATGTAGGTAGAGGGCAATGATTTCACTTACAAAGTTGGGATTAAAGAGAGTGAGGCCACATAAAAGTGACAAAATAGGTCCTCCAACAGTAACTGTTAGGCATACCTCTAGGTATGCTAAGCTTCTCCACTACCTACATAAGTCTCACAAGAATAAACCTCAAGATCAAGGGCTTGGCCTATGGATTTGGGTGTCCCTAATGCTTAACACAGCATCAGGGGATTCGCTGACAGTAAAGTTTAATCGTTCCATATTTTTTTCTCCCATTCCTCAAGAGACTTTGCCAATAATCTTTAATTATATGCTTAATATATTCTATGATGTATCGAGGCATTACATTAAGCTATTCAGGATTAAAGGCCCTCATTCTTATTCTGGGCTCCCTGTTTCAACTGCTCAAATGAACTATCTAGATAGATTGAGTTAGGTTTGCATGCTACAGACAATTTAGGTTCCAGAAAAATAAACCTTTCTTCTTTTAGTCTCAAAGAGTAGGTGTGGTTCTAAAATACAGTCAATGTCTTCCTACCCCTGTATTCTGAACTGCCTTAATCCCAACCCGATCAGCTTCATTTTTATCTCTAAATACCAGGTTATAGATATAAAGTTAACCAATAAACACATTCTCAACAAATTTTAGGAAATCTAAACATCCCCTTAACTCTTGTCCCTCTCCCCATTATTTATCCCTGTTGTTGCAGTGGTGCTGCTGCTGATTTTCCTGTGAAACACAGCCCATAGTATACAACCGCAGTTTTCCCCCTGTAGCCTGGACTTAAACACTCTTTGTACATGAATCAAGCCTTTGAAATGGTTCTTGGAAGAATTTATTTATATTTCTAATCAGTGGGACACAGAGGTCTATACAACCCCTTTTAATCATGTTCTCCTTCAATATACCCACTCATCTTGTTGGACATTTGAAATACTTCCATCTTTTAGCAACTGTGAATAATGCTGCTATGAGCATCAATATGAAAATTCCACCAATTTCAGTTCTTTTGGGTATACACTTAGAAGTGGGAATCCCAGGTCATATGGTAATTCTATACTTAACTTTCTGAGGAACTGCCAAACTATCTTCACAGTGGTTGTCCCTTTTACATTCCCACTAGCAGTGAATAAATGCTTTTGTTATTCCACATCCTCTCCAACATTTCTTATTTTTTTTGTTTTATACTAGTAGTCATTCTAGTGGGTATAAAAGTATAAGTCATTGTGGGGGCCAAGATGGAGGCTTAGTAAGGTACGTGCGTCTTAGTTCCTACTCCAGAGCAACGACTAGGTGAACAGAAACAGTGCAGAACAGCTCCCGGGGCCATGGCAGGGAATGGACGCACAGCGTACCCCAGTCTGGACTGGCTAGTCTGACTGCGAGACTCTGCTGCGGTGAGATCCCCAAGCGGCGCGCGATTCCCCGAGCCGCGGCAGCTGTGGCGGCCGGGGCTCCTCCCTCAGTCCTTCCCGGGCCACTGAGAGTCTCGGACAGGCAAGTTTCCCAAGGCGCGGCGGCTGGCGCCCCTCTTTTGCGGGCGGATTCCTGGACCGGCTACGAGTCTCGGATCAGAGGGCTACACAAGCCGCGGTGGCTGGCGACCGGTGACCCTCCCCCGTGGGCGGCTTCCTGGTCCGGTGGCGAATTCCCCAGGCCGCGGCAGACGGCGACCGACGCCCCACCCCGTGGGTGGCTTCCTGGTCCGGTGGCGAGTTTCCCGGGCCGCTGCGGCCGGCGACCAACACCCCTCCAGGGAGAGGACGGAATTTCCGACAGCGGCAGGGACTGGGTCCAACCAAACACCAATACGGGAATTAATAAAGGAGCCACAGGGTCCCCTCAAGCTGCGGCGGCTGACGCCCCCACCACGCGCGGCCCCCCGGACCAACTGAGAGAATTGGATCGGAAATTCCCAGGCCGCGGAGAACGGTGACCGGGGGGATCCCTTCCAAACACGTGAGACAAACGTGTACCACGAGCGCCACCTACTGGGCAGGATAAGAAAAACAGAACCCAGAGATTTCACAGAAAAATCTTACAACCTTGTTGGGTCCGACACCCAGGGAAATCTGACTAAATGCCCAGACGCCAGCAGAAGATAACGGTCCATGCTCAGAAGATTGAGAATATGGCCCAAACGAACAAACCAATAGTTCAAATGAGATACAGGAGTTGAGACAACTAATGCTGAATATACGAACAGAAATGGAAAACCTCTTCAAAAATGAAATCGATAAATTGAGGGAGGACATGAAGAAGACATGGGCTGAACAAAAAGAAGAAATAGAAAAACTGAAAAAGCAAATCACAGAACTTATGGAAGTGAAGGATAAAGTAGAAAAGATGGAAAAAACAATGGATACCTACAATGATAGATTTAAAGAGACAGAAGATAGAATTAGTGATTTGGAGGATGGAACATCTGAATTCCAAAAAGAAACAGAAACTATAGGGAAAAGAATGGAAAAATTTGAACAGGGTATCAGAGAACTCAAGGACAATATGAACCGCACAAATATACGTGTTGTGGGTGTCCCAGAAGGAGAAGAGAAGGGAAAAGGAGGAGAAAAACTAATGGAAGAAATTATCACTGAAAATTTCCCAACTCTTATGAAAGACCTAAAATTACAGATCCAAGAAGTGCAGCACGCCCCAAAGAGATTAGACCCAAATAGGCATTCTCCAAGACACTTACTAGTTAGAATGTCAGAGGTCAAAGAGAAAGAGAGGATCTTGAAAGCAGCAAGAGAAAAGTATAAGTCATTGTGGTGTTTATTTGGATTTCCCTAATGGCTAATGATTCTGAACATCTTTTCATGTGCTTTGTGGCCGTCTGTATGTCTTCTTTGGAGACCAGTCTAAGTCTTTTATCCATTTTTTAACTGGATTTTTTGGGTTTTTTTGTTCTTGAGTTGTAGAATTTCTTTATATATTCTGAATAATTAAACCCTTATCAGATATGTGGTTTCCAAATATTTTCTCCAATTCTATAGATTGATAGGCCAAGTGTTAAGCTTCAAAGCAAAGCTGTGCTCTTGAATCAATCCCTTTGAGGACTGGATATAGACAAATCAACATTCAAACCCAGCTCCCTCAAACCAAGTTCCCCAACAAATTCTACAGCTCACCAATTTCCTAGGTGGTTCTAAACATATAATTGGTGTTAAATATTTATTGTCCTTATTTTCCAGTTCTATGTGTTTCCGGTTCTTCAGAAATTAACTCCACTCTTCTGGAAAAGATTACATGTTTTGAAAAGTGCTTTCTGTTAGCTTTGCTGTCTCTTTCAATAGCTTTCTCTTTCTTTGCAAGGAAGGAGATTATCAAAGACATTATCATTATCATCTCAACCATTCAGTAAAGACAGGAATGAGCTAACCTTAATGTCATGGCTAGGGACAGGTGTCAACTTGGCCAAGTTGTGGTACCTGTTTATCTAATTGGGCAAGCGCTGGACTGTCTGTTGCAATGAGGACATTTCATAGGATTAGGTCATGATCACGTCAGCTGCATCCACAGCTGATTCCATTGGTAATCAGTCAAAGGGGAGTGAGTGTCTTCTGCAATTAGTGATGTTAAATCTAATCATGGGAAGCCTTTTAAGGAGGACTCAGAGGAGACAGGTTGCATTCCTGCTTTGGCTGGTGAGCCTCTCCTGTGGAGTTCATCCAGGCCATCCATCAGAGTCAACGGCTTCGCAGCCTGCCCTGTGGATTTTGGACTCTGCGTTCCTACAGTCACGTGAGACACTTTTATAAATTTTATATTTGCAAGTGTTCCCTGTTGATTCTGTTTCTCTAGAAAACCCTAACTAATACACTTAACATCATTTAAAACCATTTGCAAAATCTGCAAATCTAAATTCATTTCCCATACATTTCAATTTTCATCACCCCAATTTCCATTGATAATACTGCTGATTTTAAAAACAAAAATTGCATAACCATTTTAAACACACTATTTCACACTGTTGGTCTTTAACAAATATTTTTTTCCATGAACCTCTCTCTACCTTTTCTGTTTTGTTAGAATAAATTGGCTCCAAGGTCAATTTTGGGAGAAACTTGACAAAATATAAAATGAAATACAAAATACAAACTTGACAAAATACAAAATGAAGTGTTTCATTTATACATCCAAAATATGATAATGTTTTAATAAGAGACTTTCTAGTCTCAAGGTTTTTGTGAGGAACAGAGAACACCTCTTAATTATGTCTTAAAGGAGTTTTCAAAAGTGAACAAGGAGTAGTGACAGAAATTAAAGCAAAGGGAAAGAGTTCCTACCTTCCCAGTATCAACCTAGTTAACTGGCCTCTTCTTTTGAGCAGAAACCCCACAGAGTCCAGTGACACTCACTAAAACTGAATAATAAGACTACCACAGGGACTTCCGGAGAAGATGGTGGCTTAGTAAGACGCGCGGATCTTAGTTCCTCCTCCAGAACAGCTACTAGGGGAGCAGAAACGATACAGAACAGCTCCCGGAGCCACGACAGAGATCAAAAAGACAGCATACCCCATCCTGGAACGGCTGACTGGCTGAGAGAACCCGCTCCAGTGAGATCGCCGAGGGGGGCGGAGTTCCCCGGGCGGGGCGGCAAGCGGCCAGAGTCCCTCCCTTCCTCCATCCCGGGCCAGCTGGGAGAATTGGGCAGGCGGTCACCTCAAGCCACGGCGGCTGGTGCCCCTACCACACGCGGTGCCCCGGACCAACTGAGAGAATTGGATTGGAAATCCCCAGGCCATGGAGAACGGTGACCGGGGGGTCACTTCCAAACACGTGAATCCTCAGTCCGGCTGAGAACGGAGCACTCCCCCAGGCCACAGCGGCTGGCGCCCTCCCGCCACGCTTGGTGCCCCGGGCCGACTAGGAAATTCGGACTGACGCTCTCACAGGCTGTGGCGGCCGGCGACCCTCCCCGCGTTCGGACCCCCGGGCCAGCTGGCACTCTTCCAAGCCGCTTCAGCTGTCAAACCTCCCCCACGGCGAGAGTTTTCGAAAGTTAAAGGACCCACAGCACCTTTTACTGGTGGGAGCCACAGACAAACGTGTGCCACGAGCGCCACCTACTGGGCAGGATAAGAAAAACAGAACCCAGAGATTTCACAGAAAAATCATTCAACCTGTTGGGTCCAACACCCAGGGAAATTTGATTAAATACCCAGACGCCAGCAGAAGAAAACGGATCATGCTCAGAAAACTGAAAATATGGCCCAGTCAAAGGAACAAACCAATAGTTCAAATGAGATACAGGAGTTGAGACAACTAATGCTGAATATACGAACAGAAATGGAAAACCTCTTCAAAAACGAAATCGATAAATTGAGGGAGGACATGAAGAAGACATGGGCTGAACAAAAAGAAGAAATAGAAAAACTGAAAAAACAAATCACAGAACTTATAGAAGTGAAGGATAAAGTAGAAAAGAGGGAAAAAACGATGGATACCTACAATGATAGAGTTAAAGACACAGAAGAAAGAATTAGTGATTTGGAGGATGGAACATCTGAATTCCAAAAAGAAACAGAAACTATAGGAAAAAGAAGGCAAAAATTTGAACAGGGGATCAGGGAACTGAATGACAATATGAAGCACACAAATATACATGTTGTGGGTGTCCCAGAAGGAGAAGAGAAGGAAAAAGGAGGAGAAAAACTAATGGAAGAAATTATCACTGAAAATTTCCCAACTCTTATGAAAAACCTAAAATTACAGATCCAAGAAGTGCAGCGCACCCCAAAGAGATTAGACCCAAATAGGCGTTCTCCAAGACACTTACTAGGTAGAATGTCAGAGAAAGAGAGGATCTTGAAAGCAGCAAGAGAAAAACAATCCATCACATACAAGGGAAACCCAATAAGACTATGTGTAGATTTCTCAGCAGAAACCATGGAAGCTCGAAGACAGTGGGATGATATATTTAATTACTAAAAGAGAAACACTGCCAACCAAGACTCCTATATCCAGCAAAATTGTCCTTCAAAAATGAGGGAGAAATTAAAACATTCTCAGACAAAACGTCACTGAGAGAATTTGTGACCAAGAGACCAGCTCTGCAAGAAATACTAAAGGGAGCACTAGAGTCAGATACGAAAAGACAGAAGAGAGAGGTATGGAGAAGAGTGTAGAGAGAAAGAAAGTCAGGTATGATATATATAATACAAAAGGCAAAATGTTAGAGGAAAATATTATCCAAACAGTAATAACACTAAATGTTAATGGACTGAATTCCCCAATCAAAAGACATAGACTGGCAGAATGGATTAAAAAACAGGATCCTTCCATATGCTGTCTACAGGAAACACATCTTAGACCCAAAGATAAACATAGGTTGAAAGTAAAAGGTTGGGAAAAGATATTTCATGCAAATAACAACCAGAAAAGAGCAGGAGTGGCTATACTAATATCCAACAAATTAGACTTCAAATGTAAAACAGTTAAAAGAGACAAAGAAGGACACTATATACTAATGAAAGGAAAAATTACGCAAGAAGACATAACAATCATAAATATTTATGCACCGAACCAGAATGCCCCAAAATACGTGGGGAAAACACTGCAAACACTGAAAAGGGAAATAGACACATATACCATAATAGTTGGAGACTTCAATTCACCACTCTCATCAATGGACAGAACATCTAGACAGAGGATCAATAAAGAAATAGAGAATCTGAATATTACTATAAATGAGCTAGACTTAACAGACATTTATAGGACATTACATCCCACAACAGCAGGATACACCATTTTCTCAAGTGCTCATGGATCATTCTCAAAGATAGACCATATGCTGGGTCACAAAGCAACTCTTAACAAATTGAAAAAGATTGAAATCATACACAACACTTTCTTGGATCATAAAGGAATGAAGCTGTAAATCAATAATAGGCCGAGTGCCAGAAAATTCACAAATACGTGGAGGCTCAACAACACACTCCTAAACAACGAGTGGGTCAAAAAATAAATTGCAAGAGAAATTAGTAAATATCTCAAGGCGAATGAAAATGAAAACACAACATATCAAAACTTAGGGGACGCAGCAAAGGCAGTGCTAAGAGGAAAATTTATTGCCCTAAATGACTATATCAGAAAAGAAGAAAAGGCAAAAGTGCAGGAATTAACTGTCCACTTCGAAGAACTGGAGAAAGAACAGCAAACTAACCCCAAAGCAAGCAAAAGGAAAGAAATAACAAAGATTAGAGCAGAAATAAATGAAATTGAAAACAATAGAGAAAATCAATAAGACCAGAAGTTGGTTCAATGAGAAAATCAATAAGATTGATGGGCCCTTAGCAAGACTGACAAAAAGAAGAAGAGAGAGGATGCAAATAAATAAGATCAGAAATGGAAGAGGAGACATAACCACTGACCTCACAGAAATAAAGGAGGTAATAACAGGATACTATGAACAACTTTACGCTAATAAATACAACAATTTAGATGAAATGGATGGGTTCCTGGAAAGACATGAACAACCAACTTTGACTCAAGAAGAAATAGATGACCTCAACAAACCAATCACAAGTAAAGAAATTGAATTAGTCATTCAAAAGCTTCCTAAAAAGAAAAGTCCAGGACCAGACGGCTTCACATCTGAATTCTATCCAACATTCCAGAAAGAATTAGTACCAACTCTCCTCAAACTCTTCAAAAAAATCAAAGCGGAGGGAAAACTACCTAATTCATTCTATGAAGCCAACATCACCCTCATACCAAAACCAGGCAAAGATATTACATAAAAAGAAAACTACAGACCAATCTCTCTAATGAATATAGATGCAAAAATCTTCAATAAAATTCTAGCATATCGTATCCAACAACACATTAAAAGAATTATACATCATGACCAAGTAGGATTCATCCCAGGTATGCAAGGATGGTTCAACATAAGAAAATCAATTAATGTAATACACCATATAAACAAATCAAAGCAGAAAAATCACATGATCATCTCAATTGATGCAGAGAAGGCATTTGACAAGATTCAACATCCTTTCCTGTTGAAAACATTTCAAAAGATAGAATACAAGGGAACTTCCTTAAAATGATAGAGGGAATATATGAAAAACCCACAGCTAATTTCATCCTCAATGGGGAAAAATTGAAAACTTTCCCCCTAAGATCAGGAACAAGACAAGGATGTCCACTATCAACACTATTATTCAACATTGTGTTGGAGGTTCTAACCAGAGCAATTAGACAAGAAAAAGAAATACAAGGCATCAAAATTGGAAAGGAAGAAGTAAAACTATCACTGTTTGTAGACGATAGGATACTATACGTTGAAAACCCAGAAAAATCCACAACAAAACTACTAGAGCTAATAAATGAGTACAGCAAAGTAGCAGGTTACAAGATTAACATTCAAAAATCCGTAGCATTTCTATACACTAGTAATGAACAAGCTGAGGGGGAAATCAAGAAATGAATCCCATTTACAATGGCAACTAAAAGAATAAAATACCTAGGAATAAATTTAACTAAAGAGACAAAAAACCTATATAAAGAAAACTACAAAAAACTGTTAAAAGAAATCACAGAAGACATAAATAGATGGAAGGGCATACCGTGTTCATGGATTGGAAGACTAAATATAGTTAAGATGTCAATCCTACCTAAATTGATTTACAGATTCAATGCAATACCAATCAAAATCCCAACAACTTATTTTTCAGAATTAGAAAAACCAATAAGCAAATTTATCTGGAAAGGCTGGGTGCCCTGAATTGCTAAAAACATCTTGAGGAAAAAAAACGAAGCTGGAGGTCTCACACTGCCTGACTTTAAGGCATATTATGAAGCCACAGTGGTCAAAACAGCATGGTATTGGCATAAAGATAGATATATCGACCAATGGAATCAAATAGAGTGCTCATATATAGACTCTCTCATCTATGCACATTTGATCTTTGATAAGGCAGTCAAGCCAACTCACCTGGGACAGAACAGTCTCTTCAATAAATGGTGCCTAGAGAACTGGATATCCATATGCAAAAGAATGAAAGAAGACCCATATCTCACAACCTATACAAAAGTTAACTCAAAATGGATCAAAGATCTAAACATTAGGTCTAAGACCACAAAACTTACAATTGGAGGCGGTTTTATGGACCTTAAACCTAAAGCAAGAGCACTGAAGAAAGAAAGAAAGAAATGGGAGCTCCTCAAAATTAAACACTTTTGTGCATCAAAGAACTTCATCAAGAAAGTAGAAAGACAGCCTACACAATGGGAGACAATATTTGGAAATGACATATCAGATAAAGGTCTAGTATCCAGAATTTATAAAGAGACTGTTCAACTCAACAACAAAAAGACAGCCAACCCAATTACAAAATGGGAAAAAGACTTGAATAGACACCTCTCAGAAGAGGAAATACAAATGGCCAAAAGGCACATGAAGAGATGCTCAATGTCCCTGGCCATTAGAGAAATGCAAATCAAAACCACAATGAGATATCATCTCATACCCACCAGAATGGCCATTATCAACAAAACAGAAAATGACAAATGCTGGAGAGGATGCGGAGAAAGAGGCACACTTATCCACTGTTGGTGGGAATGTCAAATGGCGCAACCACTGTGGAAGGCAGTTTGGCGGTTCCTCAAAAAACTGAATATAGAATTGCCATACGACCCAGCAATACCATTGCTGGGTATCTACTCAAAGGACTTAAGGGCAAAGACACAAACGGACATTTGCACACCAATGTTTCTAGCAGCGTTATTTACAATTGCAAAGAGATGGAAACAGCCAAAATGTCCATCAACAGAAGAGTGGGTAAACAAACTGTGGTATATACATACGATGGAATATTATGCAGCTTTAAGACAGGATAAACTTATGAAGCATGTAATAACATGGATGGTCTTAGAGAACATTATGCTGAGTGAGTCTAGCCAAAAACTAAAGGACAAATACTGTATGGTCCCACTGATCTGAACCGACATTCGAGAATAAACTTGGAATATGTCATTGGTAACAGAGTCCAGCAGGAGTTAGAAACAGGGTAAGATAATGGGTAATTGGAGCTGAAGGGATACACACTGTGCAACAGGACTAGATACAAAAACTCAAAAATGGACAGCACAATAATACCCAATTGTAAAGTAATCATGTTAAACACTGAATGAAGCTGCATCTGAGCTATAGGTTTTTTTTTTTTTACTATTATTATTACTTTTATTTTTTTTCTCTATATTAACATTCCATATCTTTTCCTGTTGTGTTGCTAGTTCTTCTAAACCGGTGCAAATGTACTACGAAACGATGATCATGCATCTATGTGATGATGTTAAGAATTACTGATTGCATATGCAGAATGGTGTGATTGCTAAATGTTGGGTTAATTTCTTTTTTCCGTTAATTAATAAAAAAAAATAAACAAAAAAAAAAATAAGACTACCACAGCATAAGGACAACGCATATATGTATGTTTTAAGTCCCTGAGTGATTCCAATACATATCCTAGTGAAAAAACAACTGTTATAAGCATGTTTTATTACACAGTGCAACAGTAAATGTATCTGACAACATGTTCTAATATACGTAACTGAGCTGCACCCAGTTTAAAATGAAATGTCAAGATTACAAAAAACAAAAAGGAACTCTTCCATTTTAGAGGAGAGTAATGAGTCAAGATAAATAAATAAAACCCATAAATCCAGATTAGATATTTGACCAGAAAAGGGAAAGGGGGAATATATAACACTGTGGGACAACTCATGAAATGTGAGAATTATTTGTTTTTCATGTAATATTTTCCTAAGTCTGAAATTATTTCAAAATAAAAAGTTAACTTATGACTACATATCCCAATATATGTACATTTATTTGTTTATAAAGGATATATATTTATTAAGATTTATATTCATTTACATCACATAAAAATCATTTAAAAAAATAAGATTTTTAAAGATGAGAGTGAAAATAATTACACATTTGTGTACCTCTATGACTAATGTTATATTTTAGTTAACTCTGTGTATGTACACACATACACACACACACAACAGAAGATGGATATAACAGTTTGTTTATTTAATATTTTTTCCTTAGTGGACTCCTGCACAGATAATTGGTTTAATCATAATCCTTAGTTCATGATACACCCTTGTCATTGATGTGTGGTCCAGTTTCTTTATTCACTCAACTATATAAATATTTTAAATAATAAATATCACAAGGAAACCATGCAAAACAGAAGCTAGAATCGTCACAATAAGTTACATCTAACCTACAGTTTCCCCAACCACTAATTCATCCCACTGTTCCTCCCACACAATGTAGTTATCACACTGAATCCAGCATTTATCATTCCCTTGATTTTTTAAATATATATTTTATAATCACCCACACACACACACACATATTCTCAAAAAAAACCTTTTTTGTTATAGTTGTCTATAACTTTATAAAGCTTTATGTAGTCTTGTGGTAATTACATTTTTTCTTAATATTGTAATGATGATACTTTTTCATACTGCTGTAGCTTATTTGTTTTGATTACTACATTTTATTGTGTGACTACAACACATGCATCATTTATCTACTCTCCTGTTGGTGGTCATTTGGATTATTTCCAGGTTTTGCTATTGTGAACAGTTCTGTTATGAACATGTTTGTTCATCTCTTACACACATGCAAGCATTTCTCTTGGGTTTATATCTAGATTTGGGACAGGTAGCTATTATGGTATGTGAATGTTCTGTTTTAGGGAGTAATACACCAAGTTGTTTCCAAAATAGTTGCACCAATTTATACTCACAACAAAAATTAGTAACAGATCTTGGTTAAACACTCAGAAATGCTTCCTATTGGCTCATACTCCAAAATTTTTACCAATCAAAAGGATGTAAAACGGTCCCTCATGATGGTCTTGGTTTGTATTTCCAGGACCACCAAAGATATACAACTTTTTCACATATTATTTTGGCCCTATCAGTTTTTTTCTTCTTTGAAAATCACTGTTCATGTCTCTTGCTCATTTTTCCACTGGTTATTTGTATTCCCCTTAATTGATTTGTAGGGGTTATTTATATATTCTTGATTCTAATTCTTTAGTCTAATTCTTTGTCAATTGTGTGTGCTTTCCAAACATCTGGCTACTAATTTATCTTTTCAACTTCTTTAATGTGTCTTTTGATAAGCAAAAGTTATTAGTTTTAACAGTCAAATATTATCAGTCATTTCTTTTATAATTGATGCTTTTTGTCTGATTTAAGAAAATTTTGTTTCACATAAATCTGAAAGATATTCACCTACATTTTCTAAGTGTTTTAAAGTTTTGTTTGATATTTAAGTCCTTATTATCTGGAGTTGATCTTTTCATATAGTGTGACTTAGAAATCCAATTTTTACTATTTCAACATAGACAATCATCTGTTCAAGCCCCAACATTATCAGTCATGCCTCTTCTGTTACAGACAAAATCCATTATGGGTTTTCTGACTTCATTATTATATCCCAACCATCAGTTTGTCTATTCCTGGGCCAATACTATAATGTCTAATTGTTTTTTACTTCATGTTAAGTCTTGATGTCTGATAGAGGAAAACCTCCCTCTTTGATATTTGTCAGAAGAGTCCTACCTATTTTTGATCTTTTATCTTTTCATTCTTTACATATAAACTCTAGAATCGCCTAATAAATTCCATGAAAAACCCACTGGGATTTTTATTTGAATTTCATTAGATGTGTATGTCAACAGGAATAAATGATATTTTTATGTAACAAGGTCTTCATTGTACATTTAAAAACGTACATTGTCTGCAGTTTTTAGGTTTTCTTAATCTCTTTAAAGCTTTATAATTTTCCCTTACAAATGTTGAACATCTTTTGTCAGATTTATTTCTAGTTGTTCGATTTTCTCTGATAGAATTGTAAATGAACTCTCCTCTACAATTAGCTTTTTGCTGCTGCTGCATAGACATGCAACTGGCTTCTATATAATAGTTTGATATGTAGCTACATTGTTGAACCTATTTGTTGTAATAATTTATCTGTAAATTCTTTTGCTTGTTTCTATATAAACAATCATAAGTCACCTACCATGCCCAGAGAACCAGATTTGATTCCTGGTGCCTGATCATACCAAAAAACAAAACAACAACAACAACAAAAAATCATATCATCTGTCAATGATAAATACTTCATTTTCTCCTTTCCAATCCTTATAACTCTAACCTATTATTCTTGCTTTATTGCACTGGCTACAAATTGTGAATAAAGTGGTTCTAGTAGGCATACTTTTAATATTTTTTATATAAAAGGGTACTTTCAGCAATACCTAATTTATGATAATGATGCTTCTAAATCCTTTATAGATACTCTTTTTCAAGGAGAAATTCCCTTCTAGTACTGATTTGGAAGGTGATACAATTTTTAAATGCTAATATTTAGAATAGACCACAATATCAAACCTTGTAAGTACAGAATAAAACTTAAACTGAAAAATTTACAAGTCACCTTAGAAACATGAGAGAGGACACATCCCAATCAAAATGGCAGAGTGAGAAGTTTCAGGATCTATCTTCCCAAAGAAGCTTTGAACAAGCAACAAGAACTGACAAAAACATATTTCTCAAAGTTTCAGAAAACACTCAAACAATTGCAGTAACAGGGCAAACATTAACTCAAGAAAAAGGTCATTTAAATGTGGCAGGATCTCCTAGTGCCCTGGTTGGCCCCTTGCCATCCGTCACCAGCTCAGCACAAAGCTGGCCACATTCCCAGTGTGGATTCCTAGCCCCAGTTCCAGAGGAAAGAAGGTAACACTTGTGCACATACTGGAAGTATGTATGTCTGGCCCAATCTCTCTGGTGGTGGCCTGATGGATTCACTGTCCCAGAATTTGCCCTGCATGTAGAAAGCAGTTCGCATAGCTCTCCTATAGTCGAACAGTCAAGTCATGCTGCCTGGGGGAAAGGATTGTTGACTGTTGGACATACAGTATAGTACCTGGGACCATGAAGATACTCTTTCATCATGGTATCCATATAAATGAAGGATTTCCTAAGGCCAAATACTCATATCATGGTCAGGTTCATGTGTCAACTTGGCCAAGTTGTGGTACCTGTTTGTCTGGTTGGGCAAGTGCTGGCCTATCTGTTGCAATGAGGACATTTCATAGAATTAGATCATGATCATGTCAGCTGCATCCACAGCTGATTCCATTTGTAATCAGTCAAAGAGGAGTATCTTCTGCAATGAGTGATGTTTAATCTAATCACAGGAAGCCTTTTAAGGAGGATTCAGAAGAGACAGATGCTATTCCTGCTTCGGCTGGTGAGCCTCTCCTGTGGAATTCATCCAGACCTTCTATCGGAGTCATTGGCTTCACAGCTTACCCTGTGGATTTTGGACTCTGCACTCCCACAGTCACGTGGGACACTTTTATAAATTTTATATTTGCGAGTGTTCCCTGTTGATTCTGTTTCTCCAGAGAACCCTAACTAATACATCTTGGTACCAGGAGTGGTTCTTAAGAAACAGAATCTTAAAAATGGATTTTCATGAATGGTTTTCTACTCTGACTGGACTCAAAGACACTAAGAACTCTGATTCCCATAATCAGAATGACACTCCCAATCCATGCATTGAGTTGGCAAAAGAGATAGTGAAAATAACACCATTCTATTCTCCTACTGCTTCGCTTGTACAAAGCCAGGCTCTGGGGGATAATGTTCTTGACACCTTTACAGAGTTTTGCAGAAATAAGAGGTATAGAGATGTTGGTTGGTTGTTGTTAGATACACTGACTTCATTAAGGAGTGAAAGGGATGGGCTTAAGGCTTCAAACGAGAAGCTGAAGCGCCATCTAACAGATGTAGACGTTTCTATGAGTATCCTGAAGGAAAATCTTATTTCCTACAGCCATAGACTTGAGATCTCTGAAAAGCAGACTCAGAATCTTACTGTTAGAGTAGCAACTTTACAACGTAAACTGAAATCTCAATCTAGCATGGTGTCTGCCATTAAAGTGAGGGCATTGACTGGAAAGATGTGGGACCCTGCAAGATGGGATGGCGACATATGGATTGATAATCATGTCAGGGGTGAGGTTGAAACCCTAGGTCATGCTGAGTCTTCTCTAGATAACCCTGTAATAGTTTGCCCTGAGGACAAAACCGCCCCACCTCCAGCCTGCCTTGAGGAGTTGGGCACCCAACCTCGTACTGAAGGGATTAGCCCTAGAGTGATTAATCCTGTTTCAAAAGATAAAACTGCAAATGAAGGCCCTGAAACAAATGGCTTGGAAGATAATTCTAATTCTTTTCATGACCCGCCCCCACCACCCCTCATTTCTTCCAGACCTATGACTAGACTAAAGTCCCAACAGGCCCCTAAAGGTGAAGTACAAAGTATAACACATGAGGACGTACATTATACTCCGAAAAAACTGTGTGAGTTTTCCAGTTTATATAGACAAAAATCAGGGGAATATGTGTGGCAATAGATTTTAAGGGTGTGGGATAATGGTGGGAGGAATATAAGGCTGGATCAGGCTTAATTTATTGATATGGCCCATTAAGCAGAGATTCTGCATTCAATGTTATAGCTCAAGTGGTTAGAAAAGGTATTAACAGTTTGTTTGGATGATTGTTTGAAACATGGATAAAAATGTGTCCAACATTACCTGAGGTTGAAATGCCAGAACTGCCCTAGTATAATGTAGATGAGGGGATCCAGAGGCTTAGAGAGATTGGAACATTAGAGTGGATTTATCATGCAAAGCCTGCTCTTACACCCCAGGAATGTCCAGAGGATGCACAGTGAGAAATAAATTCGTGATACTAGCACCATCATCCCTAAAGAGCTCTGTGGTTGCACTTCCCTGTAGATCAGATATTACTGTAGGAACTGCTGTCATTGAGCTGGAATCCTTAAAACACAATGGGGATGACAGAATCCCGATTCCGCAGAAGCCAGGTGGCAGCACTTAATTAATTGCCCAAGACAGGGTAGACATGACTATTATAATAGACAGCAAGCTCAAAACAGGAGTCAAAATTATATGACTCACAGAGATTTGTGGCATTGGCTAGTAAATCATGGGGTATGTAGAAATACAATAGAAGGGCAGTCTACTAAATTCTTGTTCGACCTGTATAAACAAAAGAGTTATAGGTCAAGTGAACAGAAGTCCAACCTGAATTACAAAAACACAGAGTCATGGCCCCTTAATCAATTTCCAGACTTGAAAGAGTTTATAGACCCAGAGCCCCTTGAATGAAGGGGAGGCCAGGTCCCTTTGGGGGAGAACCCTGTTACACTACCACAAATTTATACTGTTAATCTTCCTCCAAGCCATCCCCAAGGAGACCGATGGCCTTTTACCAGGGTAACTTGCATTGGGGAAAAGGAAATTATTAGATATTTCGGGTATTATTAGACACTGGCTCAGAAGTGACATTAATTCCAAGGGACCCAAAATGTCACTCTGGTCCCCCTGTCAGAGTGGGGGCTTATGGAGGCCAGGTGATCAATGGAATTTTAGCTCAGGTCTGCCTCACAGTGGGTCCAGTGGGAGCCCGGACCCATTCTGTAGTTATTTTCCCAGTTACAGAATGTTTAAGTGGTATAGATATACTGAGCAACTGGCGGAATCCCCACATTGGCTCTCTAACTCGTGCAGTGAGGGCTATTATGGTGGGAAAGGTCAAGTGGAAGCCACTAGAATTACCCTTACCTAGCAAAATAGTAAATCAGAAGCAATACCGCATTCCTGCAGGGATTGCAGAGATTACTGCCACTCTTAAGAACTTGAAGGATGCAGGGGTGGTGATTCCCACCACATCCCCATTCAACTCTCCTATTTGGCCTGTGAAGAAAACAGATGGGTCTTGGAGGATGACAGTGGATTATCGTAAGCTCAACCAGACGGTAACTCCAATTGAAGCTGCTGTTTCAGATGTGGTATCATTGCTTGAGCAAATCAATACATCCCCTGGTACCTGGTATGCAGCTATTGATCTGGCAAAGGCTTTTTTCTCAATAGCTATTAGTAAGGACCACCAGAAACAGTTTGCTTTCAGCTGGCAAGTTCAGAAATATACTTTCGCTGTCCTACTTCAGGGGTATATCAGCTCTCCAGCCCTATGTCATAATCTTGTTAAAGAGAACTTGATCATTTCTCCCTCCCACAAAACATCATACTGGTTCATTATATTGATGATATCATGTTGATTGGATCTGGTGAGCAAGAAGTAGCAACTACTCTAGATTTACTGGTAAGGCATTTCCGTGTCAGAGGATGGGAAATAAATCCAACAAAAATACAGGGGCCTTCCACCTCAGTGAAATTTCTAGGTGTCCAGTGGTGTGGGACATGTCGAGATATCCCTTCTAAGGTGAGGGATAAGTTGCTGCATCTGGCCCCTCCTACGACCAAAAAAGAGGCATAACGCCTAGTTGGTCTTTCTGGATTTTGGCGACAACATATTCCTCATTTAGGTTTGCTACTCTGGCCCACTTATCTAGTGACCAGAAAAGCTGCTAATTTTGACTGGGGACCTGACAAAGAGGAAGCTCTGTGACAGGTGCAGGCTGCTGTACAAGCTGCTCTGCCACTTGGGCCGTATGATCAAGCAGATCCAGTGGTACTGGGAAGTGTCAGTGGCAAATAGAGAGCCTTTGGCAAGCCCCTATAGGAGAATCACAACACAGACCCTTAGGATTTTGGAGCAAAGCCTTACTGTCTGCTGTAGATAACTACTCTTCTTTTGAGAAACAGCTTTTGGCCTGCTACTAGGCCTTAATACAGACTGAACGATTAACCATGGGCCACCAAGAGTTGCCTATCATGTAGGAATACAAGGGAACTTCCTTAAAATGATAGAGGGAATATATGAAAAATCCACAGCTAATATCATCCTCAATGGGGAAAAATTGAAAACTTTCCCCCTAAATCAGGAACAAGACAAGGATGTCCACTATCAACACTATTGTTCAACATTGTGTTAGAAGTTCTAGCCAAAGCAATTAGACAAGAAAAAGAAATACAAGGCATCAAAATTGGAAAGGAAGAAGTAAAACTATCACTGTTTGCAGACGATATGATACTATACGTCGAAAACCCGGAAAAATCCACAACAAAACTACTAGAGCTAATAAATGAGTACAGCAAAGTAGCAGGCTACAAAATCAACATTCAAAAATCTGTAGCTTTTCTATACACTAGTAATGAACAAGCTGAGGGGGAAATCAAGAAACGAATCCCATTTACAATCGCAACTAAAAGAATAAAATACCTAGGAATAAATTTAACTAAAGAGACAAAAAACCTATATAAAGAAAACTACAAAAAACTGCTAAAAGAAATCACAGAAGACCTAAATAGATGGTAGGGCATACCGTGTTCATGGATTGGAAGACTAAATATAATTAAGATGTCAATCCTACCTAAACTGATCTACAGATTCAACGCAATACCAATCAAAATCCCAACAACTTATTTTTCAGAATTAGAAAAACCAATAAGCAAATTTATCTGGAAGGGCAGGGTGCCCCGAATTGCTAAAAACATCTTGAGGAAAAAAAACGAAGCTGGAGATCTTTCACTGCCTGACTTTAAGGCATATTATGAAGCCACAGTGGTCAAAACAGCATGGTATTGGCATAAAGATAGATATATCGACCAATGGAATCGAATAGAGTGCTCAGATATAGACCCTCTCATCTATGGACATTTGATCTTTGATAAGGCAGTCAAGCCAACTCACCTGGGACAGAACAGTCTCTTCAATAAATGGTGCCTAGAGAACTGGATATCCATATGTAAAAGAATGAAAGAAGACTCGCATCTCACACCTTATACAAAAGTTAACTCAAAATGGATCAAAGATCTAAACATTAGGTCTAAGACCATAAAACAGTTAGAGGAAAATGTAGGGAGATATCTTATGAATCTTACAACTGGAGGTGGTTTTATGGACCTTAAACCTAAAGCAAGAGCACTGAAGAAAGAAAGAAATAAATGGGAGCTCCTCAAAATTAAACACTTTTGTGCATCAAAGAACTTCATCAAGAAAGTAGAAAGACAGCCTACACAATGGGAGACAATATTTGGAAATGACATATCAGATAAAGGTCTAGTATCCAGAATTTATAAAGAGATTGTTCAACTCAACAACAAAAAGACAGCCAACCCAATTACAAAATGGGAAAAAGACTTGAACAGACACCTACCAGAAGAGGAAATACGGATGGCCAAGAGGCACATGAAGAGATGCTCAATGTCCCTGGCCATTAGAGAAATGCAAATCAAAACCACAATGAGATATCATCTCACACCCACCAGAATGGCCATTATCAACAAAACAGAAAATGACAAGTGCTGGAGAGGATGCGGAGAAAGAGGCACACTTATCCACTGTTGGTGGGAATGTCAAATGGTTTGGGTAGAACCAAACCATTCTGTGGAAGGCAGTTTGGCGGTTCCTCAAAAAGCTGAATATAGAATTGCCATATGACCCAGCAATACCATTGCTGGGTATCTACTCAAAGGACTTAAGGGCAAAGACACAAACGGACATTTGCACACCAATGTTTATAGCAGCGTTATTTACAATTGCAAAGAGATGGAAACAGCCAAAATGTCCATCAACAGAAGAATGGCTAAATAAACTGTGGTATATACGTACGATGGAATATTATGCAGCTTTAAGACAAGATAAACTTATGAGGCATGTAATAACATGGATGGACCTAGAGAATATTATGCTGAGTGAGTCCAGCCAAAAACTAAAGGACAAATACTGTATGGTCCCACTGATGTGAACGGACATTCGAGAATAAACTTGAAATATGTCATTGGTAACAGAGTCCAGCAGGAGTTAGAAACAGGGTAAGATAATGGGTAATTCGAGCTAAAGGGATACAGACTGTGCAACAGGACTAGATACAAAAACTCAAAAATGGACAGCACAATAATACCTAATTGTAAAGTAATCATGTTAAAACACTGAATGAAGCTGCATCTGAGCTATAGGGTTTTTTTGTTGTTGTTTTTTACTGTCATTACTACTTTTATTTCTTTTCTCTATATTAACATTTTATATCTTTTTCTGTTGTGTTGCTAGTTCCTCTAAACCGATGCAAATGTACTAAGAAACGATGATCATGCATCTATGTGATGATGTTAAGAATTACTGAGTGCATATGTAGAACGGTATGATTTCTAAATGTTGTGTTAATTTCTTTTTTTTATTTTTATTTTTTTTTCTTTTTTTCTTTCTTTCTGTTAATAAAAAAAAGAAAAAAGAAAAAAAAAAAAAAAAAGAGTTGCCTGTCATGAACTGGGTGTTGTCTGACCCACCAAGCCATAAAGTTGGGCATGCGCAGCAGCACTCTATGTAAAATGGAAATGGTATATACAAGATAGAGTCAGAGCAGGTCCTGAAGGCACAAGTAAGTTACATGAAGAAGTGGCCCAAATGCTCATGGTCTCTACTCCTGCCACATTACCTTCTCTTTCTCAAACCAGAGCTATGGCATCTTGGGGAGTTCCTTACAGTGAATTGACTGAAGAAGAGAAAACTCGGGCCTGGTTTACAGATGGTTTAGCACAATATGCAGGTTCTACCCAAAAGTGGACAGCTGCAGCATTATAACCCCTTTCTGGGTTGTCCTTGAAGGACAGTAGTGAGGGGAAATCCTCCCAGTGGGCAGAACGTCGAGCAGTACACCTGGTTGTTCATTTTACTTGGAAGGAAAACTGGCCAGAGGTGCATTTGTATACTGACTCATGGGCTGTTGTTAATGGTTTGGCTGGATGGTCAGGGACTTGGAAAGATCATAATTGGAAAACTGGTGATAAAGAGGTCTGGGGAAGAAGTATGTGGATAGACCTTTGTGAGGGGGCTAAAAACATGAACATATTTCTGTCCCATGTGAATGCACAGCAGAGGGTGACTTCAGCAGAGGAAGGTTTTAATAATCAAGTGGATAAGATGACCCGTTCTGTGGATACCAGTCAGCCTCTTTCCCCAGCAACTACTGTCATTTCCCAATGTGCTCATGAACAAAGTGGTCATGGTGGTAGGGATGGAAGTTATGCATGGGCTCAGCAACATGAACTTCCACTCACCAAGGCTGACTTGGCTACAGCCACTGCTGAGTGCCCAATCTGCCAGCAGCAGAGACCCACACTCAGCCCCCAATATGGCACCATTCCCCAAGGTGACCAGCCAGCTACATGGTGGCAGGTTGATTACATTGGACCACTCCCTTCATGGAAAAGGCAGCAATTTGTTCTAACTGGAATAGACACATACTCTGGATATGGGTTTGCTTTCCCTGCACACAATGCTTCTGCAAAGCTACCATCTGTGGGCTTACAGAATGCCTTATCCATCGTCATCGTATTCCACATAGCATTGCTTCTGATCAAGGAACACAATTCACAGCAAATGAAGTGCAGGAATGGGCACATGCTCATGGAATTCTCTGGTCTTTCCATGTTCTCCATCATCCAGAAGCAGCTGGATTGACAGAATGGTGGACTGGCCTTTTGAAAACTCAATTACAATACCAACTAGGTGACAATACCTTGAAAGGCTGGGGTAATGTTCTCTAGGAACCTGTGTATGCTCTGAATCAGCGTCCACTGTATGGTCCTGTTTCTCTCATAGCCAGGATCCATGAGTCTAGGAACCAATGGGTAGAAATGGGAGTCGTACCACTCATTATTAGCCCTAGTGATCCACTAGGAAAATTTTTGCTTTCTGTCCCTGCAACCCTGAGCTCTGCTGATCTACAGGTTTTAGCTCCAAAACAGGGAGTGCTTCCTCCAGGAGAAACAACAATGATTCCACTGAACTGGAAGTTAAGACTGCCACCTGGTCACTTTGGGCTACTTATGCCTCTGGATCAACAAGCCAAGACAGGGATTATATTATTGTCTGGGGTGATTGACCCTGACTATCCGGAAAGTAGGAATGCAACTACACAATGGAGGTAAGGAAGAGTTTTCTTGGAATGTAGGTGATCCCCTAGGGCGTCTTTTAGTACTACCATGCCCTGTGATTAAAATCAATGGAAAACTGCAGCAACCTAATCCCAGGTAGGACTACCAATGGCTCTGAAACTTCAGGAATGAAGGTTTGGGTCACCCCACCAGGCAAAGAACCATGGCCTGCTAAAGTGCTTGCTGAGGGTAAAGGGAACATGGAATGGGTAGTGGAAAAAGGTAGTGATAAATATGAACTTTGACCACATGATCAGTTACAGAAACAAGGACTGTAATGCTGTTTTGTCCATGTTATACTATTTAAGTTTTAAGACATCAAGTTTAAGAATGAATGTTGCCCAAGGATTTGCCCCCTATTCTGGAGAGATTTAATGTGTTTCCAGTTAGATGCAGGACAGTTGAGTATTGTTAGGTGAAAGAAAAAATGCATGTTTTATTGTTTTCACTTGGAAATTGGGCATAGTTTAAGGTGATATATATAGCTGCCAATTTGACAAGGGGTGGACTGTCATGGTCAGGTTCATGTGTCAACTCGGCCAAGTTGTGGTACCTGTTTGTCTGGTTGGGCAAGTGCTGGCCTATCTGTTGCAATGAGAACATCTCATAGAATTAGATCATGATCATGTCAGCTGCATCCACAGCTGATTCCATTTGTAATCAGCCAAAGGGGAGTGTCTTCTGCAATGCGTGATGCTTAATCTAATCATGGGAAGCCTTTTAAGGAGGATTCAGAAGAGAAAGATGCTATTCCTGCTTCGGCTGGCGAGCCTTTCCTGTGGAGTTCATCTAGACCTTCCATCGGAGTCGTTGGCTTCACAGCTTGCCCTGCGGATTTTGGACTCTGCGCTCCCACAGTCACGTGAGACACTTTTATAAATTTTATATTTGCGAGTGTTCCCTGTTGATTCTTCTCTAGAGAACCCTAACTAATACAACATGCTAAGATAAGACACATGCACAGAAAGAACCAGAGAGACCCAATGCTCTGGTCTGAAGCTATTTCCTAAACTTCTGGTATAGATAAGCACTGAAGGAGCACACTCACACAGGTCAATGTGCAAAGACTGAAAAGTGTTTTCTTTTCTCCTTCCTTTTCAAATTTTTTTCTTAGCTCCTGGGATTCAAGGAAAGCTCTAGCATAACACTAGCCAGATGCAAGCTGAAGAAACAGACCCCCTCAGAGTCTAAATCCCAAGAATACATTAAAATATCAAAAAGTCCAAGTTTCAACAAAATATTATAAAACATGCAGAGAAACAGGAAGCATCAGCCCAAGCAGAAGAGAAGAATAAAGCATTAGAAATCATCAAAAAAGAGAACCAGACCTAAGACATAAAGACTCTTAAATGGTTATAAATGTATACAGAGCTTAAGGGAAAACATGGACAAAGAACTAAAGGAAATCAGGAAAACAACAGATAAACACAGAGAATATCAGTAGAAAGATGGAAACTATAAATTGGAAGCAAACAGAGTGGATGACCACAGTAAAAGAAATTTAAAATTCCCCAGATAGGATACAATAGCAGATTGGAAATGGCATAAGAAAGAGTCAGTGAACATGAAAATAAGACAATTGAAATCATACAATCTGAACAGCAGAAAGAAGAAAACATAAAGAAAGATGAATAGAGCCTGAGGAATCTGTGGGATACCATCAAGCATACCAATATACGGAAAGCCCATACAAAGAAAAAGAGAAAGGGACAGAGAGAATATTTGAAGAAGTAATAGCTGAAAACTTCCGAAATTTAATGAAAGACATGAATATACATCCTTAATGAATCCAAACAGTATAAACCCAAATAGACATGCATCACGTTATAAGCAAACTACTGAATGATAAAGATAAAAGAGAGAATTCTGAAAACCACAAAAGAGAAGCAAAATGTCATATATAAGGGAAACTCACTAAGATTAGCGGCCAACTTCTCTTCGAAAACCACACAGACAAGAAAGCAGTGGAATGACATGTTTAAAGTGCTAAAAGCAAAAAATAGCCAACCAGAAATTCTGAATCCTTTCAGAAATGAGGGAGAGATAAAACAGCCCAGATAAACAAAAGCTGAGGGACTTTGTCACCACTAGATCAGTCCTACAAGAGATCTCCTAACGAGAATTCTACAGGTTGAAAGGAAAGGAAACTATACAACTGACTAAGGCCACTTGAAGAAATACAGATCACTAGTAGAGATAATGGCATGGAGAAATATAAATACTAATACTATCATAATTTTGATTTGGAATTCTACTTTTTACTTCCTAAAGGATCAAAAAGGCAAACGTACAACGTATAATGATAAATCAATGATTTGGGACACATAGCATATAAATATGTGATTTGTGACAAGAACTACATACAGGTAAGGGGATGGAGAATATAGGAATATACTTTATGTATGCAATTAAAGTTATGTTGGTATCAAAGCAAATGAGATTGTTACAGATTTAGGATGTGAAATTTAAACCCCACGGTAACCACAAAAATAATATCAGAACAACTTTCAGGGAAAGTAGGGAGCTCATGAACTCAGTTCCTCCACTAAAGTAACAAAAAGGAAAAAACTATCTGAAAAAATTTATTTTGAAACTCCAGAGGCCAGAAGACACTATATAGCATCCAGGAAAGAGCAGGAGAAAGAGGCTGATAAATTATAGTAAAGAACCATATTATACACTGCTCTCTCCACACCGGCTACCGGCACCTATCCCCTACTCACGTGGCAGGTTGTGCTTCTAGAAAGGGATGTAAAAATCCTTTTTCCCAAGAAAAGGGGTGTGCATGGCTGACCACTGTTCACTGCTTTTGATTAGCAAATTGAGATCACTGGGTTCTGGTTCTGGAGGAGACAAGCTCTGGAGGTTATTGTTGCAACCCTGCCCTGGACAAAGGAGGCTGCAGCCATTGTTTAAACCATCCAAGGACAAGGGTGAACACTGTTGAAACGTAAAGATGCAGGGCTTCCTCAAGGCTGCAGGGGAAAGCCAGCTGAAGGGCTGCATTTACTGGGCAGGCCAGGAAAGATCAGCATGGGGGAGCCATTGGAGTTTTAGAGTTAACATTTTAAAATATTAAAATAAACAATGTGCAACAAAAGAGTACAAGTCAAACAAACAAACAAACAAACAAAAAAAAAAAACAGGAAATGATGGTCCATCCAAAGGAAGAGGATAAATATATAGAAAACACCAAAAAAATAAAATGAGACATATTGAAAAGAACCTTTAAAAAATTTATCTTAAAAATCTTCAAGGAGATGAAGAAAGGTACAGAAAAAGAACTACAGAATATCAGGAAAACAATGAATAAACAATGTGAGAGTCTAAGTAAAGAGACAGACATTTTTAAAAGGAACCAAACAGAACTACAAGAGTTGAAGACCACATTAATTGAGATGAAAAGTGTCCAGGAAGGTTTCAAGAGCAGACTGGAGCTAACAGAAGGAAAAATCAGTGAACTTGAAGACAAGCCATTTGAATTGAGTCAGGTTGAGGAGCAGAAATATTAAAATATTAAAAGTGAAAACAGCCTAAGACAGCTATAGGACATCATAGGAAAAGAAAGAAAGAAAAAGCAAGAAGGAATATTCAAACAAGTAATGACACCAAACTTTCCAAACTTAGCAAAAAACGTGAACAGGAGCAACCAAGAACTTCAGAGAATATCAAACAGGGTATACATGAAGAAAAAACACACCCCGTCATACACTGATTTGACTGTCAAATGTGAAGGACAAGGAGAGAGTTCTGAAACTTGAAAAGGAAAGCAATGTGTTACATACAAAGGAGTACTAATTATACTGTCAATTCCCCATCAGAAATTATGGAGGTAAGAAAGCAGTGGGTTGAAATTCTTAAAGTGCTGAGGAAAACAGCTGCCAGCCAAGAATTTTATATTCAGCGAGACTCTTTTTCAAAAATGAGGGAAAGATTAAGACATTCTCAGATAAAATAAAGAGGGAGTTCATCACCATGAGACCAGCCCTACAAGCAATGCTAAAGGGAGTTCTTCAGATTGAATGAAAGGACATTAGATAGTGATTCAAAGCAGCATAAGGAAATAAAGACCTGCAGTAAAGGTAACCATTTGGGCAATTATAAATGCCAGTATTACTGTATGGTATTGTGGTATCTGACTCTACTTCTTACTTTCTACCAGGGCTAAAATGCAAATGACTAAAAAGTAATGATAAATACAGGCTTTTGTATATACAATAAACAAAGATATAAATGGTAACAAGTACAGAAGAATGGTAGAAAGACAGTGAGATATAGGAAAATTATATATGCATGCTATTAAAGTTAAGTTGGTGTGAAAACAAACATAATTGTTACATGTAGGATTTTAAATTTTAACTTCATAGTAACCACAAGGAAACCATAGAAAATATGTCCACATAGAAATGAAAATACACTCAATATGGCATGACACAAGAAAGTAAATAGGCCTTAAAGGAAGCTAGGGGTAAAAAAGGTGTAAGACCAAAGGCTAAATAGAAAAATGGCAGGAGAAAAATCTGTATTATCACTTGTGACTTTAAATGAAATGGATTAAACTCTCCACTCAAAAGGCAGAGGCTCTTTCCTAAAAATGTTGGCAGAGTGGGTAAAAAAGCATGATGCAACTAGATGTTGTCAAAGATATAAGTCAGAAACAAATAGGTTAGTGGTGAAAGAGAGGAAAACTATACCACATAAGTAGTAACCAAAAGAGTGTTGGGGTGGCTATAGTAGTATCAGATAAATGAGACTTGAAGTCAAAAATAGTTACAAGGGACAAAGATGGTCATTACATTCTGTTTCGATTTACTAAATCTTACAGTTGCAATACACCAGAAAGGGGTTGGCTTTTACAATGGAGAGTTATTAGCTTATAATCTTACAGCTCTAAAATGAAGAAAATATCCAAATTAAGGCATTAAGAGGAAGATAACTTCTCTCAAGAAAGGCTGCTGGCATATGGGGTTCCTCTGTCATGTGGGAAAGTACAAGGTTAGTCTGTGGTGGTCCTTCTCCCCTGGGTTTCTTTACCTTCAGGTTCTTGCTTCAGGGGCTCTTTCTCTCAGCTCCTATGAGTCCTTCTTGCTTCTCTGGGCATTTCTCTCTCTCCCAAACTCTCTGGGCCTCTCTGGCTTTTATCCTCTCATAAAGGAATCCAGTAAGGGATTAAGACCCACCTTGAATGGGCTGAGTCACATCCTAATTGATACAATCTAATCAAAAGATACTACCTATAATAGGTCTTCCCCCCACAGGGATGGATTAAAAGAACACTGCCTTTTCTGACATACATAACAGCTTCAAACCAGGACACTCTACCCTTTGGACCCCAAAAAACATGTTCCTTCCATATCCAAAATACATTCATTAAATCACAATATCACAAAAGCCTTAAATCATTTACTAACAATATTAAGTACAACGTCACATCAAAATTAGTTACAGGTGTGGTTAGTCCTAAGGCAAAATTCTCTCTAGCTGTGGATTTGTGAAACTTAAGTTATCTGCTTTCAATATACGACGGAGGGACAGTCATAGGATAAATGTTCCCATTTCCATACAGAGAAATCTGAAGGAAAACAGGGGACTTAGGACCCAAACAGTTCCAAAAACTTGCAGGGCAAATTTTAATAGATTTTAAGGTCTGGAAGTCATTTACACAATGACATTTTATCCTCAGGGCTTGAGAGAGCAGCAGTCCCACCCTTTCCATGGGCTTGCACAGTAGTCCTGCTCTTTCCAAACACTGGGGTGAGGGATCCAATATTTCCAAGCTTTGGGGAAACTAGCATGTCCTCAGCCTAAACCTCTTCAAGCACATGGGTGGCAGCCAGACTCTATCATCTCTGGGTCACAGGTTCACCCCACTGTGAACAGTGGGGCCGTGGCTAGGCTATCCCCAACCCCAAGGTATGTGCTCCACCCAGTCTGAGGTCTGGGGCAGCATTCTCCCTGAACAACAAGATGGTCAGGCTCCCTTCAATTCTCCAGGCATCTGAAAACCCTGGGGTGGTATTCTAATTTGCTAGCTGCCAAGATGCAATATACCAGAAACAGGATGGCTTTTTAAAGGGGGAGTTTAGTAAGTTGAAAGTTTACAGTTCTAAGACCATGAAAATGTCCCAATTAAAGCAAGTCTATAAAAATGTCCAAATTAAGGCACGAACAAGAGGTTATCTTCACTCAAGAAAAGCCGATGAAGTTCAGGGTTTCTCTCTCAAGTGGAAAGGCACATGGCGAACATGAAAACGTCTTCTAGCTTTCTCTCCAGGCTTTTTGGTTCATGAAGCATCCCCAAGAGCATTTTTCTTCTTCATCTTCAAAGGTCTCTGGCTGTGCAGGCTATGCTAGTTCTCATGGTTATCTCGTCATTCTCAAGCTTTCTCCAAAATGCTTCTTCTTTTAAAGGATTCCAGTAAACTAATCAAGACCCACCTGGAATGGGTGGAGTCACATTTCCTTCTAATTAAAAGTTAATACCCACAAGTGGGTGAGCCACATCACCATGAAGATAATCTAATCAAGTTTCAAACCCACATTGCTGAATAGGGATTAAAAGAAATGGTTGCTCCCACAAGAATGATTAGAATTAAAACATGATTTTTCTAGGGTACATAAATTCTTTCAAACCAGCACAGGTGGTAACACTCTTCCTGAATAACAGGGCAGAAAGCCCACTCTCTGCAAATCCCAGGGCAAACTCACTCTTACCATGTGCATAAGTAGGTGCACTCTCCTACTCCAAGGTTTCTTGGTTCTAGACTTTAGCGTCCACGGTACTGCCTTTGAAGTTATTTTTCCTTCAACCTTGTTAGTTGAAGCTGGCAGTGCTTCCAATCATAAAGATCTCACAAAAACTCATCAGTTTCACATGCAGCACACAGTGGTCCCAACAGTCAGATGAAAGGACTTTCCACAAATCTTTTCTGTATAGCTCCATCTCCAATCCTGTCTTGCTCTGAAATGATGGACTGATTACGTTTGGTTAAACCCTCACGTGGGACACTATCCTCTGGGAACTCATTTTCAAAAACCTCAGAATTTTCCAAACTATCAATTTCTGGTTTCTTTGTACCCAAAGAGTTCGGTTCTCAGCTTATCCCTTTCCTCATGTATTTTATTATAAGCTGCAAGGGGTAGCCAGGCCGTACTTTCCACATTTAAGTTGGAAATCTCTTCTGGTAAGTAGCTGCATTAGTTAGATTCAGGTGTCAACATGGCTAGGTGAAGGTGCCTAGTTCTACTGCTGTGGACATGACCTGATCGCATATAAACCTCATCTACTGTTGATTACATCTGCAGTAAGCTAGGAGGCATGCCTGCTGTAGTGAATGATGTTTGATTTAATTGGCTCGTGCTTAAATGAGAGCTCAACTTAGCACAGCCGAAGAAGCTCAACATACCTCATCTCAGCAGCTCAGCCCAGGCCTTTGGAGATACAGAAAGGAATCACCCTGGGGAAAGATGTTGGAACCCAGAGACCTGGAGAAAGGTTAGGAGAGATCGTCCTGTGCCGTCCCGCATAAGAATGAACCTCAGTTGAAAGTTAGCTGCCTTTCCTTTGAAGAATTATACGTCAACTAAATAAGTCCCCTTTTATTGAAAGCCAATTCACCTCTGGTGTGTTGCATTCCAGCAGCTAGCAAACTAGAACAGTAGCCAAGCTAATCACTTTCAAATTTTGCCTTCATCCAACACCAGGACTCACTTATACCAGGTTTCTGCTACTTTAAAACAAGGATTGCTTTCTTCCAGTTGACAATGATATAGTCATGATTTCTGTCTAAAGTCTCATAACAAGTACCTTTAGCACCATATTTCTACCAGTCTCTTCAAAACAATCTAGGCCTTTTCTATCAAGCACATCATAATTCTTTCAGAATCCTTCCCTGACCCATTTATAAAACCATTTCAGCATTTTTGGTATTTGCAAATTGCAGTACCCCACTTCTGGTATCAAAATCTGTTGCAGTTTGCTAAAGCTGCCAGAATACAAAATAGCAGAAATGGGTTGGCCTTTACATTAATGATTTATTACTCTATAAATTTACAGTTCTAAGGCCATGAAAATGTCCAAATTAAGGCATCAAGAGGAAGATGACTTCTCCCAAGAAAGGCTGCTGGCATAATGGTGCTCCTCTGTCACATGGAAAAGGACATGGCCAGTGTTTGCTGGTCCTTCCCTTCCAAGATTCTTTACCTTCCAGTTCTGGCTATAGTGGTTCTTTCTCTCAGCTCCTGTGGGTCTTTCTTGCTTCTCTCAGTGTTTCTCTCTCTCCAAGCTTTCTAAGCTTCTCTGTCTTTTATTTTCTCATAAAGGAATCCAGTAAAGGATTAAGACTCAAATCACATCTCAATTAAAACAACCAAATAAAAAAGCCCTACCTATATTAAGTCTTCCCCTCAGGGACGGGTTAAAAGAACATACCCTTTTCTCGGGCACATAGCTTCAAACCAGCATACAGACTTTTAAGGGTACAATTCAACAGGAAATTGTAACAATTATAAATATATAAGCACTCAACAGTAGAACTCCAAAATATAGGAAGCAAATACTGACATATGTGAAGGAAGAAGCTGACAGTTCCACATTAATATTAGGAGACTTTAACACACCACCCTCAGTCATCGACAGAATACCTAGTCAGAAGATCAATAAGGAAGTACAGAACTTGAACAATACACTAAACCAAGTAGACCTAGCAGACATATACAGAGCACTGCACCCAATAAAAACAAAATACACATTCTTTTTGAATGCACATGGATGATTCTCCAGGATAGAACAGATGTTGGGTCACCAAAAACAGGTCTCAATAAATTAAAAAAGATTGAAATCATGCTAATGCATATTCCCAACCACTAGGGAATGAAGCTGGAAATCAAAAACAATGGGAAAAGGGGAAAACTCAAAATATGTGGAAATTAAACAAACACTCTGAAACAATCAATGAATTATAAAGGAAATTAGACAAGAAATTAGGGTGGGAGTGAGGAGCAATGGTGTTAAAATTTTTTTTAGGGTGAAAGATGTAGTACTGTTGCTGTAGTAATGGATGATGGTGAGATTATTGCAACATTGTGTGATTAATCCCATTGAACGGTATGCTCAGTAGAGTTGGGATGGGAAGATTCATGCTGCATATGTTTCCTTAGTTAAGAAAAAGAAAGAAAATGAAGAGATAATGAAAATTAAATGCAATATATGAAACTGGGTGAGATCTAAGAATGGAGGACAAAAGATTCAAAAAGGGCATTATTGGGACATAAGAAAAAATGGAATATATGATGCAAGTTTTATAACAATGATTTCTTGAAATTGGTAACTGTACTTAAGGAACATCTTGTTTATAGGAGCTCATGGCCAAGAAGAGTGTGATAGGAGGCACAATAGAAGTAAATACAGCCTTCAATTGTCAGGGGAGGTTTCAACAGAGTATCAGAGAAATTGCAAAAGAAAGTAACCTAACAGTAACATATGGAAAAATCTTTCAAAATAGAAATCGATCCTCACTCCCCTGTCAAAAACTGATGGCTTCCCATCTGCTCATAGATAAGTCCAAACTAGTTAACGAAAAATTTAGACCTCATTTAAATTTACTGTCAATCGATCCTGCAGATAAGTTTTTACAAGTACCACCAGTACTTCCATCATGTGCAGTGAGCACACAGTACTTTCCTCAATTCCCTGAAATATGGTTAACTTTGTATACATGAGGACTTCTGTCTACATGAACCTCCTCATTGTGTCCACTCAAATTTTGAAGATCTAGTTTGTGTCACCTCCTTAAAGAAAGCTTTCTCTTTAAATGCTTAACTCTCATCTCATTCTATCACTTTATACATACGTGAGTCTATCACAACACTTACCAATAAGTTTTAACTGTTTACAAGTCATTTTCCATGAACTAAATCTAGGGATTGACAATTATTTGCAATAAACAGTCAGACACTAAATATTTTCTACTGCAGACACTAAATATTTTCTACTGCAGTTCATACAGTCTGTGTGGTTAACTACTCCACTCTGCATTGTACCAGCCATAGATGATACATACACAAATGGGTGTGGCTAAAGATGGCCTACAGGTCACAGTTTGTTGACCCCTGAACTAGACCAGATTGAATTTTTGGTGGTCACAAGACATCTAGGGACCAGGTATGCTACTAAACATTTCACAGTGCATAGGACAGACCCACACAATAAAAAATTATCTGGCCTAAAATATTAACAGTGTCCAGGTTGGGAAACACTGCCCTAGACTATGTCCCTCATGGAAAGTTACCTTGGTCTAAGAAATAAAAACCTACCTAGTATTACAGCTCATGGGACATTAGTTCTTTAATAAATAACCAGGTATATCAATAATTAACAAACAATAGAACTTAAAAAGCATGCTAACAGGACAAATTAAAATCATAACTTCCACCTTGCCAAGAAGATTCAGAAGCCTTAAATTTTTGCATATAGTTTTACCAGTAACACCACAGGAGTAAGAGTATATTATGAAAATAAATCCGTATATGCAGAAAAATGTAACTATAAGAACATTCAATGACAGGCTGGGCAAAATGGCAATGTAGGGAGGTGTAATTAGTTCTCCAGAGCAGCTACTAATAGCCAGGAACACTCTGGAACAACCATTAGAGGAAAATTCATGTCTCGACACACATGAGAGTGCCCAAAATACATGACACACAACAAAAATACTGAAAGGAGAAGCAGACACCTATACAAGAACTGGAGACTGCAATACACTGCTCTCATATCAACTGATAAAACATCTAGACAGAGGATCAATAAGGCAACAGAGCTTTTGAATAATACGAAGAATGAACTAGACTTAAAAAGCGTTTACAGAACATCACAACCCACAACATCAGGATACACATTTTTCTCAAATGCTCATGGATCATTTTCCAGGATAGACCACATTTTGGGTCACAAAGAAAGTTTGAATAAATTTTAAAAGATTTTAATTATAGAAAGCACTTTCTCAGATCATATGGAAAGGAGGAGGAAATCACTACAGGCAAAAGGGTGGAAAATTCACAAATACATAGAGGATAAACAACACACAATTAAAACAACTAGTGGGTCAAAGAAGAAATTACAAGAAAAATCAGTAAATATCTTGAGGCAAATGAAAATGAAAACACAACACATCAAAACTTATGGGATGCAGGAAAGGTGATGCTGAGAGGGAAATTTATAGCCCTAAATGCTAATACTAAAAAAGAACAGAGAGCAAAAATCAAGGAAATATCTGAATACAAACGGAGGATCCAGAGAAAGAGCAAAAAACTAACTTCAAAGCAAACAAACAGAAACAAGTAATGAAGATTAGAGCAAAACTAAATGAAAGTGAGAATAGGAAAACCATAGCGAGAACCAACAAAACCAGAAACTGGTTCTTTGAAAATATCAAGATGGAAACATAGCCAGGCTGACAAAAAAAAAAAGAGAGAGTGAGAGAGAGAGGATGCAAATAAATAAAATCAGAAATGGGAGAGGAATTTACTACTGACTCTGAAGAAATGAAGGAGAATTCTAATAAATACTAATATTAATTATTATATTTATTAGTATAGTATTTATTAGAATACTAATAAACTAGATAGCATAGATGAAATAGACAACTTCCTAGAAAAGCATGAACAACCAACATTGACTTGAGAAGAAACAGATGACCTCAATAACCTATCAAAAGTAAAGAGAATGAATTAGTCATCAAGAAGCTCCCAAAAAGAAAGATCCAGGACCAGATAGCTTCAAATGTGAATTCTACCAAGCATTCAAGAAAGAATTAGTAGCAATCCTGCTCAAACTCTTTAAAAAAACTGAAGAGAAGGGAAAGCTAACTAACTCATTCTATGAAGCCAACATAACCCTACTACCAAAGTAAGACAAAGATACTACAAGAAAAGAAAATTAGAGACCAATCTCTTTAATGAATATAGATGCAAAAATCCTCAATGAAATACTCGCAAATCTAACCCAAAAGGACATTAAAAGCAATAGACAACATGACCAAATAGGATTTATTCTTGGTATGCAAGGCTAGTTCAACACAAGAAAATCAATTAATGTAACACAACATATCAATAAATCAAAGCAGGAAAACGATATGATCATCTCAATTGATGCAGAAAAGACACTTGGCAAAACTCAGCTTCTGTTTTTGATGAAACCACTTCAAAGGACAGGAATAGAAGGGAATTTCCTCAAAATGATGAAAGGGAATATATGAAAAACCCACAGGTAATATCATCCTCAACAGGGAAAGACTGAAAGCTTTCCCTCTAAGATGAGGAACAAGACAAGGATGCAGTGTCACCAATGTTATTCCACATTGTGTTGGAAGTTCTAACCAGAGCAACTGGAAAAGAAAAGGAAATAAATGGGATCCAAATTGGAAAGGAGGAAGTAAAACTTTCACTGTTTGCAGATGACATGATACTATATGTCAAAAATCCCGAAAAATCTACTGCAATGCTACTAGCACTAACAAATGAGTACAGCAAGGTGAAAGGGCCCAAGATCAATACCCAAAAATCAGCAATGTTTCCATACACTAGTAACGAACATTCTGAGGAGGAAATCCAGGAAAAAAAACTCCATTTACAATGGCAACAATAATAATCAAATATTTAGGAATAATTTAACCAAAGTCACAAAAGATATATACACAGAAAACTATGAGAAATTGCTAAAATAAATCACAAAAGACCTAAATGAATGGAAGGGCACACCATGTTCATGGATTGGAAGACCAAATATAGTTAAGATGCTGACTGTACTTGTGCTGGTTTGAAAGGAAGTATGCCCCCTAAGGAAAGCCATGTTTTAATATAAGTCCCATTTCATAAAGGTAGAATAATCCCTATTCAATACTGTATATTTGAAACTGTAATGAGATCATCTCCCTGGTTGATGTGGTTTAGTCAAGAGTGGTTGTTAAACTGGATTAAGGGACGACATGTCTCCACCCAGTTGGGTGGGTCTTGATTGGTTTACTGGAGTCCTATAAAAGAGGAAACATTTTAGAGAAATAGATTCAGAGAGAGCAGAAAATGCTGCAGCACCACAAAGCAGAGAGTCCACCAGCCAGCGACCCTTGGAGATGAAGAAGGAAAATGCCTCCCAGGTAGCTTCATGAAACTGGAAGCCAGGAGAGAAAGCTAGCAGATGATGCCGTACTCACCATGTGCCCTTTCAGCTGAGAGAGAAGCCCTGACTGTGTTTGCCATGTGCCTTCTCACTTGAGAGAGAAACCCTGGACGTCATTGGCCTTCTTGAACCAAGGTATCTTTCCCTGGATGCCTTTGATTGGACATTTCTATAGACTTGCTTTAACTGGGACATTTTCTCGGTCTTAGAACTGCAAACTAGCAACTTATTAAATTCCCCTTGTTAAAAACCCATTCCGTTTCTGGTATATTGCATTCCAGCAGCTAGCAAACTAGAACAGTACTCAAATTGATTTTATAGAGTCAATGCAATAACAATTAAAATCCCAACAATTTATGTTTCAGAAATAGAAAAACTAATGACCAAATTTAGTTGGAAAGGCAAAATGCCTGGAATAGCTAAAACCATCTTGAGAAAGAAGACTGAAGCAGGAGGTCTCATACTACCTGACTTCAAAGCATATGACAAAGCTACAGTGGGCAAACAGCACGGTACTGCATAAACACAGCTATACTGACCAAAGGAATCAAATTGAGTGTTTAGAAATAGACCCTCTCATCTATGGACAACTGATGTTTTATAAGGCAGTCAAGCCAACTCATCTGGGACAGACCAGCCTCTGCAATAAATGGTGTTTGAAGAACTGGATATCCATATCCAAAACAATGAAGTAGGACCCACAGCTCACACCTTATACAAAAATTAACACAAAATGGATCAAAGACCTAAATGTTAGAGCTAAGACTATAAAACCTTTATAAGAAAATGTAGGGAAAAGTCCTATGTATCTTGTGAAAGGAGGTGGTTTCCTAAACTTTACACCCAAGATGAGAGCAATGAAAAAAGAAATGGATGAATAGGAAATCCACTAATTTTGTTAGGAAAATAAAAAGGCAGCCTATGCAATGGGATACAATATTTGGAAAACACATATCAGACAAGGGTATAATATCCAGAATATAAAAAGAGAATTTACAACTCAACAATAAAAAGACAATCAATCTAATTTTAAAATGGGCAAAAGACATGAACAGACACTTTTCAGAAGAGAAAATACAAATGACTCAAAAACATATGAAAAAAACAAGTAATTAGGAGGGGCAAGATGGTGCTACCATGAAGTGTAGAATTTAGTTCATCCTCCAGAGCAGCAAGTAAACAGCCAGGAACAATACAGAACAATTGCTGGGGGAACATCAGTGACCAGACACACAGCCATTCACCAGTCTGGACCAGGTGGAATGGCTGAGATCTCACAAAGAATTGTTAAGTACTCCAAGTCATGGATAGCGGTGCACCTCCCCCACAGACACAGCAGGCTGGTTCACTGAGGGAAAAGGAAACAGACTTTACTACTAGCAAGGGTTTAGTGCAACCAAGCTCCAATTGCAGAATTAATTAACAAATTCTAACTACTGAAAACACGCTCCCAGCACAGATAAACCCGGAAAAAGCACAACAGGAACTAAGAGTTTTTGCCCCAGCAGAGAGGGAGGCAGGGTTGATGGAAATTAAAAAAATAAATAAATAAATAGAGGCTTTTTGAGCAAAACAGTACAAAATATTGGAAAAGAGCTGGACACCAAGGAAAGGGGACACATAGAGCCTGGAGATACATAGAGCGACATACTAACTCAAACTCTTGATTGACAAACCTGAAGAACGAAGAGCTGGGGTCCAAATCTGAAAAGCCTTTTCTGCTTTTTTTTTTTTAACCTCTTAATAGCTCATTAAATAAAACTGGAAGCACTCTCAGGCTCCAGCACTGCCCCAGGCAAGGGCAGAACTAAAGCGCATCTGCGAGACAAAGTAACTACACAGGTGAAGGAGGTTAAGTCCCTAAAGGGTGTATCTTCCTCAAGAAAAGGGGGTTGGGGCCCAGCTTAAGTGGAATCCTTCCTTCAAGGAATTCAGGCCCCAGGGACTGGAACACAGAAGCAATCATAACCTCACCTCTGTTTCAACCACGCCTATGGAAGGGAGAGTCTAAAGAAATTAAAGGTACTGCAATAATTTAAGCTGGTAGGAAGCTGGGGGCAGACAAGCATCATATGCTGGGCAGGACATGAAAAGCACAGAGTCTAGAGACTTTATAGGAAAGTCTGACAACCTGCTAGGTCTCACCCTCAGAGAAAACTGATGCTGGCTACTCTTTCCTCCTAAGATATGGGCATGTTGGGTCTGGGAAAATCAGGCTGTGGTCTATAGTATCTGAGGAGACCCTCCTCAACAAAAGAAAAAAAGGCTCCCTACTGGCAGAGCAAGAAACAGAAAACCAAGAACTGAAAAATTCTGATCAGTTAAACAAAACCTATGCTAGAGATCTAGAGTAAGTTGAACTGAATATCAAAGAAGAGAGAGGGAAAAAGTCACCAACAAAAAAACCCTAGAGAAAAAGTAAAAACAACCTACAGGATTAACTAATTAAGGAAATCAAATGCATAGACACAAGCAAAAAAATGAATTATATTAGGAAAATTGAAGATATGGCAGAGTCAAAGGAACAAACCAACACTTCAAATGAGATACAGAAGTCAAAACAACTAATTGAGGATGTTCAAACAGACATGTAAAATCTCATCTAATAAAAAGTAAAATCAACGAATTCAGGGAGGACATGAAGAACACTGGACAAATATAAAGAAGAATCTGAAATTTGAAAAAACAAATCACAGAACTTAGGGAAATGAAAGGCACAATAGAAGAGATGAAAAAAAAAAACAATGGAAACCTACAACAATAGACTTGAAGAGGCAGAAAAAAGGATTAGTGAACTAGAGAACTGGACATATGAAATCCAATACACAAAAGAAATACAAGGAAAAGAATCGAAAAATATGAGCAAGGTCTCAGGGAATTGAACGGCAACATGAAGCACACAAATATACGTACTGTGAGCACCCAGAAGAAGAGAAGGAAAAGGAGGAGAAAGACTAATGGAGGAAATAATCATTGAAAATTTCCCATCTCTTATGAAAGACATAAAATTGCAGATCTAAGAAGTGTAGCACACGACAAACAAAATAGATCCAGCATACCCCAAACAGACATACTCCAAGACACTTACTAATCGGTTTGTCAAATATCAAAGACAAGAGAAAATTCTGAAAGCAGGAAGAGAAAAGCAATCTATCACATAAAAGGGAAGCTCAATAAGACTATGTGTGTATTTCTCACCATAACCATGGAGGTGAGAAGGTAGTAGTATGATATATTTAAGATTCTGAAAGAGAAAAACTGCCAATCAAGAATTCTATACTCCAAAAAACTGTCATTCAAAAATGAGGGGAAGATTAAAATATTTTCAGACAAACAATCACTGAGAGAATTTGCGACTAAGAGACCAGCTCTGCAAGAAATACTAAAGGGAGCACTACAGGCATATAGGAAAAAGCAAGAGAGAAGTGTGGGGAAGAGTGTGGAAATGAAGACTATCACTAAAGGTAAAAAGATATGACATATAAACCCAAAAGACAAAATGACAAAAGAAAGTACTGCTTTACAGTAATAACATTAAATGTTAATGGATTTAACTCACAATCAAAAGATATAGACTGGTAAGAATGGATTAAAAAACAGAACCCATCTATATGCTGTCTATAGGAGACACACTTTAGACCCAAGGACAAAAAATAGGTTGAAAGTGAAAGGCTGGGGATAGATATTCCATGCAACCAACAGTCAGAAAAAAAGCAGGAATAGGTATACTAATATCTGACAAATTAGACACCAAATGTAAAGAAATTAAGAGAGACAAAGAAGCACACTGTGCATTAATAAAAGGAACAATTCAAGAAGACACAATAATCATAAATATTTATACACTAAGCCAGAATGCTCCAAAATACATGTGGCAAATACTGACAACACTGAAGGGAGAAGCAGCCACCTCTACCATAATGGTTGGAGACTTCAATTTCCCATTCTCATAAATGAACAGACCATCTAGACAGAGGATCATAAAAACAGATTTTGAATAAAAAGGAAAGTCAACTAGACTTAACAGATATTTCCAGAACTTTACACCCCAAAACAGTAGGATATGTACTTTTCTCAAGTGCTCATGGCTCTTTCTCAAGGATAGACCATACATTGGATCACAAAGCAAATCTCAATAAATTTAAAAAGACTGAAATCATACACTTTCTTGGATCATAATGGAATGAAGTTGACCATGAATAACAGGCAGAGGACCAGAAAATTCACAAATACATGAAGGCTAAACAGCACACTCTTAAACAACCACTGGGTCAAAGAAGATATTACAAGAGAAATCAGCAAATATCTTGAGGCAAATGAAAATGAAAACACGCATATCAAAATTTGTGGGATGCAGCAAAGGCAGTGCGGAGAGGGAAATTTGTTGCCTTAAATGCCTATATTAAAAAAGAAGAAAGAGGGCAGGCCATGGCAGCTCAGCAGGCAGACTTCTCGCCTGCAATGCCGGAGACCCGGGTTCAATTTCTGGTGCCTGCCCATGTAAAAAAAAAAAAAGAAGAAGAAGAAGAAAGAGCAAAAATTGAGGAATTAACTGTTCACTTGGAAGAACTGGAGAAATAAAGAACACAAAACTAACCCCAAAGCAAATAAAAGGAAAGAAATTACGAAGATTAGAGTGGAAATAAATGAAACTGAGAATATGAAAACAATCAAGAAAATAAATGAAACCAGAACTTGGTTCTTTGAGAAAACAGTAAAATCAATTATTGAATACTATGTTGACCAAAAGAGAGAGAGAGAGAGCATGCAAATAAATAAAAATCAGAAATGGAAGAGGAGACATAACCATTGACACTGCAGAAAGAAAGGTAATGAGAGGATACTATGAGCAACTGTATGCTAATAAACTACACAACACAGATGAAATGGACAACTTCCTAGAAAAGCATGAACAACCCATATTGACTTGAGAAGAAATAGACAACCCTCAACAAGCCAATCACATATAAAGAGATTGAATCAGTTATTAAGAAGCTCCCAAAAAACAAAATGTCCAGGATCAGATGGCTTCACATGTGAATTCTACCAAGCACTCAAGGAAGAATTAGCACCAATCCTGCTCAAACTCTTCAAAAAAACTGAAGAGGAGGGAAAGCTACCTAACTCATTCCATGAAGCCAACATCACCCTAATACCAAAGCCAGACAAAGACACTAAAAGAAAAGAAAATTCAGAGACCAATCTCTTTAATAAATATAGATGCAAAACACTTCAACAAAATACTTGCAAATCAAATCAGCAATACATTAAAAGATTTATTCTAGGTATGTAAGGCTGGTTCAACATAAGAAAATCAATTAATGTAAAACTCTGTAACAACAAATCCAAGTGGAAAAAACACATGATAATCTCGACTGATGTAGAAAAGGCATTCAACAGAATTCAACATCTTTTTTTTATCACATAAGGAAGCATTTATTTGAGATTTAACATGAAATCATACAAATAAAATTTGAATAAACAAATTCACACCAAGGCATAACACAAATAGCAAAGGAAAACGTAAAAATAAAGAAAACTAAATGACAGCTACATACAGTTGGACAGTTGTGTCCTGTACACTGGAAAGTCTTTAACAATATAATCATCTCAGATCAACGGAAGACCAATCTTCAAAACTGTTCTGCAAGATGGGTTACTTTAGCAATTCCTCCTGTTTTCTCCAGGCAACTCCTTTAGCATGGCTGGTAATTGTTTTGGTGATTGCCATCCCCTCAAAATGCCTTGCCATAGGTGCTCTGTTGGCCACTGTAGTCTGCATAAACCTGTCCATATCCATAGTTCCCACAGTAACACCCAGTATAATCATCTCCACCACAGCCACTATAGTTAGGATCACCACCAGAGACACCATTTTAATTTCCATACCCTTGATCATAATAGTTATTAAATCCTTGGTGCCAGTTTTGGCCCTGACCTCATTCACAACACCTTTTACCACCTCATCCAGTACCTGCAGCTCCTCTTCCTTCTTTCTGTTGTTGTTGTTGCTGTTGCTGCCTATATATCTCATTAGGCTGTGCAACTTTTTTATTTCACAATTCCCAGAACCAATTGGATGATATCTGCTTTCTAGTAATTTCTTTACTGGTTCTTCATCTGTATATGTGATACAACAAAATCCTCTTCATTCATTTGTTTTTGTATCCACAGGAAGTTCAATATTTTCAATTTCTCCAAATGTTCCACAATATTCTTTTATTTGCTCTTCCGAAGTATCTGGATTCAATTCACCCATGAAAACTTTTGAAGGGGTTCTTTCCCTTTTAAAGCTTTTGCCCTTTTGGGGTCTATCAATTTGCCATCCAGTTTGTGTTCTTTCAGTTCCAAAACCTTATCAACACTAACAACATCTCTGGAAGGCACAAATCCAAATCATGTTCACTTTCCAATAACTGGATCTGTTTTTTTTTTTTACCTTTTTTTATTGTGAAATATAACATATATACAAAAAAGCAATAAATTTCCAAGTACATTTTAACACGTAGTTATAGAACAGATTTTAATGTTTGATATGGGTTACAGTTCCATGATTTTTCGTTTCTGTCTTCTAGCTGCTCCAGGATACTGGAGACCTACAGAAATATCAATATAATGTTTCAGCAGTCATACTCATTTTTTTTTTTAATTTTTTTATTAATCAAAAAAAAGAAAAGAAATTAACACAACATTTAGAAATCATTCCATTCTACACATGCACTCAGTAATTCTTAGTATCATCACATAGATGTATGATCATCATTTCTTAGTACATTTGCATCGATTTAGGAAAAGAACTAGCAAAACAGCAGAAAAAGATATAGAATGTTAATATAGAGAAGAGAATTAAAATAATAATACTAATAATATATATATATATATAAAAAGGAAAAAGAAAAAAACAAAAACAAAAGATACAAACACACAAACAAACAAACAAAAAACCATATTTCAGGTGCAGCTTCATTCAGTGTTCCAACCTAGTTACATTACACTTAGGTATTATTGTGCTGTCCATTTTTGAGTTTTTGTATCTAGTCCTGTTGCACAGTCTGTATCCCTTCAGCTCCAATTACCCATTATCTTACCCTGTTTCTAACTCCTGCTGGTCTCTGTTACCAATGATATAGTCCAAGCTGATTCTCGAATGTCGGTTCACTTCAGTGGGACCATACAGTATTTGTCCTTTAGTTTTTGGCTAGACTCACTCAGCATAATGTTCTCTAGGTCCATCTATGTTATTACATGCTTCATAAGTTTAGTCTGTCTTAAAGCTGCATAATATTCCATCGTAGGTATACGCCACAGTTTGTTTAGCCACTCGTCTGTTGATGGGCATTTTGGCTGTTTCCATCTCTTTGAAGTTGTAGATAATGCTGCTATAAACACTGGTGTGCAAATGTCCGTCTGTGTCTTTGCCCTTAAGTCCTTTGAGTAGATACCTAGCAGTGGTATTGCTGGGTCGTAATCCATTCTGCCATTCTATGTCTTTTGATTGGGAAATTCAGACCATTAACTTTTAGTGTTATTACTGTTTGGATAATATTTTCCTCTACCATTTTGGCTTTTGTATTATATATATCATATCTGATTTTCCTTCTTTCTACACTTTACTCCATACCTCTCTCTTCTGTCTTTTCGTATCTGACTCTAGTGCTCCCTTTAGTATTTCTTGCAGAGCTGGTCTCTTGGTCACAAATTCTCTCAGTGACTTTTGGTCTGAGAATGTTTTAATTTCTCCCTCATTTTTGAAGGACAATTTTGCTGGATATAGGAGTCTTGGTTGGCAGTTTTTCTCTTTTAGTGATTTAAATATATCATCCCACTGTCTTCTAGCTTCCATGGTTTCTGCTGAGAAATCTACACATAGTCTTATTGGGTTTCCCTTGTATGTGACAGATTGTTTTTCTCTTGCTGCTTTCAAGATCCTCTCTTTCTCTTTGACCTCTGACATTCTAACTAGTAAATGTCTTGGAGAACGCCTATTTGGGTCTATTCTCTTTGGGGTGCGCTGCACTTCTTGGATCTGCAAATTTAGGTCTTTCATAAGAGTTGGGAAATTTTCAGTGATAATTTCTTCCATTAGTTTTTCTCCTCCTTTTCCCTTCTCTTCTCCTTCTGGGACACCCACAACATGTATATTTGTGCGCTTCATATTGTCATTCAGTTCCCTGATCCCCTGCTCAAGTTTTTCCATTCTTTTCCCTATAGTTTCTGTTTCTTTTTGGAATTCAGTTGTTCCATCCTCCAGTTCACTAATTGTAGCTTCTGTCTCTTTAGATCTACCATTGTAGGTATCCATTGTTTTTTCCATTTTTTCTTCTTTGTCCTTCACTCCCACAAGTTCTGTGATTTGTTTTTTCAGATTTTCTATTTCTTCTTTTTGTTCAGCCCATATCTTCTTCATGTCCTCCCTCAATTTATTGATTTGGTTTTTGAAGAGTTTTTCCATTTCTGTTCGTATATTCAGCATTAGTTGTCTCAGCTCCTGTATCTCATTTGAACTATTGGTTTGTTCCTTTGATTGGGCCATATCTTCAATTTTCCGAGCGTCATCCATTATTTTCTGCTGGTGTCTGGGCATTTGATCAGATCTCCCTGGGTGTGGGACCCAGCTGGTTGAAAGGTTTTTCTGTGGAATCTCTGGGCTCTGTTTTTCTTTTCCTGTCCAGTAGGTGGCGCTCGTGGCGGTCGTTTGTCTGCGGGGCAGTCAGCCCGGGAAACCACGCGTGGAGGCGGGGGTCGCTGGCCATGGCTTGGGGGAGTGCCGGTCCAAATTGCCCAGCTGGCCCGAGACGCCAAGCGTGACGGGAGGGCCCCGCTATCCAATGTTCCCAGTCAGACCGGGGAGCCACGTGCGTGGAGGGGACCCCAGACGCCAGCCACCCCAGCCGGGAAAACGTGCACCCCTTGGGTATCTCACAGCAGTGGATTCTCCCTACCCGTTCAGCCGTTCCAGAATGGGGTACGCTGTCTTTTTTGGTCTCTGTCGTGACTCCGGGAGCTGTTTTGTATTGTTTCTGTTTCTTTAGTTGCTTTTCTGGAGGAGGAACTAAGACCCGCGCGTCTTACTAAGTCGCCATCTTCTCCGGACTGGATCTGTTTTACTTGTGCAGTTTACAATCTCTCCAAATTGAAACAAAGACTGAGACAGATCTTTTTTGCTTGTATCCCAGCTCAAGCCTCCAATAAAAATTTTACCATCATCCTACTGATTCTTGCTCACATTAATCTTGGATCCTGAATTCCTCTAAGTTGCTGTACTCATTCATATCCTCCATGGTAGAGGAGCTGTCGGCATGGGGGGTGCTGGTATGCAGAACAAGTCCCGGTAACAGCAGCAGTGGAGTTTTGTATCTCAACATCCTTTTTTGATGAAAATACTTCAAAGTATAGGAATAAAAGGGAAGATCCTCAACATAATAAAGGAAATATATGAAAACCCAACTGCTAACATCATCCTCAATGGAGAAAGACTGAAAGATTTCCCTTTAAGAACAGAAATAAGACAAGGATCACCATTGTTATACAGTATTATCCTGGAAGTTCTAGCCAGAGTAATCACATAAGAAAAAGAAATGAAAGGCATCCAAATTGGAAAAGAAGAAGTAATGCTTTCACTGTCTGCAAATGACAGGATACTATATGCCAAAAATCCCAAAAAATCTACAGCAAAAATACTAAAGCTAATAAATGAGAACAGCCAAGTGGAAGGGCACAAGATCAATGCCCAAAAATAATTAGTGTTGCTATACACTAATGATAAGGAATCTTAGGAGGAAATTAAGAAAAAAATTCCATTTACAATAGCAACCAAAAGAATCAAATATTTAAGGATACAAAAGACCAATATACAAAAAACTACAAGAAATTGCTAAAAGAAAGCATGGAAGATCCAAATAAATGGAAGGGCATACTATGATCATGGACTGGAAGATTAAATATAATTAAGATGTCAATTCTACCCAAACTGATTTATAGATTAAATGTAATATCATTTAAAATCCCAACAATTTACTTTGAAGAAATAGAAAAACCAATAACCAAATTTCTTTGGAAAGGCAACATGCCATGAATAGTTGAAAAGATCTTGAGAAAATGAAGTGGGAGATCTCACACTAACTTTAAAGCATAGTAGAAGCTACCAGTAGTCAAAACAGCATGATACTGGCATAAAGACAATATACAGACCAATGGAATCAAATTGAATGTTCAAAAATAGACCCTCTCAACTACTGACAATTGATCTTTGATAAGGTGGTCAAGTCAACCCACCTAGGACAGAGCAGCCTCTTCAACAAATCGTGTTTGGAGAACTGGATATCCATATGCAAGTGAATGAAAGAGGATCTGTATATCACACCCTGTACAAAAATTAACTTAAAATGAATCAAAGACCTAAACATTAGAGCTAAGACCATAAAACTTTTAGAAGAAAATATATGGAAATATCTTACAAATCTTATAACAGAAGGTAGTTTCCTAGACCTTACACCCAAAGTGCGAGCATTGAAAAAAGAGATAAATGGGAACTCCTCAAAATTAAACACTTTTGTGCATGAGAGAACTCTCAGGAAAGTAAAAAGGCAGCCTATGCAATGGAAGACAATATTTGGAAACTACATATCAGATAAGAGTTTAGTATCCAGAATATATAAAGAGATTCTTCAACTCAACAACAAAAAACAAGCCGAATTTTTAAAAATGGGCAAAAAACATGAACACTTTCCAGAAGATGCAATACAAATGGCTAAAAAGCACATGAAAAGAGGCTCAATTTCACTGGCTACTAGGGAAATGCAAATCAAAACCATAATGAGATATCATCTGACACAAGACTGGCCATTATCAAAAAAAAAAAAAACACTACTAGAAAACCACAAGTACTGGACACTATTTGTCTCAATGTTGGTGGAAACATAAAATGGTACAATGGCTCTGGAAGGCAATCTGGTGATTCCTGAGGAAGCTGGGTATAGAACTGCCATATGATCCAGCAATCCCATTATCAGGTATATATTCAGAGGAACCAAAGGCAAGGACAATTGCACAGTGACATTATTCATGACTGCCAAGAGATGGAAACAGCCCAAATGTTCATCAACACACAAGTGGCTAAACACTGGTATATACATATGATAGAATATTACACAGCTGTAAGACAGAATAAAGTCACGAAGCATGTAACAACGTGGATAAACCTTCAGGACATTATGCTGAGTGAAATTAGAAACAAAAGGACAAATACTGTATGGTCTCACTAATATGAACTTACATTAATGAGTTGACTTTGCCAGTTAAATCTGAGAACACAAGTTATCAGGAGATACAAAGAGAGTAGAGATAGGGCATTTGATGCTGAAGGAGTACAGAGTATTCAACAGGACTGACTGATTATTCAGAAAGGGATAGCACAACACTATTTCATGGTAACATGATACTACAAAGCCGAGTATGAGTATGATTGAAGGAGGAGGACTGGGGGCATGTACAATACCAGAAGAAATGATAAAGGATAAAGACTGAGATGGTGTAACTTAGTGAACAATGATGGTGATTAAATATACAAATATAAGAAAGCTTTTGTATGAGTGAGAATAAATGAATGTCAACTTTGCAAGATGTTGAAAATGGGATAGTATACAGGGAAAAAATACAATCAATGCAAACTAGGGTGTCTAGTTAACAGTAATACTGTAATATGTTTCCACTGAATATAACAAAGGCAAATATGTCAAAGCTAAATGTCAATAAGTGGGGAATATAGGGGAGGGGTATGGAATTGGAAATGTCCTTATATAGACAGTGGTGGTGAAGACATAGGTAGGTGATTATACCAGGAAACACTGATTTTTTTACTTAGCTTATATGGCCTGCTGTGTGACTAAAACTGTTTAAAAATAAACAGAGACACGACTTCCGGAGAAGATGGCGGCTTAGTAAGACACGTGGGTCTTAGTTCCTCCTGCAGAACAGCTACTAGAGAAGTAGAAACGATACAGAACAGCTCCCGGAGCCACGAAAGAGACCAAGAAGACAGCGTACCCCATTCTGGAACGGCTGACTGGCTGGGAGAACCCGCTCCGGTGAGATCGCCCAGGGGCGCGGGTTTCCCCGGGCCGGGGCGGCAGGTGGCCAGAGTCCCCTCCTCCCTCCTTCCCGGGCCGGCTGGGAGAATTGGACAGGCGGTCCGCTCAAGCTGCGGCGGCTGGTGCCCCCCCTCCCCACGCGCGGCCCCCCGGACCAGCTGGAAGAATTGGATCGGAGATCCCCAAGCCACAGAGAACGGCAACCAGGGTGCCTTCCAAACACATGGCTTCCCGGTCCGGCTGGGAATGATAGATAGACACTTCCCCAAGCCGCGGCGGCTGGCGCCCCCCAGCCACGCTTGGCGCCCCGGGATGGCTGGGAAATTTGGACAGGCGCTCCCCCAAGCCGCGGAGGTCGGGGACCCTCCCCGCGCACGGATCCCCGGGCCAGCTGGGAGATTCAGACTGGCACTCCCCCAAGCCGCTTCGGCTGGTGACCCCCCTACAGCGAGAGTTTTCCAAAGTTAAAGGAGCCACAGTATCCTTTACTGGTGGGACCCGCAGACAGATGAGCACCACGAGCGCCACCTACTGGGCAGGATAAGAAAAACAGAGTCCAGAGATTTCACAGAAAAATCTTTCAACCTGCTGGGTCTTACACCCAGGGAAATCTGATTAAATGCCCAGACGCCAGCAGAAGATAACGGATCACGCACAGAAAATTGAAAATATGGCCCAGTCAAAGGAACAAACCAATAGTTCAAATGAGATACAGGAGCTGAGAAAACTAATGCTGAATATACGAACAGAAATGGAAAACCTCTTCAAAAGCGGAATCGATAAATTGAGGGAGGACATGAAGAAGACATGGGCTGAACAAAAAGAAGAAACAGAAAAACTGAAAAAACAAATCACAGAACTTATGGGAGTGAAGGACAAAGTAGAAAGCTGGAAAAAACAATGGATACCTACAATGGTAGATTTAAAGAGACAGAAGCTAGAATTAGTGAATTGGAGGATGGAACATCTGAATTCCAAAAACAAACAGAAACTATAGGGAAAAGAATGCAAAAATTTGAACAGGGGATCAGGGAACTGAATGACAATATGAAGCGCACAAATATACATGCTGTGGGTATCCCAGAAGGAGAAGAGAAGGAAAAAGGAGGAGAAAAACTAATGGAAGAAATTATCACTGAAAATTTCCCAACTCTTATGAAAGACCTAAAATTACAAATCCAAGAAGTGCAGCGCACCCCAAAGAGATTAGACCCAAATAGGCGTTCTCCAAGACACTTACTAGTTAGAATGTCAGAGGTCAAAGAGAAAGAGAGGATCTTGAAAGCAGCAAGAGAAAAACAATCCATCACATACAAGGGAAACGCAATAGGACTATGTGTAGATTTCTCAGCAGAAACCATGGAAGCTCGAAGACAGTGGGATAATATATTTAAATTACTAAAAGAGAAAAACTGCAACCAAGACTCCTATATCCAGCAAAATTGTCCATCAAAAATGAGGGAGAAATTAAAACATTCTCAGACAAAACGTCACTGAGAGAATTTGTGACCAAGAGACCAGCTCTGCAAGAAATACTAAAGGGAGCACTAGAGTCAGATACGAAAACAGAAGAGAGAGGTGTGGAGAAGAGTGTAGAAAGAAGGAAAATCAGATATGATATATATAATACAAAAGGCAAAATGGTAGAGGAAAATATTATCCAAACAGTAATAACACTAAATGTTAATGGACTGAATTCCCCAATCAAAAGACATAGACTGGCAGAATGGATTAAAAAACAGGATCCTTCTATATGCTGTCTACAGGAAACACATCTTAGACCCAAAGATAAACATAGGTTGAAAGTGAAAGGTTGGGAAAAGATATTTCATGCAAATAACAACCAGAAAAGAGCAGGAGGGGCTATACTAATACCCAACAAATTAGACTTCAAATGTAAAACAATTAAAAGAGACAAAGAAGGATACTATCTACTAATAAAAGGAACATTCAACAAGAAGACATAACAATCATAAATATTTATGCACCGAACCAGAAGGCCCCAAAGTACATGAGGAATACACTGCAATCACTGAAAAGGGAAATAGACACATATACCATAATAGTTGGAGACTTCAATTCACCACTCTCATCAATGGACAGAACATCTAGAAAGAGGATCAATAAAGAAATAGAGAATCTGAATATTATTATAAATGAGCTAGACTTAACAGACATTTATAGGACATTACATCCCACAACAGCAGGATACACCTTTTTCTCAAGTGCTCATGGATCATTCTCAAAGATAGACCATATGCTGGGTCACAAAGCAAGTCTTAACAAATTTAAAAAGACTGAAATCATACACAACACTTTCTCGGATCATAAAGGAAAGAAGTTGGAAATCAATAATGGACGGAGTGCCAGAAAATTCACAAATACGTGGAGGCTCAACAACACACTCTTAAACAACCAGTGGGTCAAAGAAGAAATTGCAAGAGAAATTAGTAAATACCTCGAGGCAAATGAAAATGAAAACACAACATATCAAAACTTATGGGACGCAGCAAAGGCAGTGCTAAGAGGGAAATTTATTGCCCTAAATGACTATATCAGAAAAGAAGAAAAGGCAAAAGTGCAGGAATTAACTGTCCACTTGGAAGAACTGGAGAAAGAACAGCAAACTAACCCCAAAGCAAGCAAAAGGAAAGAAATAACAAAGATTAGAGCAGAAATAAATGAAATTGAAAACAATAGAGAAAATCAATAAGACCAGAAGTTGGTTCAATGAGAAAATCAATAAGATTGATGGGCCCTTAGCAAGACTGACAAAAAGAAGAAGAGAGAGGATGCAAATAAATAAGATCAGAAATGGAAGAGGAGACATAACCACTGACCTCACAGAAATAAAGGAGGTAATAACAGGATACTATGAACAACTTTACGCTAATAAATACAACAATTTAGATGAAATGGACGGGTTCCTGGAAAGACAACAACCAACTTTGACTCAAGAAGAAATAGATGACCTCAACAAACCAATCACAAGTAAAGAAATTGAATCAGTCATTCAAAAGCTTCCTAAAAAGAAAAGTCCAGGACCAGACAGCTTCACATGTGAATTTTATCAAACATTCCAGAAAGAATTAGTAGCAACTCTCCTCAAACTCTTCAAAAAAATCGAAGTGGAGGGAAAGCTACTTAATTCATTCTATGAAGCCAACATCACCCTCATACCAAAACCTGGCAAAGATATTACAAAAAAAGAAAACTACAGACCAATCTCTCTAATCAATATAGATGCAAAAATCCTCAACAAAATTCTAGCAAATCGAATCCAACAACACATTAAAAGAATTATACATCATGACCAAGTAGGATTCATCCCAGGTACGCAAGGATGGTTCAACATAAGAAAATCAATTAATGTAATACACCATATCAACAACTCAAAGCAGAAAAATCACATGATCATCTCAATTGATGCAGAGAAGGCATTTGACAAGATTCAACATCCTTTCCTGTTGAAAACATTTCAAAAGATAGGAATACAAGGGAACTTCCTTAAAATGATAGAGGGAATATATATGAAAAACCCACAGCTAATATCATCCTCAATGGGGAAAAATTGAAAACTTTCCCCCCTAAGATCAGGAACAAGACAAGGATGTCCACTATCACCACTATTATTCAACATCATGTTGGAGGTTCTAGCCAGAGCAATTAGACAAGAAAAAGAAATACAAGGCATCAAAATTGGAAAGGAAGAAGTAAAACTATCACTGTTTGCAGACGATATGATACTATACGTCGAAAACCCGGAAAAATCCACAACAAAACTACCAGAGCTAATAAACGAGTACAGCAAAGTAGCAGGTTACAAGATCAACATTCAAAAATCCGTAGCATTTCTATACACTAGTAATGAACAAGCTGAGGGGGAAATCAAGAAACGAATCCCATTTACAATTGCAACTAAAAGAACAAAATACCTAGGAATAAATTTAACTAAAGAGACAAAAAACCTATACAAAGAAAACTACAAAAAACTGTTAAAAGAAATCACAGAAGACCTAAATAGATGGAAGGGCATACCGTGTTCATGGATTGGAAGACTAAATATAGTTAAGATGTCAATCCTACCTAAATTGATTTACAGATTCAATGCAATACCAATCAAAATCCCAACAACTTATTTTTCAGAATTAGAAAAACCAATAAGCAAATTTATCTGGAAAGGCTGGGTGCCCTGAATTGCTAAAAACATCTTGAGGAAAAAAAACGAAGCTGGAGGTCTCACGCTGCCTGACTTTAAGGCATATTATGAAGCCACAGTGGTCAAAACAGCATGGTATTGGCATAAAGATAGATATATCGACCAATGGAATCAAATAGAGTGCTCAGATATAGACTCTCTCATCTATGGACATTTGATCTTTGATAAGGCAGTCAAGCCAACTCACCTGGGACAGAACAGTCTCTTCAATAAATGGTGCCTAGAGAACTGGATATCCATATGCAAAAGAATGAAAGAAGACCCATATCTCACAACCTATACAAAAGTTAACTCAAAATGGATCAAAGATCTAAACATTAGGTCTAAGACCATAAAACAGTTAGAGGAAAATGTAGGGAGATATCTTATGAAACTTACAATTGGAGGCAGTTTTATGGACCTTAAACCTAAAGCAAGAGCACTGAAGAAAGAAAGAAAGAAATGGGAGCTCCTCAAAATTAAACACTTTTGTGCATCAAAGAACTTCATCAAGAAAGTAGAAAGACAGCCTACACAATGGGAGACAATATTTGGAAACGACATATCAGATAAAGGTCTAGTAGCCAGAATTTATAAAGAGATTGTCCAACTCAACAACAAAAAGACAGCCAACCCAATTACAAAATGGGAAAAAGACTTGAACAGACACCTCTCAGAAGAGGAAATACAAATGGCCAAAAGGCACATGAAGAGATGCTCAATGTCCCTGGCCATTAGAGAAATGCAAATCAAAACCACAATGAGATATCATCTCACACCCACCAGAATGGCCATTATCAACAAAACAGAAAATGACAAATGCTGGAGAGGATGCGGAAAAGAGGCACACTTATCCACTGTTGGTGGGAATGTCAAATGGCGCAACCACTGTGGAAGGCAGTTTGGCGGTTCCTCAAAAAACTGAATATAGAATTGCCATACGACCCAGCACTACCATTGCTGGGTATCTACTCAAAGGACTTAAGGGCAAAGACACAAACGGACATTTGCACACCAATGTCTATAGCAGCGTTATTTGCAATTGCAAAGAGATGGAAACAGCCAAAATGTCCATCAACAGATGAGTGGCTAAACAAACTGTGGTATATACATACGATGGAATATTATGCAGCTTTAAGACAGAATAAACTTATGAAGCATGTAATAACATGGATGGACCTAGAGAACATTATGCTGAGTGAGTCTAGCCAAAAACTAAAGGACAAATACTGTATGGTCCCACTGATGTGAACCCACATTCGAGAATAAACTTGGAATATGTCATTGGTAACAGAGTCCAGCAGGACTTAGAAACAGGGTAAGATAATGGGTAATTGGAGCTGAAGGGATACAGACTGTGCAACAGGACTAGATATAAAAACGCAAAAATGGACAGCATAATAATACCTAATTGTAAAGTAATCATGTTAAAACACTGAATGAAGCTGCATCTGAGCTATAGGTTTTTTTTTTTTGTTTGTCTGTTTGTTTGTTTGTGTCTTTTTTTTTTACTATTATTATTACTTTTATTTTTTTCTCTATATTAACATTCTATATCTTTTTCTGTTGTTTTGCTAGTTCTTTTCCTAAATCGATGCAAATGTACTAAGAAATGATGATCATGCATCTATGTGATGATGTTAAGAATTACTGATTGCATATGTAGAATGGAATGATTTCTAAATGTTGTGTTAATTTCTTTTTTTCTTTAATTAATAAAAATAAATAAATAAATAAAAATAAAAATAAACAGAAAATACAAGTGCTGGAGAAACTGTGGCGAGAGAGATGTACCTAGTCACTCTTGGTAGGGAAGTAAAGTGGATCAGGACCTTCCGAGGGCAGTGAGGTGGCTCCACAGGAGACCAGCGGTGGAGTTGCCCTATGATCCTGCAACCCCATAATTAGGTGTACTTGGAGGAACTGACAGGGGGTACCGGAATGGACATTCATACAATGAAGTTTATGGCAGCAGTATTTGAAATCTGCAATGGTTGGAGATAGCCTAACGGTACATTCACTGAGAAATGGAAGGGGGAACTGTGGTACATATATATATATATATATATATATATATATATATATATATATATATACACACACAAGAAGGAATAAAATTGTGAGGCATGCAAAGAAGTGAATGAAACTTGAGGAGATTATGTTGAGTGAAATAAACCAGAAACAAGAAGACAAATACTATAACGCCTCACTAATACAGACTAACTATAATGTTAAATTGAACTCGAGAGCATATCAGGGGAAGGTCTATTGGAAAGTTCCTAGATTGTAAGCTCTTATAGCTGTCACATATACTCTGGAGTTGTAACTGTTACTTTTAAATTCTGAAATGGTGAGTTCTTTGTGTAAAATCTGGTCATTCCCTGGAACTTCAGGTATTTGTGTGACACCCGAACTCAGCTAAAGTTCTGCAGCCACAAAAGCTACAATGACTCCATACAGCAACTGTTAAAAACACTGAAAAAGCTATCAGACTTCAATTGTAGATATGAATGAAGCTTATCTTTCTAGAACAAAGGTAAATCATTCTAAAGGGTAACGGATCATACTGACTGCATTTTAATTTCAACTTTTTTGTGAAACCAAAGGAAGAGATGTTTATTTGGTGCCAAATTTACATTTTTGGTAGCACATTGTCTAATTTAACTCACAAGGAGTGAGATCTTGTTGGTTTGTACAGGCTGGTATGATGCCCCGATAAATCCCAGAGTAATTTGGGCAGAAGATTAAAAAGCATTTGCTAAGTTCCCTAAAGGTGCTGGGGGGAAAGGTGGAAATATTGCCCACCTGGGTAAGACCTGATATTTTCATAAGTTTTGGGGACTGCCAATTTGATGGGCTAGGCCCTCGATCTTGGGGTTGGCCCTTATAAAACTTATTCTTTCAGAGAGAAGCTAAGCCTACTTATGATTCCGCCTAAGAGTCACCCCAGAGAATCTCTTTAGTTGCTCAGATGTGGTCTCTCTCTCTCTAAGCTAATTCCGCCAGTGAACTCACTGCTCTCCACCCTATGTGGGACATGACTCCCAGAGGTGTAACTAAATCTCCCTGGCATTGTGGAACGTGACTCCCAGGAATGAGCCTGATCCTGGCAAAGTGGGAATGAGAAAGCCTTCTTGACTAAAAGGGGGAAGAGAAGTGGAACAAAATAAAGGTTGAGTAGCAGGGAGATTTGAAATAGACCTGAGAGGTCATTCTGGAGGTTATTCTTATGCAATATATAGATATCCCTTTTCATTTTTGGTGTACTGGAGTAGCTATAGGGAAATACCTAAAACTGTTGAACCGCAATCCAATAGCCTTGATTCTTGAAGACAAATGAGTAACTACAAAGCTTTTAAGGTGTGTCCATGTGATTGTGAAAACCTTGTAACTGAAACTTCTTTATCCAGTGTATGGATAGATGAGTACGAAAAAAAAAGACAAAAAGTAAAATAAACAATAGCAGGGTACAGGAGGTATAGGATGTTTTCGGTGTTCTTTTTTACTTTTATTTTTATGCTCATTTTTATTTAAAAAAAATTTTTTTGGAGTAATGAAAGTGTTCAAAAATAAATTGCAATGATTGAATTGATGATGAATACACAGCTATATTAACGATTCAGTGAACCACTTACTTTACACTTTGGATGATTATACTTTATGTTAATATATATCACAATAAAAAGAAAAAGGAATATTTGCCAATTTTGTTCATATATTAATGACAAATGGTGATCTAAATGTTCAACAATAAATGCTTAATTAAATACATTTCATAGAGTTCACATAATAGAATACTAAAATGTCATTAAAAATTATATTCTAGAACTCAGGTTCTCAAGCTTCAGTACTTACTGAAATCATCTAGGGAGTTTAAAAAATATGAAGGCTTGGTGCCACTCATAGGGATTTTGATTTAGTTGTCCTAGGGTACAGTCCGGCATTATACATTTTAAAAGCTCCCCAGAAGATTCTAACATCCAGCCAAGGTTAAGAACCACTATAGTTTTTCCTATATCACACAGAAAAAGACATAATACTTTACAAATTTAAAAACTTTAACATACTACCCCTCAAACTTAATCTGAAATAATATAAACATAACTCTCGTAAGTGCAAAATTTAACTGGAGAAAATACTTAAAAGAGCATTGTTTATGTTATTATATGTTCTCTATGTTATTAAATAACATTTACCTAAAAGAATATTATTGCCTATTATTATTAGAGACACTGTGGCTTGGTGGAAAAGAAATGTTAGTTGCTTTTGCAATAGGCTGCTTGCAAACATTCATGAGCCAGTTCTTTTTTTTACAGATCAATTCTTACTTTATTATTAGTTCCTACATTTATATTTTTGTTATACATGACCACCATCAAAACCACCAACTTACTTTTCCTCCCCATCATTTCCAAACCCAGCATTCCCAGTGTGGGAAACAGTGAAAATAAATGTAAGAGAATAAAACTGAGGCAACCACAAGGAGAGAGAAATGCAAAAGGTTGGAAATATAATTACTGTCCACCTATTTGGATATTCCAGGTTATTCCAGCTATCTCTTACCAAATGAATATACAAGACAAAATCAACTTCTTTCAGATGAAAAGGGATAATAACTGAAACTGTACATCAAATGACATAAAGAAAAAATGGCTAGGCAGAGGGAAAAAATCTGTTTCCACAACTCTCTTTATATACACATACACACACACATACACACACACAAAAGACAGAAAGAAAAAACAATAGGGAAAAGAAAAGAGCAAGATTGAATTTGATCTCATTTATATTTTCTAATGTTACCATTTTATAAAACAATGAACAAGTTCTCAGGAACATCTTGTTTGGCCCTAAATGTAAAGAAATAAAGGCAGCCAGTATAATTCAAAAACAAAATTATACTACTATTTATAATGAATAATTTCATAAATAATCCAAACCAAATCCCTAGACTCTTAAAGAATCACAAACTAATGGAAAAGGTCTCTCCTCTCTTCTTTTATTATTACTTTTTTTTTTTTGGTAAATATACATCCACACAGCTCATTCACCTACACAGCTCACTGTCTACATTCACAAGACTTTATTATTCCACTGTCAATGTTTTTTTTCTCATTACAATTCAATGTATGTTCACTGTAGGAAAATATGAATCCAAGAGTAAGCCACAGAACTAAAAATCTCTCTTTAGGCCACCACACAGAGATAAACACTACTAACAATCTTTTAGATTTATTCATGTACTTTGTTTTCGTTACAAAAACGAATGTGCATAACCTTTCAGGACTGTTTTGTTTTTATATAATAAAATATTTCAACATCTTTTTTATGCAATAAACACAGACAAGGATATCTGCACTGTGCTATACATCTATACATTTTTTTGATTATGTGAATAGTAACTCATCATATCCTTTAATTCTTGGCAATGATTGATATTTTTTTCAACACTTTTCAGAAAACCTTTTTGGCCTTCCTGGAAATACATTTTAAAATTAAACTACTGTCATTTTATACAGAACATGTAGATAAATGAGAAGGAAAAAATGTGAAAGTCCATACTTCTTATGATAAGAATAATCTGTAAACATTCAAGATGCCAACTGGCCTGCAAATAGAAAAAGACTACTAAATATTAATTTATAAATCCATTTCGGACCAGACCCTTAGGTCAATAAATCAGTTAGTCTATTTGATTTCCTGTCATTCTACTTCAATTTTATAGGTGAGATATAATCACTATTGTTCTAGATGTTGGGGAATCAACTTCTATAAACTCACAATATAAGTATGACAAAAATAAAATTTTTTTACTTTTCCTACATCTTTTCTAAAGATTTAGGATTGCTAAAATCTGCAATATATTCTGTCCAACAGTGTTTAGGTGTTTTTTTTTTTTCAGTCAATCTTATCATTTCATACTGGGTGCTTAAAAATTAACACTGCCAAAGTCCTTTGAGGGACGGGAGAAAACATATGGAACTATTAAGCTTTACCACCAGGAAACCTCTGTTACTCTCTCAAATATTAGGGCTCCCAAGTCAAGAGGGCAAACCCTTGCTCTTGTGAAGCTTATTTATGTGGCAAAGCTGAGCCTACCAATAGTAGTTATGGCTAAGAGTTACTTCTAGAGGACTTCTTTTGTTGGTCATATGTGGCCTCTCTCTCTCTCTAAGCCCAATTCTGCAAGTAAAATCATTACCCTCCCCCAGACATTGGACATGACACCTGGGGGTGAAAGTCTCCCTGGCAATGTGAAATACAACCTCTGGGATAAGACTGGCCCTGGCACCATGGGAAGGACAATGCCTGCCTAACCAAATGGGAGAAAAGAATTGTTAACAAAGTCAGTGGCTGAGAGAGTGTTCAAATTAGAGTTGAGAGGCTACTCTGGAGGCTACTCTTATGCAAGCTTCAGCTAGACATTGTTATTTACAATGGTTTGCAAACCCCAATCAAAACCATTCCCATCAACCCTAAAGAACACCTAGGGCTCTAGCTGAGATTCTACAAAGGTTCCATGCACTATGATTACTTTTCAGAAATCTACAACCTCCAGATGGGTTCCTAGGCCTCATAAGTCTTGAAACATACAGAGGCCAGCTTATCCAGAGAATCAACTAGTTCCATCTCCCTATCCAATATTATCAACAGTCCTTTCCAACATGAAAAAGTTAGAACAGGCATAGCCCAAATACCCCTAAAGATTAGGAGAAAGATCAAAGGAGAAGGAGGAGATATAACACAGAAGACAGGATTTAACAAATGAATATGACTGCTGAATCAATATATTGGTATTTCTTTTGGTCTCCAGTGCCTTGGGGCAGCTAGAAGAAAAAATGAAAACTCACAGAACTATAATCCATACCAAACTTTAAAATCTGTTGTATTATCACTAGCAAGGGACCTGACAGACTGTTCCATAGGCAAAACTGATCTTTGGTACTTCTTAACCTCCACTCTTCCTCCCTTCTGAATCCTTTCCCTACCTCTACCTTTTCTTTTCTGTGTAAATGTACTCTTTCTTCTTTGACCATTCCGAAATGATCCAAATCTCAAAAGAAACATAAAATTCCAATAAATATATTAAAGTATAGTGCTTCATAATAAATTTTTGGAGGTACAAAAACAGTCTGCAAAGTTAAAAATATGGTTCTCAATCATTTTAGAATGACATGATGCAAGAGAAATATAAATAATTAGCACACAGAAAAAAGCTATCCTTTCTAAAAAATCAAATAAATACAACTGAAAGCAACTTTATGAAGTCATTAAAATGACTGCCTACTAAGTAATGGTGAAATTGACATCCATATGTACTAAATACCAGAGTAGCAGTAAATCAGTACAACATTTTTTAGAAAGGTAGACAGACATAGCCCAAAATTTCAATACTATAAATCCAGCCTCAGGAATCTATTCCAATTTTAAAAAGTAATATTCCTCAATGATACTCATTCTGTGAACATTTTTTTAAAATTGAACATCTTAAATGACCAAAAGAAAAAGAAAAGGAAATCATTAAATGAGTCATGATACAACACTACCTTGAAGGAATATTAATAATTACAAATTCTATTATGAAAACAATTACAGAAATATGATAAATATTTAAAACACAATTCTGTTCAGAATTAAAATATTAAATTGCATAGACATTATGATAGCAATTATATACAAATATATACACTATATGGACAAAACCAGAAGGTCACATGCAAAAAAAAGCAAACAGCAGCTTTAATGCAGTGAGGTTATGAATGCTCCTCCTCCATTTTATAGTATTTATTTTAATGTCATGGTTGTTATACTTTAAAAAACAAACAACAACAACAAAAGAGAGTTGGGGAAGATAAAGAAAACATTAGTTTAGATGAGATTAGAGAAAATAAAGTATAAAATGGAGGCAAAAGTGAGTGTTTAAATTTACAAACTTAAACAATCTTCCCCAACCCATGCACTTCTACCAATGCTGAATTTTCCTTCATTTTTCAATTGTAATCTCAATCTTTCCAATCCAGGTCTTCCTACATGTTGTTCCCTCTGTTTAGAATACTCCCTCTTCTTCATTTAGCCAATTTCTTCCCACCTTTCCTATCCAGTTGGAATGTTATTTCCTCAAGGTGTCTCCTTGACCTCCCTGAGGATAGGTTCCCCTGCTCTTATAGAATCCCATATTTCCCTTTTTTTACTAGGAATATCATATCATTTGTTTACTTTACGTCATCCTCACTAGCTCTTTGCTCTATGAGCCAAAGGCCATGTCTGTCTTGTTCACAGCTGTATTTTCAAGAACCTACCAAGCAGCAGTATACAATGAGGCAATTATCTGTTTAAGCTAAAATAAAAAACATTATTATTTATTCAAAATCACATACTCTTTTACTTAAAAATTGTCAAAACCAGATTTATGAAACCATGATAACACAACCACTTTTGCTTCCATTTTATATTTTTCTCTAATTACAATACTTAAAGAAATTAATTTCTAGTACCATATCTCAAAAGTAAGTTATGATTCCCTTTGTCTGCCCATGCAAAAAAAGAAAAGTTATGAATTTCCTGTCCTTTGCAATATTCCAAGTTAATATTCTAGCTTTCACTATGCCTTATAATTATTAAACTTTTAATAGTCATTACTATAGATGGTAAGAATTCTGACATTTTTACATTAAAATCTAATATGACCCATAAATCTCTAAAAACTAATGAGAATCAGAGTTGTGATATATTCATTTATTCTATTTTTTGGCTAAAGAAAATTTATCAGGGCAAAGATAAGTTAGCACCGGGTTATGAGACAGAACTAATCTCTAGTGAAGCAATCACAATTTATATATGAACAGCTGCAGCTAGTTTATTGTTATAAAATAATTAAATTTAATGCTATTTCCTATACCTTCACAGTGAATACTATTTTTGTCAACATAATTCAAAATAGAAATTCTGCACAAAGGAATTTCTCTTGATAAAAGCCAAATGTCTCCTTTCAAGGTCATCTAATAGTCTAGAAAATCTTTCACTACCATTTTCCTCAAGATTTTGCAATAAAAGCAAAGGAGAAACTAATAAAGTACAACAATAAATCTTGTTCTTATGCAAGGATTCAAATCCTATTTCAATTAAAGAAGAAACGGGAATTCTGTCAATTAAAGAGCTGAGAAGTAAGGAAATCCAGTGATTACCATTCAATCTTCCTTTCTCTTCAAGGCAGGCTTCCTGACAGGCTGCCATCAACGAGCGACACGTGTCAGCTCCCTTCGGAAGAACCCTTGGACAACCTGAGACTATAGGGTAGTGTTTAACAGGCTGGTCTGGATTCTTGAAAAACATCAATTTCAAAATAGATACAAAAAGGCTGAGGAATTGTTTCAGATTAGAGGGGGCCAGAGAGACATGACAAGCAAATGGATGTATGACTAAACACATTGTTGGCTCCCACACTGGAGGGGAAATGGTATGGGGAAATGGTCAACACTGAAATTTATCTATGCTAGATTTCCTGTATTTGATCATTTTACAGTGGTTATGTAAGAGAATATCCTTGTTCTTCGAACTACACACTGAAATACTAAAGGGTAAAGGAGCATGACACATGCAACCTACTCTCAAATCGTTCAAAAGAAAATAACGTGTTTTTTTATTTTTATTTTTTTAATTTATTTTTAGAAATAAAAAAAGTAAAATAAAATAATGAACTGATCCTACTGGATGGCAAGGAGAGGGAGATGTAGAATTGCATCTGCTGAAAACAGATACACAACAGTCAAAGAAAACTTAAGAAAGAAAACAAATAGACATTGTTATTTCCCATCAGAATACAGCTCAGAACCAGGTAAGCCAGAAAAGCATACCTTCTGTGTTAGAATAAAACCTCTGTTAGCTACAATTTTTTACTTCATATTTTAGGGGGAAAGGGAGTAATTTCTTCACTTATGTGATACAGATCAAAGATTTTTAAGTAATAGTTTTTTCTTTTTAAGCACAGAAGTACTTCTACTAAAAAGTCTTTTGGGAACCAAATTTAACACTCAGTCTGGGTACCCAGAAAGTGAGGGGGAGGAGGAGGGATGGAGGTTCCTCTCCAGTCCTGTGCTTTGTCAGAGAACTATAGGTGTAAAGTTCCCCATAAAAGGCGTCTTTATCTGTACCAAGAGTGTATGCAACTTCCATGGCAATGGAGAGCCTCTTTATCCAAAAGAGAGATTCTGGAAGAGCAGTCAGGAAACCCTATTTTGCATAATTTCCAGGTTGCTTGTATCACCAAAATTAAGGTTTCTGATAATAAAGCATGCCAATGAAATACATCTTAGTGGTCATACTATGATGGCCAGAAACAGTGATCTAGCATGTCAACTTCTCTTCCTTAGTTAAAACAACAAATTCAAACAGGTCTGCAAGTAAAACTCAAACCCTGTCATACCATAATTGTCACAAGTAAACAACTTTGAAATGCTCTTCCAACATTAGTAATATTTAGTTTTCCTCTCCTTCTCTATATCTACACATCATATAAAGAAAATAACAAAATTATCAATAAGGATTTCCAGGAAGATGGCAAAACAGGACAGGTTGAGTTCACCCTTGATCCAAGAAACAGCTAGAGAAGAGACAGAAAAACAACTGGGACAGTGATTCCATGGTATAAGTAACCTGAGGGGGTCTTCTACACCACAAAGGTAGGTCCTGGTTGCAAAACCTGAAAAACTGAGATGCAGAGAACTGAATACATTCCACAGTGCAAACAGTCTAATGTGCCCCCTTCCAAACCAAGGCCGGGAGCCCTCGGGAGTGCAGGGACAGGGAGACAGGAACCAGGAAGTAGGCAAAGTCCCATTCCTGGAACCTGCTACACCCATGCCAGGGAACTCCCCCCACACCTGAACCCTGTCACTCGCCCCCCCCCACTGCACTCTATGCAATCCCGCCCAGACACCCCTCTCCACACAACCCCACCTCACACACCCAGCACATGCGTGCTCGGCTATCCCAGTACAAACCACCTCTCCTGCATAAGCATAGTATCACCCTGCCCCTCCCAAGACCCATGAACCCATGTCCAGCCCCTGGACCACAATCTCCTCTCTGGCCCTTGCAGGTAGCCACCTGCACACGTGGGCTATAGGTGCTTACCTTCATACCAAGGCAACACCCACCCCCAGCCCATACAGTCACACAACTCCGCCACGCCCCACCCCCAAGCTCTGTGCACACGTACATCAGTGTCCGGCCCCCCAGACACATGCACACGCATGAGCCCACTCCCGACACACCCCTCCAGCTCTTGGCAAGCACTGACCTGCACATCGAGACCACACCTGCTCCCAGCCCATGCAGGCACAAATCCCTCCCTGCAGTCCCTGAGCTCTGCGTACCCGCACACCAGCCACCTACACCTCTAACCCATGCACACCAGGGACCCTAGACCCATGCACGTGCATATCCACATCCTGGCCGCTGAGCACCCACGAATCGGTGCACTGACCTCTTAACACCTCCACCCAACCCCCATATCCCATACGTGTGCAGACCCTTGCCACACCCCTGGCACAAGTGCCCTTCTCCCATACCTGGCAGGTACTCGTATGTGCATCTGTGCCATATAGCCCCTGCCCTGCACACATGTGCACCGGCGCCAAGACCCGCCCACCCAACATCACGCGCTTAACCCACAACCTGCAACCTCTGCGATCTATGCTCCGCCCCCACACAATCATGCATCCGTATCCAACCCACACATTCCACATGCCCATCTGCCTCCTGCCCAAATACCAGCCCCCGCACGTCTGCACAGACCCCCACCTGCTCCAAAACCCATCATGGCACAGTCATGCCCGACCGACACCCTGTATCCTGCTCCACACCCATCCTGCAAATACAAAGCTTCAGACTACTGAAGGAAATCAACTTTTATAGTAACCCTATCAAGATATTTATATGCCATGAAGGTAACAGAAGACCACTAATCATATGAAGATACAGGTAGATAATAGCCCAACCTAATAACCAAACTAAAACACTGGAGGAAACACTGACTTTGGAACTAATGACAGATGTTCATATAAGTCTACTAAATAAAATCAGTGGGGTCTTTCCTTTTCCTCCAAACTGCAGTTCCCAAGATAATGCTTAAAATGAATCAGAGAAGCAGCTAGCACCAGAATATTACATACTTTAAGGAGACTATCACCTTGCTGATGGTCTTCTCCTAGACTCCAAATCATAAGCCAATAATTTCCAGTTTTTAAACCAACCCAATATGTGTTATCTGTCATAGCAGCCTGACAAATTAAGTCAGGGTCCAAACACTAAGGCCCCTGCAGATGAGCAAATTGAAGCCTAAACTTTAAATAACCTGTCCAAAGATCATAAAGCTAATCTTTGAGTCTCCACAAGGCTGTTTCTGTTTTTTTGCTTTTTGTTTTTTTTTTCCTGTTTGCATTGCTAACAACTGACTCCTAACCTGGAATAAAGGAAATAAAGATCAGTGAAAGGAAATAAACACCAGGATGTAGGAATAGATGACCTGTTACTAGAGCAATAAGTAACTGGCCTGTGTGACTGTAGTAAAATAGCAGATACTCAAAAAAGTGAGTTAAACAAAAGCCACCCTGATAATAAACAAATGACATATTTTGATAAACTTCTAAGCATTTAAAAAAATTATTTTAGGTATCACAGAATATTTTCTCACAGAAGATACGGACTGTGCCATTGAAATAGCTTTGGGTTTGTGAGAAACAAGTAAACAACCCTCTTAGTTTAGTTCCTAGTTCTTTCTAAGAGAACATCCTCTCCTCCTAGTAAAATGAAGGCAGCTATTCTTCTTGACTTGAGCTGAATTCTCTTTGGCTTTCAAAGATATTGAATACCAATCTGGAGCAACCCCTTTCTATCTAAAACTTGGTATTTCTACAGGCACCTTAACATGAGCCTTTACATGTGCTTAAGAAATCACTCCAATTCTAAGGAAAGTAAGTTATCATTTGACTTCTCTAAAAGTCTAGCTGCTGCCTAAATTCTGTTCTTTTTCATAACAATTTCTTAAGGAGTGTTCTAAAATGTGTTTTCCCATTTTATTCACTTTCCAGATACTTTCTAACACATTCCATTTAGGATCCTTATTACTCCATCCATTGTGCTTTTAAGAGAATCATCAACGTCCACTTTGTCACTAAATAAAAAAATCACTTCTTGGATATTAAAAAAAAAAAAAAAAGAATCAAAAGAACATGCACCTCCAGGGGTCAAAGTCTCTCTGGTAACATGGATATGACTCCCAGGGATAAGCTGACCCTGACAATACCTACCTAACTAAAAGGGGGAAAAGAACTGTAATAAATCAGGTATCAGTGGCTGAAAGAGTTCAAATAAAGTCCAGAGGCTATTCCAGAGGCTACTTTTACAGGAGCTTCAGCTAAATATTGCTACTCACCAAGGTTTGCCAAATCTAACCTTAAAAACATTCCTACTGTGCCAGTTTGAAAGGGTTATGCCCCCCCCCAGAAAAGCCATGTTTTAATACTGATACATTTTGTGGAGGCAGCCATTTCTTTTAATCCCTATTCAGCACTATAGGTTGGAAATTTGATCAGATTATCTCCATGAGGATGTGACACACCCATTTGTGGGTATTAATATTTGATTAGAGGGAGATGTGACTCCACCCATTCCTAGTGGGTCTTGATTAGTTTACTGGAATCCTTTGAAAGAGGAGACATTTTTGAAAAAACTTGAGAGCCAGGAGAACCAGGAGCGTCTACACAACCCTTTGGGGATGAAGAAGGAAAATGCCCCTGGGGGAGCTTCAAGAAACAAGGAGCCTGGAAAGAAAGCTAACAGATGTTACCATGTTCACCATGTACCTTCCCAGTTGAGACAGATACCCTGAACTTCATCAGCCCTTCTTGAGTGAAGGTAACCTCTTGTTGGTGCCTTAATTTCGGCATTTTTATAGACTTGCTTTAATTGGGACATTTTCACAACCTTCGAACTGTAAACTTGCATCTTAATAAATTCCCCTTTTAAAAAGTCATTCTGTTTATGGTATATTGCATTCCCATAGCTAGCAAACTAGAACATCCACCAACCCTAAGATTCTACAAAGGTTCCATGCACTATGATTACTTTCCAGAAACCTGTAATCTCCAGATGGGTTCTTAGGCCAGATAAATCCTGAAACCGTTGAGGTGCCAGCATCTCCTGAACATCAACTATTTCATCCCCCTATCCCTTATTATTGACAGCCCCTTCCAATCTGAAAAAGTTAAATGGGCATAGCCCAAATAACCTCAAAGACTGGGAGAAAGATCAAAGGAGATGGTGGAGTTATACAGCGAAGGGAGGGTTTAACAAATGAATGTGACTGCTGAATCATTGTATTGATATTTATTTTAGTCTCCAGTGTTTCAGAGCAGCTAGCAGTAAAAACCTAAAATTGTGGAATTGTAACCCATACCAAACTCTGAAATCTGTTCTACAACTGATTGCTGTGGTGTGCTTTGAAATATATTGTTTTTTTTAATATATGTGATTTTTCACAATTAAAAAAAGAGAGAGAGACAGTGGTACAAGAGTATCTCAGTATTACAATTCTCGCCTGTCATGCCAGAAACCAGGGTTCGATTCCCGGAGCCTGCACAGGCCTTAAAAAAATAAAAGAAAACATGCACCTGCATTTGGGACAACAGTATTTCTGAAATCAATCATACTGAAATTCCAACTCAAAGCAACACATATAGGTCCAAAAACCTTGAAAACTGCGTGTGAAAGAGTTTTCTTAATTTAGTCTAATAAAGGCATGCCTCATTTTTTTCAAATACATGTACCCTATACAAGGCAAAACTGGAAATAATTTTCTCACTGACTTAATCATAAATGTTAGAGCTAGAAAAAAGGCTAACAAGTTTTCTAGTCCAGTCCCCACATTTTCAAATAAGGAAAGCAGTGCTTATAGATGTCAAGTTACTTATCATATATAACATGGCTGATTAGCAGCAAAGCCAGTATTCGAACCCAGGTTTCTAGACTCTGGGACTATGAAGAAGATTGCCACCAGAAAATTTAGTGGCTCTCAGATGGAATTTTATACTGTTCTTAAGAAAGAGTATCCCAAAGTTGTTATACAGAGGATATCTGGGGCACTCTGCTTTGTGATGCACTAATATACTCTAATTGAAGTTGATTTACATACCAAGTTTACATATATTATGCAATATACCTTAAATCTAAAAGAAAAACTTTAATGATGACCTTCAAATGCTACATGATACAGCTTTTGAATAATATGACAGCAATTGTAGGCAAATCCTTTGAATTTTTAAGATTTAAACTAGTAAAAGTAATCTAGAAATTTCACTACTACAGACTACTTCTGTAATTTACAAGTATGCAAAGAATTTAAATGACTTAATAGATAATCATAGTGCATGGAACCTTTGTAGAATCTTAAATAGAGCCCTAGGTGTTCTTTAGGGTTGGTGGGTGTTCAAGTTTGCTAGCTACTGTAATTTATATGTATGCAAAGAAATTAAATGACTTAATAGAAGCAACTAAAGAAACCAGATATTTATAGGAAATGTTTGCTTTACCTATAAATCAATATATTTCATATATACATATAGATGTATGTGTATATACACACATATACAGGGAGAGAGAGAGAGAAAGAAAAAGTCAAAAAGACTCAAATAGACAAAATGTAAATAACTGAAAACCTGAGTAAGAAGTATATGGGGATTTCTGATAGTTTTCACAACTCTTCTGGAAGTTTGAAATTATATGAAAAATAAGAAGAAAAAATGCAAACCATCTCCTAAAAAATTATTTGAAATACTATAATTGAATATACTCTATGAACAAGAAATACATTAAGTTCATATTTAACTTACCATAATTTCAAACTAAAAATTACTCAGTTTTCTGACCAAGTAGTCAAAAGGAAAATAAATTAGCTAAAAGCAAAGTATATTCTATTTTAAATGGTCAGTATTAACACAATGAACTGCCTTAAACTAAGAAGCAAAGTATATTCCATTTTAAATGGTCAGTATTAACACAATGAACTGCCTTAAACAAAGAAAAACACTTGGAGCCACTGAAATTGATGTTGTAAATTTTCTGAGCATCAATTTTCGCTAGTATCTATCTCTCTTACCTATAGTTTACCACTGCCACAGATCTGAGAGGCAACACATAGCTCTCAAAAGGGACTGCCATGTACCCTCCCTATCCCCTGCCCTGGGTGCCAGCCATCTGCTCAATAACATTTTCAAATTCATCTCCCCCTGTTAAGAATCACTGGCTATCAGTTCATTTTAAAAATACTTCAAATTGAAAATTTTATATTCCAAGCTCTAAATTTATCAAACAAGTCTTAATATATCAAAAGGTACTTGTTACAATTTACAAGGAAATTTTTTTCAAGATTTCACTGAATGACAGGCACAACAGTCTAAAATACAATTCAACGTATTTCTCAGGTATACCACTCTCCCTTAAAACAGGGAGAGACGTTTCAGCCAATATTTGGGGAAAGACATTATCATTTGCTGCATGATTTTTCTATCTAAAAGGACTCAGAAGAACCTTATGCCACTCCTGAGGGGTTTAGTGATCTACTCAATTATTTATCACATTACTGACTGAACAAATGTTAAAACAAATTGTTCTTCAATTCAGCATGAACTCTTAGTCTTAAGAACATCTTTCCAATAGCATCCTAACATCACAATGGCTAAAATTATACTGCTTGAATAAATGAAGATCTTTGTTCCTATCCTATTAGAAAACTACATCCCAAATCACTCACTGTCATTACTTTTCCCTCAGATAAATGAGAAATATTTCATATCCAGTGTGCCCTCAAAAAGTTCACTTCATGATTTAGGCCAAAGGGCAGGACACAGCAAGCCCAATAAGCAGGCCCTCCTGAATGCCCAGTGGGGGAAGAAAACTGACATCCAAAAAGACTAGCTTAGGAAACATGCCATGTAACTAATTGAAGAACAAAATGTCCCTGAAAAAACTGAAATAAAATACACAAATAAAGATGAAAATTTTTAAATAAAGCAAACAAGCTCTCTCTCTTTTTTTTTTTCCTTAACTTAAAGCTTGGGGAAAAAAATTAAGTAGTACCCTAAATAATCACTTTTATTTGTTTTTTGGCATTTTTTTCATTTGTTTTTAACTTAATCCAGCCAAATCAAAATCTAGAAACTATATGGCACAGCCTTTTACATAAACTCTGCTTGTTATTCTAGTCTTCATTAAAGATCTAAGAGATGCACTTCAAATTATAGCCACAGTGCAAGTGTAATAACTTTATTCCATCTCTGGCACCACTGATAAAATAAAATGGACAAATCTGAAAAATGGTAAGCATTGCAAAATATGCACATACAGAAAAAAATAACATTTTAAATATTAAAAATCAAAAGATTTTTTGTGGACTGTAATAAAGTTAACAATCCGCAATAATATTTATAATATGGTAATGGCATCATATAACACATTTTCCACAAAATAAATATTCAGTCTTAGAACCAGACAGAACATAAAACACTTAGAAAAATAGCATCAACAGATTCTCTAGGCCTTATAGTTGGAGCATTTCAACTAGCGTGCCAAGCATATGGTAGGGGAGTCCTGGGAAATAGATGCTCTGGCTCTTGGGGCAGGGGAGTATGCAAGGAAACCCCCAGAGGCCACCCAGCACCAAGCCCCACGATGTCAGTCTATACCAGAATGCTGGACCATTACTATCAGGTTCTGTAGGATTCATGACATGGAAAGATTCAGGGAATTTTGCATAGATAATTCATCTAGACACACACTATCCAAATTTTCTTTTAAACTCTAGGGAGGGAATATGAAAAAAAATTTTTTAGTTACCCATTATTCTTGCCCACTGCTTCAAAATAAGTCTCCCAAAAAATAAATTAATTAATTAAATAAAATAAAAAGAGTCTCCTAGCTGCTACCCAGTCCTTCCCATATAATCAGACTGCCACCTTTGAATCCTTAAGTACAGAAATTTTAGAGGTGCCACTGGCTATGACACCTGATCTCTAAATGGGTTTTCTAATAACATAAAGATTATTTTTATTCATATATATATATGCTATCTATCTGTATATCTATTCCTATTTTTAAACTGTTATACTTCCCTAGCATTTCCTCAAAACTGCTTCTTTCTGATCTGTATTTGAACCCATCTAGCAACTATCTTTGCTTATTAAAAGTACACCACTATGAGGAAAATCCTAGAATGAGCTGAGACTCAGCATCAAGGGATTGAGAAAACCTTCTCAACCAAAGGGGGAAGACTGAAATGAGACAAAGTGTCAATGGCTGAGAGATTCCAGAGTCCAGAGGTTATCCTGGAGGTTATTCTTATGCAGTAAGTAGCTATCACCCTGTTATTCAAGATGTAATGGAGAGGCTGGAGGGAACTGCCTGAAAATGTAGAGCTGTGTTCCAGTAGCCATGCATCTTGACGCTGATTGTATAATGATATAGCTTTCACAATGTGACTGTGTGATTGTGAAAACCTTATGTCTGATGCTCCTTTATCTACCTTGTCAAAAGACAAGTAGAACATATGGAATAAAAATAAATAATAGGGGGAACAAATGTTAAAATAAATTTAGTTTGAAATGCTAGTGATCAATGAAAGGAAGGGGTAAGGGGTATGGTATGTATAATTTTTTTTTCCCGTTTTCGTTTTATTTCTTTTCTTTTGTCTTTTTATTTCTTTTTCTGAATTGATGCAAACGTTCTAAGAAATGATCAGATGATGATATGCAACTATGTGATGATATTGTGAATTACTGATATATATGTAGAACGGAAAAAAAAAAAGTACGCCACTAAAAAGCCTTGAATCTCAAAGACCACTTCTTGCAATAATATTCTTAGTAGAAAGCAAAGATTTCACAATAACAGCCTTGTTTTCATATATCACCTCCCTAATTACTTAAATTGATGAGAAAAGCTACTCTATCCATACTAAGGTAAATATAATCAATAAGAATAATATGTGAAAAATTTTAAACTCTCTAACATTATAGTCCTATAAGGAAATGCTCACTCCATCCTAAAGTTTCTGTAATCAGAAAATCTGTACTTTTTAAAAGTATATCAAAACCATCATAGGATTCCAGGTAGGGTAAAAATTTCAAGTCTCATCTCAGCCCCTAAAAAGAAACAGTTCACACAAAATAGCAAAATCAGATCTGTTCATAAACAGAAGTAGATAGGAATGACAGAATATATTATATATTCAATTCCCTTACAACTGAGAAGATAAAAATCTACATCAAATTTGCTAAGTCTGTAGTATAGCCTTACTTCTTTCTTCCATCAAAGACATGAACAAAGACTTTATCCCCTTAATATCATATTAACCTATGTTAGACAATGAACTTCACACACTAAAACCTCTGCTAATCATGATCAACTGTTTCTATTTTTTAAAAGAGCTGTATTTCCAATGGCTAGTCAATAGACCATTTTAAATAGAACTAAATCAGCCAAGAAATCAGTAACACCCATTCTCCTCATCATACCTAACTTCTTAAATCCAACATCACAAAATTATCTCCTTGTTTTATTTTAACAGTCAAGTGCATAGTATTGGGCTGAACCATAGTTTACTCAATCTCTGATGAAGTAACATAATTCCAACTTGCTCAGCAGTGAAACTTTTTTCATTTTTTTTAAGTATGATATTACAAATGCCCCTGAGACCCTTGAAAAGAAACAAATAGGTACACTTACTCATGACTGAAAATGTCTCCATATGTTGTCCAAACCAGATACTAAACCAAAATGCGCAGTCCAAGGTTTCTCAGAGGAATACATGTCCTAGTCAGGAAACAAAGAGAAAAAAATAGTATTTTCCAAAGGTCAGTATTTAAAATAAAGTTTTCCAGAAGGCAATGAGGAAAATAATTAAGTTTCAGAACTTCTCTACCATTTCCAAAAGAATCCCTTGTTGTCACCTGTTAAAGACCAATTTTATCAATCTTTCTTTAAAGCATCAAGATTCAATTCATATTTTTCTTTTTTCTGAAAGAAGTTACTCCAAAAGTCGAATATATATAAAGTAATGACCATTCAGAACCTTATGAACAGATGGCTTTAGTTTTCGATTACTAAAAACTTATTCCATATTCCCTTCCCAATACCAAATAAATAGAATCATAGAAAGAACACAGTCCTTGTAGGGTAAATTTAGCACATCGAACCTGCTAAATTCATTTTGAGTCATATAAACTATTTACTTAAACCATGAAATAAAAATCACCAAACTTATTGCTGTAGACTTTTTCTAATAATGGACTGCATTCCTCATTATAAAAGTAATATGGGCTCTTGTGAAAAATGAGAAACTACAACAAAATAGAAAGAAAAATTCTCCCATAACAGAACACCCTTCCACCTACCCAACAATTTGGGGCATGTTTCCTTCCAAGGCATTTTTTTCTAAGTATTTTTTAAATACACTTGATAAATACTACCTAAGAATTTTCACTTGAGAATATAACATAAATCATCTTGTATTAAATATACCAACTTAATCCTTTGGTAAGATTTATATTTTAAGTCTTCCCTCTCTTGATTTATATATTAAAGAAAATGAGGCATAAACTAACACTAATGTACGCTTACATATAACCAAGAATACATAAACAAATGCCTGCTTGCCCAAATCTAAAACATAAAGCACAGATAAATTAAGATATTGATGCAAAATTTACATTTATGCCCCCTGATGTGCAGCCTCCCTCTTAAACTGTTAAACTACTCCTTGCAAACATGAGAAGTGATGGTTACTTCATTTTTCAAGCTCAAATTAAGCAAACAGCATAAATACTAAAGACCTCTGCTTCTGAATCAGACTAAAGTTAGTCTGAAATAACACTTTCTGAAGAAATAACACTTGTCTCACTTATATACTTTGCTCATGTAGTGTAGCATACAAGAGAAATAAATATTTACCAAATGAAAAGATGCTGTATCAGCATTTGTCTGTAAAGCATGGATCACATACTGTAATTACTAGTGCCTGTAATCATAGGATTACCATATAACCACCTGACTACCACCATACATGCTTTCTTCTATATCTGTGTAGCAAGAGCATATTAAATGACTTTTATATCCAGAGAACCCAATTACCCCAATGGAAATGAGAAGTTGTATGGAAAATCTACAACAACATATAATCCACACATTATTTTTGGAATATGTGATGAAAATTTCTCACAATAACTAAACTCCCTTGACAGTGCTTCATTTAGTTTGTTACATTTTGTTTTCCTTCCTAGGAAAGTAGAACATGATGACTGAAGCAGTCTGAATGATGACATGGAAAGGTGATCCCTTATTTAAAATATGCAAAGTAGAGTAAGTGTTCAAGAAGATCCAAAAGTCCACTCATATTTATACTTGGAGAATCTAGCCCCTTTGCCCAAGGACTTTCCTCTGTGTTCATGCTTATATCAAAGTGTTCTTTTCTTAACCTTTAATCTTCTAACTAGTTATGCCAAAGGACCTTATGCCATATAGTGCCCCCTCCTGCCATAACCATAAGGACACTAAAAATACTTATTTAAGGATTTAAGTTCTTAAGAAACTAAGTTTTCTCAGCACTAAAAATGGTAACCTCAAAAACACTAAGATAATAAAATTTTTAAACAGTGGATTTATAACCATACCCTCTGAGATGGTAAATGAACACAAGTTTTACAACTCACAAATATTTAACATGGCATGTGTTGAATTCGCATAAAATGTCATGGACTAGTACTTGAAAACATGTAAACTGCTTCAGACTGTTCCATATTCTTTGCTCTGCTAACCACAGCTTTAAAACATGGATTATGCCACCTACATTCAAAATAGTTAGTCTACAGATTCTTTTAAGCAAAAAAGCAGTTCGCTAGCACATAAGAAAAAATGTTTGGAGATTTCCTTACTTCTCCCCTAAATTCTAATCCCTCCCACTGAATAAACAAAAATGAAGAAAAACCTTACTTTTACTTTGTTTTTCATACCATCAAAGAAGGAAAAAAAGTAATCTGACTTGAATCCACAATTTCACATACAAGATATTTTAGAGAAAAAAAGTAATTTGAATCTACAATTTCACATGCAAGGTATTCAAGATATTTTAGAGAAAAAAAGTAATTTGTCTTGAATCTACAATTTCACATGCAAGGTATTCACAGGTATTTGCAAGTATTCCTGCAAAATTTTGCCTTTAATCTCATTTTCCAGGAATTTGAGCTATTGCTATTTATTCTTAGCTTGAAAATTTATACTCATGGTAATCTAAAAATGGGTTCTCTCAAGTGATACTTCCAACCGTAGAAGTAAACTTGACATGCACAAATCAGAAGGCAAAAGCAGTCCTAGAGAACTCATAGGATCTAGTTAAAAGAAAATAAGCATTACCTTACCCCTTCTTTACTGCATGCACTAAACATGGCCTAAACATGATTTCAGTCACTTAAGGCAGTTAAATCCAGAGGGTTTAACTGTCTACCAAAAAAAAAAGGATTCCTGATTTTCATTATAACATTAAATAATGCGTTCTAGAACAAGCTCAGCAGCCCCAATTTTAGCCATTTTATATGTAATAGAATTATAAATTACAGTATTTGGTTATCACATTTGTAACTGGTCTCAAGAGACCAAATTAACATTAACTTATTTCTCTGTACAATATTTTCTCCTATGAAAGAAATGCATAAAGAACCCCAATTTCCACCAAAAGCTGTGATCTCCATTTTTTACTGTCATAACAAATTATAATTTAAGAATCAATGTACCTATGATACCAAAACAGTAAGTGAATCCTAATGTAACAGATATGACAAGGAATTTAGACAATTTTTGTTAATAAATGCTTAGGGGCAAAATTCCAACAAAATAGAAAGAAAAGTGTCTGAGAAATAGCTAGCATTTATTACTTATGTTTTCTTAATCCTTTCAGCTAAATTACTAACACAAGCCCCATACAAATCCCAAAGCAAAACAAATACTTTACTGAATGTCAAAACTCTTTACTATTCCTACCATACCACCATTCCCTATGATCCCTCAAGCTTGTTTGCTTTCATCCATGTTTTCAAAATATTTTTCGCTTTAAATGTATACATACTTTTTTATTTATGTGTTCTTGTATAAATAAAATATTTGTATACTTAATGGCACCAAGAACCTGAAGACAGTGTGTAAATAATTTTTCACCACAGCACTGTTTTTTAGCATTCTAAAATCCTTTTTAGAATAAGAAGGGCAAAGGAATTATTTAATTAATTCTCTCATAATTTTTAACTATATAATATCAGTTCCACTACTCTTCTGTGAACTTCTCCATTTTTTCCAAGTAATAAAGTGGGTCTCCAACTAGAAATCACACTATCAGAATTTATGTTCCCAATATATTTGCATTCAAATGGCTTGTGAACCCTCTTGCTACATTTAGGTATCATGATACCTAAAAATGCTTGATAAAAACTAAGGAGCATCCTTTTAAATGCACAGCTAAATTCACAAGAAACTAAGAGAAATCCTCAGAGACCTAAAGTGGATACTCAAGTCAGTAAATATGTTAGAGGCATCTGACAATCTACCATAACTATGCTGCACTGTCCAATACAGTAGCCACCAGCCATATGTGGCTAATTTAATTTACATTAACTGAAATTTTATAAAATTTTAAATTCAGTTCCCTGGACACACTAGCCACATTTCAATGTTGCTGTGGGCTGCCATGCAGGATGGTATAGATAAAGCACATTTCCATCATTACAGAAAATTCTATTCAACAATGCTAAAGAGCTTTCAGTTTTAACAATCATGACTGAAACAAAAGACAAAACCTCAGGCTATGCAATATGGGAAGTTAAACTATAATAACCACATAAAGCTTAGAACCCTTCCACCACCACAAAGGACTAAATATACCCAATGAAAGTATAAACTAGAAAAAAACTTTACTCCTCAAAGGGAGACTGTAAGGAAAATCGTCCCTTGAATCTAGGTGTATTGTCTGTTGGGAGGGGGAATATTCCCTGAAAATTTGTAACGAAACCAAGGTTCACATGGGTTTCAAGTTCATATCTATTCTACATGTATGATGTGAAAATCTCCAAGCCTAGAAATTAAGTTACCCTGGGTTGATAGTGTCCTCAAATGCAAATCCCTTCTGGAGGAAAGCACATTTTAACTCAAACCTCATCATAAATTCCACAGTTACAATTAAAATGAGTGCAAAACCAAACACTATACACAATAAGCAAAATTCATCAGAAATAATAAGTTCCATAGTCAAAATAAAAAATAAAGAAAAGAAGAGTAAGGACATTAATTACATTTTTAAATAATATGAAATGGAGGGTGGGCCACACTGGCTCAGCAGGCAGAGTTCTCACCTGTCATGCCCGAGACCCAGGATCAATTCCCGGTGCCTACCCATGCAAAAAAAATTATATATATATACACACACATACATATATATATGTGTGAAATGGAAAACATGAGCAAAACACAAGGCAACAGATTTGAAAAACAATCAAGTTAAAAACAGAATACTAGATTAAACCTCAATAACAGGTGCAACAAATTCAATACTACTGAAGAAAATTAATGAACCAGATGATAGATCTGAAATTATCAAGAATGCAACAAAGGAAGACAAAGAGGTGAAAATTACAAAGAAATATTAAGAGATGTGGAAAATAGCCTAAAAATGTCTAATATGAATAACCAATTAGAGTTTTAGAAAGAAAACATGAAGAAAGGGAGAGAGACAATATACAAAGAGTGAACAGCTGAGAATTTTCCTGAATTCAAAAAAGATACCAATTCATATATTCACGTTCAACAGTTGCAAGAAGTACAACTAAAACTGCACCTAGACACATCATAGTGAAACTGTAAAACATCAATGACAAAGAAAAAAAGGCAGACTGATTACAAAGAAACAATGAGATTTGACAGGTGATTTATCAACTGCAACAACAGAAGCCAAAGGAGAGTGGAATAATATTTTCCAAGTACTAAGAGACAGTTCTGTTAAGCCATAACTGCATTCAGGTTAACAATTTTTCAAGAAAATTGACAAAATAAATATAATTCCAGACAGAAACTGAGGGAATTCACTAAAACAGACTCTTCTAACACTACAGGACTCTTCTAACACTACAGTTCACAAAGATGGAAAATGATGCTGAAAGGAAGGTCTGAAATACAGGAAATGATGGTAAGGAAAAATAATAAATATGGGTAAAGCTAAACAAATATTAGATATATAATATCTAAATTGGTAATTCCAAAAAAGAAAAACCAAAACACTGAACAAAAATTGGGAGGGGGTAATAAGAATTAAAATATTCCAAGTCCTTTATGCTGTTACTCAGGAAGATGTGGAAGACAGCATCTTTAATCATATGTCTTCCTTTCCTCAGTGCCCTTGCCAAGGCTTCCCTGGGGTAGAGTAAACGTACCCATCTGATGGATTTTAGGGCCTGGCCATGTGACTTGTTGGAATGTGAGCAGAAATGACACGCTCCAAGTTATAACTGGAGGTTTTAAGAGCAATGACTTTGTCTGCATCCTCTTGTACTCCTATACTGCACCATGAGAAAATCATGCCCCAAGGTAGCTACTGGTCCCAGAATGTGGAGATACCTGGCAAGGAAATGAAACGATTCCACAGCCTGTAGCCAAACCCAACCAATCCCAGCCAAGAAACAAATGTTTGTTGTATGCCATGACATTTTGCAGTCCTTTGTCACATAGCAATATTACAGGAAAAGATGACTAATAGGGAAAGTAAAGGTATTAATTTTAATATAAATTAACCAAATTTGCCCGTTGAAAAGATTATACTTTAAAAAATTTAGCCATATGCAATTTACACACATCTGATTCATAAAGCCATAAAAAGGTTGACTATAAAAGCATAAAAATTAATATACCAGACAAATACTAACCAGAAGAGAGAGCAGTGGCTATAGAAGCTTTTCACCCATGTGCCAATTGAGATATTTTTTAATGTTCACTGCAGTGCAGTTTGTAATAGCAAAAACCGGAAAGTTCATTAACAAAGGGGTAAATAATTACATCATCCGTATACAATCAAGTTTCATGCAGTAGTGAAATGAGCGGACACAGGTACATATATCAACAAAAATTTCTTACAAATACCATTGAGGAAAAGAAGCAAATAGCAAAGGAATACATATACCAAAGGAAATATATATATATAAAGATATGTAGAAGTATATACATACATAAAGTTAAATATATATAAAGTTCCAAAATACGTAAAATTAACAATATCTTGTTTAGGGATACATGACACATATTTAATATAACTATAAAGAAAAGGGAATGCTAGACCCCAACTTAGAGGCTGATGATTTCCTTGGGGCAGTGGTAGAACTGAGGTAGAGAGATGTAATTAAAGAGGGTATTGGTAATGCTCTTATTTACTGAGGGAGGGGAAGGTATAAACATCATTATATTAGTCTCTACAGAACACATATTACATATAGTCTTTTGTATGAAAGTAACAACATTTTAATATGAAAAAGCAAAAACTTCTAATAAAATTCAGAAATGAAACGATTATAAATAAAAACAATATAAATATATATAGTCACTTATATAAAGGACTTGTATTTACCATGTCTAAGCAATCACTAAGAGGCAGAAACAGTTGTACTGATTCATTTAGTCCTTAAAAATAAAAGACAAGTACAAATGATAGCCAGTTTCACTACAAACTGCAAAAGAACATTTACTGTGAAAAAGGCTGATGATTATACTTTATCCACATTCAGAAGTAGCTGGACTATCTAGTTTTATCATTTGTGCTCTATGATCTCAGCTGCCTGAGCAATGAAGCTTCTGCTGTCATCTTCACAGTTGTGCAATCTAATCTCATTTTCTAGTAGAAATCCCTAGATCCTGCTTTTCTAAATTGCTACTTGTTAAACTAACATATCACAAAAAAAGGCTTTAAAGAGCCTTCCTTGAAGCACTATTTGTAATAGAGAAAAAAATATATATATAAACTTAAATATCCAAAAGAATTACCAAATGACCCAGCAATCCCACTGCTAGGTATATGCCCAAAAGAACTGAATGCAGGGACTAAAAATCAAATATTTGCACAATGATGTTCACAGCAGCATTATCCACAATTATGAAAAGGTGGAAGGAATCCAAGTGCCCGCCAACTGATGAACGGATAAACAAAATGTGGTCTATAAATACAACGGAATAGTGTTCAGCCACAAAACAGAATAAAGTTCTGATACACACGACAACATGATTAAAAAAAAAACTTCAGGGCAGGCAGCAGTGGCTCAGCAGGCAGAGTTCTCAGCTGACATGGAGGAGACCCAGGTTCAATTCCCAGTGTCTGCCCATGCAGAAAAAAAAAACCTTAAATGTCCACTATGCTAATCTATATGTAACAAGATTCTCACTCAAGCATCCATTAAAAATGTTTGTAACATTTGAAACAATGTTTCAAAGAAATTTAATGACTGAGTGAATTAAAAAATGAAAGCTCTGAAATTTGCTTAACACGACTTTCTAAAAGAAAAAGCAGTATAAGAAAAGATGAATTTAAAATTTGGTTTTCCAAAGACATATAAACCAGTACATAAATTACTAATGATCAGCTTTAAAATTTGACATATACTATACAAGGTTACTATTCATTCATTCATTTGATAAATATTTACTGAGCAGCTACTAAAGCCAGGCAGTGTTGTAGGCACTGCAGGACACAGGCATGAACAACAAAACAAATGCCACCCTCCTGAAATTTTACATTATCATTATTCTAGTACCTTCCTTTCTTAATTCGATTCACAGTCCATCAGTTGAAATGTATACGTTTAGAGCAGATTCCCAGGTAACTTTTTCTCATTCCAGACGAAGAAATAACTTCAGTTAATGTTAAAGTCATTATCCATTCACCCAGGTCTCACCCTCGTACTTTCACAATTCTTGGGCTTTCTAAAAAGACTGTTCTTTACGTTTTTTATACCCCCTGAAACACAATGCTAAATTCTACAGCTATAAGTATTCTCCTAGCTCAAGAGAAATAAAGCAAAGCTTGTCATCGCTACAGTGAAAGATTTGTTTATCCTAGTCAACTAAATCAACATAGTATTTCCTTCTTTTAGATCAAAGAATGAGATGGACCTAAGAGCAAAATGAGAAATCATTCAGTTTCATCACTATGTTTACACGTGTATGTTAACAAAGCATGAGATAAGAAAAAGGTCAAATTTCCCCTCCTACAGGTAGAATTTAAGTTAGGTTTACAGAAGCACTTATCAAATTCTAATGACTTTACACTGGTCAAAGCTGACTTTACACTGTCAACTTCTAGGTATTCAGGAAAGCAAATGTCCCTTCCAACTTTTCCTTACTTAATTATGGAGAAGCAGAGCTTTTAAAAGTGGCTTTTAACTTCTTTACATCTTATACTTGTCTAATGCACATGATATATCCTATCAGAACTGTACATACTGGTTGAGCTCTCCAGATAAAAGCTAAAATGAAAGCCTAGCATCACTTTAAAAGTCAGTTAAAAACTCAATACTGAAAACTGAGTAATAAGCACTACAGTAGACATCATGAGGAATATTTTAAAAAGGAGACATACTCTCAGGCCTTATCTTCAAGGAATTTATATCTAGTTGGATTTTACACATAGGAAAGAACCCATCCATCCAATATACAAAAACTGCTAGAGTGGCTTTGGGATAAAACAATCAAGACTAAGTTGTGCCCAGCCATTCTGCAGCTCACACAGAACACTTTTAGTACAAAAGTACTGAGGCAAACCCAAGTGAAGCATGCATGAGTCGAGAGCTTCAGTTTATGCAAAGGCCCTGTACTGACTGAAAATGAGTAAACTTCTGGGCCAGAGGATGTTGGAGAGAGAGGAAAATTCAAGTCAAAGTCAATAAAATTGAAATTCAGCAAGTTGGTTTGCCCTCCCCCAAAACTATACTTCAACGGTTGAAAACAATGTGCCTGACACAAAATCCTAGAGTACACAACAAAATCCTAGAGTACACAAAAGGGACGTGAGAAACATTTATTTACTAAACAAGTTAATGAATGTAAGACTATCCTCAATTTTACAATGAAATGGGCTTTTAAAAGTTAAATGATTTGCATGAGGTGGAAATGACACAGATCAACTGAGAATCCAAGACTTTGTGACTAATTTCCATGCTTTTTATTCCCGCATTATATCGAAGTATGTTAAAAAATCAATTTTTGATAATTAACATTTAATTCATCAATAATACTGTGTTTAAAACCAATAATTAATATTATTTTGTATTGACTTCCACTGTAATAACGGGAGACAACTTCTGAAAGAAAAAAAGTTGAGTGTCTAAATACAATTAAATCACATCTAAAAAATGCAATATGCCTTTCAAAAATCACACTGAAGGGATAATCTACAACTTTCTGGTAGTTCATAGTTTGAGTGGTAAAAGTACCTTTGCACTAGATACAAAACAAGAAAGGTTAAAGTGAAATTGTAAACACAACCAGAAAATGTGTTCACTTGTTTCTTTCCACCAAAAGCAACAATTCACAAAATTTCAATATTTTGGTTGTCTTCTGCCAGCTTTAAATTGCCTTAACTCTCCAGGTACTTTTTAGCCAAAGAATTCTATTCATTTTCAATCTGCCACCAGCTTAAAGTGACTGGTCTCCTTTTTTTACCCATTTCACTGGCCACAAAATGTAACAGTAACTTGAGATAAAAGGCACATGGGCAATAACAGACCAGTGCAAACTGTGCTTGGCATCAGAGACCCATATTGGGTCCTATGGTGCAGGTAGTTGTCCTCAATAATGCTTGAGGGGGAAGTCAATTAACAGATGGCAGCAAAGCTGACACTTCTGCTGGCTTGATGAACCAATGGCAGTATTTCTTGCTAGGAACTATCTGCATGTGAAAATGCTGTTAAAACTGGTAATGAGCATCAGAGGGCCGGATACTCTAGCTAAAAATGGTTAGGAGCCACCAACACTAAGACTCAGGGCCCAAAGCCTTAATGTCCAGCAAAGGATGCTTCCTTGAATGCCTTTGTGACAACTCATTAATTTTGTAAATACATAATCACAAATGAATTTCTGTTAACTTAGAATACTATACTTGAAATTAAGACTATGTTTTCCTTTTAAAGATTAATTTATATTGACATATCTTAATTGCCTATGTAGAATACATAATTTGAATCAACATTTATTTTAAATAATGAACTAGAACCACGTTTACAAATTTTATTATAAAAGAAGAGCGAACTTGGAAATGTTTTTAATTCATTTTGGGGTCTGACAAAGAAGCAAAAACAAATAAACCACTGTTCATTTGGTTACCTCTGGTTCTTATTAATATGGCTTTAAAAAAAAAAAAAAACAAGAAAACTCTGACGTCCTATGACAAAACTGGCCAGAGATCCAATATATGAGAGTTGGCCAGAGTGATCTCTAAAGTTCTGCCCAAGTCGTCTGAGCTGTGAATATTGGATATCTATTCCAAATAGTTAATAAAAGTGTTAATAAAGGAATGACACCACTTTCTTCTAGCAAGCAAAATATGTAAGGCAACGTCCCCAATTTTCTTTCCTTTGGGTTGCTTGATTTCCAGTGAACGGGTATTGCCCCAATTCAGCAGTACTTCCCAGTGCAAGAAGGGGCAGAGCAGGTTAGAGCTCACTGTCTAAAAAGCATCTACGGATTAAAAGAGAAAGGTGGATGGGGTGGAGGTGATGAGTGTAAATTCAATCTTCAAATTATAGAAATGCCCACCCATTGATTCAGACACTTCTTTTCTGGCATGAAAATACCCGCGAATAACTGTTCTCTAGCATTAGAAACGCCGCGTCAGTCTTCAGCTCCAAACTATTTTGCAAACTTTACAAAGGCGCACAGATTTCCAAGCTTTCTAGTGCGTTCCTTGGCCACATCCTCCCCTTGCCTAGACGAAGCAAAGTTCCGCTGTAGCATGACAATTTAAAAGTAAGAAGTTTGCCTGGGTCCTGCTCACTTGGTCTCCGGAGGAAGCAAGTGAAACTTGTAAGGGAGACACGTCTCCCAGGGGACCGAAACTAGCTCGAGGGGAGGCGGCGGCGGCAGGTTTCACTTCACCGGGTGTCTGGTCAGCAGGCCCCTTCTCTAGTCCAGCTTCCCGGGCTGCTAGGTTCCCCGGCCCCGAGCTCCCCGAGCTCCCTGGACTCCCCGGGCTCCCCGCGCAGCGAACCCCCACCCCCACCCCGTCCACCGACCTGCCAATCACGCCCGTAGAAGCCCACCCTTCAGGTCCCTGGAACCCCGGCCCGGAGCCGGCCCCTCGAGGGCCGAAGGGGCCCAGTCGCCTCCCCTCCTCCCGGCCGGGAATGGCGGCGCCCGCGGCCGCACGAAGTCACTGTCCGCAGAAAGCCACGGAGACCGCCGCCACCAGCCGGCCGGCGCTCGCGGTGGGAGAGGAGGAAAGGAAGTTACCTCCGGACCGTCCCGTCGGCGGAGGCCTGGGAGCAGCCCGAGCCGGGACTTTAGGAGCCGGGGTCCCGCACCGCCGAAAAGGTCCCGGCGCGGCTGCGCTGCGCTGCGGCGGCTACCGCAGTGCCCTCCACCCCATTGTTTCCTTCCAAGAGGATCCCGGCGAAGCCGAGCCCGGGAACCAGGAAGTTCCCCAGCGCGACACCTCCTGCCGCCGCTATGGAAACGGCCCCCGCCTCCCTGGGCGGCCTGCTGGGACCCCGCCTCCGTATCCCGGCCCCGCCCGCCTCAGCGGCCGCTGCCAACCGCCGCCATCTTGGCGCGGCCCTTCCCGGCGGCACGTGCGCGCCGCTCCCGCAGTGTTCCCGCGAGGCCGCACGCGGGGATGGGCGAGCTACCTCCCGGGTTGGGATGCGGGACGGTCTGGGTGGGACTTCCCAGGGATGGGCACGACGAGGGAGAGAGGGCCTGGACCGGGAACCCAGCACCCAGAGTAATGCTTCCAGGCACTGCACGGGATGACAGACGTATTCTGGCGTGCAGAAGAGAGGTCAAGAGCCGAGGCTTCTGGGAGTCAAATTGCCTGGAAACTTTCATTCCCCTTTGCCTCGGTTTCGTCATCCGTTAAGTGGGGCGATAATAGTACCTCCTTCATAGAGTTGTCACCTGCAACAAGAGTACTTGCTAGTTAGGGCAAAATAATCCTTTGCTTGATAAAATGGCATTGCTTCTGACTAAAGTCATTTTGCAGGAACTTAATTTGTTCAAGTCCACATTACTCTAAATAGGCTACAGTGTGTGATTCGGTTGTACTTAAAACTTCTCCAGCGTTAAGCTTTGTCCCATCTTTCTCTAGGTCAGCTTCCCTTTTTTATATCATGGAAATTTGTCAAGAGTTTTAATCTCCAGGGTCTCCCATAAAAAGAGGAATGATGTAAACTTGTCCACACTGTAATTAGCTGACAGTGAAGTGATTTATTAAGTAGGAGCTAGAAAAGTTAGGGTTTGCAAATAACTAAAAAGACTTCCTGTCCTTTATTCCAGGAACTAAAATCATGAAAGCTGGCAATTCTGCATGGTTATCAGCTCTCTTTCCCAGCTAGTGAAAACTAACACCAAGAAATTGGGTGCTGTGCACCATATGGGATAGGAGGAAGAAGGAGAAGACATCATCACAGGCCCTTTCCTTGGGCCCAAACTTTAAAACTTGTGCATGAGATTAGGTTTTAAATGGTCTCTAAGGCTCCCAGCTCTCAAGTGCTGGAATCTATTATATGTATACTTTGTAAGAAAATACAAACTCATACTTCGCTTTGGGTCTTCTTTCATCCATTTAAACCAAGTTGGTAAAGCCTACTATTTTCATGTTCCGGATTCAATACTAGCACGAGTGGTTTGATACATGAATTAGGAGTAAAAAAGATTAGGGGTTGGCAGAACATGGGAAACTTTTCACACCTAAACACTTATCCTAGAACTCTCAGATTAATGATTGTGGTGGCTTGGAGTTATGTACCCCACAAAAACATGTTCTTAACCTCAATCTATTCTTGTGGTTGTAAACCTCTTGTAAATAGGTCCTTTTGATAAAGTTACCTCAGTTAAGGTATTGGTCCAACTGCATCAGGGTGGGTCTTAATCCTGCTGCTGAGGGCCTTTAGAAGGAGAATGAAATTCAGATACAGAGAATACCATAGGAAGCCACCAGAAGCTGGAAGTCAATAGAGCCCAGAAAAGAGGAGAAACCGCAATGTGCATTGCCATTCAATGGAAAAACCAAGAATCAAGGATCTCCAGCAGCCAGCCACAGCCCCGCAGTCTTCTGGGAAAAAACATTGCCTTGATGCTACCTCAATTTTGCACTTCTCCTACCCTCAAAACCATGAGCCGATGAATCCCCATTGTTTAAGCCAATCATTTTAGCAGCCAGGAAACTAAAACGGGTCAGCCAGTTTAGGATATGCTGAGTTTCTGAAAGGCAGGATCCCTGACTTAGGCAGCTCTGTAGCTCCCATCAGATCCTTCAGGTTGCTTTCCACCTAATAGGTCCACACTAAGTGTTTTTTTAATTAAATTGCCGTGTCTGTGGTTGGTTGAGCTCCCATCACTTAAGAATATCTGGGGAATGACAAACAGTCAAGAAACATTTACGCAAAGGACATTGCTGCAAACATCATAAACAAGAGTCCCAAGTCACCACTTAGGAGTTAATAAGATTTGGGATGGACAACCCTGGCCACAGACTTATTTGACGAAATGAAGTAAAATTTCAGAAAGAAGTTTTTCTATAAATGATATGGGAAATTGAAAAAAAAATGTTTTAAATTTAAGTACGAGTAATTTAAAATTAGCTAAATTTTGTACTTTTAATAATAGTGTTCTGACTCTATAGCATTGGCAAAGTCAGATATCCCATATTTTTCCCCAAGTCAAAGTATCAACAATAAGTCACTTTAATATAAAACTTGTAGAAATCTTAGATGTTACTTCAGGAACTCTCCATAATTTTTATTACTAAGCATCTGAGAGGTATTACTAAACTACAAGCAGAGATTTTTGTTTTTCGTTATCTTTCTTGTTTACTTCTACTTCAGCATAGTGCTTGACATAAGGTAGGCATGCATAGTCACTAAGCTGTGGGATATACTACAGAATGTATGTCAAAATTATCAAGGGAATAAAGATAGAATCATCTTTCCTCTAAGTCAGGGATGGACAAACTTTTCCTTAAAGGAAAAGGTAATAAACATGAAAGCAGCCGTATACCAAATGTACTTGATTCATGTGGCTGTGTTCCACTAAAAATTATTTTATGGGAATGGGTGGATTTGACACAAGGGCTGTAGTTTACCAAGCCCTGCTCGCAATGATTAGATTATATTTACTCCATGATGATAATCATTCCAATGTAAAATGCCAGATAATAAAATGCCCTTTAACTGAAGAAAGAGTAAAAGTTTGATAACAATAAAATACCAAAAAGTGAAAAGAGACAAGGAATAACAGTTCTGTGACCGATTAAAATGGCATTTCTTGTTCAGTACCATAGACCATTACTATAGCAATGTTGATATTTGGAATAATTTTCTACTTGATATTTTGAGAGCATTCACAGTTTTGACAGTTGATCAAATGGTATTTAAGTTAGTGTTTAACATTTAGAATTTAAGAAACTCTGATATCTGAATTGGTAGATTTTTTCCTTGTTGCTTTAATTTTAAATTGATTTATGAAACTTACTGGGCAAACACGTTTTACAATGATTATTTGTGTACTTTACTTAAATATGCCTATGGATCAGCTAACTAAGCTATCCATTTTTGGTAGTTCTAAGTGCGTTGTTTGTTTTCTTAAATAAAAATATTTTTAAAATTTAAAAATGACATTTCACATAGTTAAGAAACCAAATAAAACATTAACATAAAAAAATGGCATTTCACAATTGCCAAAAAATTAGAACTATATCTCATTTATCACAATGGAATAGAGTCGATGGATAGCTGCATTTCATTTTTGCAAAGATTACATGTGATACTAATGAAAATGTTTAAAATGTTTCCAAAGGTAACAGTATATGTTTCTATCCCTCACAGGATACCATAATTACTAAGGCCAGAGTACAATTTGTGGTAAGAACATAAAATCATAGAGCAAACAATTCTCCAAAGCAAATCATCCATCCTTCACTATCATCTGCAAAATATGAATGAAAGGGTAGGGCCTTGGTGTCCTCTATAAAGTGAAACTTTGAAATTTGAATCCACGGCTATTTAATTTTTATGAAGGGGTGAGCAAATAGTTCCCTCAGAGTGGATTTTTTTTTCTTCATAAAGTTATGGAAGGCCTTACAGAGCACATATTCATTCTCACCAGAACAGCACAGTCTGAAATTTCATAAGAAACCAGTGCTACTTTTTGGTTAGGAAAGTCAGTTCCAGTGACACTGAATATACTTGTTCCTCATGGTTAAAGAAAAGTGCAGACAAGTCAACATCCGTGTATCCAACAGACGTGGGAAAGCAATGGAAAATTAACAGCCGCCTCTACGCTACTCACGGAGAAAAGTTATCGTTTGGTTTAAAAGCGAAGTTATTGACTGTGGAGCACAGAAAAAGAGTCCATGGATGGATCGCAAACACCATGCAATTACATGCAAAATTCAGTTTGCAGTTTGTTACGTATCGCCATCTGAGGTTGTTTTGTTTATTTGTTGTGGTACATGGTGGTTTTTTTTCCCTGTCTCCCTATCTTAACAATGTACGTGTCATGAAATTAGGGAATTTATGTCTTCTTTTTTCTATCCCTTGGTCCAGATCCCTTGATCCTGATACAGAATAGGCTCCCTATGAATCATTTTAGAAGGAATGAAGGAAGGGAAGGGAGTGTGGGAGGGAGGGAGGAAGGGAAGAAGATCTGCAAATGTCCAGGAGAAAGTTCCCAACTTTTCTCATACACTCAAAGGGATCTGCGGCTCAACAAAAAAAGTTGGTTTTCAATTATATAGGCTACTTCTCATTATCTCTTCTGCAAGCTTTTGTTCAAAAGTCATCCTATTCCTGCTTACATCACAAAATGATTATCATGGTTTGCCAGAAATCTCATGAGAAAGTATCACATTATGTTTTTATGGCTTTGGAGTTCTTCTGCCTATTCAGCTTGCAGTTGTCCTGTTCCAACTCTTCCTTTGACTGTCTCTTAGTTGTCATTCCATTTGTTTATGCTTTGTTTAAATCTCATCAAGCAGAGTTGTATTTAAAAATATTTTAGGATATTGAAAACTTGTACAATGTGATGTCATCTTTGCCTCCATTTTAGGCTGAAAAAATATCTTGCCTCTGTATATATAATTTTTCATATTAACTATAATTTTGTTATAATTATAATTTTTCAATTAACTTTTAAACTCTTATGCAAATATATCAAAGTTGTGTGGTGGCTAATTGTTGCGGATTGAATCATGTCCCCCACAAAAGGCATGTTGAGTTCCCAATCCTTGGTGCTTCTTTGAAGATGTTATGAGTGAAGGTGCTGAAATTGAGTGAGGGTGGGCTTTAATCCAATGTGGCTAAAGTCCTTATAAACAAAGGAAATCAGACACAGAAATCACAGGGGGTAGCCAGAACCTGGAAGTCAACAAAAGCTAGAAGTCAATAGAACACTATGAGAAAAGAAAAGACACCACCATATGCGTTGCCGTGTGATAGAAAATCCAAGGAACTCCGAAGATTGCAAGCTAGCTAGAAGATACAAACCCTGGGAGAAGGTAAGCTTTGTAGCCTCTGAAACCACAAACCTCTGGTCAACAGCCTCCTCTGAGCTCCCAGCCGATAGCCAGCATCACCTGCCACTGCAGTGAATGTGCCGTCTTGGAGGTCCAGTACAGCCAAGCCTCAGACACATGTACCCCCAGCTAGACATGCCCATGAGAAACTCCAAATGGGACCGCCCAGGCAAGCCAGGTCAACCCACAGAAGACAATCATAGGTGGTTATTTTAAGCCATTGAGCTCAAAGTGATTCGTTCCACACCTACAGATATTTGAAATTAGTTAATTAATGATAAAGTCCTAAAGCTATTTCTATCTATATTTCAGCTAAATATTTAATGAATAAACAATGTTATCAAAATTAATAGAAATTCTGTATAGAAAGGTCACATTATAAAAAGATCAGAGTGAACACATATACTAAGGTATTTAAGAGCATGTTTTTTCAAAACTACATGGTTAATTTTATCTGACTCTTCCTTGAGGTGGAGTGATACTTCTAGCTTTATGAAACAACATAATGGCTTTAAGATTTTGGAGTTCACAAAGTAAGTATCCTTGCAAATACATTTGACTTAGACATTAAATAAATTCTTTCCCATATACATGGCTAAAAAGAGGAAAAAGGGGAAGCCTCTATTAAAAAAAATTTTTTTTAATGTACTCAGCTTCTCTTTTGTATTTGCTAAGATGTCATGAAAATCTGCCATTTGGAAACCCACAAAATCCTGAAAACCAAGAGTTTTTTCATAAGTTAGCCACCTAAACTCATTTGATGATAATGGAACTTTGTTTTGGCTATTGATGGTCTTTATCTGATTTGTTACAAACATCCATTTTGCTGCAGAACCATTAGTGTATTTCATTATAGGTGCTGGCTGAGCCCACGGAAGCCATGAAGTAATATACAGTATATGTGCTACGTTGTCCATCTGAATTCAAAACTTCTGAACTCCAAAAGCACTTCTGGGGACAAGAGTTTGGGTAAAACCCTCACAGACCCAAGGAAACTTCATGGTTCAGGGGCAGTCCAGTATGAAGTAATTAAGCCCTCTCTGGAGTCTAACAGAATTTAGATCCTGGCTCCATTGCTTGCCAGTCTCAAAGACATGGACTAGTTGATGGCATTTTCTGCCTCAAATTTCCTCCTTGGAAAATGGGGATAGCAAGAGGAATTACCTCATAGGGTGCTTAAGAGCACAAAATAGGATTAGGGTGGGCTACGGTGGCTCAGCAGGTAAGAGTGCTTGCCTGCCATGCCCAAGGACCCAGGTTCAATTCCCGGTGCCTGCCCATGTGAAAAAAAAAAAAAAAAGATTATACATGTAAAATCCTTAGCCCATTGACTGGTGTGCCAGTTTGAAAGTATTATGTACCCTAGAAAAAGCATGTTTTAATCCTGATCCAATCTTGTGGGAACAACCATTTCTTTTAATCCTGATTCAGCACTGTAGGTTGGGAACTTGATTAGATTATCTCCATGGTGATGTGACATACCCAACTGTGGTGTGACCTTTGATTAGATGGAGATATGACTCCACCCATTCCAGGTGGGTCTTGATAGTTTACTGGAATACTTTAAAAGAGGAAACATTTTGGAGAAATCTCAAAAACGACAGAGCCTGGAGAAACGACAGAAGCCTCAAAGCCACAGAAATTTCACAGCAGAGCTGCACAAATGTGGACATGTGGAGAACAGAGGCATCGATATTTGGAGATGCTTGGAGCCTAGCAGAAATTACCATGAGATATTAAGCAAGTTAGAACCTGGAGAGAGCCAAGGGAGGCCATGAGATGAAAGTCAGCCCCAGAGAAGCAAAGTAAGGAACCCCCACAGGAACAGAGGCTGAAAGCAACGGAGCTCAGGAGCAAGGGACCAGCAGATGCCAGCCACGTGCCTTCCTAGCTGACAGAGACCCATCGGCCTTTCTTGAGTGAAGGTAAACTCTTGTTGGTGCCTTGATTTGGACACTTTCACTTCCTTAGAACTATAAATTTGTAGTTTATTAAATTTCCCTTTTAAAAAGCTGTTCCAGTTCTGGTATATTGCATTCTGGCAGCTGGCAAACTAACACAACTGGCATGTAGTAAGCATTCAGCAAATATTAACTATAACTGTGTTGTCATTAAAAGTAAGTTGTTGCTTTTTTTTAAATAAATTCAGTGAAATGAATATTGTCTCCATTAGGGTTCAATCAGGAAAAGAAAAATTGCTCAAAGTATTACCAGCAGAAAGATATTGAACACAGGGAATCAGAAGTTTACAAAGCTTACAAAGCTCCAGAAAGAATGGAAAATGAAGGTTGAGAGGACAGCCACCACGAATTTTCAGATGATATCTGTGCATCCAGTATCAGGAAGCTGCTGTACCCAGAGATCTTAAATTGCAGTAAATGACAGGAGTTCACTGCCAGTGTTACACTACCCTGTAGTTAGAGGTGGGTGGCTGCCAGGGTGGAGTCTTGACATTCTAGCCTCCCTGCAAAAATGTCTGTCAAAATCATCGTGTCAGCGTCACTACCCCTGGAGGAAAAATGGTATCCCTGCCCTGCCCTCAATGCCTTCTGTAATCTCACAATCATATCTCTCTGGCAGAACCCAAACCTTATAAGAACCCTTCTGGCAAGGGATTCTGAGGAGAAGCTCCCAGTTCTGCAGCACAGACAATACCCAGCAACACTAGTGATTTCATGACAACATATTCCATTTGGATAACCCCTCCCATGAAAACCACGTGAGGCATGCTGGAACAATAACTCAAATGGGGCTATATGATGTGTCCTGAGTTGCCCAGTTTAGCCAACACTCAGACTCCACATCTAAGGTGTGTTCTTTATGCCTAATGTGTGTCCTAAACTTTAATCATTGGGGTTCCACTTTTGCCCCCAAATCGTTATGCCATTTACATTATTATTTACTCATTTCTTGTTTTTCTTTAACAAGAAGACCGAAAGAAAAACATTTCTGTTTAAACAAAATTTAAAGAGGAAATTTTGCATTTCCCCTAAAATGGAAAACAGGTGCCATTTACTGTAAACAGAAGATAGAAATAAAAATGAACACATTGAAAACAAAACAATGATATTAACACCAGTTCAATAGTGTGGCCAATAGAGAACTCTGAGCCTGAAGTCTGCTCTGTCTTTGTCGAAAAGGAAGATCAACATGCTTGGAGATTTTAGATGTGCTAACCTCCCAACAGCACACTGATTTGATTCTCTCTATATATTAAAAAGGGTCTGAAGAGAGATTAAATTTCATGCTGTGTGAGTCTATGCTACTTAAAGCCTTGCCCATCTCACCTACGGCCAGGAGAACCCATTCAACACACCTTGGGAACTGCTCATTGCCACATCAATTTTGAAAGTTTAGCTGAGAATCAAAGTGCTCCGTTTAATTCTGAAAACTCCTTGGAAGCTGAGTCTTTAATGCACATCAGTATGTTTTGCTCCCACTGAAACCTTCACATAACATTTTAAACCATACTACAGATTTTTTCATAGAAATGAGATAAATTGATTGACCCAGATAACCCTGTAACCACTGAAATTTATCCATCATCAAGAGACTTATCTGTCTGCTTAATAAATAGGTTGGTTTGGCCATGGTGGCTGTGGACAGATCACAATACTAGTTTCTAAGCAATATAGTGCTTATCTTGTACACTTTTTCTTGTTAGAAAAATGTCATGTAAACAAAATAGTTATAGTACAAGGAAAATGTAATAAATAGTATATTTATTAGTATATTGATAGTGTATTTATATATGTAGCATATTATCCCTCTATATAGTAATGGAAGTGTATAGAAAGGGCTATGAGTACATACTAAGAAGAGAGATTGAACTGCCAGTTTATGAAAAGGAGCAGTACAATTACAGTAACAACAACAAAAAAACCCACCTCAAACTGGCCTAAATAATGAAGATAATTTACTGGCTGACAGCTCTGAAAGTCTAGCAAAAGATAGACTTTGTGGGACCTGAGAACACTGTTCTGGACCAGCCTCTTTCCATCTCTGTGCACTCCCCCACCCCATCCTGTTGGCCCCATCCATCCGAGACAGCCACCAACAACTTGCAGAGCTGCCTTCTGATCTCATTTAGGGAAAAGGAGCAAGAACGTTCTCCAGAAGCTCTCTCACAAGAGAGGTCAGTTTCCTTGCACTGCTGCAACAAAGTACCACAAACCAGGGGGCTTAAAACAACAAAAATTTACTACCTCGCAATTCTGGAGGTTAGAAGTCTGAAGTGAAGGTGTCAGCAGGACTGTGTGACCTCTGAAACCTGTAAGGAGGGGAGAATCCTTCCTTGCTTCTTCCTAGACTGTGGTTGTGGCTGGCCATCCTTGGAGTTCCTTGGCTTGAGGCTACATCACTTCAATCTCTGCAATCCTTCATCATGAGGCCTTCTTCTCTGGCAATCTCAGTGTCTCCTCTACCTTTTGTAGAATGACACCAGTCATATTGGATTAGGGCCCACTCTAATGCACTTTGGCTTCATTTTAGGAAATCACATCTTCCAAAAAGGACACATTCATGAGACCCGGGATAGAACTTAAACATATCTTTTTTGGGAGATACAACCCATAACAGATTTTTTTTTCCTAGAACCCTCCAGCAAATGTTCATTTCTATCTCAGCCTTCAGTATGAACTGAATCACATACCCCTCTATTCTAGTTTGCTAGCTGCCAGAACGCAATATACCAGAAATGGAATGGCTTTTTAAAAGGAGAATTTAATACATTGCAAGGTTACAGTTCTAAGGCAGGAAAATGTCCCAAATAGAGCAAGCCTATAAAAACATCCAAATTAAGGCACCAATAAGAGGTTACCTTCACTCAAGAAAGGTGGATGAAGTTCAGGATTTCTCTCTCAACTGGAAAGGCACATGATGAACATTGTGACATCTGCTAGCTTTCTCTCCAGGCTTCTTGTTTCATGAAGCTCCCCTGGGGACGTATTCCTTCTTCATCTCCAACTGTCTCTGGCTGCATGGGTTCTGTAATTTTCCTGGCTCTCTCGTCATTCTGAAGCTTTCTCCAAAATGCTTCCTTTTTTAAAGGATTCCAGTAAATTAATCAAGACCCATGTGGAGTGGGTGGAGCCACATCTCCATGGAGATAATCTAATCAAGTTTCTGTCCTACAGTGCTGAATAGGGTTTAAAAGAAATAGTTGCTCCCACAAGATTGTATCAGGACTAAAACATGGCTTCTCTAGGGTATATAATCCTTTCAAACCTGCACACCCTCCATATATCAACAGCTGTGTCCAGGATTGGAATCATGCTGACTGCTTTCCCCAGGGATGGAGTTAGACTTCTTCCAACCAGGGAAGATGTGGCTCTCACGTGGAAAAATGGGGTAGCAACAAAGGAAAGAACAGGCATTGGAGAGGCCACCACAATGTTCACCACAGGTAATCTCAGAAAAGATGAGATGGAATTTGACTTAGTCAGAGAGCCTCAAATAGCAGAAAAGTGTGGAGGTCTGTTTTTTGAAATAGGGAGTACCTTACATTTTAGCTGGACCACTGGTGCCAGGTGACAATTAGTAATCCAAGAAAGGTAACTTGAGAGTGGCTCATGGAGGACTTCCAATGCCTGACTTGGAAGGGGTTTAGATTTAATTCACTGGGAAGCAAAAGGAAAATGGAAATGATTTTACTTTTCCGGAAAATGAGCTCTCTTGCTAAAAGTGTATAGTGATGGAAGAATTTCAGAAATATTCATTTTAATGCTGGGCCTTGATATTTGATAAGCTGTATTCGTTTATGGAAATTCATTCTCTCACTCATTCAGTCAACGAACATTGATTAAGGAACTAGTATGTGCCAAGCACTGTACTGGCAGCAGCTAGAGAGTCAATGGTGCATAAAGCAGACAAGGCCATAGTCCTGGTGGAGATTATAGGCCAATGGAGAATTTATACTTTATGTCATCAGAGTATGATGCCTCAACTAAACCTAGTTAAATTCTGGCCCAGCAGAGAGGATATCTACTGAACTGTTCACTTAGTCAATGGAAATTAAGGCAAGGAAGAATCCAAACCATAGTTAAACCTAAAACCCTAGTAGCTGAGATGAAAAACTTCCTCAAAATCCCTGAGTCCTTTGCTATGCTAACTCATTTCTATTTCTGAGTCCAGTTGTTATTTCACGAAAAAGAAGTCCTTTTCTTGATCCTTATTGGATGAAGGCGTATAATGAACTATGCCTATAGGTTTTATTTACCACAAACTCACCACCCCCACTTTAAAGGTGGGTGATTTTTGCTTTACCTCAATTCCAGAATTAAACACTGTCTTGTGAAGGTAATGCTAGGGCCTCTAAGCTCAAGGTAGCACTCGAGCGGCTGGTGGGGTGAGCAGCACACTGGGGGCTGCCTGGCCCAGCTTATAGTGAGAGAGGCCGGCTCCGGTAGCAGGGTCAGCGTAGGCCCAAATGAGTAGGTGGCAGGGGGAGAGCCCAGGCCCAAACTAGAAGAGAATTTGGAGAGAAGCCGAGCCAACCACCCTGTGCAGCAGATGGAGAAACTGAGTTTCAGGGAAGGATCTTCTCAAAGTCACAGTGATTTGTAAAAATGGAATTTCAAGCAGTAGTGATGGCAATTGGAGGGGGATCTCGGATGATAGACCTGACTTTCAGCATTCCCAAATCTCTGCTTCCAGTTGGAAACAAACCTTTAATTTGGTACCCACTAAACCTGCTTGAGCGCGCTGGATTTGAAGAAGTCATTGTGGTTACAACCAGGGATGTCTGAAAGGTTCTCTGTGCGGAATTCAAGATGAAAATGAAACCAGATATTACGAGTATTCCTGATGAGGCTGGCAAGGGAATTGCATGCAGATTCTCTGTACTACATATATTCAAAACTTAAGGCTGATGTGCTGGTCTTGAACTGTGACCTGGTAACAGATGTTGCCTTACGAGACGTTGTGGACCTGTCCAGAGCTCACAATGCATCACTCATCATGTTAATGAGAAAAGGCAAAAATGGCTTAGAACCACTTCAGGTCAGAAAGGGAAAAAAAAAATCACTGGAGCAGCATGACTTCATTGGAGTGGACAGCATAGGAAGGAGGCTGCTCATCATGGCTGATAAAGCAGACTTGGATGAAGAGCTGGCCCTTAAGGGATCCATCCTACAGGAACACTCTAGAATAAGTTTCCACACAGGCCTTGTGGATGCCCACCTCTATTGCTTGAAAAAATACGTTGTGGATTTCCTAGTTGGAAATAGGAATGGAAAGGAAAAATCAAGCTTAAGAGACACAACACCTCAAAGTGGATCAAACACCTAAATATAAGAACTAGCACTATAAAGCTTCTAGAAGAAAATGTAGGGAAACATCTTCAAGACCTAGTAATAGGAGGTAGCATCCTAAACTTTACACCTGAAGAACAAGCAACAGAAGAAAAAATAGATAAATGGGGACTCAAAATCAAATCTTCTGTACTTCAAAAAATTTTGTCAAAAAGGTGAAGAGGCAGCCAACTCAATAGGAGAAATTATTTGGAAATCACATATCAAACAAAGGTTTGATTTCCTGTATATACAAAGAGATCATACAACTCAACAACAAAAGAACAAACAACCCAGTTATGAAATGGGCTAAAGATATGTAAGCATTTTTCTGAAGCGCAAATACAGATGGCTCAAAAACACATGAAGAAATGCTAATTTTCACTGGCTATAAGGGAAATGCAGGTCAAGACTACAATGAAATACCATCTCACACCTATAAGAATGGCTGCTATTAAACAAACAGAAAACTACAAATGTTGGAGAGGATGTGGAGAAACTGGGACACTTATGCACTGCCACTATGGAAGACAGTTTGATGGTTCCTTAGGAAACTAAATATCTAGTTGCCCTATGACCCAGCAATAATACTACTTGGTAAATACCCAGAAGAGCTGAAAGCAACGACAAAAACAGACATTTACATGCCAATGTTCATAGCAGCATTATTCACAATCACCAGAAGATGGAAACAAACCAAATGCCCATCAGCAGATGAGAGGATCAACAAAATGTGGTATATACATATGATGGAACATTATGCAGCAGTAGGACAAAATGACATCCTGAAGCACATGACAAGATGGATGAGCCTTAAGGACATAATGCTGAGTGAAGTTAGCCAGACACAAAAGGATAGATACTATATGATTCCACTTTTATGACCAGCATAAAGGTATAATCAGAGACTTATAATACAGAATATAGGGGACTTAGAGATACATAGAAGCTACAGATGGGTGAACCATTAGCTAATGAGGTTGAACTCCAATGTAAGGGAATAGATAGGAGTGAAGGCGGTTCTCTAGTGGGTCTATAAGTAATATTACCATAGTGAAGATGAACAAGATTGAAAGGGGATGTATAGACCTGTGTATCCCACTGGTTAACACTAGAAATATGAATTAGTCTTTGCAAGAATTACTTCAAAGATATGATTCTGGTATAAAGAGTATTTAAATTCAGGAAATGGGGAAAACTGCTGTTGCATGCTATGAGCTATATTCAAAAGGAAATCATCAGCACTACCACAGCCACAGCAGAGGTAAATAGTGGGGAAGGGACAAGAGTTAAGAGGAAGTTTAGATTTCCTATTTGGCGAGACTGTGTTTATTGGTTTTCTTTCTCTTGGGAACAATGAAATTATCTAAAATTGAGAATGTTGATGGACTGTGACTTTGGGCCCTCTACATGATGCCCGATGAATGCAGGTGGCTGAAGGATGCACTGACAGAGAAGTAGATTGGTGAACGATGGTGTATACTTATGAACAAAGGTTGTGCTGCTACAAAAAGGAACAAAGTCATGAGGCATGCAGTGATGTGAATGAACATGTGGGACATTTGGTGAGACAAAATAAGCAGAAACAAAAGGACAAGAATGGTATGGTCACTTTTAGAAAATGCTTATAAGAAAACAGGGACCTAGATTGTAAGCTTTTAGAGCGGGCACATTAAGACCAGAGTAGTGATCATTATTTCTGGATTTTGAAAGGCTGTTTTATATATATAACCTGATATTTAGAGATAAGAATGAAGCCAAACAGGTTGGGGTTAAAGTAATTTAGAACATAGAGTAAGGAAGACACTGGCTATGTTTTAGAACCACACATACTCTTTGAGACCAATGGAAGAAAGCTTTATTTGATCTGGATCTGAAATTTTCTGTAGTGCATAATCTAATTCAACCCATCTGTATAGTGCATTAGAACTACTGAAACACAGGGAGCACAGAATAAGAATGAGATCCTTTACTCCTGTGTGAATTATTGTAATGTCTGGATACATCTTGGAGTATGTTAATCAGATAATCAAAAAGTATCAGCAAAGTTCCCTGAGGAATGGGAGAAAAATATGAAACTATTGAACCTTACCATCAAGGAATCCTCTGATATCATGTCAAACTTTAGGGGCACCCAAATCAAGAGGCCATGCCCCTGATCATGAGGCTTACTCTTGTGAAGCTTATGTAGGTGGCAGAAAAGCTTAGACTACCTATAGGCATGCCTAAAGTTACTTCTGGAGGACCTCTGTTGTTACTCAGATGTGGCCTCAGTCTCTCTAACCCCAACTCTGCATGTGAAATCATTGCCCTAGCCCCTACGTGGGACATGACACCCAGACATGAAAGTCTCCCTGGCAATATGGGAGATGACTCCCAGGGATGAATCCAGACCTGGCACTGTGGGATCAACAATTCCATCCTGACTAAAAGGGGGAAAAAGTGTGATTAATAAAGTATCAGTGCCAGAGAGAGTTCAAATAGAGCCAAGAGGCTACTCTGGAGGTTGCTCTTACTCAAGCTTCAGATAGCCCTTGCTACCTATCATAACCTCCCAACCCCCAACTAGGACCATTCCAGCCAATCCTAAAGAACACCTAGGGCAATTTAGATTCCACAAGGGTTCCATGCAGAAGAGTAACTTTCCAGAAACCTACTTCCTCCAAATGCATCCCCTTTACAGATAAGTCCTGAAACCTTGCCCAGCCTCTCCAGAACATCAGATAGTTTCATCTCCCTACCCCATATGAGTGACAGACCCTTCCAATATGAAAAATTTAGAACTGCCATAGCCCAAATACCCCTAAAGAGAGGGATGGAAAGATCAAAGGTGATGGTGGAGTTATACAGAGAAGATAGGATTTAACAAATGACTATGAATGGTGAATCATTAAATTGATACCTCTTTTAGTCTCCAGTATTTCAGAGCATCTAGAAGTAAAAAATCTAAAATTGTGAAATTGAAACCCATGTCAAACTCTGAAATATGTTCTACAACTAATTGTGGTGCTGTGCTTTGAAATGTATAGCTTTTTGTATATATGCTATTTTTTTCCAAAAGAAAAGAAGAAGAAAAAAGGTCGATTATGATGATAAAGTATTTAAGCACTCTAGCCTCCTATATTCTGGAGCACCTAGAAGGAAAAATATGAGAGGATAGTATAGTAGCCCATGACAAACTCTGGGATCTGTCCTGTAACTACTTGTTGAAGTGTACTTTAAAAACTATTGCCTTTTTATTTCTTTGCTTTGCATATATGTTATACTATAAAATTTTAAAAAAGTTTAAAAAATAAATAATCTTTTTTAAAAAATACTGTCTTGTTATAATCACAGCAGAAATTGGGTAGCACAGTTACCTGACCCTTAATGTGCTTACAAGTTTCCTTCCTGCCTTTCTACCTGCCTCAGTCCCTTTCAACAAACCTCCATTGAGCACATGCAAAGAGAGGGACCGGAACTGCTCCTGGAGTCCTTCAACTATGAGGACTCAGTGTCTCTTATTATGTGTAGCTCCTTCTTTCTTCCTTTTGTAATCTGAGCTCAGAAGAACACATTTTAAATTAAAACAATTTTCTCTACCCAGCCCACAAAGAGTTTTGCTGGTCTGAGAAATTAAACTGTGCAATTCAAACTGGCAATAAGAAGGCTGGTTTACACTTGAAAAGCAGGACTTCTAAAAAGCAATGAAAAGGGGAGAATTTATTAATCCAACCAACATTTTTAAAGCCCTTATACCTGCCAGTGCACTTGTACAGTTACAATGATGAACAAGACTAACATTAACAAGATTAGTGTATTAGTCAGGTAAAGTCATCTGAGATTCGTGAGTTCCCTTTCCAGAAGCACAGTTCTCCTTCCTGAGTAAGAGCTACAGACCTGATGGTTGCTAGTGGGTAATTCAAGTGACTTAAACCCCGTTAAAGGGGCAGGCCTCTTCAGCCCCTGAGAGGCAACACCTGGAGGAGCTAAAAATACTGTTTCTGAGGCTTCCTCACCAGAGGCTAGGATTCTATAGCTCCAGGCAGACGCCCAGATGCCATATTTTGTCAAATACACCAGATGGTTCTGATGAAAGAGATTTGATCATCAGTAGTTCAGAAGTCACTTGCACTCAAAATAGTAACTCTAGTCATTACTGTCACCCTGTCTTAATGTATTAAGAGTTTTAATACAAACACTCCAATAGAAAACTGGGCAATCACAAAACACCAAGACAGTTTGGGGAAAATAGAGATATGAATGATCAATACACATCTGTTCAGCTTCAAAATAATCAAATAAATGTAAATCAAAGCCAATAGAATATGTCTTCACTGATCATATTGGCAAAGATTTTTTTGTTCAAATGCAATTGTATTGAGATATATTCATACGCTATACAATCCATCCAAAGTCCACGATCAATGGTTCACATGGTTGTGTATTCATCACCAAGGGCAATCTTCAAACATTTGCATTACTCCAGGAAAATAAATAAAAAGAAAACCCCAAACATCCCATAGTGCCTATCCCACTCTCCCCTTATTGATCCTTAATATTGCATTCTATCCAATTTAAAGACTTACAATAAAGGTGAGTTAAAGACAGTGTAGTATTGTCACAGATAGATATATAGATCAATGGAACAGAATAAAGCATCCAGAAGTAGATCCATACAAACACAGGCTACTGACTTTTTATTTATTTTTTGCTATGTAGCTATACAGTCATTATCATAGATCATTATCACAGCTCAACAATTTCCAGTATTCCCTTCTAGATATACACTAGAAACTGAAAAGAAATAGATGCATACATACATACACTAGAAACTGAAAAGAAATAGATACATAATGAGTCAGAAGTCATAACCATTTGTTAAATCCTAATTTCACAGTTACAACTCTTCTTTCTCAATCTTCAGGGCTATCTGGGCAATGACCATTTTAACTTCTTCATGCTGAAAAGGGGTGTTGACCTTATGGGGTAGAGGAATGAAACTGGTTGATGTTCTTAGAGAGACTGGAACCTCTGTATCTGGCATAGGAACAATCTGAAGGCTTTGAGTTTCTGAAAAATAAACTTGGTAGGAAAAACATTTATAGAGTCTTAGATAGAGCTCAGTATATTTTTTAGGGTTTTCAGGAATACTGTTGGTTGGGGCTTGGCATACTGTGGCAATTTGCAATATCTGGCTGAAGCTTACATAAGAGTAACCTCCGAATGACCTCACAACGGTGAGATCTCTGATCCACTGAAACTTTATTTTGTTCCACTTCTTTACCCCCTTTTGGTCAAGAAGACATCATCACTCCCATGATTTGACAAAGATTTTAAAAGTCTGTTAACACCTAGGATACATCAGGAATATGCTGATACAGGCACGCCCATACATTGCTGTCAGGAGTGTGAATAGGTAGAATCTAACCAAAGGGTCTTTTTGCAATATGTATTAAATTGTATAAGGTGCATACACTTTGATTCTGGTTAATTTTCAGGAGTATTTCCTTAAGGAACTAATAGGATAAACACACAAGCATCTATGTTAAGGCTGCTTACCCACAGCATTTTTTATAATATTAAAAAATTGGAAGCTACAGAGTAGTTTATCAATAAAGAACTGATTAAAGTAGCATAACCCATCCAATGGAATGCTATATTCCACTAAAAATTATGTCCATCTGTATTTATGAGCAATGGGAAAATACCCTAACTGACCTTTTAAAAAAACCTCCATATATACTAAGATTTTATTTTTGAATAAAATATGTGTCTGAAACATAGACCAAAGTGGGGGCAGGGAGAGGAAGTTATTGAAGATATTAGCAGTGATTACCCCTAAGTAAATATTACTGGAAATCTTATTTTTTATACGTTTTTATATTTTTTATGAATTATTTCTATGGTACACATGTATTTTTTTATCCCTCTCCCCGCCTCAAAAGCTTTTTTATTTTGCAAAACAGACATTCAAGCATGTTGCAGCTATTTGCATGAGGATTTGCACTGAACTGACATTCTCTAAGGTGGTTTATGCCCACTCTTTGAGACTGAGGTTTTGGGAAGGGGATGAGATAGAGGAGGAAAAGAACAGCTAGGGTGCAACCGACAGTCCCAGGCCCCCAAACTAGGGCGAGAGAGGTTGCAAGCAAGAGCTGAAATAGGTGATTTCCTATAGAGGCTTGGAGTGCAGAAATACGAGCTGGATGTCTTCAGTGCCCAGAGAAGGAACACAGCAAGGGACAGAGAGGGGGCAAAGAGACATTCTCCCCAATTTAAGCCCCGGGAAGAAACAGAACACAGACCTAAGGGGACACTGCCCTACCATTGGAAGAGTTGAAAATGGAAGTGTCGTTGGAAGTGGCAACGTGGAAATTGCTGGTGCCTTAGCAAAAGCTATCAGAAGGGAGGGGCATGGGCAGAAGCCAGGTGGGAGAGGGCAGAATAAGCTAGGGTTCAGAGAGGTTTTCAAAGGTGGGAAATATAAGAACAGAGCCCATGACTACAAGGAAGCATCCGGTGGAAGCAGAGAGGTTGCAGATGCCGGAGAGGGGACTCTCCCTTCAGCCCACCTGCAGTCCTAAGGTGATCTCCTCTGCCCCTTGGCTTTAAATACCATCAAAGGAATCATCATCGGATTGTCACATCTCTAGCTGCATGTGGCAAACTCAGTGAAGATTTGTTAAATAAATGAAACTTTCTGCTGAACCCCGGACCCAAATAATTAGCTCATCACCTGCCTCTCAGCGACCGGTCCACTGCACCGCCACACGCCCACACACACACGCACGCACCCCTTGGGGATTCTCTCCGTGAATGGCGCCAGTAAGCACCCAGCTGCCTGAGCCCATCACCTGGGCCTCCTCTTCTCTGCCTCCTACTCACCTCTCCCCATAACCACCAGACCAAGGAGTGAGTAGATTCTATTTCCCCATAGCTCCAAATCTATTCTCTCTGCTGCTTTCCCACCACCATTGCTTTAATCCAATCACTCATTGCCTGGCGATGAGATTACTACACATTTTTCCTTATCTCCAACCTCTTCCTCATTCTGGCAATGCTTCACACTAACCACATAGCTAGCGATAGCTCTTTTACGTTGTGTGAAATACATTTGAGTACTGTAAAAATTGTCAGTGTCCTTGGGGAAAAGGGGATATACAAATAAAGCTATTATTAAGATGTAGCTATTTTGAGGTTAAAAAAGAGTGTCATCATTTATTTTAGCAGTATTGAAAGCTGTGTATTTAAGACTGAATGCCATTGCTATTCTTCTCAAAATAAAATGTAATCTGAAAAGGCATTTTAAGGAAAACACTGGTAATACTAGCTTAAAATAAGAAGGTATTAAATAAAAAAAATATATAGCACAAATCTAAAGGAGTACTGTAACCCTCATCTTTGAGAGAAAATTGTAAATGAGGACAGGCAGCTAACCGTGGAGAACTTGCCTCTGGCAACTGAGTTTCATTTCCTTTTGTTTTTTTTTCTCATAAATGTGATAGCTTTTAGTGCTGATCAACAAATATTTCTGACTCTCCACCTTCTGGTCACAGATTGAGATTGTTTTCTTGATCCTTGAAATTGAATAGGTTAATCCGGGCCAATGAGCTGTGAACAGAAGGTAATATATGTAACTTCCGTGCAGAACATTTAGTTGCTGGAGTGAGAGCATCCAGAATGTTCTTTTCCTCAGCCATGACAGCCAGCATGCTCTGGATGATGGCTATTCCATCAGCCTGGATTACAGAATAATACAAGGGAAGAGGCCACACCTGCCCTAAAGGGGAGTTGTAACATGAGCAAACACTAATTCTTGTTTTAAGCTACTGAACTTTGGGGATTGTTTGTTAGTGCAGCAAAACTTACCCTGTCTTGACTGATACAATAAGATAATTACTTCCACACTCTGATCCTCATTATTAATCTGCCCTCAGCACTTGAGACCCAAATATAGACTAAACTCTCTCTTAGATTCCTGTTGACATAGCTGATAGACATTCAAAATGGTATTAATAAATAAAATGGGAGAAAGGAGGCAGAAGAGTGCAAAGGCTCAGCGAGGGAGCCCAGGAGTCAGACTAACTGGGTTCTACCACTTACAAACTGTGATCTTGGACAAGTTATGTCACCTCCCCAAGCCTCAGTTTCCTCAACCATGAAATGAGGGTCAACAATATTGCATCTCAGTTAATTACAAAGGCTCAATGAATTTCCATAAAAGTTACATTCTCAATGGGGCCTGTTTTAGCTTAGGTTCCCAGTATAAGTACTTCACTGGGGATTGCAATATCAGGGAACAGAAGAGAGGGAGGAGAGGAGCAAAGCAAGGAAGAAAGGAGAGCCAATATAAGGAAGCAAGGTAGCATCATGAAATTGGTCCACTGGTCACTCAGTCCTGCAGTATCAACTGAGAAGCCTTTTCAAATGTCTCTTAGGACCCTCCATTTGTAGTTACTGCATATAAGTGAGATCATACAATATGTGTCCTCTGTGTCGAGCTTACTTCACTCAATATGATGTCTGCAAGGTTCATATCCATGGTATGTCATCTATACAAAGACTCTCTCTCAGTGTCTGAACCATTTGAGAGTAATATATAAATATCATGCTTCTTTACCCTCAAATATGTATATGCGTTCTTTCCAAAACTAAGGACATGCTCTAATATAACTATAAGACAATTATCAAAATCCAGAAACTTAACCTGCAGTAGAATATTCAGATTTTGTCAATTACCCCAATAATGTCTATTATAGCACATTTTCTCTAGCCCAAGATATAATTCATACACTCATCGCATTTAGTTGCTATGTCTCTTTAGTCTCTTTTTTAAAAATACAGGTTTGTCATTTTCTAGAAGGTCCCTCAGTTTAGATTTGCTTGATGTTCTGTCATGATTAGATTAAAATTATGACAGATACACAAATAGAATACTGTTAATGAACATAGTGGTTTTCAAAGTACAATGTTCTGATCTCTGTCACAATTAGCTACTTCCAGGATTCACAGACCCTATTTCAACTTCTCTCTTACAAAATCTAAGATCTAATGCTGATGGGGATGACACATTTTACTGGCAGTGACATCAGTGAAAATGACAGAGTAAAGACTTCTGAAAATTCTCTATTTTTTAAAATTCTCTATTAATACAGTCATCTATTTCTCCTTTTGATTTTGTCAATGTTTGCATTATATATTTTGGATCTCTTTTGTTAGTGCATATATACTCATAATTATATCTTTTTGTTGAATTGAGCCTTTGATTAATACACAATGTCCCTTTTTTTGTCCCTTCTAGCAGTTTTTGACTTAAAGTCTATTTCATTTGATAATAGGATAGCCTCTCTAATTTCTGCATGGAATTTCTTTCCCATTTTTTCACTTTCAACCATGTGTGTGGAAACTGTTGTGTACCCCAGAAAAGCTATGTTCTTTAATCCTCATTCAATACTATTGAGTGGGATCTTTTTTATTATTTCCCATGGAGATGTAACCCACCCACTTGTGAGTGGTAACTTTTGGTTAGAAGGTTTCCATGAATATGTGTCTCCACCCATTCGAGGTGGGGTTGCTTATTGGAGCCCTTTAAGAAGGAACCATTTTGAAAAAAGCTTTAGAGCCAACATATCCCACACAGCTAGAGAATTTTGGAGATGCAGAAGGAAAATGCCCCCCTGGAAGCCTTATGAAATGAGGAGAGAAAGCTAGCAGGTGTCACCATGTGCCTTCCCAGCTAAGAGGGAAACCCTGAAGGTCATTGGCCTTTTCTTTGGAGTTAAGGTATCTTTTTCTGGATGCCTAAGTTTGGACATTTCTATGGCCTTAGAATTATAAACTTGCAACTTAACAAATTCCCTCTTTAAAAGCCATTCCATGGGTGCACAGGTGTTTCAGTGGTAAAATGCTTGCCTTCCATGTGGGTTGGGTTCCAGAACATGCACTCCCCCCCCCCAAAAAAAAGCCATTCTGTTTCTGGTATAGTCATTCTTGCAGCTCTAACATACTAAAACATGTCTTTGATATGCAAGGACTGCAGCAAGGAGGGACTGTGGGAAGAACAGACTGCAGAAAGAATATTCAGCCTCATTCCAGTTTGTGCTCCTCCATCTTCTATATGAAGCTTTCAAGGTCATTGTGCTATGTGCTGGTTTGAAAGGATGTATGCCCCCTAGAAAAGACATGTTTTAATCAAAATCCCATTTCATAAAGTTAGAATAATTCCTATTAAATACTGCATGTTCGAAACTGTAATCAGATCATCTCCCTGGATGATGTGATTTAGTCAAGAGTGGTTGTTAAGCTGGATTAGGTGACAACATGTCTCCACCCATTTGGGTGTGTTTTGATTGGTTTATTGAAATCCTATAAAAGAGGAAACATTTTGGAGAATGGGAGATTCGGAGAGAGCAGAGAACGTTGCAGCACCACGAAGCAGAGAGTCCATGAACCAAAGACCTTTGGAGATGAAGAAGGAAAATGCCTCCCGGGGAGCTTTATGAAACCAGAAGCCAGGAGAGAAGAAGCTAGCAGATGACGCCGTGCTCACCATGTGTCCTTCTGGATGAGAGAGGAACCCTGATGGTCTTCACCATGTACCTTTCCAGACGAGAGAGAAAATATGACTGTGCTCACCATGTACCCTTAAGATAAAAACCCTGAACTTCATCGGCCTTCTTGATCCAAGGTATCTTTCCCTGTATGCCTTAGATTGGACATGTCTATAGACTTTTTAAATTGGAACATTTTCTCAGCCTTAGAACTGAAAACGAGCATCTGATTAAATTCCCCTTTTTAAAAGCCATTCCCTTTCAGGTATGTTGCATTCTGGCAGCTAGCAAACTAGAACATGCTATTATGTATCAAGCCTGGTAGAAAGGGAGAAAACACAGAGAATTGCCTAAGGGAGGTTTTTGTGGACAAGTCTTGAAAATGATTCTCTTAGCATGTTTCTCTGGATGAAATGTAGTCATACAGTCAAACCTAACCATGAAGGGGGCTGGAAAATGTATTCTAGCTATGAGTCTTAGGAGAGAAGGAAATATGCTCAGTGACTAGCAGCCATGTCCTAGACTTCTATACCCAGCCAAACTATCAATCAAAATGTAGGTTCAGACTTCTCTTTTCCATGAACTTTGTGCTGGCTTGAAGTTGTTATGTATCCCAGAAAATGCCATGTCCTTTTAATCCATTCTTGTGGGTGTGGACCTATTGTGGGTGGAATCTTTGATTAGGTTGTTTCAAATGAGATGTGACCCACCCAATTCACGGTGGGTCTTAATCCTTTACTGGAGCACTTTATGAGGAAAAAAGACAAAAATCTGGTTGAGCTCAGAGAGAAATACCCAGAGAGAGAGCTCACAGAGGAAGAAAAGAGATGCTAAGAGAGGACTCGCAGATGCTAAGAGAGAAAGCCACTAGAATTAGAAACTGAAAGCAATGGAACCTGGGAGCTAAGGACCAACAGATGCCAGCCATGTGTCTTCCCATGTGACAGAGCTGTTCCAGATGCTGGTGGCCTTTCTTCAGAGTCCAGGTATAATCTGTTGTTGTCTTAATTGGGACATTTTCATGGCCTAAGAACTGTAAGTTGTAATTTAATAAATCCCCATTTTTAAAACCCAATCCATTTCTGGTATATTGCATTCTGGCAGCTTTAGCATACTGAAACAAACCCTAAGGAAGTGAGCTGAAGATGAAAAGCAATACAAATGAAGAAGGAAATCAAAGACAAGAAAAAAATAGGATTTAGAAATAGTGAATTCAAATCAGGAGAGCAATGAAGGGACATGCTAGGCTAACAGCTGTTCAGAATCCCTAGAGAGCAAATACCCCACATTGGAGCAGAAAGAAGGTGGGGTCCAGAAGGAAGTTCTTGAAAATAGAAAGGACATGATAAAACAATAGTAGGTTAAGACCTTGGGTCTACCCAAGGATATCTTAAAGGTATTTGGAGGAGTATAAAGAAAGGAAATATTTTTTAACTTAATGGTTTGAACTTTCTGTACAGAGAGACTTAAATGTGTGACATTAAACCCATAGAAAACAGAAATGAAGTGACCTGGCAGTCATATTATGGCTTTTCAATTGCATATTAATCAAGTCTCTTCATTGGAATCAACAAAAATCAATCTTAGCTGGTTTGAGCAAAAAATAAATTTATTGAAAAGAAATTAAGTGTGTCTTAGAATGGCAGAGAGGGGCTCAAAAATTACCAAATGGGGACCATAGTCAAGGCCATATCATAGATCTGACCCATTGAGGACACTGCTGACATCCCTGCCAAGCAGTAAATGATGCAGTTCATGCCTTCCACCCCACTGGCATTGGACATGGGATGGTGCCACTGCACCCAAGAACTGGGTGGCATTACCACCATCACTACTGCCAGAGAAATTCTCACAATTTTGCTTTTCTGCATTAGTGGCTGCCAATTTAAAACACCAAGTGATTACATAAAGTTGGCTCTCTCTAGGTTAAGTGCCTTCCCAGTATCAGCAAGGAAAACTAGGAAGCTAAGGATTTTGCATTTTTCCATTTTCTGTAGTAGAAGGGTTCTGCCTTCCCCAGGATTTATCAGGTGAGAAAGGGATTTAAATGCTGGGCGGCAAAAATTAAATATTCATCTCATATTGGTTGTCAATTTTTTTAATCAATCTATAGTCAAAATAGCCTTAATTAAGGCTAATGTGACCAGAATTTTAATAAGAGCCTTCACAATGTGAAAATAAAGGTGCAACTGACAGAAATTGGAAGAAAAGGGTGATAAGTGGTAAAGAAAAGAGGACGAGAGGTCAAATTTTCCTCTGCTAAAGTAAGGAATTAAAAGATATTGTCTATGCCTTGCTACCTATCATAACCTGCCAACCCCCAACCAGGACCACTCCAGCCAATCCTAAAGAACACCTAGGCCAAAATATAAGATTCCACAAGGGTTTCATGTACTAGAGTAACTTTCCAGAAACCTACCACCTCCAAATGCGTCCCTGGTCCAGATAAGTCCTGAAACCTAGCCCAGCCTCTCCAGAACATCAGATAGTTCCATCTCCCTACCACATATTAGTGACAGACCCTTCCAATATGAAAAATTTAGAATTGCCATAGCCCAAACACCCCTAAAGAGAGGGATGGAAAGAGCCAAGGTGATGGTGGAGTTATGCAGAGAAGATAGGATTTAACGATGAATATGAATGCTGAATCATTAAATTGATATCTCTTTTAGTCTCCAGTGTTTTAGAGCAGCTAGAAGTAAAAACCTAAAATTGTGAAATTGTAACCCATGCCAAACTCTGAAATATATTGAACAACAAATTGTGATGCTGTGCTTTGAAATTTATAGCTTTTTTGTATATATTTTGTTTTTCACCAAAAAAAAAAAAGAATGAAAAAAAGTCGATTGTCATGATTAAAAAATATATTTAAGCCCTCTGTCCTCCTGTATTCTGGAGCAGCTAGAGGGAAAAAAAATGAGAGGATCGTATGGTATCCCATGACAAATTCTGGGATCTATCCTGTAACTACTTGTTGAAGAATGCTTTGAAAACTATTGCTTTTTTATTTGTTTGCTTTGTATATATGTTATATTATACAATAAAAAAGTTAATAAAAAAGATACTGTCTATGGAATAAGAAATGGAAATTTGAGTGCACCCCTTTTTTTAAGCTTGTAAGTGAAATCAAAGGAGGCACAGAATTTTTTTCTCTAGCTATACTAGAATAAGAAATGAGAGCAGATGCTATTCTTAAGTTAAATCCTTGGCTACTATGGAAGGAAGCCAGTAGATAATGTCTAAAGTAGATAAATCGAGAAATGGCTGTATTATTTCAATATATGGGGTAAAAAAACAGAAATAAGCAAAGATGGTTGCCTTTGGAAAGCAATACTAAAAGAGAGAAAAGATGGGGCAGAGAACTGTTACTTTTTATTATAAGCTCTGTTACATAAATTGAGTTATTTTAAAACCCATCCAGACATTGTCTTAATTTTTTATATATTTCAGGGGGTCTTTTTACTGGAAATGTTACCTTTTTTATATTCAAAGGTTAAGACCTGTGTACATTTGGATTGCTTATTACATTTTTTCATAAAATATAAAAGCATTTCCTACAAGAAGACCTTACATTATGATCATGTTCTTATTCAATTCAAGGTATAGTGGTCTGTTTATTGTTAGTATCATAAGCTTACTGAAATTAAGATGAAATCTTCTTGGTGGCATTCCAGAAAAGCTTCTAGAATAGGATTCTGATGCCTAATTCACGAAAAAAAAAGTTCTGCCTGTGCAAATGTGCATGTGAGAGAGAGAGTACCACTATATGTGTAGCCTATATTTCCACAAGCCACATTGCTTAGAATTATGGAAGCTTCAGGCTTCCCCAAATTGCACCCCTCCATGTCTTCTCACCTTCTTTCCACTACAACCTGGTATCATCTTTCTTCTCCTGCTCCAGCACCCTGAGCCATGTCTGCTCCTAGAATGTCACCTGGACTATCAAAGCTCAATAAAGATTTTGTAAAATGCTTCTTCTATTATTGTCCTTTTTGTTAGAGTCTCTTGTCCTTAGGGCCCAAGGGAGAGTCCATGAGAGCTGAGTTAGAGGCAGTTTGACTACAGTCAGAATCATCCGCTCCTGGCCTATTGTCCTTGGACCAAGAAACCAAGATATCCCTTCCAATAAGATATCTTTCCATGAAAATTTCTGGGTCTCTGGTGGTCTCACTAAATCTTAGGGCAAGCACAATGTTTGCATGTTTTATAGAGTTAAAGAATTCCACTCCCTTGTTAAAGAGCTATTAGTCCCATCTGAAAGTTGTGACCAGTCAATGGTCTGCCTTTCCTGGTTCCTGTTGGTGGTGGGTGGGTTGGTGTTTCTTGACTTATACCTACTCAGTTCCATCCTTTGTCCCCATCTCCACACGGCATTCTCCCTGTGTGTCTGTGTCCATGTGTCTTCACATGGCATTTTGGGGGTACTCTAATTAACACATTACACACTGGAAGGGAATCACCCCAAAATTCTTAGCTTGGGAAGAATGAGGTGGGAGGGTCTTGGGTGGAGGTGTGGTGGGTAGCAGGACCCAACAATCCTACAGGAAACACTCTGGGTCTCTCAGGATACTAAAAATACCAAAGAAGGCTGGTTTGGGCCTCATCTTACCTAATCACATCTTCAAAGACACTATGTCTTTCTCAGTATGGGGGTTTAGGACTTGAGCATAGCTTTTTGGGGGACACTATTCAATCTATAACAGACATCCATGCCAACAAGATGGTTTCTCAGTAAACCAAGTTGATATCAGACTGAGATATTAGGTCTCAGAAAAAGAATTACAAGAGCAAAAGGAACTCGAAGCAGAGCCTCCTTCAGCCCCTCTCCTCAGGGTCCTTGGCAGGTCCAAGGATCCAGATATGAACCAATCTCCATGCTGGCTGGTATTGTATTCGTTCCAGATGAATAAAGACATCCCAGATAACTAGAAATATGGTCATAATCTGTCTCTGCTGATAACATCCTCCCCTACCAGTGTCTCACTCTGCTTGATACATGCAGCTGCACATCAAAGGAGACTAGTGTGTCAATACCCCAGCAATCTATCATACCATAATTTAACAAGCCTGCATCCAATCAGGGGGCAACACATCACCTAGTGGTCACCCTCTCCTCCCAGCATCACTGTCCTTTTAAAACACAGCTCCCAGAACAAAGAGTGGGAACCATTTTTATTTCCTTTTCCTGGCAGGTTTAGCTGGCTCCTGCCTGCCTGCTTTCTCTCTGCTTCCTGCCTGCTTTATCCCTTTAACTCTCCCACCTGCTTTCTCCCTGTTTTATCCCCTCAATAAATCTGTTAAGCTTTGACTTGCAATCTAGTGTGGGATCCTTAATGACTCCGTGCCCTAACAGAGACCAAGAGTCAGATATCAAAGACTAGAAAAGTTTCTAAAGTCAGTCCAAAACCAATGGTCCACATTGGAAAATCATCACGAGTGGCAGCACTTCAAAAAGAAAGCAAACAGTCAGTAACTCTGCGACTACATGTGACCTGCTGATCTGGCTTACACACAAAACCTCTGTTGTTTTCTGTTTGCCCTCTCTTAGAACTTAGTAAAGTCTTTGCTAAAGTGCCATAAAGAATCACTTGGGGTGTGGAGGGGAGTTTTGGAGGGGAGTTCACATTGCTCATAGACTTTCTCAGTGGAGAAAGTCTCTAGGGCTGTGAGGGTACAAAGGGTCTTTGCAGTGGAGAAAGTCCAGGGAACAATAAAAACTCAGAGTGTTTCCTGCAAGATTGTTGGGTCCTGCTGCATGCCACACCCCCACCAAAAACCCTCCCACCTCATGCTTCCCAAGCTAAGAATTTTGGGGTGATTCCCTTCCAGTGTGTAACGGGTTAATTACAGTATCCCCAAAATGCCATGAGAAGACACATGGACACAGACACACGAACACAGACACACAGGGAGAAGGCCGTGTGCAGATAGGGACAAAGGATGGAATTGGGTAGCTACAAGTCAAGAAACACCAAGGATTGTCCACCACCAAGAGGAACCAGGAAAGAGGCGAAGATGGATTCTTTTCTAGAGTTTCAGAGAGAGGATGGCCCTGCTATACCCTGATTTCATACTACTGGCCTCCAGACCCAGGAGAGAATGAATTTCTGCTGTTTTCAGCCACCCAGTTGGTGGCAATTTATTATGACAGCCCTTAGGAATTGCACACACAGTCTCAACCAGAAAGTCTGAGACCTGACTGCATCAGGCAGGAGGTAATTGAAGACAGGAATCTGTGTGATGACACAATCAGGTACCAGTGTAAACGAGGGCGGGGTCCCAAGAGGCTAAGAAATAGGCTAATTGGGTCATTGTAGTGCGTGGGTAGAATAATATGGCAGCAACTAGCTATATAATCATGCATTACCTGACAATTACCTTTTTCAAATACAGAGGAAACAACAAAAAGACATGTAGGAAAGCTGGATCAGAGAGCATCAGTCCTCAGGGAGGCACATTGTTGTCGGGGCTTCCTGGACAAACCCTCCACTAGAAACTCCAATAATGCCCTCTTCTAGCTTCCACCCATTCTCTCCTTTCTCTTTGTAGCCAAATGCCTTAAACTAGCAGCCTATATGTATTTTCCCCACCTTCTCAGTGTCCACTCATTCTTCATCCCATAAAACATACACTCCGATGACTCAGCTGTCAAATCCAACTTAATACTCTTCAGCCTCTATGGAGTGGATTAAATATGCAGCCACACATAGATTTTAAGAAACGTTATATATTTTTTTTCTAAAAAAAAAAATTAATCTGTTTCTAAGCTCTCTTTCCCACTGGACAGGTAGGAAGTTCAAACTGAACCATTATTAGGGCTCCCTGCCCAGGTCCTGGGTCACACAAAGTTCCAGAGGGCTTTATACAGCACAGAGCATTGGGGAAGGAGGCCTAAAAAAAGGTCCGGAGTGACATACTCATTGTCCAGCCCATACACTTCCCTCGGGGTGGGTGGCTCCAATGCTTCTGTTCCATGCTGGACCAAAGCAAGAGCTCAGGCTGGGAAACATGTTGCCTCCTAGATGGACATCTACCTCTACCTACCTAGTGTCATAAGGGGAAACATTTTGGGCTCTCATTGCTCCAAAAATTCATAGGCCTCGGTTTCTTCCCTGTACTTTAGGACATTCTCATCTCTAAATATTGCACCCCCAATTCTGCAGTCTCCTAGGAGCCCCTTCTCTGCTCTCAAAGAATTCAGTTCTTTTTGAGTCATTGAGAGCCTAAGATATCCCTGATCTCCAACTCAAAATCCCTGCTTGGGCAGAGAAGAGGTGAAAATATCTCTCACCAACACATACATTCATAAACTAATGCTTCAATATATTATCTTGCAGCATTTATCTTCCTTGATCTGTCTAAGGCTCATAACAATTTCCCTTCCTTGAATTTTATGAACATTTTCTCTGAGTTTTCCATTTTTCTCTCCACTTATTCTTTCTTGGTCCTCTTTGCTCTGCTCACCCCTAAATTAGGGGTCTTTTCTTTCCTTTTTTTTTTTTTTGCTTTCTTACTCCTTGCACATTTTCAAGTGGACATTTTAAAAATGCTGTCTCTCAAGTTTAAATAGTTGCAAAGAAGGAGCTTTCTAGTATATAAAAAAATCAACATTTAAAATAGAGCTGTTAGGTTGCTCTTTTAAATATACCAACTGGAATCTAAAAAACGTGGCGATTTGCTATAATACACAATTATCCATATTTTTTGGTCATGGGCAGGCACCGGGAATCGAACCCAGGTCTCCAGCATGTAGGTGAGAATTCTGCCACTGAGCCACTATCGCACTGTCCTGTTCATATTTTTAAAAACTTGAAAATGCTCTTTTAACAGTTAGAATTTTATATGGTTTCTTTTTCTCTGTAATATCATATTTTCTTTCATACAAAATTTAATTCTAATATAATGCGCTTTATACTTCAAATGTCTTATAGTGATCACTATCTGACTTCTCTGCACCAAAAAACAAGGTATAAATTTAAAAATTGCTGTGTTTTCCACGTCCATAAACTCTGAAGTGTTAAAGATTTCCTCTGGATTAAGTTGTCATTATAATGATTATTGGTACCCAATTGATTAAAGCCATATTATTAGGTCTCAGAAAAATAATTCTAAGAGCAAAAGGAACTCAATGCAGAGCCCCCTTCAGCCCTCTCCTCAGCATCCTTGGCAGGTCCAAGGATCCAGATATAAACCAAATGCCATACTGACTGGTGCTGTATTCTCCAAATGGCAAATGAAGACATCCCAGATAACTGGAAATACGGTCATCATCTACTCTGCTGATAACACCCTCCCCTACCAGTATCTCACCCTGCCTGATACATACAGCTACACATCAAAGGAGCCTAAGACAACAAGTCCCCATCCAATTAAGGGACAACATACCACCTGGTGGCCACCCTCCCCTTCTGGTGTCACTATCCCTTTATGTCGCAGCTCCCAGAACAAAGAGGGGGAGACATTTTCTCTTTCCTTTCACTTGTTGCCCAGGTGGGAGCCATTATCAGGCTCCCACCTGCTTTCTCCCTTTTGCTCTCCCACCTTTCTCCCTGCTTCCTCACCTCAATAATTCTGTTAAGCTTCGGCTCGCTGTTCAGCATGGATCCCTTAACGACTCTGTGCCTAACACACATAAATTTTAAAATTTGATAAATAATTACTAAACATAAAAGTAATCTTCTCTCTTAGATTTATTGGGATATAATTCATGCACAAAAATTTTATCCATTTTAAGTTTACAGTTTGATTAGTTTGGGCCACTTTGTTTAGTTATGAAGCCAACATCACTCCACATTCAAGATCAAGATATAAAACATTTCCTCAACCCCAAAAGTTACTTCTTACCTCATTGCAGGCAATCCCCAATCCTGATCCTTAGCCCCAAGCAGCTACTGGTCTGCCATATAGCTTTGCCTTAAAAAGAGATTTTTACTGCAAATGAGTTTCTTAATTGATGGGACTAAGAAGGTGTTTTTCCCTGGTTTAGTCATCTGTTGCTAAAATGAAACAGGGTTCAGCATCAAATTTACCCCTATTTTTCATTTTTGTGAATACAAACCCTAAGAAACCTTATTCACATAGTCAAGTGATGGGAAAAGAAGAAGGTGTTTTTTATAGTGATGTCTCGCAATTCTTCAGCTCTTTTTGAGGAAAATCAGAGAATGAATTTTTTTTCACAAACTACTTATTTATTTATTTAAAAAACATTAACATATGATCATTCCACTCTACATATGTAATCAATAATTCTCAATATCATCCGTTGCATATTCATCATTACTTAGAACATTTGTATCAATTCAGAAAAAGAAATAAAAAGACAACAGAAAAAGAAATAAAACAAAAACAGAAAAAAAAAAGATTATACCTACCATACCCCTTACCCCTCACTTTCATTGATCACTAGCACTTCAAACTAAATTTATTTTAACATTTGTTCCCCCTATTATTTATTTTTATTCCATATGTTCTACTCGTCTGTTGACAAGGTAGATAAAAGGAGCATCAGACACAAGGTTTTCACAATCACACAGTCACATTGTGAAAGCTATATCATTATACAATCATCATCAAGAAACATGGCTACTGGAACACAGCTCTACATTTTCAGACAGTTCCCTCCAGCCTCTCCATTACATCTTGAATAATGAGGTGATATCTACTTAATGCATAAGAATAACCTCCAGGATAACCTCTTGACTCTGTTTGGAATCTCTCAGCCATTGACACTTTGTCTCATTTCACTCTTTCCCCTTTTGGTCAAGTAGGTTTTCTCAACCCCTTGATGCTAGGTCTCAGCTCATTCTAGAATTTTTCTCAATTCCTTGATGCTGAGTCTCAGCTCATTCTAGGATTTTTCTCAATCCCTTGATGCAGAGTCTCAGCTCATTCTAGGATTTCTGTCCCACATTGCCAGGAAGGTCCACACCCCTGGGAGTCATGTCCCACATAGACAATCGTGAAAGGGTAAGAAAGGAGATACAGCCCACTTCCCCATCAGAGTCATGTTCTCAGGAGGAGAAATGGAAGGAAAGATTACAAATGGAATCTGAGGATCTAGAAATGGATTCCGTTAAAATATCCAAACTCATGCAACCCCTTGGAAATTCTTCACACATCCCTAAAGAACTTTACCCCTGAGCAAAGACCTTTGCTTAAACAGCTAGTGTTACTTTGGATTCAGCCTGGTTACCTTCTTCATCTCTTCTAGTTCCACATACTCTCCAGATGTGACTTAATCCTCAACTTTGGCTTCAACCACCATAGATAAGCTAATAACTCCCAGATCGCTTCTCTCCAGCTCAGATCTCTTTCTTGAATCCAAGAACCATACTACCTGTTGGGTGTCAACATCTTCACCTTAGCTGCTCTGATTTAGATTTCATATACTTTCTCACACATACCAATTCGTCCTATCCTAGATTTGTGAGAAAATATGCAACTCCATCAATTGAACCAGGAACAAAGTAGCTAACAGTTTTCTATCACAAAGTATTTTCATCTATGCTATGTCATATCACTCTTGCTGGAAGTGCTTACATTTTACAGATATGGAAACTAAAGCTCAGAGAGGGAAAGTGAAAATTCAGCTGTATTTCCCCAAACAGGAGGGAAACAGAAGATTGGAGAGAAATTATTTAAATAATGACATTTAAAAATCTACATATGCCTGTGCATAATAAGAACCAGATTAGTGTTCATCTGGGCAAGGCAAACCATATTTTTTCACTAATTTTAATAAAAAGCAGAATAGATTGACAAGGGAGATAAAGACTGTGTATATCATTCAAAGATTATGTGGAAATATGGAAAAAAAGAACATTGGTTGACTGGGAGATAAATAAATAAAATCTCAGTGACTAAGATCAAAATAATTTTATTAATAACTATCAATAGTTTAAGGGTTGTTCAGCAAGAACCAGGATGTTAGATGTGTAACTTCCTTGGCTTCCTTCCAGCGATTTAGTGCTATACAAGAGAACAAAAGTAAAGTCTTTTCACTCCTTTGTGGATTGTATTTTCAGCACAGTCATTCAGTGAATGTAAATTTCCTGTCCTAAGTGAGGTGTCAGTACATTGTGGGAAGAACGCAGTCTCTTAGACTCCACAAATCTTGAACAAAACAAAAGGGCATCTTGGGAGTATTTGAGTTGCCATACAACCTAAAATATTAAATTTTCTATTTACTGAGTATGATGGGCAACTGATCAACTCTGTTCTAAAAATACACTCCTTCCTCTTTTTTTTTTTTTTGGCTTTAATTGTTTCTATATCTCTAATCTTTGGTTCTTATTTATCATTTGTTGAGATATCTATTTCCTTTTGTCATTTTATCTACACAAATACATAAAAAACTTTCTGTTTCTTTAGTCATATTTAATTACACCCATTTACACCTCCATTGCATGTACTTTTTTTTTTTTCCTTTGGATACATAACTCCAAGCTTTTGTTGGTAGATAATGAATATAGCCTACTCAATTTCTACGTGTTTTCCCTGGTAAAATGCAGCCAGTCAGTGAACAAGATGAGAGTGCTTTAGGTCAGGAATGAAGTGCATTCCAAGGTAAGTCAGATGAAAGTCAATCCCATACTTGGAATCTCCGACTCCTCTTTTAAATGGTGACTGGCAGGGTGCAGAAATTTAGACTCAATTTTAAGGGAACCAGAGGGAAACCGAAGGTCTCCAGGATCCCCAAGGTTCAAGTCACCTCAACTCAATCTCCAGTCTTAGAACTATTCAGGTCAGCAAGTGGTGGGTCCTTTGTAGGCATGGAGAGCTCACGAGGCACAGGGGACTGAGGTCAGGTGTTAAATATGCTCCATGCTCATTTCCCCATTTTTGCCACACGTTCGCTGCCACCACTGCTTCCTGTCTTAACTTCCCAACTCTATCTTACTCAGGTCAGAAATGTAAGCCATGTGTTACTTATTCCCACCTTTTAATGTTGAATAAGATGGTAGTGATCTCAGGCACTACCCGCACCATTGAATGTAATAATCTAGGACATTTTGTAATAACAAAAGTCATGCTTAATGTAAAAAATTCAAACAATGCAATGGTATAGAGGATGAAATGTTGACGTTTCACGTCACACAGCTCCTTCCCCCTTAGGAGTCCACTGTTAATAGTTTGTGGTGAATCATTCTATATCTATTTCTATGCATTTACATACACACACACTATTTGCTTTTTAAAGTGACTATCCTTGTTTGGAATTATTATATGTTCAAAGAGTGTGATGTGTGCAACCTGTTCTCAGATATTCAGAAGATAGATAGATAAGACAAGTGGCAAAATGTGAAAATGGTGGCTCTGGGTTTCTAGGGGTAAGGTGATACTTTGGATTTTTTTGTATGAGGTTTGTATTATTTTTGTAACTGTCCTGTAAATTTGAAATTATTTCAAAAGAAAAAGTTTAAAATATTAAAAAAAATTTTGAAACTCCAAGGGATTACTAACTCAGTTTGCAACATTAAATTCATGTTCAAAAATAAAATAAAACAAAATAAAGAAAAAAAACAAATAAAATACCAAAAAAATTAAATTCATGTTCAAAATTATTTCAATGCTATTATACTAACTGTACTGAAAGTTACAGATGGAAGGAAAGCCCAGGTGAATTGAGAGTTGAGCCAAAAATGTATCTGGCACATTAATTTTTGTATTAACATTTTATAATTAAATATCTCAGCTGGTAAACTCTCTGCTTGTCCACAGGCTAAATTGTTACTCCACAATTTACCTCTCTTTAAATTATTTTCAATGAAAATTTTATGCAATTGATTGAGCATATATTTTCTTCATCCTTTAACAAAATTTGCATATATACTTCAGATAGGAACTATTATGAAAGTTTACTTTTATAAAAACCTCTCCAAAAATTTCTTGACTCTAGCGATAATATCTTGATCGTTTCTGAAAAAAAAATTCTGGCTCTGAAATACACTCTGCCACTGCTCAGTAGATTCTTAAAAGCAGTAGACTTGACCTAAACATTTTCAAAACAACTGAATAGGAAGTTTCTATTCAAAGCTGCAAAGCAACTATCTTTATGTCTACCTGCACTTATGTCATGTCATAGCAAGAATCTGTGAATGCATTCTATTTTGTTTCTACTATTGTCACACATGATGATTGCCTATGAAACTTTCCTCAAGATCATTTTTTAGACTATCCTTGGTTTCCTCAATGACAAGGCACATTGGAGACCCTGTGGTGTTTATAACTATATTTTCTTAACCAGACTTAAACCAAAAGCCTAGGAATTTAAAAGTCCATATTTAAATTCCCCTCTTGAGCCTTAATGTGCCATGCCATTTTCTTACCTGTATTTAAACTGCCCACTATCTTTTCTCTAGTCTCGTAATGAATTATTTCCTTTCTCATCTCATCATCTCACGCCTCCTTATCTAAGCCACGCTCGATGGCCAGTCCTTTCTAGTCATGATTTTTTTAGCAACATTGCTTGTCAACCTTAACAAGACACAAATCCAGGAAAACTTACTATGTTTCTTCTACTGTTGTTGCATTTGATGGATTTACATCATGAAATTTCTTGTGAACTTCTAAATAGAGTCTATACTATTCATATTTTTATCCTTGATCACTAAAATAATAGAAGAAATTGTGTGTGGTCAATAAATTGGTAGTGAATAAAACTAGACCAATTCAATAATAATAATAATCATATTCTTAGGTTAAGAGCAGATTTTTTTTCTCCACGCCCAAGAATCTCGGTATCTCTTCATACTGGATAAAGTACTTAACAATAATTTAAAACTCCTCTCCAAGTTTCTTGCATGTGACTAAGACTCAGACTGGTACTATAGGTTTTAATACTCTCCAAATATTAGTTAAGTTACTTTGTATTTGCCCAAGAATTGTTAATCTTGCAAAAAGCTCTTTGATTTGGGGTGGGGTGGGGAGTTGAGATGATGTGAATGATAGTAATGTCACTGATGATGAAGATGATGATGGCAATGATGATGATGATGATGATGATGGGCTCGGTACTTTATAAGCACTCTCTCACTTAATTTTCATGATCATCCAGCAGGGTGGGTGTTATTTGCCAGGTGCCTTAGTGAGGGCTGCCATAATAAAGTGGTTAAGTTGGGTGTCTTAAAACAAAAGAAAATTCTCTCACTGATCTGGAGGCTAACTGGCAAAAATCAAGGTGTCAGAAGGGCCATACATACTTCATCTGAAGCCTGTTGGGAGGAATTCTTCTTTGCTTCTTTCTCCCGGCTAATGGCAGTGGCTTGCTGGCAATCCTTGTTCTTCTCTGCCTCTGTTGTCACATGGCATTCTCCCTCTGTTTGTGTTCTAATTACACTTTCTTATAAGGACACAATCATGTTGGATTAGGGGCCCACCCTGCTCCAATATGCCCTCATTTTACCCTGCCTACATCCATCCACAATGGCCCTATTTCCAAATAAGGCCGCATTTTGAAGTACTATAGTAGGACTTTGTGCTGGTTTGAAAGGAAGTATGCCCCCTAAGAAAAGTCATGTTTTAATCAAATTCCCATTTCATAAAGGTAGAATAATCCCTATTCAATACTGTGTATTTGAAACAGTAATCAGATCATCTCCCTGGATGATGTGATTTTGTCAAGAGTGGTTGTTAAACTGGATTAAGAGATGACGTGTCTCCACCCATTTGGTTGGGTCTTGATTGGTTTATTGGAGTCCTATAAAAGAGGAAGTATTTTGGAGAATGAGAGATTCAGAGAGAGCAACACTACGAAGCAGAGAGTCCACCAGTCAGCGACCTTTGGAGATGAAGAAGGAAAACACCTCCCGGGGAGCTTCATGAAACCAGAAGCCAGGAGAAGAAGCTAGCAGATGATGCCGTGCTCGCCATGTGCCCTTCCAGATGAGAGAGAGAAGCCCTGACTGTGCTTGCCAGGTGCCTTTCCACTTGAGAGAGAAACCCTGAACTTCCTTGGCCTTCTTGAACCAAGGTATCCTTCCCTGGATGCCTTAGATTGGACATTTCTATAAACTTGCTTTGATTGGGACATTTTCTCAGCCTTAGAACTGTAAACCAGCAACTCATTAAATCCCCCCTTTTAAAAGCCATTCCGTTTCTGGTATATTGCATTCTGGAAGCTAGTAAACTAGAATAGACTTCAACATATCTTTTTTGTGGGGACACAATTCAAGCCATAACACCAGGTGAAGAAACAACTGTTCAAAAAGGCCTAATAGCTAAGTGGCAGAGCCAAGTCTGTCTGGACTTAACTTCTACTCATAACCACTTCTTGGTTAAGTAATAAAATCTGCACACTAACAACAACAGCAAAAATAAATAGAAGTTCGTTTTTTAGGATAGACTGAAGGAGAAACTCCAAAGAAGACCAAATGGATTATAATCTTCAAAAATGGAAAGAATTATCATTTTAATCCCTTCAATTTGACTGTGTACCAAAAGCTTATCCTACCCTCAAATTGATGATGAAGCTTACACAAAGATGTGATTATGAAAAATGCTGGGTTTTGTGGGAGAGCTGCATTATCTGGACACACGGATACCTCACAGTGGAGCCTCATGTTGGGTATCAAACAGAACCAGCAATGTCCTGGAGACACAAAATAACAGGCCAGACTGCTGACTCCCATCCCTGTCTCAGGTGGTCCAGTTCAACAGCCCCTACCCCTGTTCACCGAATCAGGCCTCTGCCCTTACTTACCTAATCTACCAGGATTTTGTGTTCTATATTTATTCTGGCCCTACTGGATTTCTAAAGTCAATAATAATTACTGCTATTGGACACCAACCATGTGCCAGGTACCGTTTTAGGAATTTGAGCTACCTGATCTCATTTAATCATTGTAACAGATAAGAAAACCAAGGCTCTAAGTGATTAATAATGTCAAAACTAGTAAGAGCATCAATCAAATTTAGAGTTCTCTGACTCCAAAACCTATGCTCTTTGCAGCATATCACCTCGTCTCATAAGGGCTTTGATGTGAAAAAGGTTGGTAAGGAGAATCTTCAGACAGTCCTTATGGCTCATTTTAAACAATGGCTAATTCATACATCTCTTCTTTCAATCTCTGCTCTCTTCTCCCTTAACTATCCAATTTTGGTTGGTTGAATATATTGTATATTTTGTTCTTTGGTTCTTTTCTGCATACCCTTCAATATTTTTATAGGTCATATGAAATCACAGTATGGAAGTGGAATGAAGGTTTTATGAATAGTTTAATTAAGTAAAAATGGTGGAAGAACTGAGTCATCAGAATGCACATACAAAATCCAAAAGGGCTTGTCCCAGCACCCACTTCCTATAGACGTGGTAGGCAAATGTGGTGCAAGAATTCCATGAGGCAAATGCACTCCAGCTTAAAACAGATCGATACATGTGGTCAAGTGGCATTTTAAAATTTCTATGGCATTGTATTTAGAAGGCACTATTAGATCATCTCTTCTAAGTAATGGATGGATTCTATCAGAAAAACCCTTTGTTAAATAGGAAAAATATCAACAGAAATCATGACAGTTACTCAAAAGAATGGGAATTATGCTCAAAAAGCGAAAGAGCCAAACCAACATGGAAGTCTCAAACATATAAACAGATTTTCCTACTATCAAGGCCAATATCAGTGATTTTATTTTGGCAAAACAATACCCATCTATCATCCTGAATTAATGTTAATTTCTATTTTATTAGCTTTGTGGGTTTTTTAGTACTCAATATGCTTTAATTTTATAATTGTATAAGGATTCTAAGCCTAAGCAGTTATATCTGGTTTTAAATATTGAAATATATGTCTGGCCGGAAGTCTTTGCCTTATAAGTGATGCCTCTCAGCACAGCCTAGCTATACCTGTCCCTCACAGCATCTCCTGGCCCTAGTCAGATTCTATAGCCCTTCTTTTTTTTTTTAAGTTTTTGTTTACACTTTTATTTCATAATCATAAACTTAACTCAGCAATCCAGCTAGACTTGGAAGGGGAGTATAAGGTAGAACTCAAAAAACTGCAGTGAAAGCGCAAAGATGATAGGATACTGAGGCAGACCAGGGGAGGTGGGGCGCTCTCCTGAGCTACAGAAGGAATGGTTTGGTGGTTAAGACAAAACAAATCAAATTTATTAGACTTATCCACAGTTGGCAATGGTCTTGCCATTCCCGGACCCAAAGCACTTCATGCCTTCCATAATACTCATTCCCTCTTTCACCCTGCCAAGGACCACGTGCTTGCCATCCAACCACTTTGTCTTAGCGGTGCAGATGAAAAACGGGGAACTGTTTGTGTTGGGCCCGGCGTTGGTCATGGACAAGATGCCAGGACCCATAAGCTTCAGGATGAAGTTCTCATCCTCAAACTTCTCCCTGCGGATGAATGTGTCACCAGTGCCGTTATGGCATGTGAATTACCACCCTGTCACATAAAAGCAGGGACCCCTATAACCAAATTCTTTCTCCCCAGTGCTCAGAGCACAGAAATTTCCAGCTGTCTTTGGAACTTTGTCTGCAAACAACTCTAAGGAGATGCAGCCCAAGGGCTCGCCATTGACAGCAATGGTGAAGAATATGTGGGGTTAACCAAGGCTGCGGGTGGGGGACTGTGGCCCCACAACCCTTTCTCTTTTTTTAATGCAATTTTATTGAGATATATTCACATACCATACATTCCACCCCAAATAGACAATCAAGGGCTCACAGTATCATCAAATAGTTCTGTATTCATCACCATAATCAATTTTAGAACATTTTCATTACTCCAAAAAAAAGAAACAAAAAGAAAAAAGAAAATTAAAAAATCCCATATCCCTTAATCTTCCCCATTATTATTTTCTTAACACACCGTACAATCCATCCCAAGTGTGCAGTCAATGGCTCTTCATATAGTTATATAGTTATGCATTCACAGTACAGTTAGTATGAGACCATTCTCATTTCTTCCATATATTCTCTTTTTTCAAAAACATTTTATTGAGAAATCTTTGCACACATACAGTCCATATATGGTGTACAATAAATGGCTCACAATAGCAACACAAAGTTGTATATTCATCATCAAGATCATTTTCAGAACGATGGCATCAGAAAAAGAAATAAAAAGAAAAAATTCACACATCCCATATGCCTTACCCTGCCCTTTCATTGACCACTAGGGTTTCAATTTACCCAATTTTTTACCCTTTATCCGCCCCACTATTTACAATTTAATTTATTAGACTTATCCGCAGTTGGCAATGGTCTTTCCATTCCCGGACCCAAAGCACTTCATGGCTTCTATAATATTCATTCCCTCTTTCACCCTGCCAAGGACCACGTGCTTGACATCCAACCACTTGGTCTTAGCAGTGCAGATGAAAAACGGGGAACTGTTTGTGTTGGGTCTTAGTTTTATCCCTAGTTTTTACTCATCTATCCATAACCTGGATAAAAGGAGAATCAGAAACAAGTTTTTTCACAATCAAACGATCACATTGTAAATGTTATATTGTTATACATTTATCTTCAAGAATACAGTAACACAGTTCAACAGTTTCAGGTACTTCCTCACAGCCACTCCAATACACCATAAACTAAAAAGGGATATCTATATAATGTATTAGAATAACCTTCAGGATAACTTCTCACTCTGTTTGAAATCTCTCAGCCCCTGAAACTTTATTTTGTCTCATTTGTCTCTTCCCTCTTTTGGTCAAGAATGATTTCTCAATCCCATGATGCCACATCCTGGCTCATCCTGGGAGTTCTGTCCCACATACCAGGGAGATTTATACCCCTGGGAGTCATGTCCCATGTAGGGGGGACGGCAGTGAGTTCACCTGCAGAGTTGCTTAGAGAGAGAGGCCACGTCTCAACAGCAAAAGAGTTCTCTGGGAGTGACTCTTAGGCATGATTATAAGTAGGCTTAGCCTTTCTTTTGCAGAAATAAGTTTCATGGGGGTGAACCTGAAGATTGAGGGCTCAACTTATTGATTTGGTTGTCCACCCTAAGTTGTGGGGGTTGTCTGGCCCCACAAGATTGGATTAGAAAAGGGCAAGGCTTTTCTGGGGTACATAATAGCTTCAAATCAGCACATACACTAACGTTATCTAGTGTATAGTCCAAGTTCTAGATTCCCTGGTTCTCCTCTAGATGTCTTCCATAACTCTCCTTCAATCTAGGACCAACCAAAGATCACATGTTGCATTTGGTTCTCACGTTTCATTAGCCTTTTCTCTACAACAGTACTGCCAATGCCTACAACCCCTCTCCCCCACTTTCTTTCTTTCTTTTTTGAAGAGTTAAGGCCAGTTGCCTTGTAGAACATTCCACAATATAGATTTGTTTGATGTTTTCTCATGATTAGACTCCAGTTGAACATTTTGAGCAAAATACTCCAGGGTGATATTGTATACTTTCCATTGCATCACACCAAGAGGCCTACTATTGATAACAGACTTCCACCTTATTGGGGATGCTAAGTTTGGTCACTTGGTTAAGGTGATTTCTTCCAGGTCTTTCTATTGCAAAGCCAGGAAACTTTTCCCATTTGTAATCGATTAGTAACCTATGGGGTGATAAAGTGAGACTTTATAAATTCTCTGGACACCCTGTTCCTCAACCATCTTTAATTCAATGATTTATTAACTCAAATTGTTTCTTAATTGGGTTATTATTACATTGGTAGCTGCAAAAATGGTGATTTTCTGTTTTTCTGTCTACATTTCTTAGCTCTCATTCTTGATAAAGAAGTTTTCCCTCTCCCCACCCACACTTTTTAGTATCACCATAAACTCATGAATCCTTTCTTTTTCCAATATGTTATCATGCATTATCATCATTATTCTTCTTAGAATAATTTAAATTTTTTAACCAATGGAAGCTCCTCAGGCTTAAGTCTTGGTTTAGTAAACATTCTTAATACCTTTTTTTTTATTTTTAACTTTTTTTATTGTATAGTAAAACATATATGCAAAGCAAAGAAATATAAAAGCAATAGTTTTCAAAGCACTCTTCCATAAGTAGTTACATGACAGATCCCAGAGTTTATCATGGGCTACCATACTAACCTCTCATATCTTTCCTTCTAGCTGCTTCAGAAAATAGGAGGCTAGAGGGCTTAAATATTTTTTATTACCACAGTCAACTTTTTTTTCCTTCTTTTTTTTGAAAAATAACGTATATACAAAAAAGCAATAAATTTCAAAGCACAGAACCACAATTAGTTGTAGAACACATTTCAGAGTTTGACATGGGTTACAATTCCACAATTTTAGGTTTTTTCTTTTGGCTGTGTTAAAATACTGGTGACTAAAAGAGATATCAATTTAATGATTCAGCATTCATATTCATTTGTTAAATCCCATCCTCTATGTTTAACTTCACCATCACCTTTGATCTTTTGATACCTCTCTTTAGGGGTGTTTGGGCTATGGCCATTCTAAATTTTTCATATTGGAAATGTGTCACTAATATGGGGTAGGGAGATGGAACTATACAGATAGACTGAATTAGATTATGCACTACAGAAAATTTCAGTTCCAGACCAAGTAAACCTTTCTTCCATTGGTCTCAAAGAGTATATGTGGTTCTAAAACATAGACACTATCTTCATTACCCCTATGTTCTGAATGATTTTATGCCAACCTGTTTGGCTTCATTCTTATCTTTAAATATCAGGTTATATATATAAAACAGCCTCTCAAAATCCAGAAATAATAATCACCACTCTGGACTTAGTGTGTCTGTTCTAAAAGATTACAATCTAGGCCCCTATTTTCTTATAAGCATTTTGTTTTATTGAGTCTTTCTAATGTTCTTTTGTTCTCCCATTCATTGATCTCTGCTTTAATCTTTGTTATTTCTCTTCTGCTTTTTTGCTGTTCTTTCTCAAGTTCCTTCAGGTGTGCTGTTGAGTCCTCGATTTTTGCTCTTTCTTGTTTTTAATATAAGCATTTAGGGCAATAAGTTTCCCTCTCAGCAAAGCCTTTGCTGCATCCTGTAAGTTCTGATCATTTGTATTCTCATTTTCATTCATCTCCAGATAACTACTGAATTCTCTAGCAATTTCTTCTTTGACCCACTTGTTGTTGAAGAGTGTGTTATTTAATCTCCATATATTTATGAGTGTTCTCGTTCTTTGGTGGTTATTGAGATCCAACTTCATCCCATTGTGATCAGAGAAAGTGCTTTGAATAATTTCAATGTTTTTAAACTTACAAAAACCTGTTTTGTGCCCCAGCATATGCTCTATCCTGGAAAATGTTCCATGGGCACTATAGAAGAAAGTATATCCTTGTGCTTTGGGGTTCAATACCCTATATATGTCTGTTAGGTCTAATTCATTTATCAACTTATTTAACTTCTCTATTTCCTTGTTGATCTTCTGTCTGGTTGTCCTATCTATAGAAGAGAGTGGTGTATTGAAGTCTCCTACTATTATTGTTGAAACATGTATCGCTCCTTTCAGTTTTGCCAATGTCTGTCTCATGTACTCTGGAGCTCTTTGATTGGGAGCATAATTCTTTGTTTCTTATGATGTCTTTACATTTAAAGTCTAATTAGTCTGATATTAGTATAGCTATAGCTACTCCTACTTTCTTTTGGTTACAACTTACATGGAAAATCTTTTTCCATTCTTTCACTTTCAATCTATTTGTATCCTTGTGTCTAAAATGAGTCTCTTTTAAGTAGCATATAGCTGGATTATGTTTCTTAATCCATTCTGCCAATCTGTATCTTTTCATTGGTAAATTTAGTCCATTAACAATCAAAATTATTACTGAAAAGGCATTTCTTGAATCCACCATCTTATCTTTTTTATTTTATTTGTCAGATCTATATATTCTTTTCCCTCTTTCTCTTTGTATTCTTGAAATTACCCTTAGTGGTATTCTTCAATTCTGTGCCCTCCTCCAGACCTCCCTCTCCTGTCTTTTTTTTCAGCCTGCAGAACTCCCTTTAGTATTTCTCCTAGAGCTGGTCTCTTGTTGACGAATTATTTCAGGACTTCTTTGTCTGTGAAAACTTTAATCTCTCCCTCAATTTTGAAGGACAATTTGGCTGGGTACAGAATTCTTGGCCGGAAGTCTTTCTCCTTCAGGATCTTGAATATATCATACCATTGCCTTCTCACCTCCAGGGTGCTAGGTGAGTAGTCTCAACTCAGTCTTATTTCATTTCCCTTGTATGTAGTAGATTGTTTTTCTCTGGCCATTTTCAGGATTTTCTGCTTCTCTTCAACATTTGACAGACTAATTAGCATGTGCCTTGAGGAAGGCCTATTTGGATTTATTCTCTTTGGAGTTCATTGGACTTCTTTGATTTGTATACTTATGTTCTTTATGGGGGGGTGTAAAGTTTTCCCCCATTATATCCTTAACTACTCTTCCTAGCCCTTTACTCCTCCCTTCTCCTTCTGGGACACCAGTGATTCTTATATTTCTACACTTTGTTTTTTCTATCATTTCCCGAGTTCCCATTCAATTTTTTCCATCTATTTTGCCAATTTGCTGTTTTGAGTCTTTGAAGTCAGTTATCCTGTTCTCTATATCACTTATTCTTTCTTTTGTCTCTTCAAATCTGGTGTTGTATGCCTCTAGTATGTTTTTTGTTTGGTCAACAAAAAACAAAAAAGTCTTTAATGTCTGTGATTTCTGCTATTTTTCTATTTATTCTTTCAAATTCTTCTTTATGCTTTTCTACTGTCTTCTTTATCTCCTTTATGTCATTTGCTATCTCACTTATTTTATTAAGTAGAGTTGTATGAACATTTTTGATTAGTCGTTCCAACGTCTGTGTCTTCTCTGGTGTTTTAATCTAGTCATTAGGCAGGGCTATATCTGTCTGCATTGTGGTAAGCTTATCATATCAAGCATTATCATTATCACTATGTTTAGTGATCTTCTGCTGGTTTTGTGGCATGTAAATATCTTGATTGATTTACTTTGGGAGCTGATTTCTTTCAGTAGTCTAAGGCCTTGTGTTTGCAAGATGGTTGTGCAGCAGGGAGCAGGGTACTGGGTGGGGCACTCAGTGCGGTGATTTGTTTCAGGTGATTTGTTGGGGATGTTACACTGATGCTTATGAACCTGGACGCCCAACAGCCAGGGAGGATGTACTGGTGCATCCTCTGCATACCAGTGCACTGGTGTGGGGGGTGTAACTGTGGCGTGCAGTAGTCTATTGCACGGGGCCCTTTGTGCGCATGCGTAGAGCTACGGCAGCAGGCCGGTCTTATGTCTCTATGGATTGGGGGCATATGAGGCCCGGCTGCACAGATCAACACTTTCTCAGAGCTGGAAGTATGGCTGAGGGCTGTGCACATGTAGGGTTCTAAGACTGCTGTAAACTGAGGTTCCCAGAGCTGGATAACGAGATTGGGGGCCTGTGAGCATGCATGAGTCTTGGAGTGCCATAAATTGATACACTGAGCTCAGAGGGGAGCAGGGTGAGGCTATGTGAAACTACGGTCAGGGGGCAGATGTTGCCTGGGTATGGAGGTTAGTGCCCACAGCCTTTAAGCACTGGCAACAGCCTGCAGGGAACAGGGAGGGGGAGCTAGTGTTCGGGAGGGGTGCAAGAGAGGTGGGCTGGGCTGAACTTGAGGTGGGGGGTGGGGCAGGTATGTGCACTGGGGACTGGTGGGGTGGGGGCGCCTGGAGCATGGGGAATGGGAGTGGGTAATTGAGTTTGGGTGCCTGGGGTGTGGGGTGAGTCGCCAGTCACGGGGCTGCACTGATGAGAGTAGCATGCCCAAGAAATGTGGCCTGGCTTACTTCCTAGTCCTGGCTCCCTTCCGTGCACTCCCACAGGCTCTGTGCCTCTGCACCAGGCTCCAGCTTTCTGCCTCTCAATTCCTTGGCCTCTGCAACTAGGGTTGCTCTATATAATGCAGAAGGCTCTTCCCGGTCAACCCCACTCCTGAATCCCTGCTTCAGTTGCCCTCCTGTCCCTTCTCTAACTTTCCTGTGGAGCAGGGCTATTCTATTTGGCCATCTTTCTGGAAGTCTCTTAATACCTTTTTAACCAAGGGCCCTGCATTTTCATCTTGTACTGTGTCCTACAAATTATTTGGCCATTCCACCCTTTGGTCTTTGAGCACTATCTTGCTTTCTGACACAGCAAAATGTTCCAAACACATTGGACTCCCCTTGCCCCTGATCTATAATTCAGTCACTTTATATAAGAAGTCTTATTCCTGTTAGAAGGAAATAGTATTTAGAAACCAACATCTGAGTACTAGATGTGTCTGTGTCTCCTTGGGTGACACCACACCGTGGCTCTTTGAATGGATACAGCTAGGAAAGCATGAATTCATGTAGGTATCCCCAATTCTAATCCATGAGCAAAGTGTTTCTCTACTCCATGGGATCTCCTTCTTCCCACAATGAAAACTCTCACACCCGCACAAAATCTGTACATTTACTCATTTTCTATGTCCTACAATACACACAAAATAATTTCAGAACTGTGACTCTAATATGACTACCAATTGTGAGCTTATCTCATAAGTCTCCTTTGCAGCCCTTGATTTCCTTAGTATATATCTTACCAGTCAGGGTAGTATGTCCCAAAGTTTCTTGATGTAATTCTTTCTTCTGTGTTGTGATGCTCACAGTTTGCTAACCACTTAGATTTACTTGTTTCTGTTTGCATTTAAATTTAAGGTTTGCAATCCTCTTGCATTTGATTTAATTTTTTGAATATGTAAAAAATTCATATTGTTCAAAAGTCAAAACTGCGTAAAAAGCTCTACTCATAGATGTGTCATTGTCACCCTCATTCTTATTCCTTCCAACTTTTATAGCTTTTGCTCTTTGCACACTTACTCCAGTTCAGTTTTCCTGGTTTCTTCTTCTTCTAACTCCTGCAAAAGCAGGTAAATATATGTACATTCTTATTTCCCTTTTTTATTACACAAGAAAGTATACCTTATATATTCTCTTCTGCCTTGCTTTTTTCACTTAACAATATGGTCTGAATATCTTTCTTTATTACTTCACAAAGATAGCCCTCATTATTTTTTATGGTTGTATAATACTCCAATATTTGGCTACTCCATAGTCAACTCAGCTAGTCTCTTATGATGGGAATTCTGGTTGCGTTTCTCATATTTTGCTATTAAAAATAATGCCATTCCTTTCTCTCTCTCTCTCTCTCTCTCTAAGCCAACTTTGCAGATGAACTCGCTGCCCTCTTTCCTACTTGGGACATGACCCCCAGGGGTATAAATCTCCATGGCAATTTGGGACAGGACTCCTTGGATGAGCTAAGACCCATGAGATCTCCTTCTTCATCATGGGATTGAGAAAGCTTTCTTGACCAAAAAGGGGAAGAGAGAAATGAGACAATACAAGTTTCAGTAGCTGAGAGATTTCAGAGTTGAGAGGTTATTCTGGAGGTTATTCTTGTGCATTGTATAGATATCCCCTTTATAGTTTATCGCATACTGGAGTGACTAGAGGGAAGTAACTGAAAATTGTGAACTATGTTCCAGTAGCCTTGGTTCTTGAAGACAATTATATAACTATATATAGTTTATACAATGTGACCATGAGATTGTGAAAACCTTGTGTCTGGTGCTTCTTTTATCCATGGTATGGACAGATGAGTCAAAAAAATAAGGTAAAAATGAATAAATAATAAGGGGGATAAAGGGTAAAACATTGGGTAGATTAAAATACTACTGGTCAATGAAAGCAAGTAAGGGCTATGGGATGTATAAGTTTTTTCTTTTTTCTTCTTATTTCTTTTTATGGAGTGATGCAAAAGCTCAAAAAATGATCATGGTGATGAATACACATTATGTGATGATATTGTGAACCACTGTTTTTATACTATGGATGGACTGCATTTATGTGAATATTTCTCAATAAAAATATTTTTAAAAATAATACCACAATCAATAACATTTTGGGAAATGTTATTTTGCATTTTTGTAGTTGTTTCTTCGGAGTAAATCCATAGCAATTGGGCAGCTGGATCAAAGGAAACAATGCCCTGCTATCACCTTTATTTTAGCCCAGTAAAGCCCACACTTTATTAAACATTGCCAAATTCGCCTCCATAGGAGTTATCCTGTTTTGCCCTCTTGCCAGCCCAGCATGCAAGTGCCTCTTTCAGCTGAGGGCACTTTGAAGTGGAGAATTCTACCTGTGGCTCATGCCCAAAATTGGAGGGTTTGCTGCCTGTGGTTATTGTCTATTATAGACAGCCGTGTTTTAACTCTTACTAGTATGAGTTTGCTGTGGATGTGCATTCAGCAAGTCTGAATCAGAGTCTACAAAGGCAAAACAAAAGAAGTGGTGAAAACCAACAAAACCATTGCACAGCAGTCATTAAACCACCCGCAAGGAGAGCCCTACAACCCCTCTGTGAAGGTTTAGGAATGGATTGCCACCCCTGTATCTCAAAGGAGACCAGTGAAGACATCGTATAAAATAAAAATCATAGGCAATCCGTCAATCATAGAACAGGGTTGAGGCAGCTAAATGAGAACTTAGTCATAAAGAACAAGATGATTAACTTTTTTCAACTTTTTTTATTGTATAATATAACATATGTACAAAGTAAAGAAAGAAAAAAGCAATCGTTTTCAAAGCCCTCTTTAATAAGTAGTTACAGGACAGATCTCAGAGCTTGTCACGGGCTACCACACCATCATCTCAGATTTTGTCTTCTAGCTGCTCCAGAATATAGGAGGCTAGAAGGAGTAAATATTTTTTTTTATCATCACAATTGACTTTTTTGTGAAAAATAATATGTATATAAAAAGGCAATAAATTTCAAAGCACAACACAACAATTAGTTGTAGAACCAATCTCAGAGTATGGTATGGGTTACAATTCCACACTTTAAGGTTTTTACTTCTAGTGGCTCCAAGATATTGGAGACTAAAAGAAATATTGATTTAATGATTCAGCATTCATATTCAAGATGATTACTTTTATTTTATGTGAATTTTACCTTTATGAAAAAAAGAAGACGATCACAACTATGAGAAAGACCACAATACTGAAAGCAGGTATAAGGGTCTAACCTCCTAATTTAGCTAGTGAGAAGAAACAGGATCATTTAATCAAAGAGTGCATCTGTAAAGTTCATAAGGTTTACAGGTTTAACTTCAAGTACAGTATTTATGATGGTTTGAAGCTCTATATACTCTGAAAAAACATGTTCTTAAATCAAATCCATTCCTGTGGGTGTGAACCCATTGTTAAGTTAGGCCTTTTGATAAGGTTACTTCAGTTCAGGAGTCACCCATCTCAATCAGGATGGATCTTAATCCTTTTATTGGAGTCCTTTCTAAATGAAATGACTACAGAAAGAAAGAGAAGAAACCACAGAAGCAAGAAGCTGAAATCAATGAGACCAGGAAGGGAAGGGAGAGACCAGGAAAGGTTGCCATGTGCCTTGCCACTTGGCAGAGGAGCCAAGGATCAGCAGTAGCTGGTCTTCAGAAAGAAAGCATCACCTTGATGATGCCTTGATTTGGACACTTTTCATCCTCAAAGCTGTAAGCTAATAAATCCCCATTATTTAAGCCCACTCATTTCATGGTATTTGCTGGAACAGCTTTAAAAACTAAAACAGAATTTAAGGTGATTATAAACAATTTCATATTTTTAGTCCAAAGTTTAGTTAACTTCGCCCATAACACATAAAACTCAAGTGTATTTAGTTTCCTATTGTTGCTGTAACAAATTACCACAAATTTAATGGCTTAAAACAGTACTGATTTATTATTTTACAGGTCTAGAGGTTAGAAGTCCAAAATGGACCTTACTGGACTAAAGTCAGGGTATCAGCATGGCTGCATTGCTTTTGGAGACTCCAGGGGAGAACCCATTTTCTTTTCTCTTCCAGTTTCCAGAGATTGCCCACTTGGGCTAGCTGGTGCCCTCTACCATCTTCAAGGGCAGCAAGGACTGGGCAACAAGAGTCATTCTGGCCCTGACTCTTGTCTCCATCTTCTCTAAGAACCCACTGGGACCATCCAGATAGCCCAGGTCAAGGTCAGTTGATTAGCAACATTAATTCCATCTGCAACCTTAATGCCCCTTTGCTATATAGTCAAAAATTTCCAAGATTAGGTTGAGGATATGAATATCTTATAATGGGGGTGGCACAGGGAATTATTCTGCCAACCACACCAAGTAATTCTGGACTTCCTTGCTCTCAACATAGTGTCAAATTCAATATTTTACAAAAGCCTTGAAGATCAAGCACATCTTTATTAACAGTCCCTTGAGAACAATGAAAAGGGAGTTTCAGTTGTTCATGCAGTAAATCCTATTCAGATATCTCTTCCTCTTCCTGAGCTTTCTCCCCAGCATCCTTCATAGGAACCATTCAAATCACCTTCCTTTCTCTCTTCTCTCTCTCTCTCATACATCATCTCCTTCCAGACCTATTTTTCCTAATTATCTCCCATGCCCTTTTTCATTTAGAGTAACCCACCCTGCCCCTGTTCTCAGCTTCTCCATTTTGCATCCTTAGTCACACCACACTTAGCTTCTTCTAGAAGTCAGGGGTGCTAGATATGCTGTTTGCCTCTCCCAAACCACTCCCTGTCCTTTACAACCTGTTCTGTGCCTAGAAAAGCCAAGCCTTGTCTTTTGGCTGCTTGTTAGGCTGGGTAATGCAAAGCGGAAGACTGGAGGACTGCAAAAGAGGAAGGTGGGGTGTCTTTTTCCCCACTGTTGCTGGCTGCGGGTTGGTGGCTGTGCTCCTCTCCCAAAGGCTCCAGCTCCTGTCTGATGTCCCCATCTACAGCTTCTGGCAATCATTACCTCCCCCTTGTCCCCTTCAGGCCTTGGAGTGGTAACAGCCCCCACTGTTGCTAGCCCTGGGGGTGCTTCACTGTCCCTTGTTGGTTTCCTCAAACCTTGCCACACTCTAGTAAATAGCCCTTTCATTATCTTCTTCTCGAGACTACTGTTGAGTGTGTCATCTGTTTTCTATGACCCCAACAATACAGTGGGAAGGGCCTTGTAAATATTTTTTTAAAAATTTTTAATGGTTTAATCTCTGTTACACAACAGGAATCCCACTAAAGCTCAGTCTGTGACTGTATCTGCCAATTGGATATATCTAGGAAGTCCTGGAGAAAACAGTGTGGTGGCCTGAGTAGTTTATTTGCAAGAGGGTTGAGAACTCATTTTAAAGGAAGAAAGACCCAGGCATCATGATTTTGACCCAGAAGCAAAGTCTTGGTCACTGGAGGGTAAGTGCAATTTCCCTATTCAAGCAGGGACCCTGGAATATACTCGTAAAGCACCTTGCAAATTCTCATAGTACTTCTAGCAATTGCAACTAACTGCATGCTCAATTCCTACTGACCCTCCAGATGGAAAACTCCAACGTTTATCCATGTTCCTCTTGCTTTGTTCCAGAGCCCTAGCTTTATCATCTTGGCAGTAATCACTGTTCATCAAATATGTGAATGAATGAAAGAATGAATGAATTCTGAATTCCATGGTGGCTTTTAGTAGCATCTGTCCCTGCCAGGCTCTGTGGAAGCACATCTGGGACCCAGGGTGATAGAAGATTATAAATAAAATAATTGTCACTGTGAACTCTGTGAAACTCGAGGGTTTTAGGATCTTTAGAGAACATTACAGAAAGAGGAAAGCTATTCTAGATGAGTTTTGAGTCTCTGAATTTCAGAATTCACCGCAGCATCTAACTGACCGGGGAGCACAGTAGCAAGCCTCTGTCTTTCCAACCCACCTCAAATATCCCAATGTCAGCCAATTTGGAGCTTTACAATGATCTTTCTCTCTTCCTGTATGAACTTTTCGGGGCCACGTTAATCAAGTTCATTAGCTTTAACTTCAGTGGATTTTGTAACTATTAATAACATTCTTGGGATATTTTTGCAAGAAAGGACCTTTCCCATCCTGCTCATCTATTGCTTTTGATTCATATTCATACCAACAGTTTGTAGTTCTTGGCTTTAAATGTGCTCAACTGCTTCTGTTGTAGTATCCTAACCTGGTTTATATCAGTGTTGTACTGTAGGCTCGCTCTCAGGAATGTTTCTGACTACTGTGAGGAGAAGGAAGGAAAGCCAAGAGGCCATTTCCTTGATTCCCTCCGCACACATACCCTACCAAAGTTTAATTCCAGCTCCGTGCATGGTGGTTCTCATTTTATCCTGCTACTGCTACAGACTTCAACGTAGATCAGTCTTGAGGCCATCTCCTTTCTACATCATTTCTTGACTGACTCAATCACACCCTTTTATCTTGAAATGCCAAATGAATCTAGCTAGTGCCTTTGGCTTTCTCATTTTGGCCTTTTTGAATTCCCAATAATGGAATAAATAGCTTCTCTCCTTCTTCTTCTTGCTAAGACTGGGACTGTAATATATAGGCACGGGTACCACTGAGAGGACACGGCATCCACAGAAAGACCAGAAGGAAGCAGGAAGGACAAGACCAGACGAGGGGCATCAGGGAGCACTGAGATGTGCACAAAAAGGGTTTTCTGGGTTGAACTCTTCCTGAGTTCTGGACATTTCATCATATCTCCTACCAGGATATATCTAGGGCTCTTTAATATAATTTCAGCACTATTTGTGGCCAAGACTCCATATTGTGTTTTCATAATCGATCACTCTGCATCTTTTCCACACGGTGCCTGCTTCTATTAACCACATCTGATTCTTACGCCTACTCTTATCCGTGCTTCAAAAACTCCGGGTATTGGCACTAAAACAAATGAAGTGCTGATACCTGTACAACGTGGGGGATCCTTGAAACCCACATGCTGAGTGAAATAAGCCAATCACAAACAACTGTATATTATTTGTTTCCATTATATGCGATATCCAGACTAGGTAAATGCATCAAAAGAAAAAGTCAGTTCATGGCTGTTAGAGGCCAGGGGTGAAGGGTAGCCAGGTATGACTACTAAAGGGTATGGGGTTTCTTTTTGAGTGATGAAAATGTTCTTGAATTAGATAGTGGTGATGGTTGCACGACTCTGTAAATATACTAAAAACAATTGAATTTGCCCCTTTAAATGGGTGAGCTGTATGGTATGCGAATTATATCTTAATAAAGCTGTTGGGGAGAAAAACCTCGGTGTAAGGCAAAAGTAGAGAAAGGAACAAGTCGGGGGTTGAAGAAAGTGAACAATGAGACTTAGAAAAATAAGAGTAAGGGAAATAAATTTTCTTTAAAAATAAAGGAACAATATGTTCCTATAAAAACAGGGCCTTTTGCCCAATTCCTGAGAGAAATGCTGTCTCTAAAAACTGTTCTAGAAAGTGCAGGAACCAACAAGAGGGCAAAAACCGCCTGGATCAAGGCTGCACAGGTGGAAGCAGACAAAGGGCAGAGTGAGCAGCAGGATCAAACAGCAAAGCGAACCGTCGGCATAGCAGGAGGCGGAAGGAAGGAAAGCCGGGATGCACAACAGGAAAGTGAGTCCGAAATAAAAATTAAAAGGGGCTAGAAGGCCACTTTCTTTCTCCTGGCCTCTATGTTTACCCCCTACCACACCTCTCTCTGTCTCTGTCTCTCTGCCTCTGTCTGTCTCTGTCAGTATGTCTGTCGCTGCCTGTCTCTTCATCTGGCTATCTCTGTCTCTGTCACTATCTCTGTCTGTCTCTTTGTCTATCTCTCTCTCTGTCTGACTCTCTGTGTCTGTCTCTGTCACTAGCTCTGCTGTCTCTTTGTCTCTCTGTCTTTCTGTTTTTGTCTCTGCCTACCTCCGACCTGGTCTGTCTCTGTCTGTCTATCTGTCTCTCCCAACTAGCGTCTCTACCCACGCCGGGCCCCTGACCCTCCGGCCTCCGCAGGTCCTTGCTGGAGAGCCGCCTGTCTGGCCGTACCGGCCCAGCGGAGGAAGACGAAGCCCAGTCGGGCCCCGGGGAACAGGCACGGCGGTGGGCGTGGCAGCTGCCGGGGGCGGGCCACGCTTCCCCCACCTCCAGCCCCTAAGAGGCTGCGCACCTGTGCAGGCCACAAAGCCAGGGAGCCCGAGGTGAAGCTGTTCCTGGATGCAGCCCGGAAAAGACCCCCTTCCCGAGGCGGCTGAGACCTCCCCGACGCCTGCCCCTCTCGGCGCTGCCTCCTGCCGCTTCCTCTCTGCTCACACCGGACCACGGCGCAGGAAGTCTCAAGGTTTTTTTTAGCCATGACATGAGGCCTGGGACAAAACCAGAAAACAGGGCCCATTTTCAATTCCTTCTTAATGCCACAGCTGTTTCTACTCAGGGTGGTGAAGATTATCCTGGCTGGTGCGTGAGCCCCAGCATACGACTCTGAAATGGAAACCAGGAAACCAGCGGTCTCAAGGTCGCAAATGGAGCCAGAGGGTGGCTCCGGGATTAGAGTGGGCACCTAGGTTCCTGACCCGGGACCCAGCAAGCGGACGAGGATGCCACTGGGACGTCCTGCTGGCACCGCGTGGGAGCTTTGAGGTGGTACACAGAGCTGTGAGGAGTGACACACTGGTCTCCTGGCGCATTTGTTAAAGGAACTTTAAGTTGTAGAAATGTACTGTTGAGAAAGAAAACCCTGACACCAAGCACGGTGCCCAGGCCACAGGGAGCCCTGAGCAGGCTTGGGAGCGCCCAGGCTGCACCTGGGAGGCCGCACCTCAGTGCTCTCTTTGGTTTGGGATGACAAGTCCGCAAAGCAGAATTGCAATTCCTCAGAGCCTAGACCGGAACAGCCCCACTCACGCCAGCTCAGGTGCATACAGGGTGGCACCCATGGGGATTTTGTACACACAACTTAAATGCAAGAGCCATAAAACTAGGTGTCAAGTCAGACCCCTCCAAGGAATCAGGTATGTGAAAATGAGAAATTCCACCTCTGGAAGAAGGTTTACAAAATGCTCACACTATCCCACTGCTACTCCACCCATCTTCCACCAAGTGCAAGAAATAAATACAACTAAACGTTGTTTTTACACTGAAGACATAATTTCCTGGGGTGTTATAGATACGCCAGAAAGCATCTCTGAAGTACCGAGTTGCTCATGGTTCAGGGCTAAGCTCTGTATCGAGAGAATTGTCCAGAACTGGTCTCTCTCTCCCTGGTTTTCCCAACCTCACCAGGTAAGGTAAACAATACCCGGTAAGGTAGACAAACAGGTTCAGGACCTAGCGAGAGCAGATGGAAACTTGAAAACATCCTAGTGACTAGACAAGGAAGCATTCACCTGGTAACATCAGGGCATTTTCAGGGAGGGAGCCCAGGAAAGAACATACTTGGGGTGAATAACTCTGGGGTTTCCTAGGGACGCCTCAGGTTCAACGGCAGGTGTTTCCCTGCCACTTTCAGGAGAGGCCAAGCTGACCTGGCTGGCAGAGAGGGCTGCGGGGGATCAGATAGCATACGGGAAGGAGGAAGTTTAGGGGTAAACATCTGGGCTGGGCAGGGAGATGGAGGGCATGATAAACATCTGGGCTGGGCAGGGAGATGGAGGGCATGATAAACATCTGGGCTGGGCAGGGAGATGGAGGGCATGGAAGACAAGCAACAGGGGCGTGGATGGCAGAGAACAGAGAAGATAGTAAATGGAGCAGAGCAGAGAACAACTGCAGCTGCAGCCCCACCCACGCCTCTGGGCCCAGGGGGTTTGGTTTCCTCCTGTGCTCTGCTCTGCCCTGACCCCCAAGGGCCATTCCAGAACCCTGTGGTGGGTGGGGTTGGGGGGGGGGGCTCAAAACATGCAGATTGAAAGGCAAAGGGTGAAGGGTGTAGGTCCTGGTCACCGTGCCCAGGAGAAAGACCTCCTGAGGTCTACCCTCATTGGTTCCAGAAAGGCCTCAGTGAAACTCTTGGTGTTCCCCAGACTCGGAAAACTGCCCAGCCGGGACAGGCCGGGGCTATAAAGCTTCTGTTGACCAGCAGACTTCAGAAGTAGGCTTGTAAAAGGGATTTGGGCGGGTGGTAAAAACTGACTTGGCATTATAAAGCTTTAAAGGTAAGAAAAAAATTCTGTCATAGAAAAAAATCATATATACTGGTTAATAGCTGTCAGCTTTCCAAACCCCTTTAAAAGAAAAGATCAAAACCCTTGATCCCACTACAGTTTGGACTCCAAATCTGGGGCACCCCACATGTCTTCAGTATGGGTGAGTGATCCCCCTCACCGAGTGCTACTCCCAGGAAGATCTGCCATGGAGGAAGCACCCTTCAACCCAGGGACCGCACTAACGACAGGCGCTAGGCTCTAGATCTAAGTATCTCTCCACTTCAACCCCCTCAAATAACACGCATACTTCTCTCATTATGCATGCACAAAGTTGCAAAAATAAACATCTAGGGCAGACGCCCGTGGGGATAAAAGATGGAGGGGATGTGTTTTTGAAAGTCAACATAGATTTTAAAAATATCAACAGGCAATTCACAGAAGAGAAACTACAGATGGCTAATAAAATTGCTCAATCCTGCTAATTCTCATGGAAATGCAAGTTATTATAGACCATGAGAATCTGTGAATTTTTTGCAAAACAAAGTGCTAAAAATTCAAGATTGTCCATATCTAAGAGGTGGAGAAATAGGTTCTGTCCTAGACTCCGCCAGTATATGGTTACCACCCTTTTGGATGGGAATTTGGCAGTATCTGTTTTTGTTTGTTTGTTTTGTTTTTTAAATGTCCGTCCTTTTCAACCAGCAATCCCCTTCCCGGTGTCTATCCTGGTTTCCATCTGTCCTAGAGCGTTAACTCTTGACTGTGTGCCCAAGGAAGCAAAGAATGTTTATTACAGCACTGTTTAAAAGAGGGGAAAAAATGGCAACAACCATCAGAAGGGAGAATGGTTAATCCATGGCACTGCCATGCAATACAATGTAGTGTTAAAAAAAAAAAGTGAAGTAGATTTTTATCTGGAAAAAAACAATAAATGGTCTTAGAAAAAGATCTAAAGACATATTGTTCAATGAAAGCTGCAAGGTGCCAACAACACAAAAAGCAGGACACTATTTGTGTGAACATATTCACAAAACCTTCTATTCCTCTGTGTAAATATGCACATGCAAATGCATACAAGAAAGTCTGGACAGATTTATACCAAACTGATCATTTCCCTCTGGGGAAAACAGTCGGTTGGGGTTGGGGAAATTAAGGGGGATTTTTTTTTTCCCCTTTATCTGTGCAGAACTTATTTTTTATAATGAGAATGTATTCATGTGTTATTTGTGCAATTAAAAAATGAATTTTCAAGGACTGGGAGAAGGAACAAGAGCATCTGTCTTCAAGAGCCAGACAAATAAATTAATTAATAGAGCCAATGTGAAGAGTTGTCTGTGGGTAAGAGGCACAGACCTTGGTGCCAACCTCTCCCTCAGGCCCTCCTACCTCCAGAGGGTCCCATGACTCTCTCGTGTTAGCTGGGTGGCTCCAGCAATCTATTCTGAAACAGTCTCCCCAGCTCCCCAGAATGAAGAATACACTAGCCTGGGGACAGTGATTCTGGGGACGAAGTAGCCAGGAACCTCACTGAAACACCACAGTCCATAGTTCAAAAACTCAGTATCAGATCATTTACTTGGCCCTCTGCAAGGAGGTTTTATTACACAAAAAGTACAAAGGACTGCATTATTATGCTACTTCAGCCCGATGACTCCATGCCATCTATGATTTTAAAACAGAGACGCTAGAACAGGTTGAATTTATCAAACTGGCATTTTAACAAGTCACCCACGAGAGAATTTGTGAGTGGCAAGGATGACTAGAAATCAGCATCTCCCAGACCTAAGAATTGACAGGCACAAAAAGTAACACTGGGTCAGGCTGGAAAGACAGAAAAACTGGGAAAGGAAAGAAACCAGCAAATAAAAAAATAACCGTGTGTGTGGCAGGCTGCTAAGTATCATTTCCCTCATCATTTTCACCTTCCTACATCCATCTTTTACTTTTTTCTTTTTGGAAAGGTTAAAGTGGCGAAGCTTGAATGAACCCTTCCTCCTCAGAGAATAGTTGGCATAAAATATTAAACACATGGGCTTTTATTTTCTTTAGAGCGGAACAAAACAGTATTTTTCATCTCAGTCTTAAGTACGGATGTTTAAAAAATATTTTACTGCCAAAGATGACAGTCACGCATGCACTAAGCCAGATAGCATCACAGTCCCTTCCTCATTAATTTAATGAACAGTGACTTCAAATGGAGGTTCATGTTCAGAGGCTAACTATACTTAAAGTGCTGTTATAATCTTTTCTTGGGGCTGGAGAATAATAAGTAGACATAGCTATTATAATCTTGACTCTATCCAAATTATAATGAGAAAATATGATCATTTGTTCAATCTAAGGTCTTATTGTAACAATTTGAAAAATTTGAACATTTATATATAATCGTATAGATATTCATATATAATGTATCCACCGTTCATTGATTATTGGTAAATGAAATAAAACCCAATTAAAATTTTGTTGTTTCAGTTGTTGAATTTAGGTGGTATACATATATGTATGTGTGTCTACACATATTGTATATATGTATAATATTCCTTACATATTTATGTTTGAAAATTTTCCTAATAAAAAGTTGGAGAGAATTTTGTGGTTTCTTTCAGATCACTCTCAGATCATCCTTTGCTATCACCTTGTTGGGACCTTCCCTGGCTGTTTGCTGCTTTCTGTGGTCCCACAGTGCTGTCCACACACAGCTGAAACAAACAAAGCATTCACCCAGCCACTGCCTCCCAAGTTGGCTCTTGGCTCCCCACAGCAAGTCTGAATCCTTTGCCCAGCTTTCTAGGTTCTGGCAGCCCAGCCTTCCCTCCCCTCTCACTTCAGTTCTCCCTGGTCCACATCTGATATTGTACCTTTGCCTGTGTAGTGCCATCCTTGGGCTATTACTCCTTATGTTAAAGGTGACCTACTCAAGCCCTACCCTAAATCTCGCCTCCTTCACTCCTCCCCTATGTTTCCCACCTTAACTCTGAACCATAAACATCCAGGAAGCGTATATACCTGCCACTTGAATACAAATTTAGCATCTCTGTTAGCAAAAAAATATCACTCAGCTACTTTAAAGCCAGGAAACCAAAGGAACAAGCGCCAACTAACAGATATTGATCTACAAGTTATTTATCAGTTTCAAGATGAGGGTGCTTCTAAAGGCATATAAAAGTAATTTTGCTAAGGGCAAGCCACGGTGACTCAGCAGGTAGAGTTCTCACCTGCCATCCTGGAGACCCAGGTTCGATTCCTGGTGCCTGCCCATGCAAAAAAAAAATGTAATTTCACTAAAAATATGTGTCTACATTGTACATTTATTCAACACTTGTTGAGAGAGCTGCATGTGTAAATACATCTCTGAGAACCCTCAAAGAACTTATTTTCTAGTGGCGGGGGAAAAGCCATAACAAATACACAAAATAGGTAAGTACATTGTACAGTAAATGAGAAGATGGCAAATGCTATAAAAAGAAGAAAAAAGTTGGAAAGGTTAAGGGGGATTTGAGAATGCAAAGCAGGAAACATTGCACGGTGTATGTTTCCAATTTTAAACAGAGTGGTCAGGGGATGCCTCATTGAGCTGGTGAGGCTTGAAGAAAGATGGAAAGAAGGTAAAGGAGTTGGGCATGAAGCTACCTGGGGCAAGGGCTTTCCAGGTAGCCACGCTGTGGAGAACAAAGCAGCAATGAGTTCTTCAAGCTCTCCCTAACATCTGTCGATATGGGTACTTAGAACTTCACTCCAGAAAAGATCACATTCCTTACTGGCTTCCTTCCTTCCTTTCTTCCTGATACCCACCCCTACTTCAGTGGCTCTGGCTCTCCACCAACAGCACCATGCCTCTATTGCATATGACAAGAATGCGATAAAGGTTAGTTAACTAGTAAAGTGTGGAACCAACAGAGAATGCTAAAGTTTGGTAGAGCTCAAAGATCTACTATAGCATGAAGCTCAAGGAAGACTCAAATCACATTGGTTGAGTCCTCCACCAACCAATCACAACCCTCTTTGGGATTCCACTGAAATCCCGAAGGATTCAGTATGGCTTTGAAACCCTTTACATCAGTTGATTTCGAATTGCCCTCTGTAAAATTGCAAATGGCACTAAGAACGCTACAGTGGAACGAAAGAAACACCCTGTCCCAAAGGTCCCATAGAAATAGGCCAAACCAGTAAGGAGGAGAAAAGGAGGTAATAGGCACAAGAGTCAGAGAGAGGGGACTACAAGGCCTTTCAGAAGCGATGGTGCAGCCCTCTGGGGAAACCTAGCTTCAGTAAACTCAGCTTCTCTCTGCTGGGTCTTCAGGAAGCCTTCAGTGCTCAAGGCCAATCTGGTTTAGGAAGAAGTCTCTGGAAAACAAAAACAATGAGGCATACCAGAGAGCTACAATTTACACATTTTAATTTATAAACCCAAGCTCTAAATCATGTTTGTCACCATATGGAAGTCATTAAGGAAAGTGAGAAGTGGGTAGGAGTGAAGAAACAAAAATTAGGATTTCGTATGTCTTGATTCTTAGTCATTCGTTATCATCCAGCTATAAACACGTTTTGAAAGCCACAACAGGCAAGATTACCCAACTCCAAAACGCCTCCGTGCTTTAATTAGATTGGATTTTATCTCAGCCATGTGAGAGAAAAGTGTATTTTTTCTAACTAGAAGGGAAAAAGCACCTTTCTTTTCAGAATTTACATTTCTTGACATGGATTATGGCCGACAGTTTATTTATTTCTGTACCTTACTCTGACAATTTTGTTACCAACTTGCATACCATAATCGCTTCTGATGTAATACCTACACAAGCCCAGGGGTCCATTTACTCATTCATGCACTGGCCCACCCAGTACTGGCCCTGGGCTGTGTGCTAGGACTTCAGCAGTGAGTAGACCACAGTAGGGAGTCTTGGTCCCTGCCCTCAGGGAGCTTCCAATCCGGGGAGGGACACAGACATTAAATGAGTAAATTCATGAAGAAACGTGTAAATTGCCCTGTGGTAAGTGTTAGGAAAGAAGATGAGAGGCACCTGGCCTAGTGGTGGGAATGAGGGTCAGGGGAGTCTGGCTTTCTTAAGAAAGCAAGGCTTGAGCTGAGACTGAAGGCGGAAGTTGGCTTTAGCCAGCTTGAGAAGGAAGGGAGAAGTGTCCAAGGCAGCACGAAGGTCCTTAGTGCTTACGGGGACTGAAGGGCCAGAACTGCTGGAGGTCATTAGAGAGGTGAGGGATGGTGAGGGATGGGGCCAGAAAGTTCCATATGGGCAAATGTAGAGGGGTCTTGAAAAATAATATAAAACAAAGTTAGCAGGTGGCTGGAGGCAAAGCATAGAGAACTTTGGAACCTATGGCCTTATTTTGTATTTTGAACCCACAAGAGATATTTGGTGGTGTCTTTGAGCAGGTGATTAAGACGGTCAGCCCTGCTCTAGGATGACAACAGAGAAGGATGGGTTGGCAGCAGGAGAGAAGACTTATGAAACCGAAGCCATCAAGAAAAACCCCAAGGACTGAAAAGGGGAAGAGACAGTGGAGACACAGAAAAGGCAAAAAATTCAGGAGGCTTCTCAGAGGGTCAGACCAACAGAATTCAGCAGCTGATCTAACATAGAGCATGAGGAAGGGGGAGGAGTTTTAGAAATCTCAATTGTTAGGCTGAGTAATTAAATTGAGGATAATGCCCTTGACCATGACAGAGACATTCAGGAAGAAGAGGAAAATCTAGGTTTGTTTCCATTAGGGCTGGGAAGGAGGGGTGGGAAAAGGGAGGAGAAAAAAGATTTTAAAAAATCTTCATATCAGACATGTTGAATGAAACGGGCTTATGGTATATCCAGGCAGGAAAGATGTCCAATGAGTCGTTAAGATTTATGGATCTGGAATCCAGGAAAGAAGTGGGGGTTGGAAATTTAGACTTGGGAGTCATAATATACAGGCTAATTGTTCTCAATCTCTTGGATTTCAAATTTGGTAAAATATATCCCAAAAAAGGGGGGGAGGTTTGTTTGCTGAAGATTACCATCTACATCACCATCACTTTGCAAAGAAACAGACATTGTGAATCCAGACAAGGGTAAAGGCCATCGTCTTAGAATAAAGGAGAATCCTTTAAAATAAATGAATCTAGCCCTATGAAAAGTTCTATCATCCTCATTTTGGTGTGTACCTGTGAAAAGCATGCCAGATCCACCTAGTTTGCATTGGCCAGCATGGGTTTAAGATATGGGGGTAGCCAGAATGTGAGATTTGATGAGGAAGCCATGGAAGCATACTGAGAGCTTATAAGGAAGAAGAGAAAAATGGAACCTTAGGAATCAACATTGAGGGGAGGAGATGGGCAGAGAGGCGGAAGTGGCGATGGAAAAATCAATTAAAAAATGAAAGCAAAAAAATGGAAATAGGAAAAATTTCTCCACTTTTCAACTGCAGTCCGATAGAATGCCTCACTGTCGTCCATGCTCTGGTAGAGAGGGGATATCGATCAGTGTGGCAAAAGGAAACCCGGCGTCCTAGTGGTCAGATGGAGGACCGGCGAGAAAGCCACTAACTCCAGTAGGGCTCTGCAAACTGCAGCCCATGGGCTAAATCTGGCCTGGCTGCCTCCCTTATTTGTTTTTTTGTCTTTTTTTTTTTTTTGTATGACCTCAAGCTAAAATGTTTTTGACATTTTAAATAGCTAAAAAAAAAAAAAAAATTAAAGAATACTACTTCATGACATGAAAATTACCCAAAATTCAAATTTCGGCATCCGTCAATAATTTTAATGCTTCACAGTACCTCTTTGGCATTTATGTATTTTCAGTGACTGTTTTCATGCTTCAATGACGGAGGTGAACAATTACCAAAGAAACTGTATGAGCCATACAACCTAAAATATTTACTGTTGTAGAAGATCTCCCAAGCACACCTACCATCCTTAGCCGAGACCCACAAATAAATTCCGTGGTCAGGACTAGATGTGTTGGCCTGTCTCCTAGGATGGGATGATAAATGTGGGCTAACTCACTTCTTGAGTGTGACTTGAGGTAAAACTCATCCCCTAGCAGATAGTGGCCTGCCAGCACCTTCCTTCCTCTTTCACCCCAAGTTTATGCAAACATTCCCTAGAGGCAGCCTGGCTTGGTATGTGCATTTTATGGCATGTGGTTTACTCCTGCTGCTATATCTATTCCTGGAAGGGGAGAGTGGGGTCCTTCACTTACAGCACGAGTGGGGTGCATGTAGACCAACTCTGTATTGGCTGCAGATTGAGACCCACTGGCTTTGAGGGACCAATGGCCCCTAGTGAAGTTGACCTTGCTCTATCTCTTCTCTATGTGAGTAAACCTTGTTCCAACCAGTGCCTGTGTGAGTTGTGCTGTTGCTGATGACCCCAACCCCTGTATTGGAGTATGTTTGGGCTTGTTACAGCTGCTGGAATGCAATACCCAGAAAAGGAATGGCTTTTAAAAGGGGATTGATTATGTTACAAGTTAACAGTTTTGCGGCCAGAAAAATGTCCAAACTAAGGCATCCAGGAAGAGATACCTTGACTCGAGAAAGGCTGATGTCTGTCACACGGGAAGGCACACGGATGGTATCTGCTGGTCCTTTGGCTTCTGGTTTCAAACAGCTTCCCTGGGGGCATTTACTTCCTGTATCTCCAAACATCTGGGTCTCATGTTGGCTCTATCTGCTTTCTCCAAAATGTTTCCCCTTTTAAAGGACTCCGGTAAACTAATCAAGACCCACCACATCTCCATCTGACCAAATGGTCAACCTCATAACTGACAGCACCACTGGTCTGTGGAGATAATCTAATCAAAGGGTTTCTACCCTATAATATTGAATCAGGATTAAAGGACATGGCTTTTCTGGGGCACACAACACTGTCAAACTGGCACCGAGTGGGTTGACATCTCTTTGCTATCTTCCACGTGGAGATGGTAATGGCTACTCTCTGGCCCCTTACAAAAAACATTTGATGACCCCTGAACCAGAAGCTAGAGAGAAGGGAATGGGTAGGTGAGAAACCTAAGAAAAGAAAAGTCAGGGAGAACTGGAGACAGCAATCCCTTTCCACCTTCACCCATTACTAGATCACATACAGGAAACTGTTTCTCTGTACAGCATGGAGTACTGTGCAAATGCCATGTGTATTCAGAGGCCCAAGTGGATACAAGACAAAGATGAGCTTGTGGCTCATGTCACCCCTAGGTTCATGGGGTGTTTTGTTGTTTGCTGTTTTATTTGTGTTTGTGTGTTTTTATATTAATGTTGAATTGTTCCTTTAGGCAAATATCCACTCTGCCTTTTTGGAACTTGCTTTCCCTCCTCAGGCCCTGGTACTGATCATTGGTGCAGAGTGACATTTCCCTACAATGCTGGCTCATTATTTTGCCTTGGGAATTGCAAATCCAAAGATCAAATGGCACAGTCTGAAAGCATCAGGGAGGGGAGGGAATCCCACCAGAGGTGCCCTGAAACAAAGGAAACAAATAACTTCAAAACCACATCATGCAATCTGGATCTCTTACAGGACAGATGGAACTCTGAATTGTTTAATTCTATCAGCAGAACAGAGGAAGGAAATGTTTTAAAATGAGATTATGTTATTTTCCCCAGTTCTTATTATGAGCCCTTCCTGAAATGAATTTTAAATCCAGGCAGCCCCTTTCGTGGGGATGAATGGGATTCAGTAGGCAGGAGCATTGCAGGGAAGTGGTTGTGTTATGAAAGATGTGGAGGAGTAGAGGTTAACCTGAACAGTGGGTCCCTGTAGGGTCCTTTGGCTGGGTGAAAATTTGGGCTGTAAAACACAGCTGCATATGCTAAGAAGGGAAGGGTGTCTTTAAAAAGCTATTCACTCCATATAAACCTTATTTTCAAAAGATGTTCATTGTAGTGAATAGAAAGCTTTCTTCATTCTTTGCCCTCAATAGGAAAATGATTGACAACCAGTTATTGTATGGAAGGAAAAAATATCCCAGAAGTTATGAAAATCTCCCCAAAATAAAATCATGTAATAATTGTTTAGAATGCTAGGCTTTCTGTAAACAATTTTTTAAAGGAAGTTGTCCATATCATTCAGTCCCACACTCTATGGAATAATTTAAAAGATCTTCAGGGTGTTTTCTAGCCAAATGACTGTCCAGGAGTATGGAAAAAACTAGAGTTGGATTTGTCCACTTCCTTATGTGCTTCCTTTGTGTGGGTATCTTCCCTAACAAACCCCTAAATATTGGGGTTTCTCAAGACACTTGAGTACCTGTATGTAACTACACACTGGACATGGCCACTGAGACGTCTCAGAACATCTGAAATTTGATTATCTTCCCTGCCAATTTACCAGTCTTCACCCTCTCTGTAAATGGAGCACCCATGTACACCCATCAAGCCAGAACTCCGGATTCATCCCAATTCTTCCCTCCCCTTCCATTCTGTGGTTTGAAGTTGTTGTGTACCCCAAAAAATGCCATTTTATTTTAGTCTGTTCTTGTGGGTGCAGGCCTATCTATTGTAGGCAGGACCTTTTGAGTAGTTTGTTTCAATTGAGATGTGACCCACCCAATTCAAGATGGAGCTTAATCCTTTACTGAGAGGATAAAAGAGGGAAATTCCCAGAGAGCTTGGAGAGAAAAGTCAGGGGAGAAATAAGCAAGGACTCACAGAAGCTGAAGGAGCCAGAACCTGTAAGCAACAAAACCCAGGAGTGAAGCACCAGTAGATGCCGGCCATGTGCCTTCCCATGTGACAGAGGAACCCCAGGTACCAGCAGCCTGTCTTCAGAGAAAGTATCATCCTGTTGATGTCTTAAATGGAACATTTTCATGGCCATGGAACTGTAACTTTATACATGAATAAATCTGCATTGTTAAAAGCCAACCCACTTCTGGTACATTGCCTTCTAGCAGCTTTAGCAAACGGAAAAAACAAGGCCAAATCCAATTCATCAACACATGCTGGGAATTCTCTCTCTCAATTCTTTCTCATGTCTGACGATTTCTCTCCATAACCATTGCTACCATCTTAGTCTATTCTTAGTCTTGTCTGGACTGCTCCAAATGCCTGCTAAGTAGTCTCCTTCCTTCCATTCACATTGCCCAACCCCAGGTAATTCTCTATAGTCAATAGGAATGACTTCTTGAGAAAGAAAGATCCTATCACTCCCATACCAAAAATCCTTCAGTTACTTCCTACTGCATGTAGAATAAAATTCAAACTCTCCTATAGCCCACATAACCTGTAAGCTTCTCTCCAACCTCTACCCCTCCTTCTTCACTCAGAATGTTCCAGCAACATTCGTGCTTGTGTCTCTGAATATCCTTGTTCCTTCCCAGTTCTTGTCCCTGTGTTTTCAGTCCCCTGAAAACCCTCACAGACCACTTTGTGTATATAGCATATCCCCACGCCCTTTTTCTTTAAACTCTCACGGTTGGGGGGCAAACTAAATGTCACTACTGGAGTTCAATAGGGCCATATGACAGTTCAGTCCCTGTGTTGATTTGGCTGGGTTATAGTATCCAGTTGTTTGGTCAAGCAAGCCCTGGCTTTGTTATCAGGGAAACCTGAGACTGAGCAGGGGGCCCTCCTCGGTGCCATTCACAAAGGGACTCAGCTCTATTATTTGCATCTGCAGAGGCAAGGGGCTGGGGGGGAGCCTAACACTGCAACCCACTGACTCCCCAGCTAACTTCTACTTCCACGTTTGTACACCATTTCCTCCCCAGCTCACTGCACATTTCCTTATCACTCTATCTTTTATACATATGCATAAGCATGTTCTGGTATGATCAGGAAATCATGCATCTTCATATATCACATGTTCAAACGATGACATCTAAACTCCTCCTTGAGGTGGTAAATATACTATTAAAATGAGCCAAAGTTTATTTTAGGACAGGTTAGTCCTTCCTGCACTTGTTCTGGAGTCCAGTTTGAACTGTCATTGCAGCTATAGCTCTTGACCAAGATACTCTGACCACACTCCCAGATTGTTTTTGACTTGTTTTTCCATCCTCATTTTTGGTTGGCTGGATAAAGAGAATTCATCATTGTTGGCATGGGTGCAGAAGGGGCCATTGGCCTCATCATGGGTTTTGTTGGCCTCAGACTGACTATTATTGAGAGAATATTCCATGATACAAATCAGCAGTTAGTTGATTGTATCTATGGCTGATGGCACCTACAATCAACAAAGGGAGAACTGAGAATCTCAGCAGTCAATTCCACCTCTATGCCAGCCAGCTGGCTTCTCCTGGAATTCACTGAATCCTTTATGGGAGTTCCCAGTTTGTGACCTGTCCTATGGAATTTGGACTTGACAATCCCCATGGTTGTGTGAGCCAATTCCTATAATGAGTCTCATAATATGCATATACATTCATATACCCTGTTGGTTCTGTTTCCCTGGAGACTAAAACAGGCTCCCCAAATAACTCCTTCTTCCTTGTGTAAGTTCTGAATCAATTGAGAAAAAAGACAAAAAAGCTAGGCAAATAGAGACCAAAGTATCGCCTTTATTACTGATAACATTGATACTAGAGAAAGTGGCTTATCATATCCAGAGGCCAGTGGCTTCCTAATAGTACCTTGGGTTCAAATAGGCTCCCCCACAGTTACACACGGGAGTCTCCCAGGGCACTCCCCATCTGGGGGTCTGCCCCTGGAATATTTAACACAGGGAGGGGCAGGGCAGACCTGGCTGTCAACGAAGAGCAGAGGACATTTCTGAACAAACTCAGGTTCTTTTTCCAACATAAGTAATTCCTCTTCCTCGGGGAAGTGGGATGCTGGCTTGGAAGGAAACACAGGGTAAGAGCAGAACTTTCCTTGTTGCCCCCTCATAGTCACCTCCTCTTCAGGACTGGCCTTCCCAGCTCCCCGGTCCCCTCGGCACCCTGTGTTCGAGCTCTGTGGTTGTCTATAGATGCATTTGTCTTCCCATGAGCCTGTGAACTTCCTGAGGACACAGGCCAGGTAGAATAAAGAGTGGAAGAAGAAATACCATGGAAATGGTTGCCAAGGATGACTTTCAGGTACTTTTATTGCTTTTCTCCACAGGTGCAGGGATGGCACATGTTGGGAAGAGAATCCCAGCTGGTATGGGACTTCAAACAAAGCGAGGGCACTCAGGGGACTGCGGCAGGGGTGGCTCTGTTTCTCTCCAGCCTCAGCTACAGGGTACAAAACAAAGGGCAGTTTTGTTCCCCTCACCCGGGGCTTTGTGTGACTCTTTATTTTTATTTTGTTTATTTATTTTGCATGGGCAGGCACTGGGAATGGAACCCAGGTCTCCAACATGGCAGGCGAGAACTCTGCCTGCTGAGCCACTGCAGCCTGCCCTGTGTGACTCTATTTTTTTTTTAACATTCCAAGACAGAAATATCCACCAAACACAGACTGAATCCAAATTTAAATGGTTTTGTCCATGTCGCAATAACTTTGACTTCCTGGCAACAAAGTGGACTCTCAAATGTGGCCCTGATCTGGTTTTAAAACCAGTGCAGCTGCATCTAAAGCATCCTCTGCTGAGAATGCAGAAGCCTCCTCCTTAGAACACATCTGTGGGTTAGCTGTTGAGCAGGCATTCCCTAGCAAGGGTATAAGCACCACTTGCCATCTATAATCTGTCTGATCTGCTATCTTGCGCTACCATTTACTTTCTTCCCAATGCATAATATCTGAGTCTGAAAGACTACAAAGAATGCAAAGAAGGAAGAAGATTGTGCTTCCATGTAGGACAAGCAGCCCATGGGGATGTCTAACCGAAAGGATTGAGGACAGCAGGAAACAGATTTATTAATGTGTAAGTTGCAGCCTAGTTGGAGCAAGCACTATTCCCAGGGCAGAGCAAAGCTTAGCTCCCCACTCTAGGGGACGTGGGGTGCCCAGGAAAGAATCAGAGAGGCCGTGCTGGCCATTACTACTGAGACAGTCCAAAGACTCAGGTGGTGTGAGACCTAGATGTAGCAATGCATACATGGATGTGTGTGTGTAAATTAGTGCAATAAATCCCTAAAGCACCACCACTACTTACCATGCTCCATGTACAACTTCCAGTTTGGCCACGTCCATTAGCAGCTCCTTCCTTTCAAGGGGGCCTTGGGGGTTAGGTTAACCTTCGACGACTTTGCATGACTGCTCAGCAGAGGAAGGACTGGGTACCTACGGTGACTTACCCAAGCCCACACCTTTCCCAGGGAGAATCCACCTCTAAAACCGAATTAAGATGGTGCATCCACTTCCCCTCGAGACAGGACGCTGAGAATGCCACTCTCCTGACTGAGCTCTTCTCGGCCAGGCCATGTGAGGACGTCTTTCTGGAGGAGCTAAGCCTGCAGCAGAGAAGTAAAGGATAAACTGGATCAGGTAAAGGAGGGGGTGGGGTGGGGGCGCTGGGTGGGTGTTGCTCAGAGGAGCAGAGGAGTAAAAGCACAAAAGGGGAAACTTTGTGCAACTGGGCACTACTTAAGTACACATTGCAGGCAGGGGAGTGCACCAGCCAGCCGGGGAGATTGGAGGGCCAGGCCCCGATGAGTTTATGGGCCCCATTGCAGAGCTCAGACTGTGCCCCACAGGCAGTGGGAGACAGCAGGTTAGATCTTCCTTGCAGGTGGGTTACTCGGGGCCACTGAGGAAGACGGGCTGGCGCTGGCCGAGCTGGGTTCTTAGAGGTTCTTCCTGCAGCCTGTGCTCAAGGCAGGCCCTCGGAGGTGAGATGCTAGGCTGAGCTGGAAGTGTTCCAGCCAGGCCGAGGAGGGTCACAGTGAGGACCCTCCCCAAAGGAACCAGGTGGGCCTGGAGTCGGGGTGGGCCAGCAGCTGTAGGAGGGCACTACAGACCACCCAACACAGCCCCCAGCTCCTTTATGACAGTCAATGCTCTGTAAAGGCAAACTTGCTAAGAGCACTTTAAAAGTGAATAAAAAATGAATTTGCATTCACTGAGCACCCAGAATATGTCAGCACTACCTGACTTGCTGCAAATACACACAACAAAACCATCATCCCCCACCCCCACTGCACCCCAGGCTCTGCAGTGCTGCCAGAAGCTTCTTCCTCCTGCTTGCACCTGCCCAGGTGTCCAGAAACCACCCTCCATTCGGGACCTTGGACCCAGACCTCTCTGAAAGCAGTGCACATGCTCAGTCCCTGGGGATGTTTGCTCACCTCTGTCCCCAAGGCAGCGATCAATACAGCTGCCCTAACCTTGTGGCTTCCTGAGAAGAGGGCCCACAAGGGGCTGCAGGTGCACTGTGTCAGCTGACTAGGAAAGCCCAGCTCTGTCTTCCAAGGCCCAGGGACTAGTGAGCCCACCTTGCCCCTGCCCAATGCCTGTCCCTGCCCCAGGGTTCCGAGTCCTGAGGAAGCGGAGTGCTCAGTGCCCTGAGTTACGTATGTGGGCAGCCTGCTGTCTGGGGACCTTCTGAGCTCCTGACAGCCATGGTTGGAGCTGATAAGATGGAGTTAATACAGAGACTCAGAATCCTTCTTAACACAGCATCCTGGATGGTGATTATCAGTTGGTGTTGGCACATAGATGAAGCTGCTTTGCCACCCTTGTCATTAGGTTGAATTGACTTTGACTTTTATTTTAGCTTTTCCCAAAAAGACTGACTCTCACCTCATGGTCCTGGGTCCCAGGCCCCAGCCCAGGCCCAGCCCAGGCAATTGAGGCATCACACCTAGCCTGTGTCCCTGGGCAGGGACCAAGCATATCCAAGAAGGCACAAGGCAGCACATTTACATCTGCCCTCACCCCACTACACTCCTGAGAGCCAGGCCTCCAAGAGTTCAGCCCCCTTCACCTCTAGCCCTACATTTAGTGAAACTGAACAGCATCTTACATTATATTCCTTTCAGAACCTCTGCCTCCCATTTCCGAGGTCTGGGCCCATTTGTTTCACATTCTGGTCTAAGCTTCTTTCTCTTTGTGGAATAACATCAATGTAAACCTCTTGCTCCAACTTGGGTGAAATGGAGGGGTGTCCTGTGACCTGGAGGTCTGTCCCCTCACCCAGCCACCTGCATGCCACTTGGGGCTGGAGGGAAGGGGATGCCACCACCGCCAAGCTTCTCAGGCCATTTCAGTGGGGGGCTGTTAAAAGAGTGAAGAAGGGGCAATATGCAGAAAAGCCGAAATGATATCCACCTCCTTAGTTTGCTTTCAGTGATGAAAACTGTCTGGAGGGGTCCCTGCCTTCCTCAGTGGCCCCTGGAAAAGTTAAGACAAAAGCTTGAGAGGTAAGTGGCAAGGACCACTAGGATTTAATGTACTGACGGGATAGGAGCCTGGGCCTCTGGGCTGCGAGGACCCCTTCTTCCAGAACTTGGGAAGGTCTCCCCAGCATGGAAAGCCACCGTGTGGAAATCCAGAACCTCCTCAGCTCCAGGGCCCTCACCCAAAGCCAGCCCCTCTGCTCCTCCTGCCTACCGAGCAACACAGCAGGGGGGAGTGAGGGCTGCTTGCTGTTCCCACAACATTTTTGGAACGAGAAGAAAAATAATCCTCTTTTTGGATTCTAGACCTGCTCAATCACGCTCTATGATGATCTTCTCCCCACGGAACAGCCGTGCCAAGGGAGAACCCAGAGCAGGGACACCCTGTTCAGAATAGCCTGCCCTCGCCACCTGCAAAAGTGGCCACCAAACCAGACTTGCAGGCTTTGGCCTCCTTCCTTCCTTTCGGCCTCCTTTTTGGCCCATGTTAAGCCAGGGTTCTGACCACGCCCTCCTGGAAGGGAGAGCAGGTGGCACCACTTTATTTCAGTAAGCCACCTGCCTCACACTTGAACATCATAACCCATCTTATGAGTCATGGCTTCTTCCCTGTCAAGCAGTTCAGGACTGCCCGGGTGCCCAGCTGCCCCCGGGACTGATAGAGCCATGGGTCTGAGAACTGCAGGGCTCTGCACCCCTCCTGCAGACACAGCCCCACCCTCAGCCCCTCAGGGCAGCGGGGCCTCCTCCCAACGTCTAACTTTAGAGTAATCTCTAGGGAAGTGGTTTGCACAAGCTATCTAGGATGGGGTGTAAACAGAAGGTGTTTCATTGGTTAGCTGGAGACAAAGGGGCAGCTCAACCTGTTCTCCCTGTCCCTGTGGCAGTGACAGGCACCTGGGACTGTAATTATCAATGCCAGTTGGACCGGTCGAGGAAACGGGTGGTTTCCCCTACAGCCATACAGCCGGGGTGATCACCAGCCCCGGGTTTCTTGGGACTGTCCCCAACAACAGCTTGGTATTTCTAAAGCACTTGATTTGTTGTGTGAGCCAGAGTTCACTTAAAATTAAAATGGCCCAAGAAAAAACACGGAGAGAAAAGACAGGAGAACAACGTAGAAGGTACCAGGGAAGCAAGCGTTTATGTTACAGGCGTGGTCTTCTCAAAGGCCCCGACACCAAATCTCAATTTACAACATTTAAATTGGGTGATATGGAGGCAGCGGGACTACAGAATGTGAATTGTTTCATTTTATTAAAATAAAAAAACACAGCAGAAGTTTCCTTTTGATAGCTTCTCTAGTGAGTTTTTAAACATTACTACATTTTCGGAAATCTGATTTACATACAGCTTTTTGGCCACCACCCACCTCGCTTCATGGTGTATAGCAAGATATTCTTGGATTTCGAAGCTCGCTGCCTCAGCTCGGAAAGCACCAGACGCTTTTGCAATTCTAGATAATAATAAGTGTTCATTTTGGCACGAAAGGACATGAAGTATAAACACAGCTCATCAAAGGACTTCAAACATCTTAAAAAGGAAAGTAAACAATGCGGCCCAGAGCCAAACGTGAAACAGCCCCGACTCCTGGAAGCCTTCAGCAACGAAGCAGGAAGCAATGGCGGCCGGGCTGCCAGGCACCGCCTCTGTAACCGAGCAGGCTGGAGGGCCGGGCGTTGGGTCCCTCCACAGGCCCTGCAGCTCACCCTGGCCCTCCATCAGATTCTTCTTTGTAAAACAGGGCCTGGGGTTGGCCTGGGCCCTGGGAGACCAGCATGGTGTTCTCCTGGACCCCTGCCCCTGGTTACCCTCTTTCCCACCGCTGGCCCAGAGGTGTACAGGTTTTTTTTTTTTTTTTTTTTTTTTTTTAAAGGAAAGACAGAGAGAAGGAAGGAAGGAAGGAAGAAAGGGAAACATCTTTAAATATTTTCTTGTTTTATTGTATTCTGTTTCTCCGTATTTGTTACATGGGCTGGGGCCGGGAATCGAACCGAGGTCCTCCGGCATAGCAGGCAAGCACTTTGCCCGCTGAGCCACCGCGGCCCGCCCAAGGTGTACAGGTTTTACAGCCCATCACGGTTCCCTGCAGCCGCCTCAGCCTGCCCACCCGCGTCTCCGGCTCACTCCGGGGCAGAGCCTGCAGGCTCCAGCCCAGTCCTGCCTTCTCCGAAACCTTGGTCTTTAAGGAAGAATCTGGTAGTGATTCCCTGCGACTTACAGGACAGCAGAACAGCTTCTGCACTCCTGCAGGTTGAAAAAGCCTTAAGGAACAGGAATCTGCTCCGATGGGAATTTCAGATGACAGAAGGGAGAGGAGGTGTGGCTGATGGTGTGGGTGAGAGGTGGGCCGCAGAGAAGCCCTGAAGTCACACTGAGGAGGGTCACCAACAGGAAACACCCCCCCACAAGGCCTGGCCGGGTTCTCTGGGATAGACCAGCTGCACCGTGGGAGAGACCACTGTGGAATGTTCGGGATCCTTCTCCTTACCCTCCTCTGACTGGCTGCCAGGGGCCAGGCGTGACCCTGACGTGCAGTCCTAATGGCCACTGCCCTCTCTGATGTAGCGTCACTGGTGCTCTAGTTTGGGGAAAGAGAAGACCCCCCTGCCAAAGGGATTCCTAGGCATGGCTGAGGGAAGAGTCTGGGAACAGAAAATGTTGTCGGCACGAGTCACATTGGTTTCAGGTTTGTCCCCGCTTCCTTGTCGCCCTGGGAGAAATGCAGCTGTTCTGGGTCTGCGCCATTTTAAGCACGCAGGAGGGTGACCTCATTCCTGTCCTCGCACAAAGAACCAGTTACACCTGCTCCCCCCGCCCCGCCTGCCCGCAGCCGCCCAGGCTGGGCTGGGGTGCCCGGCCCAGAAAAACCCTGGGACGGAAGTGGCTGCCTGCACCGCCCCGCGGGGGGCCTCCGAGATACTTCTCCTTGGGTGGGGAGTCGTGGGGAAAGAACAAGATTTTCTGTGTAGGTGACGTGGGGCTCTCACTCCTCAGAGCTGGTCCCACCGCAGGGCAGGGGTCAGTCTTTTGTCATCAGTCAGTCACTAGCTCCAAACTCTCTGGGGAGGTGGGGGTAGCTGCGAGCTGTCAGCAGCCATCGCAGCCTGTTAAAAGGGATCTTGTCTGTTACAGAATTAAAACAAACAAACAAACAACAACAACAAAAAAACCCAAAACATTTCAGGGATTTGAATTTACTCCTGAGCCTTTGATCAGGTTTTTTTCCCAGGCAGGTTTCACCATCTGTCTTTTGCATGGACATTTCTTTCCTCCTTTCCTTTTCCCTTCATTATTTTTGCATGTTCTCTCTGCTACCCCCATCTTCCATTTCTCTTTTTTAGACTATGGTTGAATTCTCCTCATCGTACTTCATTCCTTATCCCGTAGTTTTTGGGTCAACCCTTCTGAGCTTCAGTTTGGAGATAAGGGATTTGCAGTTGTAGCCCCTTTCCTGGAGCTGGTCACCTGGCAGGGAGGGAGCAGGCGAGGGTTTCTGCACAGCCTTCCCTGGCCAGGGACCTCCTGCCTTCTCTGCTGAAGTTTTGGGAAATGTGCTGCTCTGGATTTTGCTCTGCCTTGCTGAGGGGGTCTCTTACTGCCTTGGTTCTTCCAGCCTTTCCTCCATGTTTTTTGGAGCTCTGAAAAACGGCTAAGATTATCAGAGCTGGGGGGTTAGCCAGAGCTTTTATACTCATGGGATTTTCCTTTCAATATTTTCCAGGCTGCTTCAGTCTTTCTAAACCAGAGAGTAGGCATGAGAATTCTCGGGATTCTATTGATTAATCTTCCTTTTTATTCTCCTACTTCTGGGGGGTGAAGGTGAAGTTAGGAGCTCCTTTGGGGGAGCAGCAGAATCCTGGTTTGTCCCTCAGAGACCAGTTCCCGGAGTTTATAGCGTGGGGGGGTGTGCTTTTCATGTTGGATCACTGACTGTGGGATGTTGTGTGGATTTGAGGCTGGGGGAGGAGGAAGGTTTTATTTAGTCTTGAGGATACACAGGCCCATTGAGCGAGAAGACAGTGTTCCACCAGGCAGGGTGCAGGCAATCAAGGAAAGAAAGAGGCGTGGGGCTGGGCGTGGCCTTGTGGTTCTGAAACAGCTACCCTCCCCACCCCCGCCACGTAATCCACACCATGCCTCTGCCAGCCCTTGCCCCACACCTGGAGAACCAAGGACCCTCAACCAGAGCCAACAGGACACACTTCTCAGAGCTGGAGAAAATGAACCCTTCCATTTTTTCTGGAAGCCTCTACCCTCAACGCCCATCTGTGTGCTCAACTCAGCCCCGGTGAGGAAAGGGGGGCTGCCCTGGCTGGCCCCTCAGCAAGACCTTGCAAAGGTCCCTGTGTCCCCTCTGCTTCTGCACACTCCTTCTCCAGATGCTCCGATTCACTCTTCCCCGAAAGAGAAGCTGTTCCCAAGGCAGGAACTAGCCATCTTGGCATCTGGGGCCAGGGATACGAACGTGCCCTCAAGTCAGCGGGAGAACACATTTCACCAGGGGGTGGCCAAAGGCCGAGCACTCAGGCTGCGGTGGGGCTAGAGAAGAGAGGAATGCAGTTGGGCATATCCTCAGGAGTTACCAGCTGCAAACTTTGTACAATCGTTTCAACTCAAGATTTCAAAATTCTGCATCCTCTCAGATGGTCCCATGGCAAAGCACAGGCCTCCCTTCCCTGCTTTGGGCTTCACGTTTTCCCAGGAAGGCCCCTGCTCCACTCGAGGCCCCAGAGTCAGCCCCAACCTCCTAGTGCACCAGGATCCCCCTCTTGCAGCATCATCAGTTATTATGTACACGTGTATACACATGGTGTGCAAAGTGGGGGTGCAGGCGGGGAGTGGCCAGGATGATCAGGAGGCCCAAGCCTGGCTGCTGTGTTCTTGAAGCGGAAGTCTGGCAAGTGGGAGACCATTCTTTGGCAAACCCACACCCAGAGACGGGAAGGATCTGTTGCCCAGTGACAGATGCCCTGTGACGAGCGGTGACACCACCACCCTGCTGCGCCAGGGAGCACCTGGCATCTGTCTCTGCATGTGTGGCTTGTGGGGTCCAGGGGTCTGCACAGAGGGACCATCGTGTGGGGGGCTGAGGGCACCCCATTGCATTCCCCCTCTCTGGCTTTAAAAAAAATAAGAATAATTGCTCTCTTTTAAGCAGCAGAGTTTCTGCATTGGAATGAGGCTTTGTTTGAGAGCTGACAGTGGACAGAGAGATGCATGGAATCTCCCCCTTCAAAGGCAGGACACACAGATCTTCCCTGGATAGGCCCCGGCCTGGTGGCCAGCAGGAAGTGCTCCCCTGAGTGTGCGGATGTAGTCATGTTGTTTATATTTTTTGCCATTCGTCACTCAGACCCTGTCTAAATGAACAGAAAACCCATTTATCTTCTGCACTGGATTCTCCCCTCCCCTTCTGACCAAGGAAGTCCATCCTGTCTAAGGGGGGGAGTTCCTTGTCATGGGTTGAATTATGCTCCCCCAAAAGATGAGTTCAAATTGCTAAAGCTGCCAGAATGCAATATACCAGGAATGGGTTGGCTTTTACGATGGTTTATTAACTTGCAAATTATAGTTCTGAGCCTATGAAAATGTCCAACTCAAGTCATCAACAGAATGATACCCGGACTCTGAAGACAGGCTGCTGGCATCTGGGCTCCTCTGTCACATGGGAAGACACAATGGCCAGCATCTGCTGGTCCTTCTCTCCCAGGTTTCATTGCTTTCAGCCACTGGCTTCAGTGGCCTCCTCTCTGTTTTCTGTGGGTCCTCTCTTAGCTTCTCCAGGACTTTTCTCTAAACTTCTCTGGGCTTTTTCTTTTATTCTCTTAAAAAAAGACTCCAGTAAGAGATTAAGACCCACCCTGGGCAGCCTTCAACTAAAATAACCTTATCAAAAGGTCACCTACATTAGGTCTGTACTCACAAGAATGGATTAAAAGGTGATCTTTCTAGCCTCTAAACTACCAGGAGTCCTAACCCCGTACATGTGGACCTAATACATTAGACAAAGCCAAGACCTACACGTGGCATTCTGAATGAACTGTGCCTCCCGCTACCCCTTGAGCTGGGCAGTGCCCAGTCCTGAAATGATCCCTTTTGTGGGCTCCTATGCCACCATTTCTCTTCCCCTTCGTTGGCTGGTCCTTGTCTGTTCTAAACTGAATCACATCCCCACAAAGATAAGTTCAAGTCCTAACCCTCAGTCCGGGGGTATGAGCTCATTTCTGAAAAGGAGTTTCAAGGATGCAGCCAAACTGAATCAGGGTGGGCCTGGATCCGGTAGGGCTGGAGTCCATTGAAGGAGAGGAAATCTGAACATAGGGAGTAGAAGACAGATGGGAAGGAAGACGGCCATGTGATGGAGGCAGAGATCAAGTTATGAAAGGCCAGTGAGCCACCACTGGAATGCTGTAGACCACAGAGGAAGCACGGCTCTACCCGCACCTTGATGTGGGACTCCTAGTCTCCAAAACTGTAAGAAGACAAATCCCTGTTGTTTAAGCCAGCCAGTCTGTGACATTTGTAATAGCAGCCCTGGCAAGCTAACACAGTCCCCTAGACTGGACCCACAGACAATTGCCCTATCTTCTTAGTTCAAAAGCTCCCATCAACCAATGACAGATGACCTATTTCCTTCATTCCTTTCTTGGTGTCTGAGGAATAAAACCCTATTTTGTCTGAGCAATGGCACCCACCTCTCACAGCTTCAGTTGGAACTATTTTCTTTAGCACCTCACCCACCTATCTTGTTTTTTGGTGTACAACACCCTACCCAGCACACCTGGTTCAGTTGTCTAACTTCAATTTGGAATTCTTCCTCTCCTTGGACACCCCTACTCTCCTCCTGCACCACAGAGTCTCTGCAAAGCTTGTAGATCCTCTATCCTCTCCCCCTCCCCATATGACACAAACTCCCACCAGGACACCCACACATCCCTCCTTCCCAGATCTTCCACTCCATGCCATTGTTTCTGATAAACAAAATCAGTATGGAATGATAGCAATTCTGCACCCCGGTTACATTTAAATTTCTCCAACCAGAGTGTACTAACTCCCAATCCTTGTAGGTTTGAGGAGAGACTTTTTGAGTGGCAGCATCTTCAGAGGGAAAGAAAACATTGCTGTTTTCTTTTTAGTTTTGACAACAGTTTACAATCCAAGTTTCTCTCTCTCTCTCTTTTGTTTAGAAGAACCGCTTGCTGAAGTGCAGCTATTTCTGCTGGGGTAAGAGTAATCCGGAAGGTTCCCTCTAACCTGCATAGACCCCCGCTTCCTGCTCTTATGGGACCCTGTGAGTGGAGGGACAGGCCCCATATTTTACAGAGCTGCCTGTGCTCACTCTCATTGTCATTCCATCTTCTTCCAGTGATAGAACTCACAGGCCAAAAGACAACTTAATAGCTTATGAAGAAAACGGAGAGTGCTGGCTTCAGCTCTTACCTCCACATCTATTTTCTGGAACAACACAGACTTGATTGCTAAATGGTTTGGAAAGGATATAGGAAGCAGTAATGGGTGATGACAGAACATAAGAGAGTGAAACAATAATCTTCCCCTCTAAGAAGCTCTGGACAAGCACACAGAAGCAGTAGGTGTAGGGTGCTTGTTGCAGTGCTGATTGGGATAACCAAAAGTTGGGAATAACCCAAGTGTCCAGTAGTAGGGAAATCAGGTATTAGGCATATAATAGGATACTATACAGTAGGTAAAAGGAATGAACTAGATCAATACATATAGTAACATGCTTATCTTACTTTCCCAGGCTGCTAACACAGTGGGTTGGCTTAAACAACAAGCATTTATGGTCTCACAGTTTCAGAGGCTCAAAGTCAAAATCAAGGCATCAGCAAGGCCATGCTTTTCCCTTAAAGTCTGTAGTACTCTCGTGCTGGCTTGCCACAATCCTTGGGGTACCTTGACTTGCACCTCTGCCTCCCATCACATGGTACTCTCTCTGTCCTGTGTCTGCACTTCTGGTTTCTTCCTGTCTTCGTCTCTGACTTCAGTCTTTCTCCATAAGGCCTCTGGTAGTGTTCTAGTTTGTTAGCTGCCGGAGTGTAGTATACCAGAAACAGAATGGTTTTTAAAAAGGGGAATTTAATAAGTTGCTAGTTTACTGTTCTAATGCTGAGAAAATGTCCCAATTAAAGCAAGTCTATAGAAATGTCCAATCAAAGGCATCCAGGGAAAGTTACCTTGGTTCAAGAAGGCCAATGAAGTTCAGGGTTTCTCTCTTGGCTGGAAGGGCACATGGTGAACCCGGAGTCATCTGCTAGCTTTCTTTCCTGGCTTCCGGTTTCATGAAGCTCCCCAGGAGGCGTTTTCCTTCTTCATCTCCAGAGGTCGCTGACTCATGGACTCTCTGCTTCGTGGTGCTGCAGCATTCTCTGCTCTCTCTGAATCTCTCTGAATGTCTTTATTCTCCAAAATGTTTCCTCTTTTGCAGGACTCCAGTAAACCAATCAAGACTCACCCAAACGGGAGGAGACATGTTGTCACCTAATCCAGTTTAACAACCATTCTTGACCAAATCACATCACCCAGGGAGATGATCTGATTACAGTTTCAAACATACAGTATTGAATAGGGACCATTCTATCTTTATGAAATGGGATTTTGATTAAAACATGGCTTTTCTAGGGGGCATACTTCCTTTCAAACCAGCACAAGTAGTATGGATTAAGGCCCACTCAGATTCAATTTGGCCATATAAATAAGAAGTTAAAAGATCCTATTCAATGAGTCCACACTTTAACAGATAATACATTTTCTAAGGGTCAAATTTACAAATGGGTTCACACCCATAGGAACATGGATTAAGATTAAGGACATGCTTTACTTTGGGTGCATGATTCAGTCTACCACAATGCTTGACAGCAAAGATCTAATAGCAAAGATAATAGAAACAAAAGGGAAAGAGGGAGGAGAATGGGATTGGGGTGAAATACAATGAATGGTAGCTAATATATAAAATACAATACATGATAGCTGCCAAATGCAATATATCCAAAATGGAATGGTTTTTAAAAGGGGGAATTTACTAAGTTACAAGTTTACAGTTCTAAGGTGGTGAAAATGTGCCAATTAAAGCAAGTCTATAAAAATGTCCAGTCTTAGGAACCCAGGGAAGAATACCTTGACTCAAGAAGGCTGATGAAGTTCAGAGTTTCTCTCTCAAGTGGAAAGACACATGGCGAACATAGCATCATCTGCTAGCTTCCTCTCCAGGCCTCCTGCTCCATGAAGCTCCCCGGGACCTGTTTTCTTCTTTAGCTCCAAAGGTCTCTGACTGGTGGACTCTCTGATTCTTGTGGCTATGTCATTCTCTGCTCTCTCAGAATCTCCAACTTTCTCCAAAATGTTTCCTCTTTTATAGGATTCCAGTAAACTAATCAAGACCCACTAGAATACATGGAGACACATCTCTATCTAACCATGTTTAACACCTACATTGATTGAGCCGCATCTCCATGGAGATAACCCAATCAAATTTCCAACCTATGGTACTGAATAGGGATTAAGAGAAATGGTTGCTCCCACAAGATTATTTAGAATTAAATTATGGCTCTTCTAGGGTACATAAAATCCTTTCAAACCAGCACGACTTTATAAACCACTCTGTACAAGGCACTGTTCTGAGAACTTACAGATGTTAAGTCGTTTAATTCTCATAGCAATACCATGAAGTAGTTACTATTATTTCCCTATTTTACAAATGATGAAACTAGGACAGAGGGAAGTTAAGTGATTTTCAAAAATAGTACAATCAGTAAGTGATAGTGCTGAGATTTTGAATGCATTCCAAACGCTGTGGTCTGAATCATCACATCTTTGTGATCCACAGAATAATGAACCCATCCTAACCCTGGAAACTTGTGAACACATTATCTCATAGGGCAAAGGGACTTTGCAGATGTGATTAAGTTACAGATCTTAAGATGAAGCGATTGATTATCTTGCATTATCTGGGTGGACCCAAGGCAATCTTTATTAGAAGGAAGCAGGAGCTGATATGCTGATGGAAGCAGAGGTCAGAGTGAGGCAATTGCTGGAAGGGGGCCAAAAGTCAAGGAATTTGGGCAGCCTTTAGGAGCTTCAGAAGTCAAGAAAACAGATTCTCCCCTGCCAAGAGTCTCCAGCAAGCATGTATCACCGCTGTCTTAGTTATTCAGGATGCTATTACAAATATCACACAATGAGTTAGCTTAAATAATGGGAATTTATTGTCTCCTGGTTTCAGGAGCTGGAAGGCTTATTTCCTCCCGAGGTTGGAAGCTTTATGGCTGGCTGGCAATCCTTCAGTTCCTTCAGTTTCACATTCACTTGGTGACGTCCTTTCCATTCACTTCTAGTTCCCATTGACTTCTAGCTTCCGACTCTTCCCCATGGCTTCTTCTCCTGCATCCAATTTCCTTTGATATAAGGACTTCAACTGTATTGTATTAAGGCCTGCCCTCATTTAGTTTGGGCACATCTAACTAATAATAACATCTTCAAAGGTCCTATTCTCAATGGGTTCACATCCACAGGACCAGCGGTTGGGACCCGAACATATCTTTTACGGGGAACATGATTCATTCTCTAACACTCCATTCTCTGGACCCCAAACTGATATCTTCTTCCCACTCACAAAATACATCCATTCCATCAGACATCCTCAAACCCTTAAGTGATTTAAGTAACAATGCTAAGTACAAAGTCTCTTCAAAATCAGTTACAAGAGTTCCTGCCTTAGGGTCAAATTCCTTTCAGTCTAACAGACCCGTGAAGCTTAGAAAACAAGTTCTCTACTTCCAAAATACAATGGTGGGACAGGCTTACAAAGTACAGATGTGAAAAAAGAAGGATAAAAGTGTTCACAGGTTCCCAGCAGGGCAAGCTCCACTAGATGTCAAGGTCTGACCACCCTGTAACTTGATACTTCATCCTCCCGGCCTGCTGGAGCTGCAGCACCACCTTTCCAGGCATTTGTGAAATGGCCTTGGCCTCCCTGAAAACTGGGAGGCAAGCCCCACTCTCTGCAAGCATTGGGTGGTACCTAATTCTCCTCAAGCACCTGAGCAAAGACCCCCCACTCTCTTTGAGCTTTGGAGTGGTGGCTGAACTCTCCTCGAACATCGGGACGGGAGCCTGCCCCTTCCAAGCAACAGCAGAGTGGACCACTCTCTGGGTCTAAGGAGATCTTTTCAGTGCAGATTCAGCTTCCATGACTCTGCCCTTGGAATGTCCATCATTCTTCCTTCAAGCTATTCCTTCTTTGTCCCTTTCAGTCCAGGAAGGCAGTGCTTCTATCCAGACAAATTTTGCAAAATGCTTGTAAGCCATGTATGCTGTTCAAGGAGAACCAAACCATAGGACAGAAGGCCTTTCCACAGATCCTTCCTGGATAAGTGCATTTCCAATCCTGACTTCCCCTGAAATGGCTGCCTGGAGCCTGTTCAGCCACATCCTTCTTGGCAAAGAGTTGTTTAGTTAAACCTTCACATGGTGCCTTTTGCTCCAGGGGCTTATTTCCCAGAAGCTGTGGGAGAGCTCAGATAGAGCAACTATGGCTCTAATCTCAGAGCATCCTATCTGGCTAGGCTCAGAATTTTCAAAATCGTCACTTGCTGGTTCCTTTCTGCTTAAGAGTTCATTTTCTGTTTTGGTAATGAATGGTAGTTCAACATTGTAAACTTAATTCACAGCACTGAATGTGGTTAAAAGGGGAAATGTTAGGTTGTATATATGTTGCTAGAATAAAATTTTTTTAAAAAATTCCTGGAATTGCACAACAAAACAGTGAACCTTAAGTTGAACCATGAACTACAGTTGATAGCACAATTATAAAAATGTTCTTTCATGAACCGTAATAAATGTATCACCTCAGTGCAAGGTGTTAATAATAAGGTGATGGATAGAAATCCTGTATTTTATGCATGATTGTTTTGTGAACCCACAACTTCTCTAATAAATCAAACACACACACACACAAAAAACAATACTGATGCTCCCTTACCACTGTCCCAGAGAGAGTCGCAAGTGGCTTCTTTATTATAGATGGAAACAGGTCCATGCCCCTCTCCCACTGCCATCAGGAGAAATGAACTGCTCAGCCACCATCCCCTAATTTTCACTCTTAGATCATGAAGATCTTCAGAATCTAGGACTCTTTAAAATCAAAAGAGTCGGGGCGGGCCGCGGTGGCTCAGCGGGCAAAGTGCTTGCCTGCTATGCCGGAGGACCTCGGTTCGATTCCCGGCCCCAGCCCATGTAACAAAAACGGAGAAACAGAATACAATAAAACAAGAAAATGTTTAAAAGATGTTTCCCTTTCTTCCTTCCTTCCTTCTCTCTGTCTTTCCTTTAAAAAAAAAAAAAAAATCAAAAGAGTCATCATCTGGTCCCTACAGTTCTGAAGAGAGGTTTCTTAAGTGCCTCTTGGTCTACAGCTCTTTGAAAGAGGTTGTAATTTTTTCAAAAGCAAGTGAATTTGGCACTGGCTATGAGTTCCTCAAAGCAAGGCAGCACCACTCAGCCCAGGTGGAGGAGAAAGGCAGATGCTCCAAGTGAAATCCTTGGCTTGAGGACACCAGGTGCCCACTGTCAGGGTGGGCAGACACTCTTCCCAGGAGAAGAGGCAAAACAGCTTCCCTCATACCCCAGGAATGAAGGTTCCCTTATGCCCCAGGAACAGGAACAAAGCAGATGCATCAGGCTCAGGCCAGCCCACAGCAACCAAATGCAGGAGTGGACAAGGGCAGGGGCTGGGGGGAGGAGAAGAGCCAGAAAGAACAAACATTTTCTGGGCACTTCCTACCAGGTCACAGCTGGTGGAGAGGCCGGTTGGGTCCAAGAAGGACCAGCTGTGTCCTGGCCTTCAGTGGCTTCCGTCCTGGTGGAGGAGGCAGTGGTTGCCGTGGCCAAGTCCTGCAGTGACCTACAGCTGGAGACAGAGCACACGCCAAAGGCAACCAAAGCTCCCAGAGGACTGGACAGAGACAGAGGGCACCCTTTGGATGACCGTCAACTGGAACCTTCAAAGGAGGGGCGTGGCCCACCATGTGGAGGCAGGAAGGGCTCCTTAAGGCAAGGAGGAGCAAAGGGTGGAGAAGAAATAAGACGGGCAGGGAGGGGTGGAGCACTGTGAAAGGAGGAGGAGAAAAACATGGAAGCTGAGGGCAGTGGGTTCGGGTGAAAGTGGCTTTACTATTAAGGAGAGCCTCCAAGTTCTCCAGCCAAATCGTATAGACCTCCAGGTGTCCTGTATCCTGCCCTCCTGTATCCTGCTGGGGGGCGGGAGGGAATTTCAAATGATGACCTTGAGGTTTACTATTACTATCGGAATATCTTCAGTCCGAAGTTGCTTGAAAGCATTTTTTCTATAGCAGAGAAAATAAACAATAACCCAGACAATCCAAGACCCTGCTTGAGGATTCCGTTCAAGTCATCCAACAGGTATTTCTTGTTGAAATATTTGCCAGGAAATGTTTCAGGCACCTGAGATACAGCAGTGAACAAAACAGACAGAAGTCAGTGCCCCCAGAAAGCTTACTGTCTAATGGTTTGTGTCATTCAGGGTTTCAAGAGGAAACAGCTGCCCTGTGCTCGAGTTACAATGATTAGAAGAGGGTTTACTTACTGAAGGATTATTTGCAAAGGTGTGGGTGAGGGGAGCTGCAGCACAACCGCCATCACCAGAGGGAAGCAGGGACAGCAAGATACTTGGTCCAGGAAGAGACTCAGGTTAAGAAGACCACCTCGGGAGGGGCAGCAACCTGTGGCTGAGATGGCCTCACGGAAGGGGAACCAGTCAGCGGAACAACCCCCGCCCCTGACCTCACTCTCTCCCCCATCTGGAAGTCAGGGGCAAGGAGACTAGTGGTCTGTTCACAGATCAGCGTCCAGTGACCGAAGGCAGGATGGTGGAGGGACAGAGTACCTGCAGGGACAAACAGAAGATGTTCAACTCTTGATTATTACTGTGCAACTTCCAGTTTAAATAATGGGACCACTCCTCCAGTGGGAGGAGGCTGAGGGCTGTTAGAGAAGGGAGATAGGTAGTAAGGCAGGGCTTCTCAGGAAATAGCTCTTTTCTCTCCTTACAAAGATGGTCACCAGAAATAACTCCAATCAAACTGAGGAATTCTCTTCTTGGCCATTCATGTAGAAAGGACCAGAAGTCACAATATCTGGATTCTGGTTTGTTCTTTCAGCTTACTAGCTAAGTGACCTGGGTAGCTACTTTATCCTTCTGAGCTTCAGTCTTCTCACTTGTAAAATGCAGGACCCTAACTGGAAGGGCTGTTGTGCCAGCTGGAAGACACGTTGTTCCCTGGGCAATGGAGTCTTGGAGCCCAGCAGTTCCTAAGTAAAGGGTCTTCTGGAGTTCTGTGTCACCATCCCCCCTCCTTTCTGCAGGGATGGAGGACAGTAAGTAGGAGGGGATTCTGGGAACCCAAGAAAGAAAGGCAGGGGCGGGCAATGGTGGCTCAGTGGCAGAGTTCTCACCTGCCATGCTGGAGACCCTGGTTCAATTCCCAGAACCTGCCCGTGTCAAAAAAAAAAAGGCAGAGCAGGGGGATGGGGGTGGGCTGTTCCTGTAACCGTCACCTCTGTCTAGAGAGGCCCTTAGGAACAGCCTTATGGAGATTTCTGAACATAAGCATCTAGAGTCCAGAGACCACTGTCTTCTACATGTCTAGTAGCAGGTCTAATTCCAAATACCAGAACAGCTCAGACAGGATAACTAGCTGACTAGGCTTTATTCCACATGGAGGGAAGCGTTGATTCTATTTTTTTTTTTTTTTTTTTAAAGACAGAGAGAAGGAAGGAAGGATAGAAGGAAGGAAGGAAGGAAGAAAGGGAAACATCTTTAAACATTTTCTTGTTTTATTGTATTCTGTTTCTCCGTTTTTTGTTACATGGGCTGGGGCCGGGAATCGAACCGAGGTCCTCCGGCATAGCAGGCAAGCACTTTGCCCGCTGAGCCACCGCGGCCCGCCCGCGTTGATTCTATTTAGTGCCTCTGGGCTCTCCCTTGGCAGCCCATCAGTCTCTCGCCCACTTTGGCATGGCACCAAGGGCGTGGGGGACACAGTTGTGCCCAGGTATTTCCATTTGCATGGAGGCATCTCTGGCACTGAGTCACTATAAACATCACCTTATGTTTTCTTTCATGGTGAAAAAGCCCTTACAATTTGTTTCCTTAGAGAAGTATGTTATTTTTTCGGTCGTTCCAAGGTATCCAGCTGATCTACTCTTTCCCTTTGAAGCACCCTCTAAAGAGTCAACTGCTATAAAGGTGTTTGTGCTTCCCGAACGCAAGGTACCCAAAGCCAGCTTATGCACCACCCTTTAATGAAGTCAGAAGAAGCAGAAGTGAGATTTGCATGCAGCCTGAGCCAGAAGTGGATTTGTTTGAACTCTTACCCCCCTGCATGTATAAGCGTTATTGAAGGGAAAGCCTAGTAGTCATGGCATGCCACTGAAAGAAGCCTACACGTTCTCGTACACCAACGCACCCACGATTCTTCTTCTGTGAAGAATCTCTGCCTGACTCCACTCACAGTGGACGGACGGCAAGCCCCTGACGGCTAGACCAGGCAGGTGGTGGTTAGGGGCTTTTACGTGGAATAAGCCTTTGGCTGAAGACCCCTGCGAGCACTTACACCTGCCCCTTAGTCTTCCTGGACTTCCCTCCACCCCCTTAGGAATGTTAGTAAAAGTCACAAAATGCATTGCCCATTTACTAATGGATGTGGTGGAGGAAGAATTTATGGACATCTTTGAAAGACAAAGAACATGGTTGGAAAAAATAAACCCTGAGGGTTTTGAGGGGGGATTTGAGTAGGGAGGAATTTGAGACAGAAAAAAAGATAAAAGTGTTGAAACAACAGTGACTGTATGTCTTGGTATCTGGATGCTATGGGGCAAATATTTTACTCTGATATTATGCCCAGGGAACCCTGGAAAGCCTTCTCAGGTATCCCAAACATAGGGGCTGGGTGGGCCAACAGCCCAATGATGTTCTCAAGTCGGGATTATCTGTCCAGGGTCAAAAGCAAGTAGAAATCCAGGCCCCATCTTTGGGCCCCCATGCAAACTCACAAAACCGCAGGATTGATTACTCTGCTCCAAAGGCATGCCCTAGATAAGAAGTGTCTCTGAGCATGGATGGAGCAGAGACTACATTTGGCCCCAAATAAAACTCAGTCCTCTCGTGAGCAGAGCTGGCATGGCGAGAGGTAAGAGGAGGCAGGCCCAGCTGGCTCTGGAGAACAATAAGGGAATGTCCCCCCTCCAGGCACCCTCCAGTGAGGCAAATGAGGGCCTCTGGCTGAAGGAGAAGGACCTTCTTTGTATCAGCCCCCAGCCCCCCACTGGCCCCCACTCCACACCCCCACCTTCCCTCTGCAGAGAGAACAGAGCTGACCAAAAGCCAGAGGCCAGCATGAGCCAAAAGGAAAAGACTTGTCAGGACCTTGACCCGTCCAAGCTCACTGTGGAAATGCTCTTTCTCTGTTTTGACACAAAAATAGATGAATCAGGACCTCTGCCTGAAACAGCAAGTCCAATCTCCATCGGAGAGAGACAAAAGAGGCAGGAAAGGATTGAAAGAAAAGGGAAAACATGCTAAGAATAATTTTTTATTTGTCCAAGTAGTTGGAAGGGGCAGGGGGGTGGTAGGACAGTTGGAACCAACAAATGGAGACTGGAAAGAAAACCGGTGGTCATGAAGGTGGCCCGGATGAAGAAAGAGGAAATCCCCATCCGTTGTGCCAGAGAAGGCCTCAGCTGACTCCAAGAGGTGACATCAACAAGGTCTGTGGTTTCCATCCAAGGGGAAGAGGCCCAACTGGGGGAAGGGGTTTGGGTCAAAACTGAGGCAAGAACCCCTTCACTCCCACTAGGATGGTTATTAATTATTTAAAAACCAAACAAACATGCAAACAAAAACAGAAAATAACAAGTATTTGAGAGGATATGGAGCAATAGGAAGACTCATTCATTGCTGGTGGGAATGTAAAATGGCGCACTGCTGTGGAAGGCAGTTTGACTCAGAAAGTTAAGTATAGAATTACCATATGACCTGGCAATCCCACTCCAAAGTATATACCCAAAAGAACTGAAAGCAGAGACTCGAGCAGGTATCTGCACATCGATATTCACAGCAGCATTATTCACAATGGCCAAAAGGTGGAGGCAACCCAAATGACCATCAGCAGATGAATGGATAAGAAAATGTGGTATATATATATATTTACGATGTATAATGGAATAATATTCAGCTATAAAAAGGAATGCAATTCTGATACATATACAACAATGTGGATGAACCTTGAAGACATCATGTCAAGTGAAATGTCAGACACAAAAGAGCAAATCTTATATGATCTCACTCATATGAAATACCTAGAATAAGCAAATTGGAGGGGAATGGGGAGTTAACGCTTACTAGGTAAAGAGTTTCTGCTGAAGATTATGAAAAGTCTTGGTAGAGGATGCTGGTAAGGTTGGCACCATACTGATGAATTAACACCACTCTGAGGTACACTTGAAAGTGACCAAAATGGGAAATTTTGAATTTTATATATGTAACTGCAATAAAAAGTCAAGGCAGCTGGCAGACCCAGGGGCCAGGCGGGGGGCTGGGAGCCTGTAACAAGGGAACCAGGATCCCTCCCTCAGGGTGCCCGGACCCCACACCACACAGGCAAAGTAGCAGGTAGAGCTGGGAAAGGGGGAGGAGCTGCGGGCGGTGGCCTAAACCATCCTTGCAAAGCCTTTGAAGCAGACCCTGGAATTAACCAAGAGGCAGATGGTTCTCGGTTCAGGGAGAACCACCCCAGGGTGCCCGGCCTTGGCAATGTAACACGAGCTTTGGCCTCCTTGTTCTCTGTGGGAAACCACCCGAAGGAGGTGCTGTTCACCGAGAAGCAGCCTTTTGCTTTGGTGGTACAAAGTGTGTGTGCCCTTCAGGGGAGCCTCTGTGTCTCCTCTGATCCCAGCTTCTTGGAGAGAAAGTGACTGTTTTCTGTCTGGTCATGGATGGTGCTTTGCAGGAACCGTGTCTTATTTCTTTGGGGGTGAATGTGGGTTTGCTTGTTGTTGTTGTTGTTGTTGTGCTTTGTTTTGTGAGCTGTTTGTTCTCACTGAGGGAAGGATGTGCAGGGACGATCTTGGCATCCTAGAGGAGGAGGGGCCAGCTGTGATGCAACACTGAATGCACGGAATGTGCTGGCTTGGGACAAGTGGATCTTGCTGGAGGCCACTAGGCAAGACCACTCCCCAATGAGCAAGGGGTGGACACTCCCAATGGTAGGTATCCTGGACCACAGCCATTCCCTGGGTATGAGCCATTCCCTCGTATTAGGAAATGAGGACAAAGGAGGGAGGTATGTAGGCTAGAGAAGGGAGAACCAGCTCCTCTCTTTGGTTCTTGGGCCTGGAAAGCAAATCTGGGATTGGTTCAAGAGCATGTTGTATCCTGTGTCCTGGAACTCTGATAGGCAAGTTGTCATCTCTTCCAGGCCCGTGGGCTATGAGCAAAGTTCACTTGTTCAGCCAACATTTAGTCAGTGTCTCTTGCATGCCTGACACAGTTTGGATGCTACTCTGTGTTAGTCCTGCTGTCCATTTCCCAGGACTTTCATTCAATAAAGTCTTGTCAAGAGTCACAATCTGATCTGAGCGATCTCTTTGGGGTATGAAGGCAAGGAAAGAGACTGGGCCCATTAGGGGTGAAATCCTGAGGAATTCCTTGTTCCAGGCATTCCCGCAGGGAAGGAGATGTTAGAGCCGTGGCCATCCTTGAGTGAGGCAGAACGCACAGTTCTGGGTGAAGCCCTGCAGCAAGGCAAGCAAGGACAGATTTGGTGGAACATGTTGGCATCCCTTGGAGAGTCCCAGAAACACAACAAGAGGTCCTGAGAAAGAATTCCTTACCATCAAACTGAATGAAAAGGCAGCCATATTGCATTTGAAGGTATAAATTGAATGTAAATGTGCCCTCATCCTTTGGTGACCTATGGGGCATACCAGCTGCAACACTGAAAGGGAGAACCCATTTCATAAGGATTACAAGGTGGGGCGAGGGGAAAGCAGTGAATTCAAACACACACAAAAATGTGCTATGTACTGACAAAAGTTCAAAAAATCTAAAACTTGATAAGGCATCAGGATCAACTACAAATATGTCTACAACTCTGGAATCCTGTGAAATGGGAAAGGGTTCTATACTACTGGGAAACCCAGAATATAATTAGCATTGGGCCCCTTTGTACCAGTCACCTCTACTGAGGAAGTTGACCTGGACTGCAAAGCCTGGGTAAAACCACATGAAGAAAAGGAAGCTCCAGGATACAGCTATGGTAGTGGTCAGGACGGCTGAGCTGTTGTTATCTTGTGAGGAAGTCTGAGTGCGAAGGAAGTCTGAGTGCTAGAGGCAACTCAGCAGCCCTTCTGTTTGCTTCTGGTAGCAAGTATGAGCCTTATGATCAGGTCTCAAATGTGCAGAAGAATGCTTTCTAGATTTTTCTAAGATAACATAATTTCTGTCTTGAGAACGGAAATCAATCTAGACACTTCCAGGCAAACCAAGTCAAGTGAGTGACTTCCCAGTCATTTGAGTTTTGAATCTGTCAGATCAGTGCTTTCCTTCCTCTGCTTCTCTCCCAGAGGAGAGGGCTTTGGGCTGGGAGGCTCAGAGGATTGGACATCTTCTGTCCCATGGGCCTCTGCAGAGATGTCATTTGCTGCAAGGCATGCTTCCTCCATGGACAGGACACAAGCCTTTCCATCTCAGATCCTCTCAAAATTATCTTATTTTTATTTTTAAATTCACTTACTCTCCCCTCAAGACTCTACCAGAAAAAAAATAGCCATTTTCAGGCTATCCATGTCACAGATGAGGCATTCTGTTCTCTACTGCCTGGAATTTTTTTAATCTCGATTTTATGGGAAATGTAGCTTTCACCTCTTTGTGATTATTCCAACCCTGTTGTTTATTCAGCAGAGGTTCCAGCTATTGGGCGGCAGCAGAAATGGCTGGGATAAGAGGTTGATCCCTCTGCCCTTGGGTAGCCAGGTGGTGCTGCAGTGACCAGTCACCCTGGTTGGTGATTGATGGCTTTGCCCAGTTGACTGGACAAATACAGTTTTATCATATTATGTGTGTGCTGCAAAATGAAGACATTTGGGACTCAGTGGCTGATGATGTCAATGTCATTCATTGAGTCTTTTGGGCTTTTGGTACTCTAAAATAATTTTCCCTTCCAAAAAAACTTCAACTCTTACTAATGAAATGGGCTGGGGCCTATAAGTCATGAACTCCATTAGGGTTTTAAATCTTATTTTGAAACTTGATGGACAGTGTTGTCCTCTTTGGGTTATCTTGTGCCAGCCATTTGCTGCAGCGTATGAACGTCCCTGAGACAATGATGTCCAGCAAACTCTGTGAGGTGGGGGTGGGGGTAGGAGGCAGCCAGGGCCAACCTCAATTCCAACTCCTCATTTAATCCAGCAACCCAGAGGAGATGTTGTCACTCTCCTGGGCTGCTGAGAAGGTGCCTTTGATTCGGAAGCCCACCTGTCCAAGCATAGAAGGAAAAACTATAGAAAGATGAGGTCTCCAAGAGAGCAAAAATGAGAAATGTTTATGTAGGAAGGGACTTGGCTTAGGAAGCTTTGCTCTGACACGCTGTGCCATTCGGGAACAGTTGCTTCTCCTCCTTGCCCCCCACTGCACCCCAGTTCTCCTCTTTGCAGAGCAGGCCCTCGTCACACCCAGCATGTGTTGTGGGAGAGGTGGATAACCAGGGCCTCCAGTAGAGAATGAAAACCCCAGTGGGCAAAGCCTGGAGTGGGGACAGATGCTGGCCGCTGAGAAGTGGGAGAGGCACGCCCGAACACCCAGGTCAGCGCTGGCCTGAGCTTCTATGACAACTACCACGTGGCGGGTTGGCTTAAAGAACAGAAATTTATTGTCTTGTAGTTTTAGAGGCTAGAAATTCAATACCAAGGTATTGGCAGGCCATGTTTTCTCCGAGTCTGTAGCGTTCTAGTGGTAGCTTGCTGGCTGCCTTACCTCAGCTTGCAAATGCATCTCTTCGCATGGTGATATCTGTCCCTTTCTCTGGCTTCCAGTTCTGGCTTCTACTAACTTTGACTTCTGACTTCCATGTCCAATTTCCTCTGCTTACAAGGACTCTGGGCATATGCAATGAAGGCCACCCTCACTCAGTTTGGCCTCACCTAAGCTAATAGCATCTTCAGAGGTTCTGTTTGCAAATGGGCTCACACCCACAGAACCAGGGGTTTTGTGTGGGATGTGATTCAATCCCCAACAGAAGATTTTGCCCTTGAAGGACCCATGGCAAGTCCCCTCGCCCTTCTTCATTCAGAGGCCGTGATATCAGTGTCCTATCCAGAGGCTGTAATTCCAAATCACAGGACACAGCAAATTCAAAGAAAGCAGGTGTTAAGTCTTACCTTCTGTCTCTGAACAAACACCGTCTTTGGATTTGACTGGCTGTCTTACTATGTCCACTAAATCGTTCTTTACCTTTCTTTCCTATCATCCTCAGATGGTCCATCTGCTCAGTGAGGCAGAATCCAATAATCTGAAAAATAGTTTAGTATCTAATTCATCTGATACAGCATCTGCAGGTTTTCTTGGGTAGGGCGCCCCCATGTGGCTCTATCAGGGACTACCCTTTGTGTTCTTCGAAAAATCAGTCATTTTGAATCAATAATCCACAATAATTTTTTTGTCTTCACTTCTGCTGAGTACCTGTTATATCTAAAGCATCATGGTGGCAGATATAAAGGTGATAAGAATACGCATCCTGAACTCAAGAAACTCCCAGTTTGGTAGGGAAGATGAGACATCTAGACAGAAACTCTAAAGAAAAGGTAGAAAGTGACAAATGCCTTTAACTTCTATCGAGAAAGTGCTATGAGAGTTCAGAGCAGGGCAAGATTAATTCCAACTGAGAGAACTGAAAGGCTTCACAGAGGAAATGGCGCTTGATCTGGGACTTGAGGACCACCAGGTAGGATTCAGGGCCAGTAATCCATTTATTCACTCCTGACATAATAAGTTTTTAAATTTTTCTTAGAGAACTTGTAGGTTTAAGAAAAGTTATGCAAAAAATACAGAGTTCCCATATCTCCCCCCCAACACACACACACTACACACACAGTTTTTTCTCTATTAACACTTTGCATTAGTGCAATAACTTTGTTACAATTGATGAGACAATATTATAATTATACTATTAACTATTGTCAATAGTTGACATTAGGGTCCACTGTTTTGTTGTTCAGTCCGATATTTTTGTTTTTAATTATTATTCTAGTAATAAATATTCTACTTAAGATCTCCCCTTTAATAATATCCAAGGACATAATTCAGTGGTATTACATTCATAGTGTTGTTCCATCATCACCACCATCCATGATTAAAAATTCATCACCCCCTGGGTGGGCCACGGTGGCTCAGCAGGCAGAGTTCCTGCCTGCCATGCTCGAGACCTTGGTTTGATTCCTGGTGTCTGCCCATGACAAGGAAAAAAAAAAACAACAACTTCACCCCAGACAGACACTCTGTACAATTTAAGCATTAACTTCCCATTCCTTACCCACACTCCAGCCCCTGGCAACCTGTCTTTTAGTTTCTGACACTACGAATTTGCTTATTCGAATGATTTAAGACCAGTGAAATCATACAATAGTTGCTCTTTTGTGCCTGCTTTATTTCACTCAATATGATACCTTCAAAGTTCATCCATGCTGTTGCATGTATCAGAACATCATTCATGTCTATGACAGAATATTACATTGTGCATATAGACCAGATTCATTAGTTGGTGGACATTTGGGTTGCTTCCATCTTTTGGCAATTGTGAATAATGGCACTGTGAACACTGGTGTGCAAATATCTGTTCGTGTCCCTCCTTTCAGTTCTTTTGGGTCGATATCTAAAAGCAGGATTGCCAGGACATGTGGTTATTCTATTATTAACTTTCTAAGGAATTGCCAGGCGGTTTTCCACAGCAGCTGCACTATTTTACATTCTCACCAATGAGGAATGAGTGTTCCTATTTCTCCACGTTCTTTCCAACCCTTACTATTTTCTGCTTTTTTAATAGTAACCATTCCAGCGGATGTGAAATACTATCTCATTGTGTTTTTCGTGTGTGTGTTTTTGTAATGGCTAATGATGTTGCGCATCTTTTCATGTGTGTCTCTTCTTTGGATAAGTATAATTCAAGTCTTTTGCCCATTTTTTATTTGGGTTATTTATCTTTTTTCATTCTTGTTGTTCTGTATATAATCTGTCTATTAACAATATCAGGTACATGGTTTCCAAATATTTTCTCCCATTCTGTAGGTTTTTTCACTTTCTTGGTACTGTTCTTTTGATGCATAAAAGTTTTAAATTTTGATGAGGTCCCATTTATCTATTTTTTCTTCTGTTGCTTGTACTTTTGGTGTAAAGTCTGAGGAGCCATTGACTAACACAAGATCCTGAAGATGTTTCCCTATGTTTCTTCCAGGAGTTTTACAGTTTGGGTTCTTATATTTAGGTCTTTGATGAATTTTGAGTTGAATTGGTTTGTATGTTTGTCCTTGTGCCAATACCATGCTGTTCTGATTACTGCAGTTCTGTAATAAGTTTTAAAATCATAAGGTGTGAGTCCTCGAACTTCATTCTTCTTCAGGATGGCTTTGGTTATTTAGTGCTCCTTACCCGTCCATTTAAATTTGATAATCGGCTTTTCCATTTACCAAAGAAGACTGTTGGAATTTTTTTTTTTTTTTTTGCATGTGCAGGCTCCAGGAATTGAACCCAGGTCTCCGGCATGTCAAGTGAAAATTCTACCACTGAGCAATCCTTGCACTGCCCTAAGGCTGTTGGAATTTTTTTTATTATTAATTTTTAAATTAAAAAAATATTACAAGAAAGAAACACAAACATTCTTAACATATGATCATTCCGTTCTACATATATAATCAATAATTCACAATATCATCACATAGTTGCATATTCATCATCATGATCATTTCTTAGAACATTTTCATCAATTCAGAAAAAGAAATAAAAAGACAACAGAAAGATAAACGAAAACAAAAAAAAATTATACATACCATACCCCTTACCCCTCCCTTTCATTGATCACTAGCATTTCAAATTAAATTTATTTTAACATTTGTTCCCCCTATTATGTATTTTTATTCCATATGTTCTACTCGTCTGTTGACAAGGTAGATAAAAGGAGCATCAGACACAAGGTTTTCACAATCACACAGTCACACTGTGAAAGCTATATCATTATACAATCATCTTCAAGAAGCATGGCTACTGGAACATAGCTCCACATTTTCAGGCAGTTTCCTCCAACCTCTCCACTACATCTTGACTAACAAGATGATATCTATTTAAAGCGTAAGAATAACCTCCAGGAAAACCTCTCCACTCTGTTTGGAATCTCTCAGCCATTGACACTTTGTCTCATTTCGCTCTTCCCCCTTTTGGTCAAGCAGGTTTTCTCAATCCCTTGATGCTAGGTCTCAGCTCATTCTAGAATTTTTTTCAATCCCTTGATGCTGAGTCTCAGCTCATTCTCAGATTTCTGTCCCACGTTGCCAGGAAGGTCCACACCCCTGGGAGTCATGTCCCATGTAGACAGGGGGAGGGTGGTGAGTTTGCTTGTTGTATTGGCTGGAGAGAGAAGCCACATCTGAGCAACAAAAGAGGTTCTCTTGGGGGTGACTCTTAGGCCTAGTTTTAAGTAGGCTTGACCTATCCTTTGTGGGGTTAAGTTTCATATGAACAAACCCCAAGACTGGGGGCTCAGCCTATAGCTTTGGCTGTCCACACTGCTTGTGAGAATATCAAGAATTCAACTTGGGGAGGTTGAATTTTCCCCTGTTCTCACCATTCCCCAAAGGGGACTTTGCAAATACTTTTCCACTCACTGATCGAATCACTCTGGGATTCATCAGGGCATCACTCTGGACAAAACAACAAAATCTCATGTCCTACCCAAAGTTCCAAGTACTTATGTTGTTCAACCAACTATCTACATAAGTTATATTAGGAAATGCACTAGTCAAAATATAAATTTTGTACCAAATAAACATCTTGTGCTTTAGTCTCACACATATGGTGAAATTTTAAAATTTAATTACCATCTATTTTCAGCACCCTGAAGTAATGATATTCCTTTGTTCTTCCTCATGCGCATTTTTAAAATTTGTACATTTAGTCACTATTATTACACATTTTAGGCATTCCTAGATTATACCATCTCAATCTTTAATGTCTATCTTTCTTTCTGATTTCATTTGTGCCCCCAGCCCTCCTCCCTCTATCATTCTGACATTCATCTTCATTCAGTGTTTTAACATAATTGTATTACAGTTAGGTAATATTGTGCTGTCCATTTCTGAGTTTTTATATTCAGTTCTGTTGCATAATCTGTATCGCTTCAGCTCCAATTACCCAATATCTTACCCTATTTCTATCTTCTGATGGTCTCTGTTACCAATGAAATATTCCAAGTTTATTCACTAATGTCAGTTCATATCAGTGAGACCATACAGTATTTGTCCTTTTGTTTTTGGCTAATCTCACTCAGCGTAATGTCCTTGAGGTCCATCCATGTTGTTACATACTTCATAATTTTATTCTGTCTTACAGTTGCATAGTATTCCATCGTATGTATATGCCACAGTTTGTTTAGCCACCTGTCTGTTGATGGACATTTTGGCTGTTTCCATCTCTTGGTAATTGTAAATAATGCTGCTATAAACATTGGTGTGCAAATGCCCATTTGTGTCCTTGCCCTCATGTCCTTTGAGTAGAGACAGCATATAGATGGGTCCTCTTTTTTAATCCATTCTGCCAGTCTATATCTTTTGATTGGGGAGTTAATCCATTAACATTTAGTGTTATTACTGCATGGGTAGTACTTTCTTCTACCATTTTGCCTTTTGGATTTTATATGTCATATCAAATTTTCCTTCTTTTTACCTTTACTCATAGTCTTCCTTTCTACTCTCTTTGCTACACCTCTCTCTTCTGTCTTTTCATATCTGTCTCTAGTGCTCCCTTTAGTATTTCTTTCAGAGCTGGTCTCTCAGTCAAAAATTCTCTCAGTGATTTTTTGTCTGAAAAGGTTTTAATTTCTCCCTCATTTTTGAAGGACAATTTTACTGGATATAGAATTCTTGGTTGGCAGTTTTTCTCTTTTAATGATTTAAATATATCATCCTACTGTCTTCTCGACTCCATGGTTTCTGCTGAGAAATCTATGCATAGTCTTATTGGACTTCCCCTATATGTGTGGATTGCTTTTCTCTTGCAGGTTTCGAGATTCTTTCTTTCTCTTTGACCTCTGTCATTCTGATTAGTAAATGTCTTGGAGTACATCTATGTGGATCTATTCTCTTTGGGGTACGCTTACGCTTCTTGGATCTGTAATTTTAAGTCTTTCATAAGAGGGGGGAAATTTTCAGTGATAATTTCCTCTATTAGTTTTTCTCCTCCTTTTCCCTTCTCTTCTCCTTCTGGGACACCCAAAACATGTATATTCATGCGCTTCATACTATCATTCAATTCCCTGAGGCCCTGCTCATATTTTTCCATTTTTTCCCCATATTTTCTTTTTCTTGTCAGATTTCAGATGTTCCATCCTCCAGTTCACTAATCTATGTTCTGCCTCTTGAAATCTACCATTGTAGGTTTCCATTGCTTTTTTCATCTCTTCTATCGTGACTTTCATTCCTGTAAGTTCTGTGATTTGCTTTTTCAGACTTTTGATTTCTTCTTTTTGTTCATTCCTTGCCTTCTTTATATCCTCCCTCAATTCATTGATTTGGTTTTTGATGAGGTTTTCCATGTCTGTTCGTATATTCTGAATTAATTGTTTCAGTTCCTGTATCTCATTTGAATTGTTGGTTTGCTCCTTTGGGCCATATCTTCAGTTTTCCTAGTGTGATTTGTTATTTTTTGCTGGCATCTAGGCATTTAATTACCTTAATTAGTTGATTCTGGAGATTGCTTTCACTTCTTTTACCTAGGGTTTTCTTGCTGGATGAATTTGCTGTCTCTCTGTTCTTTAACATTCAGTTCAGCTTTTTTCTGGACTTCTAGCTTAGGTTTTGTTTAATAGAGGAGAATTTTTCAGTTCTTGTTTTCTTGTTTCTTGCCCTGCTTGTATGGTGCCTTTTCCCCTCCACCCTTAGGAGGGTCTATTTAGGTATTATAGACCCCAGCTGGATTTTCCCAGACCAAACTGGCCTCCTATGAGGAGGAAAGATTCACCTGCATTGGTTTTCCCTGAGGGTGAGACCCAGCAGGTTGACAGACTTTTCTGTGAGTCTCTGGACTCTGTTTTTCTTATCCTGCCCAGTATGTGGTGCTTGTCTGCCTGTAGGTCCCACCAGCATAAAATGATGAGGTACCTTTAACTTTGGCAGACTCTCCCTGCTGGGGACATGTTGGAGACAGAGGAGAGGTTATAGGCTGGTTTTAATGGCTTCAAATTACCAAGCCCTGGGGTCTGAATTCCTTGTGGGAGGGATTCCACCTGAATTGGGCTTCACCCCTCCCCTGGGGAAGGTACAGTCTCCAGACAAGCCCTCAAACGAGCTTGTTTCTGCCTATGCCTGGGGCAGTTGCAGCCTGAGAAGCCCTGCCACTGTATCCAAAGGCAGTCAAGCCTTTGTAGAAACACAGCCACAAAAACCTCTGTTTCCTTTTTTTTTTTCTTTTTCCGTCAGCCCTGCCCCCTTGGCACTGGGGCAAAAATGAGTGCCCTCTGCTTTGATCAGGTTCACCTGAGCTGAGGGCCTATTTTTAGTAGTCAGAATTTGTTAATTAATTCCACAATTGGCGTTTGGTTGGGCTCAGCCCCTGCTGCTGGTAAAGTCCCTTTCCTTTCCCCTCTGGGAAGCAGCCTGTGGGGGAGGGGCGCCGGCCACCACAGCTTGGGGTACTCACGGTTCTGGGGGGGCTCACAGCCGGTCCAGCTGGTCCAGTCTAAAACGCACACATTGCTAAGCCGCATCTTGGCCCAGAAGTCAGGCTGTTGGAATTTTGACTGGGATTGCATTGAATCTGTAAGTCACTTTGTGTAGAGTGATGTCTTAGTGATATTTAGTCTTCCGATCTAGGAACACAAAATTTCCTTCCATTTATTTAGTTCTTCTTTGATTTCTTTCAGCAATGTTTTGTTGTTTTACATGTACAAATCTTTACATCTTTGATTAAATTTATTCCTAGATATTTGGTTCTTTTATTTGCTATTGTAAATGGACTCTTTTCTTGATTTCTTCTTCAGATTATTCAATATTAGTATATGGAAACACTAATGATTTTTGCATGTTGAACTTATATCTTGCAACTTTGCTGAGTTAGTTTATTAGCTCTAGGAGCTTTGTTGTGGAATTCTTATATATAGGATCATGTCATCCTAAAATAAGGAAAGCAGATGTAGAAAAATTTGGATGCCTTTTCTTTCTTTTTCTTGTCTAACTGCTCAGGCAAGAAATTCTAGTACAATGTTGAATACTGGTGGTGACAGTGGGCATCCTTGTTTTGATCCTAATTTTAGAGGGAAAGCTTTTAATCTGTCACTGTTAAGTATGATACATATTTCACCACTGAGGGTAATGTTAGCTGGATTTTTCATACATGCCCTTTATCATGTTGAAGAAGTTTTCTTCTATTCCTCATTTTCTAAGTGTTTCTATCAAGAAGAGTGCTGGATTTTATCAAATGCCTTTTCTGCATCAATGGGATGAACATGTGTTTTTTTTTCCATGTTCTCTTAATGCAGTGTATTACATTGATTGAGTTTCTTATGCTGAACCATCCTTGCATACCTACAACTTGTCCCACTTAATTATGATGCATATGTCTTTTCACATGTTTTTTGATTCAGTTTGCTACTATTTTGTTGAGGATTTTTGCACCTATTTTCAGAAAGGATATTGGTTGTAATTTTCTCTTTCTTGTGATGTCCTTATCTGGCTTTGGTATGAGGGTGATGTTGGTCTCGTAGAATGAGTTAGAAGTGTTCCCTCCTCTTCAATTTTTTTGGAAGAGCAGTATTGATGTTAATTCTTCTTGGATTGTGTGGTTAAATTCAGTGAAGCCATCTGGTCCTGGGCTTTTCTTTATTGGGAGGTTTTTGATTCCTAACTCAATCTCCTTACTTATTATTGGTCTGTTGAGAACTTAAATTTCTTCTTGGGTCAGTGTAGGTAGTTTGTGTGTTTAGGAATTTGTCCATTTCATCTAGAAGTGAAAAGGCCCAAGACTCACTCTCATACCCTCCGGCCATGCCCCCTCTTCCTGGCCTTGTAAGAGCCTCGAATATCCAACCCTCTTACCTCACAGCCTTCCCACTAATACTGTCTGCTAGGTGAGCTCCTCTCTGTACTTGCAGGACTTGCTCCTCCATTTCCTATTGGTCTCTTCCCCAATATCATCTTATCAAATGCTCCCTAACTGCCTATCTTGTAATCCCCTATCTCTCACCCCTCCCCTGCTGAATTGTTTTTAGAGCATCTATTATCACCCGACACTATTTACCTCTCTTCTGCTTCTCTGCACTAAAATTGAAGCCTCCTGAGAGGTGGGACTTCACAAGTTGGCACCCAGTATGCTCAATAAATATCTTTTGAATGGATAAAGTATTATTTCCCCCACTTTTTAGATGCAGAAACAGGCTCAGAGGCTAAGTAACTTGCTAAGGTCATCAAACTGGTAATCTAATAACTAAGAACTAACCTGCCCATCATTTCCTCCCAGCAATCAAGTAGGAAGTCACCCTTCTCCTCCCAGTCAAGCAAAGTATCCCCCCAACCCCCACCCTTGCTACTTGGGTCCTCTGCCAAGGCTACATGGACTATTCTAGCAATTTATCAACTGCTCAGTGGAATGTTCCATGTGGCCAATGAAGTAGAACCTGTTCAAATAAACTGCTTTTTGTTTCTTAAAAACAATTTAACCAAAAACAAATATAAAACAGTTTAAACTTCTCTTCATGTCTCAGGATTATCATGCCTTTTTTAAAAAAATAATTTTGATAACATATATAGAACACAGTTTTCCCATTTTAACCATTTTTAAGCATACAATTCAGTGGCATTAATTACATTCACAATATTATGCTGCCAACAGGCCCATCCACTGCCAGAATATTCCCATCACCCCTACTTTCTGTCTCTATGAATTTCTGTCTCTATACATTCCACTATTTCATGGAAGTGGAATCATACAAAATTTGTCCACCTGTGTCTAGCTTCTTTCACTCAATGTGATGTCTTAAGGTTCATTCATGCTGTCACCTATATCAGAACTTTATTTCTTTTTTATGGCTGAATAAATACTCCATTGTGTGTACATACCACATTCTGTTTATCCATCCATCATTGATGGACATTTGGGTTACTTCCACCTTTTAGCTATTATGAATAATGCTGCTACAAGCATTGGTGGAATCTGTTTAGATGCCTGCTTTCATCACTGTGCCAGTTTGGAAGTATTATGAACTCCAGAAAAAACATGTTTTATTCTTGACTCAATGTTGTGGGGGCAGCCATTTCTTTTAACCCTGATGCAATATTGTACATGGAAACTTTTGATTAGATTATTTCAATGGAGATGTGACATGCCCAGTTGTGGATGAGACCTTTTAACTGGAGGAGATGTGACTCCATCTATTCAGGGTGGGTCCTGATTCGTTTATTGGAGTTCTTTAAAAGAGGAAACATTTTGGAGAGAGCCGATAGTGAGAGAACCAACAGAAGCTTCAGTGCAGAGCTGACACAGATGCTGACACTTGGTGTTTTAGTGAGTAAGCTGCCGAAATGTGGTACACAAGAAATGGAACAGCTTTTAAGGGGAATATATGAAGTTGCAAGTTTACAGTTCTAAGGTTGTGAAAATGTCCACATTAAGGCACCAACAAGAGGTTACCTTCACTCAAGAAAGGCCGATGAAGTTTGGGGTTTCTCTCTCAGCTGGGAGGGCACATGGAGACATCTGCTAGCTTTCTCTCCCAGCTTCTTGTTTCATGAAGCTCCCCCAGAACTGTTTTCCTTCTTTATCAACAAAGGTCTCTGACTACATGGGCTCTGTTGGTTCTGGTGGCTCTAAAGCTTTTTCCAAAATGTTTCCCTATTGAAGGGTTCCAGTAAGTAACCCCCACCTAGAATGGGTGGCGACATATCTCCATGGAAACCATCTAATCAAAAGTTACCAATCACAAATGGGTGAGTCAAATCACCATGAAAACAATAAAAAAGATACCATTCAGCAATATTGAATGAGAATTAGAGGACATGGCTTTTCTGGGGTACACAATAGATTCAAACCAGGACACTTGGAGATCAGAGGCATGGATGTTTGCAGATGCTTGGAGCCCAGCTGATATCACCATGAGATGTTAAGCAACCAAGAACCTGGAGAGAGCCAAGTGAAGCCATGAGATGAAAGCCAGCCCTGGAGAAGCAAAGTGAGAAACCCCCATAGGAACAGAGGCTGAAAGCAATGGAGCCCAGGAGCAAAGGACCAGCAGATGCCAGTCGTGTGACTTCCCAGCTGACAGAGATGTCACAGACCCATTGGCCTTCCATGAATTAAGGTATCTTTCCCTGGATGCCTTAGTTTGGACATTTTTGTAGGCTTAGAACTGCAAACTTGCAACTTACTAAATATCCTCTTTAAAAGTTGTTCCCTTTTTCTAGCAGATTGCATTCTGGCAGTTTACAAACTAATACAATCACTTTGGGGTACATACCAAAGAAACTGCCAGGTCACGTGGCAATTTGCTATTTAACTTTTTGAGGACTCTTGGGATTACAATTCATGTTAAATGTGGCTCAGGTAGCTGAGATACAGATGCAGCAGACCTGGAAAGCAGGAAGAAGTACACGACAGCTCCTGCAGGGCTTTGGAACTTGTTTTTTTTTTGGGGGGGTGGGCGTGTTAGCTTGCTGTTGGTCTCTTCCCAAGGGGCCATGCACTGGTATTAGTCTTCTAGCCCAGTGCTTCTGCATGACTTTATTTCTCTAACGTTACTGAATGAATTGAATATTGAACATTCCTCTCAGGAGTGATGTCTTGCCCCCCAGAAAGCCTCCGATGCTGCCACTGTGGGGATCCTTTGACTCCTCAGCCTCATTCAGAATGTTATATAAACCTTGGCTCCCAGAGCCCCAGGCCTCTGTATGTCTTTCCATCACTTTCCCACATTCCTCACAGGCGCTTCCTAGGCCTGTGTAAGGAGTGTGAGCAGACTCGGGAATTTGTGCCAAGTGTGGGAAAAGGAAATTGGTGTCACCCACACCAGCCCCATATTAGTTTCTAAATTAATTTTCACCTGCCTTGAAGCATGTGAAGAAGTTAGGTTTGCAAAAGGCATGTAGATACTGACTGGTAGGTGCAAATAAGAAAACTGAGGCACTAAGATGTATCTACACCTGTATGAAACAATGAAATGGAAATATTACTGACTTTATGCATGTTTGACTCATCTATGGCCTTTTTTTTTTTTTTCAGTGGGGAGAGGGTCTGGGCTGTGGGGAGAAGGGGGAGGGTGGAATGCCAAAATTGGAAAATCTATCAGATGCCCAAAGGGTCTGGTTGAAGCCAAGTTTCTCAGTCTCGACTCCTGAAACCCGCCACCCCAAGTTGTGTCATTACCTGCCCATCTCAGAGGGGCCTGAAATCAGTAAAAGGAGAAGTTTGAACATGGATCCATACAAAGCTGAAAACCTGCCCTTTACTTTCTTTCCTCTGCATGCTGAGGGGTTCTTGCCCACATCAAGCCAGATGTCTTTCATTCTGAAAAATTCTGCTGAGCATCTGTGAATACATAAAGGAAACAAGGATAGGGAGCAAAGACACATCTGTGTGGCAAAGACATGTGGCAGAGAGAAGGAGAACATAAATCAAAGCCAGAGAGGACCTGTGAGCAGCTTGGAAATAAAAACTATGTCAGGAAGAAGGCCTGGGTGGAAAATAGATGAGCAGGGTACAGAGTGAGAGAGGAGAAGGACAAGCAGCCCCTGCAGAAATGAAGGAGGGGCAAGCAGGTCCCGAGAAAGACTGGCATGGAAAGCATCCTGCACACCTAAGTTTGGGCTGCAGTTGCAGCAAGCAACAGTGACTCCTGCCTGGGTCCCTTGTGGATGGCCATCTCTGCTTTTCTCTCTGTGTTGATAGCTGCTCTAAACCTGGGCTCCAGCCTCTGAAAGACATTAGTGGGAGACAGGACACGGAAGAAGCAGGGATCCGGCACAGGAAGTTAGAGGACAAAGCCTCTGTCCACAGCCCCATTCTTCACACCGGCTCTGGCGCTCAGAACCAACGCTAACTCAATGCCCTGTCTCGGTACCCACTGCGCTGGCACAGACCTGCGGGCTAGACCTCTCGGAATGGGGATAATGACTCCTACCTCACAGATTATACTAATGTTAGACAGGACGGCACCGAGGGCAGAGATGGTACAAAGAGAGGGCCCTTCCCGGAATGGGGGCTCCATAACATGCAGCAGTTAGTGTCATTAAAGAAAATAGAAATGTAGGGAGGAGTTGTCCCAAAAACCTCCCTTTTTCATGTGTGACTTCTCTTTATCTCTGGATCCCCTCATGCTCTGACAGCCCTCTTCATCCCTCTCCTCAAGTCCTACCCTCCAATTCTCTCCTGCACTCCAACTCCTATGCAGGGTGGGCTATCTCTTCATCTCTTTCCAACCAAACCCCCATCTTCCCAGTACGTAGGTGAAACGTCCTCTTGCCGTGGGCTCTGGCACCTGAGCACATTTTGGAATTGGACATTTGCCCCCATGTGCCCTGCAGCGTCTGTAACTTACTCCACTACTAAAAGGACAGGTAGAAGTCCCCGTGTACATACTCAAATGTTCCAGAAGTTAAACTTTAGTTATGAACTTAATTTCCATGTCTGTCTGGTGGCAGAAAGGTAACCTTCAGTAGTGTATTACATCACAGTTCTCAGAGTTAGGAGTCCAAAATCAGGCTGTCAGCCTCTCCCCTGGCTTCTGGTGGCTGCAGGCAATCCGTGGCAATCCTTGGCTGGTGGCAGCATAATGTGTGCCCCTATCACATGGCCATCTCTCTCTCTCTCTGTCTGGCTCCTAATTTCCTCTCCTAATAAGGACACCAGTCCTATCGATTAAGATCCACCTTAATCCGGTTTGGTTTTATCTTAATTTACCACTTCTTCAAAGATCCTGTTTCCAAATAGGATCATATTCATGGGACTCGGGTTAGGACCGGAACATGTCTTTTTTGGGGTACACAGATGAATCTATCACAGGGTATACTTCCTACATACCTAATGTTAAGTGTGGGCTCATGTCTCGCTCTGGCACATGAAAACTGCCCATCTAGTAGGAAGCTGTAAGAACCAGTCTGTGCTTCTCCCCATGTTTTCCTCTCTGGGAACTTTCCAGATAAAGGCCGCTCCATCATCCTGGGTCCCAAGACAAGGACAGTGCTGACTTGGCACAGAGCCTTAGAGTGACTTGTGAGAAGCACGCAATGTTAGGGAGAAATGCACCTTTGTTGGTTATGTTAGTTTGTAAACTGCTGGAATGCGATATACCAGAATTGGAGCAGCCTTTAAAAAGGGGAATTTAATAAGTTATAGGTTTATAGTTCTACGCTTATAAAATTGTCCAAACTAAGGCATCCAGAGAAAGGTATCTTAATTCAAGGAAGGCTGATGGGTCAGGAACACCTCTGTCAGCTGGGAGTCACATGGCTGGCATCTGCTGGTCCCTTGCTCCTGAGCTCCATGTTTTCAGCCCCTTTTCCTGTGGGGGTTCCTCATTTTGCTTCTCCAGGGCTGGCTTTTATCTCTTGGCTTCCCTTGGCTCTCTCCAGGTTCTGGCTTGCTTAACATCTCATGGCAACGTCTGCTGGTATCCAAGCATCTCCAAACATCTGTGTCTCTGTTCTCCAAGTGTTGGCATCTGTGTCAGCTCTGCTCTGACGTTTCTGTTGGCTCTGTCATTTCTGACTCTCTCAAAATGTTTCGTCTTTTAATGAATTTCAGTAAATTAATCAAGATCCACCTGGAATGGGTGGGGTTACATCTCCATATAATCGAAGGTCACACCCACAATTGGAGCATAACATCTCAGTGGAGACAATCTAATCAAAAGATTCCAACCTACAGTATTGAATCAGGATTAAAAGAAACAGCTGCCCTCACAAAATTGAATCATGATTAAATCATGGCTTTTCCGGAGCACATTTGTCGAGCCACTGGGATTTATTTCCATTGCTGTTACCTCAGCATATTCTAGCCTGTCTAAAAGAGTTGGGTGATGTCCGCGTTCCCATCTTGTCGTCACTTGTGGTCCATGCTTGCTGACTGCACCCCACCACGGGGCCTCCACAGGTCTCCAGATTTCTCTCACCTATTTCTGAGTCCCTCTCAGAGGATGGTGTGCTGGTTTGAAAGGATGTATGAACCCTAGAAAAGCCATGTTTTAATCAAAATCCCATTTCGTAAAGGCAGAATAATCCCTATTCAATATTGTATGTTTGAAACTGTTATCAGATCATCTCCCTGGAGATGTGATGTAATCAAGAGTGGTTGTTAAGCTGGATTAGGTGATGACATGTCTCTACCCATTTGGGTGGGTCTTCATAAGTCTCTGGAGTCCTATAAAAGAGGAAACATTTTGGAGAATAAGAGATTCAGAGAGAGCAGAGAAGAACAACATAACCATAAGAATCAGAGAGTCCTCAAGCCAGCGACATTTGGAGATGAAGAAGGAAAACGCCTCCCGGGAGCTTCATGAAACTGGAAGCCAGGGGAGAAAGCTAGCAGATGATGCCATGTTTGCCATGTGCCCTTCCAGCTGAGAGAGAAGCCCTGACTGTGCTCACCATGTGCCTTCTCACTTGAGAGAGAAACCCTGAACGTCATCGGCCTTCTTGAACCAAGGTATCTTTCCCTGGAAGCCTTTGATTGGACATTTCTACAGAATTGTTTAATTGGACATTTTCTCAGCCTTAGAACTGTAAACTAGCAACTTATTAAACTCCCCTTTTTAAAAGCCATTCTGTTTCTGGTATATTGCATTCCAGCAGGTAGCAAACTAGAACAGATGGGAACCATCCTGTGGCTACAGAATCACAGCACCGGGGTGTGGGAAACTCTGTGAGGCATTCAGGTCCATCCACGCAGACGTTGCCTACGCCATTTCTTTGGAGACTAATAACTTCCCTGGGGCTCCACAAGGGAAGAGCTGCAAGGCTGCCTCAGCCTAGCTAGGGCTTCCACTCCTTCCACTTCTATCCCAGGAGGATTGGTCCTGACATTGAGCCCCCGTTTCCCAAATTCCCACAGCAGCTACTCTCTTCCGGCTTTTCCTATAGGTCCTGCTTGTCCAATCCTGTCCCCAAACCTGGGGAACCTTAGTCTTGCCTCTGACTGGAAGCCTTGCTCTGATTCACCAGTTGGTCTTCCAAATTGATTATGTCTCTTTGTGTTCTTTCTAAGTGCTGGCCTTTTAAAACTCAAAAGCCAAGAACTGCCTGCCCCTTGTCTCTGAGTTCTGAGGGATCCTATGTCCCTCTGAGGGAATGAATGATGAGTCCTCTATCTGCTTAATGGAGCAAGGCTCCACTTGTCTTGTGCATAAGTGGTTTGTTTAGTTAACAAGCTGAGAACAAAGGGATCCAGTGTGTGACTGCTTTAAGCCATCCTGCAACTTCAATGGGCCCCTCTGAGTATGTCCTTTGTTTGTTATCCTTGTAAAACTCAGTGTGAACCCGTCCCGAATGGGCATCTCCCTTTGAGCCTGTGAGATCCTTGAGGACAGAAACCGTTTATTCCTCGTACCCCATGATCCGCCAAATTTGGCGGATTTAAGTGAGGATATTAATCTCCAAACTTCAGATTTCAGCTGCAGGATAGTCCCTTGTTGTACCCTCCGGGGAGCATTTGAAAAGCCCAGGACATAAATGTGCATGCGCAGAGTTCAGTGGGAAAGGATCCAGAGGGTTTAGCTATCCCCGTTTGGGCGGGACTCCCTTGGCTGAGACCTGGGGTCGCCCGCAGAGCCTGAGCCTGGGGTCAGGCGAAGCGTTTGGTGACATAGCGGCGTCCATAGTTCACGCCTCTCTGCGCCTGATACCATTTATTTTCTAATCTGGGCAAACCACTGCATTCTTGGTGTTGGTGCAAAAGAACCCACTCCTTGCCTCCCTACAACTCTTTAATAGACATGGCCAAATCAGATTCACCGCGGAGTGATGAATTTTCCAATGGGCTCACTGCTCTCCTGGCCGGGGCGGGGCCACCCGGCCGTGGGCGAGGTCGCGAGAGAGGCGGTCCGCCGGGCCATAGGGTGGACCTCGGGCCCGGGGGTGGGGCCATGGGAGTGGTAGGGCGGATCCGGAGTCAGTACCTTGGGCGAGGCGTGCAGCGAACCATGGGAGGGGCCACAGTAGAGGCGGGCCCATCGGTGTGAGGGGAAGGCTGCAGGCAAGGGGCGGGGCTATGGGCGAGGCGGGGCGACCGGCCGTAGGAAGAGTGGCGGGAGGGGCGGGGCCATGTGTAGGCTGTCCGGCCGGTCGTGGGCGGGGCCGCCGGAGGGGTGGGACCAAGGGGGCGGGGCGGGGCCGGGCGTTGGCGGAGACTTCCGGCCAGGGAGAACCCTGCAAGGCCTGTCCCGCACCCGGGTTGGTCTCCTGCTCTCTGGGGCCCCGCGCCTCCTGCGTCGGACGCGGCACGTGCTGCCCACGTAACTGGGGGACTGCCATGGCTGCGTGGGCGGGTTTTCGGGTCTGCGGGGCGTCGCAGCCCTGGCTCCGGCTCCGCGGGTGGGCTCCGCGCGCCGCAGGCCTCTGCAGCGGGGCCGGGGCCGGGCGGCTCGAGGCGGATGTGCGGCCCACGCGCGCGCGGCAGCGGGACGGCATCAGGTGAGCTGGGGCCGAGGGCGGACACGTGGCGCCCTCACCCCAAGCAAGCGCACAAAGCCAGGCTGGGGTCTTCTCGTCCGCGGCCTTTGACCCCAGTCGTTGACCCGGCCCTGGCCGGTGTGGCCCACGGGAAAGCTCGATGATTAGTCTCTTCGCGGTGGAAGTCCCGAATGCTGGTGTTCCTGGGCGGGCAGTTCGCGCTCGGGACCCTCCGGTTTCCCCGAGGGCTTTAAGTGGCCGCCCGGGACCGCGGGAGCCCCCCTGGGCCTACGGGCTCAGCGTGGGCAACTCTGCGAGGGCGCCCGCCTGCTGCTGTGTCTTTGAGAGAAAGCCACACGTGACCGGGCTCCGCCCCCCAGAAGCGCCGGGGTGACGGCGGATGAGGGCGAGTCAGTAAACAGCATGAAGGACGCATCGTCCTCTTGTAGCACAACAAACCTCACGTGCTTGAAAGCATACCAGTGCATACACTGAAACTTGGATGGCGCAAGGGCTCCTGGCCTTTGACATTTACCTGTCAGGGCAGGGTTACAAAGGGAGATCTTCAGAGCATTTCTCAGTGTTTAAAAGTTAAAAACAAAGTGTTTTATTCCCTACCCTGACAGGCATCCCATCCTAAGACCTGCAAGGCTGTGTTTGAATTTATAATTTGGAGACTGCTAGCACTTCCCCTGAAAGAGGCAGAGAGCCAGCCCCTGACCTGCAGGGGCTGTGTCTCCTCTTCCCCCCCACCTTTTTTCTGCCCTCTCCTGTCCTTCCTCCTTTGCAGATGGGACCTTAGACACAGATCTGCAAACACCACCCCCACCTCCCAGTCAGCAGACCCATGTTCTGTCCATGTCCTCACCCTTAGCAAAGTAGAGATGGGGAATCCTAGGGTCCCAGGTAACCCAGCATGGTTGGAGGGGGTTGTGCTTTCTAGATATGCATAGTTCACTACCTCAGGGAATTCCTTGCTGGGGGGTGGGGGACATAGCCCCAGAAGTGCCCTTCAAGTGGTTTACATTGATGATCTTGGAAGACTTCATTGGTGCATCTGCAGGGGCCCTCTCTTGCCTTGTAAATGGAAAGATGGCACCGTTATCCCATGCTCTGCTGGTGAGATTCCCCCTAAGATGGGGTGTTGGTCTGAGCACAAGCTTCTCATGCTTTGAACCAACATAGACAATAGGAGAGGATTCAGATGGGTGAGATTTTAGGAGGTTATCAGCAGGGTTTGGGGACCAGTCAGATAAGGAAGAGATAATCTTGGGTGACTTTCAGTTTCTGACTTAGACACTGATTCGTAGCACTGAGATAAGGGGAAGAGGAGAAGGGCACATTTGGTATTGGGGGAAGGTACCCAAGGAGCATGGTACCCAGCCAAATAGTGTACCTCCAAAATTCATGGCGTACCCAAAACCTGTGAAAGTGGCCCTATTTGGAAATAGGGTCTTGGTAGATCTGATCCTGTGAAGATGAGGTCAGAGTGGGTTATGATGGCCACCTGCATTGGACATTGCCGGGAGGGATGCTTTACTGAGAAAGGGTTTTCCAGAAGACAAAAATAATTGACCTGCAGAGGCTTTCCAAGAAAATAGAATAGTGAAAGGCCCCTTACAGAACTGCAGATAAGCAACACCTGGTGATAAACCAGTTTCGGTTCAGGAGACATAGCTTATCTGAATGGACAAAGTACCGTATTAATCAGCTTATAGCTGCTGTCTGCTTTGTAAGACAACCCCCCTTCCCATGCACACATACACACACGGCAAATAGAAACTTAACACCAGCCAATCAGAATATTTTCTCGCTCCACATTTGTTGTGTATGTGGCTTCCCCTGTCCTCTGCCTTGGCAGAGCTCCCTACCACTTTTAGTTTAGCATTGTCCAATTCACTAAATAAACTTTTAACAACATTTTTTAATTGCCTCAGTTTATCTTTGACAATATGGAAATCCAGGCAAAGACACAGAGAAGAAGGGCATGTGAAGGCGAAGCAGATATTGGAGTGATGCTTCTCCGAGCCAAGGGACACCAAAAATTGCTGGCAAACAGCAGAAGCTAGAAAAGGCAAAGAAAGATTCTCCCTTGCAGAACACCTGTATTTCAGACTTCTGAGAGAATACCTTTCTGTGGTTTGAAGCTACTCAGTTTGTGGTTGTTTGTTAACGGTAGTCCAAGCAAACTAGCACAAGTATGAAGGTGGAGAAGCCCGGTCGACATCGGAGCGTGTGGATGTTGGAGCTCAGGAAAGAGGTTCAAATGAGAGCTGAAGATTGAAATAATCCATGTGGAGGTAGAGGTTGACACCAAGGGCACTGGTGAAGTTCCCTGGGAAGAATGCATGGGGTAGGAAGAGGGCAAAGGATGGAACTCTGAGCATCACTGGCATCAAAAGGATTAGCAGGTGGCTGAGAGCCCACCAAAGAAACCAGGAAGGAACAGCCAGACAGGTACCCAAAAAAAGCAGGAGAGGAGAAATGCATTTCCCAAAATAGAGAGTAAGAAACTGTATCAGCTATCGCTGAGCAATCCTGAAAACTATGGACTCAGAAATGGGGACTGGATTTGGCAGTTAGACGATAGGTGAGAACAGTTTTGGTGGGATGGTGGGAACAGAAGGTTGGTTACCTGGGGTCGAAGTGAGCCCACTTTTTTGGAACATTGTGTCATTCAGGGGTAAAGGATTAATGGGACATGAGTGAGTAGATACTGCTGTTATGGCAGGGACATTTGGGAACTGGAATCTTTACATGATTTTGTCTTAGAATGTAATTTAAGCATCTGTCACTGGTGGAATAGCAGCCTTGTATGTTTGCTACAGCAAGCACACTCATTATTTTATTGACAGGTTTATGTGCAGTTCTCTCACCACTGCCAAAAATATAGGTTTTGGAGTCTGTCACACATCAGCTGCAAGTAATTTCTATATCTATGAGAGAATATGATTATGAGAAGCAAAACAATCTTCAGTCACCTGAAGATTGTAGCAAAATTGAAATGGTATTCCAACGAAAATGTTATTCTTATTGCATTGAAATAAATTTGGACATCAAGCAAAGTTGTTTTCCAGAAAACTGTGGCACAGGATACTGTTTATGCAGGTCCAAGTTGACAGCCCAGCAGTTGGGATATCAGATTCAAAAGATAACGAGAAAAACAAAAAGCTCGTAGATGGAGACTGATGGGAAATAGAAAATATATAACAATAATCTGGCGTCTGGCTCATTGTACATTTCTTATAACAAAAAAAAGGCATTTCTGTGTACCGGCGGTAGGATGGCAATATAGGTTATTTTAATCAACTTGGGTGTCCCTTTATAATAGTGAACAGGCTCTTTGAATGCCAGTGTTTTGTTAGATGACGTGTCCAGAAGAGCCCTCCTGAAATAGTACTTTGTACTTTTGTACTTCACATATCCTCCCCTTTTCAGGCAGCATGGATTATGTTGCAGAGTTACAGAATCCTATTGTAGAAAAAGAACAAGGCTGCTGTCCATGCATACAGCAGAGGAACCTTGGCAGCGTTTTCATTGGAGGGGCTAGGAGGAGCTTTGGGGAGTGTTTTCATTCTTGGCTCTTTTCTTAACCTCATTCTGAAGAACAACAGGAAGAAATAAGTGGAAGGTAGCCACTGTTTGTCAGACTTCCCTTCCTCCTGCCGCTCTCCCACGAAGTCCACATCCTCTTGGTAAGGGCGGTGAGGATCTCGGAGCTGCTGTGACATACCCTTTCATGGATGTAGCAGTTATGTTTTTGACAGTAAACCTGGAGAAGAAGAGAAACAAATCAGGAAAGCAGGAGCAAACCAGCTTGCAGTTCAGGCTGTCTTTTCCCTGTTCTTACTTCACCACAGTTCTGATGCATTGATAGGCCCTCTGAATTATCATTAAGCCCCAACAGCACCTTTTCCTTGTGTTTTCAAAATGGCTCCCTAATCAGAAAGGAGTTGCGGGGGTCCTGGCTTCTGACTGGTGCACGACCCGGTAATTGTAAACTGTTCTTCACAGGAACATTGTCTTGAGCAATCCAGAGAAGAGGAATGCATTGTCACTTGCTATGCTGAAATCTCTCCAAAGTGACCTTCTTCATGAAGCTGAAAGCAAAGAGCTGAAAGTCATTATAATTTCAGGTATTTGTTTTTCATTATTTTGCCTCAGTGCTCTGTGGGCCCCAGAAAAGCTTTCTCGAAATTCTTTGGCTAGCTGGGGAGTTCCTCACTTACCTGGAAGGCTGCTTTGAAGCTCCTTTACAAGAACACGAATTATGGAAAACTCTAGGGAAGTTGAAGCTTTGTGCCAGACGCCATTGGCTACGGGAATAACAGTGATTTCTGTTCTGTGCGAACATGTGTCTTACTTCTTTATGTGGGATACTGAACATTGCCACACCTGGCTAGGCTAGTCTTCCTACCCAAATCAGAGACTGCATTTACTGGGCAGTCTCATAGGCCCTTAGGAGTTGGGTTTAATCGTGAATCCTCTCAGGCTTCCTCACTGGCTAGGGCCTGGCTGCTGAGGCACTGGACTCGTTTGCTTTTCTACTCTCATGGAGCATTTCGCCCACATCTGCCTTATTGAGGCCTCAGAGCTCACCACGTTTTGCCCATTTCTTTCCTTACTCTTTTTCTATAAGAATTTTTACAGAGTTAACCTTTGCTGGTAATGTTGGTGGTTGTATAAATAGTAGTAATGTCAACATTTTAAAGCACCCACTGAAAAATATAATGGATGCTGATGTAGGATGCATTTCTTTCACAAATTAAACGTCCATACTTCTGGAGGCGACCTTCTTAACACTGGTTGACTATAACTCTCCAACCATTTTTATGTGGAGATGGGCAACTGCGTAGAGTTCCAAAGCCATGCGGCTGCCTGAGCGTGTTGTCGCAAAGGCAGCAAACTTCTTGACTATGGTTTCCTTTCATAAAAAGGAACTACATCACCTGCCAAAATAGCAGCAATGAAAGGGAAACAGGAGACGATGCCATCCAGTTGTCAGTGGGATTACATTCTGCCGTTGCTCTTACTGATGGTGGTAAAACAGCTGCTACGTCCTCAGCTCCCTCCTTTGTAAAAGAAAGGGAGTGAGCCAGATGGCTCCAAAGTTCTCTTCACACTCTGACTTCCAGCTTCCAACCCAGTGGATAGAAGGTCCAAATTGTAGATAAAATGATGTGGACTTTGCTGGGGGCGTCATGGCCCTATGAGAGCCAGCACACTCAGGCCAGACAGAGTCCAAAAACAGAAACAGGGGAAACAGATTTACCTCTGTAGAAGGTAAATCCTCTTGGGTCCTGAACCTTCTGCTTTTGTAATTGCATGTTTCCTTTGGTTCCACCATGGACCATTTAGTGTATTTGAGTGTACTGATGCATCCCCTTGCATTTGCAACACAAAGTATTGCCTGTGAGTTTCCAAGCTAACTGGAATTATTCTTTTCAAACTTGGATCATTAACTTTACCTAAGTGCCAACCACATAGATATGTTTATTTGCTAATATTATTTGTAGAAAAGTAAATCAGTTTCCGAGCTCTCTTTACAGCTTTTTCTTTTGGAAATATTTGCAGCTGAGGGACCTGTATTTTCTTCTGGGCATGATTTAAAGGAACTGACAGATGAACAAGGCCAGGCTTATCAGGCAGAAGTATTTCAAACTTGTTCTGAGGTAAGCTGGGATGACCGTCAACCGGAAAATGAGAATTATCTTTAATAGGGAGTTAGATAAGATTTTATCTATGGGGCTTAACCATGGTAGAGTTACTGAAAACTCTATGGTCATTGGTGAATCCATCATCCACACAGTCATTTGGTTTAGACTTTTAAGAAGTGACCATAATTTGTTATTGATTTTGTTTCATGCCAAAGAAAATAAAATATGCTTTGGTTTTAATAATTGCCATCTCTGGGATTATGAGGTTATCTATAGCTTATCTTGTATTAAGTAAGAGATAAAGTTTAGAACATACATCTTTACTGAGGAATATGAAATTATTTGATTTTTAAAAATTCTCAATTAAGCCAATTCTATTAGTTGAAAAGAGAGAGCATTCATCCATGGAACAAGAATAATGATTTTTAGCGTTATTTTCAAACCCTTCTTCTCTCAACTTACCTTTTTTTAAAAATTTTTTTACTGTATAATGCAACATATATACAAAGCAAAGAAAGAAAAAAGCAATAATTTTCAGAGCACTCTTTATCAAGTAGTTACAAGACAGATCCCAGAGTTTGTCATGAGCTACTATACCATCATCTCAGATTTTTCCTTCTAGCTGCTCCAGAACATGGGAGGCTAAAAGGAATGTATTTATTTTTATCATCACTTTTTTTCTTTTTTGTGAAAAATAACATATATACAAAAAAGCAATAAATTTCAAAGTGTGGCACAACAATTAGTTGTAGAACAGATTTCAGAGTTTGATATGGGTTCAACTTACCTTTATAATCACCACCTCCAAGTAGGAAAATTAACCTCTTCGTTTTTACTTCCTTGTCCTTTCTGTCTCTTTAACCCTATTAAGGAGAGAAATTGCCAAATAATAGAGGAAGAAGAGGAACAAAAAGTTCTAGATGATTTATAAATATATTAAACTATACTCGGATAATCAAAACTTAAACATAGAATCAACTTTAAGTAACCCTTGTTCATTTGATGACTATTTTTTGAGCACTGACTGTATGCATAATTCTTACTATATATCGAGGGAACTATAAGAAAAGAAATGTTTCCTGCCAAAGTTAAACTGGAAATGTGGTTAAAAAACAAGATGTGTACATCAGACAGTTTACTAACCTGACCCTAAGATTACTTAACCAAATTTTTAATTCATTTGTTGACTTATTGATTCATTCATTTGGTCATTAAACTCTCATTATTGAGAATCTCCTATGTGGGCAAGATAGAGGTGAGCACTAGGGAGGCGAATGGGAAGGCAATTAATCTACATTTTTTTGACCGTTGTTTCCCTCGCTCTTCTAGAAACCCATAAAGGGGTCAGGTTATATCACCCTCACTTCATGGAAGGACAGACAGGAAAAATGTTTCACTAGAGGCTTCCTGGCAAGGTGGAAGCAAGCTAGAGCTAAGACTTGGATCTTTTGTTTCCCATGTCAATGATTTTTATAAAACACTTTATTCCAGTGTTTGCTGAGACTTGGTGCTTTAAAAATTATTTTTCTACTAACACTGAGCCTGTTTGACTAAAACAGAGAATCATCAGAGGGAGCTGGTAGAGCCTTCCATCCTCCGTACAGGGCCTGCTTTGATCACTGTTGTGGTCTCTTCCTGACCCACCATCTGACAGTTAGCAAAGAGCCATGGGGAGCCAGGGCTTCTTCAGAGGACAAGAAGCTAAATGGGGAATCTTCCAACCGATGGATACCTTGAGCTTACTACCCTGTACATAGTCGGGACCTAACCCTGATGTAGAAAATAGAAATGGAAGTGTATTGATTTCTTTAATACTGCTTCTAAGAAAATCATATTGTCTTAGGTAAATATGTGCACATTAACTTGTACAAGATTTCAGTTTCAAGTGTAATCAGTAGACAGATTGGAACAGAATGAGCTAGATGTTTCATCGTGCATGCATGAAAAAATTGGAATTTGGAAAGGAAGGTAGAGGTATCTACATTAGGTTGGCATTTAAAAACTATAGCAAATTTGCAAGGACATGAATTGTTTACAAAGTCAGGAATGGGGCAAATTAAGGATGAGAACAATGAGGAACAAGGAAAACTTGGTTATGGAAGAGTAAAAATAGCCTCTTATGGAGCTGATTTGGTGGCTCCCACCAGAGAACTGTCTTTTGTCTCTGAGAGTCTTATATCCTGTTGAAGTTTGAAAATGGAAATTCCAATTCAGGAGGAAATACTTCTCTCACTCCTTCAAGGAAATGACAATGGGAAGTGGTCTCTCCCATTTGGAAATTAGTGGAATCCTCAGGAATGCTGTTAAGTGAGCTGGCACAGTTACATTTATGCCACTTTTGGAGTAGGCAGGACCAAGAGAGTACTTGATTCTTCAAGGTAAAATAGGAGCATAGTCAATTCTTGATCATCAAGGGATTAATGAGCCTTTCTTCTTTATTATCTAGAACCCCTTTGTCTTTTCTGAATTGCTTTGTTTTTGTTTGTTTGTTTGTTTTGTTTTGTTTTTGTATGCTGTATGGTGGGGGTCACATTCCATTCTTTTTCTAAGTGAGTATCCTGTTATTGCAGTGCTAGTTTTTTAAATTTTTGTTTGTTTTTGTTTGTTTGTTTGGGGAAGTGCATAGCCTGGGAATCGAACCCAGGTCTCCCACATGGCAGGTGAGGATTCTACCACTGAACTACCCTTGCACACCCTGAATTGCTTTCTTTAAAATATTTTTTATAGGTAATGAAATAAATTAATTCATTTTTAATACAATTTATTTTAATGTATTTATAATGTAATAAATTAAGAGTAAATACTATAGCAAAATTTTATAATGTAGTAATTTAAGAGTAAACACTATAGCAAAATTTGAATGTCTAGAAAAAACGAAAGGAAGGAAAATAAATTATGCTTTAAATTTTTTATTGTGGTAACATATATACAACATAAAATGTCCAGTTTTAACCACTTTGAAAGATACAGTTCAGTGTTGTTAATTATAGTCACAATGTTGGGCTGTCATCACCACCATCCAGTACCAAAGGGGAAAATAAATTATTGATACCACACCATAATCATACCAACAGGAAAATCTTAATTAATATTTTGTTATATTTATTTTTAATCTTTTTTCCATGTGTACCTATTTGTTTGTTTGAATAATCACACACAGCTGTGATTATACTGTATTTGTAATTGTATAATATGATTATCGCATTGAATACTCACTATGTGCCAGGTAATATTTTAATACTTAAGATATATTAATTTACCTAATTCTCGTGATTCCCTGTTTAGTTTTTTTATTATGATACCCATTTTACAAATGTGAAAACTGAGGGATTAGTGACTAGTCCAAGGCTACACAGTGAGTAAGTGACAGCTTTGACGTTAAACCCAAGAAGCCTGGCTGGCTTCAGACTGGCCCCAGAACGCCACGCTGAGTTGCAGACCACCCCTCAGAATTGCCAGGCTGAGCTCCAGACTTCCATGCTGATGTCTCTCTGGAAAATCTCCTTGTAATCCCATCAAATGGATATGGTTTAGTTTACATAACCATGTACTTACTTTTGTACATTATTTATAGCTTTTTACTGCTATTTAATAATGATTTGATGAACATCACTATCTATACAGCTTTTTCTGATTATTTCTGAGAAATAGGATTCCTTGTTGATACATACAGCATTACCTAAGCATTTCCCCAGTGGTTTTATGAAATCCTAGCCCTTTGCAGAGGCAGGCAGAGGAGAGAAAAAAGACTGTTCTGCTCTGGTCATGGTAAGTCACTTCAGTTCAATAGGTGAAGGATGATACTGAGAGCTAAAGCAAAAAAAAAAATCTTTCTTTGCAGGAAGACTTTAGAAATTTTTGTGGGCTCTTCCCCTTGTAATTCCAATTCGCTGAGAATGAGCTTATCGCTGTCCCCTGCTGACCCTCAGTGAAGAGAATGCAAACCCTGAAATTCATGACACTTTCTGTGTCAGGGTGCATGTGCATTCTTCTGGGGTGTCTGATTCTCAAAAGGCGACCCCCACCCCCACCCCCCGGCAAAAGCATCAAGACCCATAGCTATAGGATATGATATCAGACACCGCAATTGGTATTTATATTATAATAAAGCTAACAAATACCAAATATTGGTGAATATAAAGGGTATGTTTCTTAGGCAAAATCTTCAAATTTAGTGAAGGTTGATTTCCTTTGAATTTACTCCCCAAGGAAAACCAGCCCAGATTTTATTCTCCCCCCCATCCCCACCGCCCCCCCGCATTCCCCTCCCATCCCAGGGTTCAAAGAGCAACAATTTATAAAGCGCAGTTACCATAGCAACACAATCTGTTCAGAGTGTCCTGAAAAAGTGGAGAAATAAACCAAGCTCTCGTAAGCTGCACAAGTGAATTAAAGTTCCAGAGATTTATAGGGGAAGGGGGTCACAGGAGCAAATTTTCTTCCTCTTGTCTATGCCAAAAGTTACATTTTAGGAATTTTGTTTATTTTGATGACAGGAGGGTGTTTTTCTACCATATTAACCGAATAGAGGGAGTATTCGTAGTGGTTAATTTGAGAACTAATTACTAAGGAAATTGCCTTTAAGTCTCTTTTCTACCTTAATTTTTCAAGGAAGCACCAAATTCCAGTTACCTACTTAACACCTGAGCTCCACAGAAGCACAGTTAGAAAGAGAACCATTTGCCAAGGGTGTTGTTTGACCCCAGAGAGAAAAAGCAGCCCTTGTCCTCACTGGGGCCCCGGGGAGGCCTGGTGCAGGGCTGTGGGGCCTGGTGTCGGGCTGAGCCCGGCCAGCCCCAGCTGCACCTGGGCGGGATCTGGGCTTTGCGGCCTTGGGTGGGTACTGCCCCCTCGGAGCTCGGGTGCCATGACTGTCCGGGAGGCTTCCTCCTCGGGGGTTCCCGGGAGGACCGAGCCGTGCCGCCTGGGCCCGAGCAGGTATTTAGCATGAGGCCGCTCTTGCCCTACCCACCTTTACCCGGGGGAGTGGTGCCTGCGGAGGGCTCCGGCCGGCGGGGTGAAGGGGCTCGCCTGCTTCTCCAGGTCATGATGCTGATCCAGAGCCACCCAGTCCCCGTCGTCGCCATGGTGAACGGCCTGGCCACCGCCGCCGGCTGCCAGCTGGTCGCCAGCTGCGACATAGCGGTGGCCAGTGACAGATCCTCCTTCGCCACCCCTGGAGTGAACATCGGAGCCTTCTGTTCCACCCCCGCCGTCGCCCTGGGGAGGGCAGTGCCGAGAAAGGTAAACGAACTTCCCGAGGCCCTTCTCTAGTTCTAGTCCTCAGAGCGTTGATGGTTAGTTTCAGAATTAGCTTGGCCAAGATACCATTTATATCAGGACTTTGGGCCCAAAACGTATCTGGCTGAACTTGGTCCGGGAGGGAACAGCCTGTCCCTCTTTGCCTGTTCCCCCACGGCTTCTTCCAGTAGGCCCCGACATGCAAAGTCGCTGCATTTCAATCTCGCAGGCCCTCAGCGGGACTGGTTAGGGTTTTTGTTTTGTTTTACTTATTCGTAAAGGAACATGGTTTTGTAGGCTGATCTGAAATGTGTGGATGCCCCTAAGATGCAGTAGCAAGCTGAAGTAAGGCCAGTACCGAGAGGTCAGGGCAGAGTCAGTGGCTCAATATCTGTTTGCTGGCAAGCTATCTGTCCCGGAGGCATTTAGAGTGGTAGGTTCCGGGGCATGGCCGGTTTAGTCTTCACTTCAGGCATGAGAAGAGCCCAGAAAGGCCCAGGTTACAAAAGTCGTTTTGTCATCGCTGACCACAGTGAAGTCCATTTTCCTCATGAAGCTTTATTTCTTCCTTGAATATCATAAAATTATATTTACTGAATATCCCTTAAGTGTAAAGCAGCCATGCCCTTGTTCAAGAAAAAGTGTGTCTCCATTCTTAGCTGGAAGTCTGTGAAAAGGGGTCAAAGTCATATATCGCAGTGAGTAGGGGACGTAAATTGCTTTCTAGAATACATTCTTGGTTTGGCATCAACAAAAATTAGCAGTCGCTCAGATGCCTGAGGCACAACAGAAATGAGGCCCAAGGGAAATCAAACCTGGGAACCAAGAAGCTTAAGGAAGAATTCCTTTCTCTCAGATTGCCTCCTTACTAATTTTTATAGAAATGTGTGTTAATAGGAAACTCTGAAGACAGGTGCCTACAGGCATGCATGCCTAGACAAGTGGCCCACGATGGGCTCCACCCAGCGACCTACTCAAATACAGCAGTTTACTAAAATGTCTGCAGGCTGAGGGCACCTCCATCGCTGGTCTTTGCATGACAGGCTTAGATAGCCATTCAGTAGATATTTCTTAAGTCCCTGCTTGGTGCCAACATTAAATTAAAATGCATGAGCCAGTTTATTAATAAACCTGAAGCATAACTGCAGTTCAAATCATACAACCTCTGCCTAGCATGAGGTGGTTGTACATGTTGTCCACCTGAGAGTGGTCCGTCCTCTCAACCCCTGCCCTGTGAAGGGCCCCACTCTACAGAATTTGCTGTTGGGGTAAGGCTGGGCTTGCTTTCTTCCTTCCCTTTTTCCCTCTCTTCCTTCCCTCCCCTTCCTTTTGAAATCCAGGCTTACTATAATGAAACAATTCCTATAAATTTAAGTGCTATATCTTATTTGATGCTTATCAAATTTGAAATTTGTTTTGAGAAGTAAGAAGAAAAGCATGTGACAAAAACATGCCTGAAGTTTCAAAGGAATCAAGTCTCTGAACCCCGCTGCCTAAATTGTCCAGTGCAGCAGGTGAAGGGGAAGGAATCAAGTGCCGAGGCAGTCTTGCTCTCTCAAGAGAATGCTGGTAAAGGCCAGGCCTGCTCAGAACTGTTCCCTTAGACCCCTGGTCTGTGCTCCTTGTGCCCTGACCCCCAGCAGGGTGGAGCCTTCTTGTTTTCAAACCTCTAAGGTTTTCCTACCAGAATGTGGTTCAGAGGCCCCACAAACCAGGTGCCTTAATGCCAAGCTACTTGGAGGCAGACATGAGGAGGGTGGTTTGGGGTTAACGCCAAGGAACCAGCATCTCAGTTCCGACCAGCAGGAAGTATAGGCTTCTGCCGATTCCCAGACCTGTGCATCTGACCCATGCCCATGTGGCTTGCGTTAGGAGGGAGAACAGTACTGCACCCAAACCCAGATACAACAAAAACCGTCTGTCCGTGGACCCTGCCCAATGGCACTTCCATGGCCCAATGTGTGGGATGGCACAGATGTAACCCAGTTCCCCACAGTGGAGCAGGCCAGGTGCCCTTCCCACCTGGCCCGGAAAGTAAGCTCCTGCCCTTGTCACCCTGGCTGAAAGCGTGTGCAGGGCATCAGTGCCCTCTGCTGGCCACTGTGGGGAGCTGCCAGTGTGACGGAGGCAGGTCAGCCTGTGCTTTAAGTCAGGCAGGGCCTGGGGCCCATCGGGCTCTCCTTTGGCAAAAAGCATATAGAGCATCTTCATGCACCCCACAGACAACCCACCTTGTGCACCTGCCCTCCCACTTTCACCTCAGTCAGGGCTGGCCTCGCTCAGAAACTTAGTGCCGAGGCTGCAAGCAGTGAGGGTCACAGGGAGCTGCTGTACTTCCCTACTCTGTGGCAGAAGAACTTGCTTCCACCCTATCCCCGTGCTTTAGCTCTGCATATCTGTGGAATTCGGTTTCCTAAGGGCCTAATTAGAATAAAGTAATATTTCCAAGCTAGAAGGAACATTACAGCAGACTGGCCCTTAGCTCCCTGGAGTCTGGGGGAGTAGTCTTCAGCCTGCCACCAGCTGTACCCTCAGAGTCTTCAGCATGGCAGCTCCCCAGTGAGCCCCAGGCCCAGCCAAGGAGGCAGAATCTGAAGGTCAACATCCCAGTTTACAGAAGGGCCTCGGACACTCCAGGGACCTGTCTTGTATTTCCTACTAATTAGTATCATGCTCCCCACTCCAACTTTTCTCCCTTTGAACCCACCTACTTCACAGAGCCCCTGCCCAGCCATGCTGAGGGTGATGCATGTGTGTATCCTTGGGTGCCATCCTGGCGCCGTGGTGAATGCGTGTGAGGTGGTGCTTCTGTTGGTGCTCATCCCCTCAGGTGGTTCTTCACGTTGCTTCCAAGCTGCCTTGGGACCCAGACACCATGCTTGTCCCCGAGCACACGTCACACTACCCTGCTGGTCCCTGCCACGTATGTGTGGCTTGAGGGGCCTTGGGTGTCCACCTCTCTCAGGCACCACGATCCCTAACGTCCAGCCTCAGGGACTGCAGACATTTACAGTTGGGGTAGGTGCGTCAGCAAGAGCCGCTGCATGTGCCTCCATGCTGCCAGGCGCTGCATCCTAATCAGATGGGTAAGGAAGCAGGTTCACAGGGGTCCCAGAGTTTGCTCAAGGTCCTGTCCTTGACAGGTGGCTGATTCAGAATTGGAACCTTGTTCTTCGGGCTCCACTCTCACGTCTTTCCACCAAGTCTTGCTGCCTCTGGGTTAAGCCTTGGCCTCAATTCCATCTGTTACTTTTCATGAAATGCCCCTAGGATGAGGGACTATAAAATCACCAGTTTCTTCAGGCAACCGAAGACTGTCACCCTGAAAGGGACATGGGAGGATTTGAGGAAAGGGGGAGAAGAGGTATTTTCTTCTCTTTCATCTCAAGTTGGCTTCTGGGGGCTCCCTACTCAGAAACTTAAATTCTAAAGAAAGACTGCCAATGAACCATAAAATAAGCAGGCTGCCATTCTAGGGGAATGCAGCTCTCTCATCTAATTCCCTATAAATCTGTATGTTTCTAAGTAGGGTTACCTCCCTAGGCAGTTAAGGAAACAAGCCCAAAGAGGGACACAAACTTGGGGTGACTCAGGAAGCCAAAGTTAGGGCCAGTCCTGGGCCAGACCTTCTGAGAGAGGATTTCAGAGCCATTTAATTCTTCCTCCCACCTCTGAGATAGTCCTACAGTCAGGACTTACTTTTGTGATTGTGCCCATCTTCCTGACTGAGGGGTAAGTGCCAGGCGAGTCGACACAGCCTGGCACAGCAGAGCCTGTCCTCACCTGCCCTGAGTCTGTCTCCAAGTCCAGGAGGAGGCTGCCCACTGTGGTTGTCCGGCTGACCCAGGGCAGCACTGCCTCCAGCACTCAGAGCTACAGAGGCCCTTCTCACTCCATGGCCACTCAGACACTGTTAGTCCACACCAGGGAAGCACGCGGCCGGCTGCTGCTCCGTCTCCCAGGGCTCTTTACCTTTTCCCTTGACTTGTTTGTTTTCAAAGCATGGTATCCTCTCCTGAACACATCTGGGAGGCGGTGTGTCTTTGCCAAGCTGCCCAGTAGAGCTGGTGCGGGCTCCAAAGAGTGGCCCTGCTGGCCTGTGACTAAGCCACCAGAATTGACTTGGAGCCTGTTCTAGTTTGCTAGCTGCCAGAATGCCATATACCAGAAACAAATGGCTTTTAAAAGGGGGAATTTAGTAAATTACTAGTGTACAGTTCTAAGGCCAAGAAAATGTCCCAATTAAACAAGTCTATAGAAATGTCCAATCACAGGCATCGAAGGAAGATACTTTGATTCAAGAAGGTCAGTGAAGTTCAGGGTTTCTCCCTCAAGTGAAAAGGCACATGACGAACACAGAGTGTCTCTCTCATCTGGAAAGGCACATGGTGAACACAGGGTTTCTCTCTCATCTGGAAGGGCACATAGTGAACACAGTGTCATCTGCTAGCTTCTTCTGGCTTCCTGTTTCATGAAGCTCCCCAGGAGGCTTTTTCCTTCTTCATCTCCAAAGGTCGCTGGCTGGTGAACTCTGCTTCTCATGGCTGTGTCATTCTCTGCTCTTTAAGAAATCTCTCTCATTCTCCAAAATGTTTCCTCTTTTATAGGACTCCAGAAACTAATCAAGACCCACCCAAATGGATGGAGACACTTAATCCCGTTTAACAACCACTCTTGATTAAATCACATCTCCGGGGAGATGATCTAATTACAATTTCAAACATACAGTACTGAATAGGGATTAGAAGAAATGGCTGCCTTTACAAAGTGGGATTAGGATTAAAACATGACTTTTCTAGGGTACATGCATCATTTCAAACCAGCACAGAGCCCTAGAGGGATGTCTTCCAGAGACAGGGTGCATGGCCTAGCGCAGGTTCCCGCGCTTCCCTGTCAGCCCTCCTACAGTAGATACGGTCGCTTTCTGTGACATGAAAGAGGTGGGGGGCTGAGAAGGGACACAGGAGAACCTCTAACTTAATGGTTAAGATTGCTCTACTGGAAGTGACTCTTGTGTAGCGGATGATAAAAGATGAGTGCTCGTGAATCCAGGAGTAGAAGGGATGTGCCTAGATGACGTCGTCCCTTCACCTACCTGCCGGCCAGGCTGCCTTTAGACTTGCAGGTGAGTGTCTTTCATCTTTTAGAATATTGCCACGTAAGGTCATCAGAATTCAGCAGTCCTTGTAGCCTCTAGACTGAAGGTAGTAGGCAGGGCAGGGAGGGTATCCCTGCCTCCATTTTGTTTCCGAATGTGCCTAAAGGGGATTGCTGTGTGGCTCTGTCTCTCCGTGGATGTTCAGCAGTCTGTCTTTCTTTCTCTGGTTGGCTATTTAATTACGTGACTGAAGGGAAAAAAAATATCTTTTCTGACTGATTAAAATCCCTCAATATTCCAGCTTAAGATCACATTCTTTTTGTTTACTTGTAGACACCCTGACATGTCTGGGAGAGGATTTCAGAGCCATTTAATTCTTCCTCCCACCTCTGAGAAACATCCACCCCAGCAGATAAGGGTCTTCCTCATTCATGCATCTCCAGGAGAGAGAATGCCCAACTCTCCCAGAGTGGTTTAGCTCAGTGATTTATTAACTTGCTTTTTTTTTTAAACATGATTTTTGAGTTGCTTCATAATTAAGCTGTTGCCTAAATCCATCGTGTTCCCGTGCCTGACAGTGAGTTGAATGGACCAGTAATTCAATTAGTGAGTAAGAGACAGTTAGGCCCTGGTTTGAGTCCCTCCTCAGGGAAGCCAGTCACCAGCTTTCATGAATAGCCTCATAACAGGTCCTTTGAAATTCCCTTATGCAAGCAGACCATGTAGTGCTCTGCCCTGGTTTGTGTCTTCCTCAAGTGGACTACCTTTCAGTTCCTCCTAGCACCCCAGGGATAGCTGGCTGTGTGTGTGCTGGGGACGAGGATGCAGGGATGTGCAGGGACTGGCTTAGCATCTCTGAGGACCCATACTCTGCAGGCCAGGGACTTGGCCCTGTGCTCTAGCACATGGAAGCTTGGATTCCAAAGGACTCACCCTGAAAATTTCCTGGGGCGTTTGGAATCCTGTGCAGCTGTAATATCTGAGCCTGACAGGCAAATTTCTCAAAGTGTCCTGAAGCCTGTGGAAAGGAGAACAGAAACAAGAGGCTCAGGGGTGGGGGGTTGAGGGAGCGGGGACAGAAAGAAAAGGAGAAGCTGAAGAAGGCCCCTGTTGGGGGACATTCCTGTGGACACATCTGGAGCCTCCACTGCCGGTGCCTGCTGCATGAGTGTGAGGAGATAAGATTGGATTCTTCCCTCCTTCCAGTTCTAATCTGCACCTCACTACTCTCTGGAGGTCATTCCAAGTTGTTATGCAATTGACAAACCTGAGTTTGATGATTCTTTGTTAATGTTCCCTCTGTTCTCCGAGACTGGCCACTCCCGATGTGTCTGGCACAAGTTCCTTGAGAGCACATCTGCAAGTGGGAAAGGAGGGCTGCAGGTGTGGTGACTCTGTCCACCTCGGCTTCTGACCTGGCCTCCCAGCTGGCCCCCTGGCTCTCTCTGTTTCTCACCGGCCAGCTCTGGCGGGGTCGTATTTACCAGCTTTTGATCAACAGTGCCTGGGTTTTAGCCCCATGTTCAGGGGGCTTCAGAAAGTGCTTTAGAAGGGTGAGGCTTGTTTTAGTTTCCTGGACTGCTCAAGGAAATACCATGAAATGTGTCAGATTAAACAATAGGAATTTATTCGCTCACAGTTTTGGGCTAACATTTCAAGTCAAGGTGATACTTTGTCCCTGAAAACTGTGGCATTCTGGGGCTAGCTGCTGGTTATCCTCGGTGCTTAGCTTGTCACATGGCAAGGCATGTGGTCTCCCCCTTATCTTCTGGGTCCTGTTGATATCCACCTGCTGGCTGCCCCATCTATGGCTCTCTCTCTCTCTGAATTTCACTATCCTTCTAAGGGACTTTAGTAACAGGATTGACTCATCATGATTCAGGTGGGCCACCGTTACCTGAGTCACCTCATCAAAACGTCCCACTTAAAATCGGTTCATGCCCACAGGAATGGATTCAGCTTAAGAAATGTTTTTCTGGGGATACAGACAGCTTCAAACCACTACATTGCTATTCCTAATCAACTAAAAAAATGTTCTTCTTTGACACGACCCACTGGTATCACTTCCTGCTTACTCCAGTGTAGAGTCATTCAGTTTCCACGATAGGAGGAATTTGGAATAGGAGGAACATACAGAGGAGAAATCGAAGCCCAGTGTCCCGTTGCCCTGACCTTTAATTTTGGGGTTCCATTCATACCCACATGGCAGGAGAACCTGCACCCAGGTTTTCAGCCTCTTCTCCATCCAAACTCAGACTCAAGAATCTAGTCTCTTGACTCTAAAGACCATCTAAATCAGCGGTTCTAACCCAGGGGCAATATTAGCCTCTGGGGGTCATTCGGTGCTATCTGGAGACAATTCTGATTGCCACAAACAGAGGGAGGGGAGTGTAGGGCATCGAGGCCAGGTTTACTGCTGGAGATCCTGCAATACCCAGAACAGCCCCTATGTCAGTAACACCAAGATTGTGGATCACTGGTTTAAGTGCCCATGACTCAAATCTTCATCTCAAGCTATTCCAGCCATCTCTTGCTGCATAGTAAACCACACTCAACTTAGGAGCTCAAACAACCAGTCATTTATATAGCTCATGACTCTGCCATTTGGACAGGGCACAGTGAGGAAGGCTTACTTTTGCCCTACCATGTCTGCAGCCTCAACTGGGGAGATGTGAAGACTGTGGTAGATGAGTGACAGCTGGGCCTGCCATCATCTGAAGGCTGTTCACTCTTGTGGCTAGTTGTTGGAGCAGCACTCAACAGGGGCCTTAGCAGGGCTGCTGGCTGAAACACTTAGCAAAGCCTCCCAACTCAGCTGGGCTTCCCCAAAGCATGGTGACTGGGTGGCACTGAGCATCCCAAGGGAAATTGCCAGGTGTAGACTCTATCACCTTTGGGTCTAGACTCAGAAGAACCATGGAGCCCCTTCTGCCATATTCTGTTTGCCATCATTCATTCATTAAGTCATCCATCAGCAAATACTGCTAAGTTAAGTATTATGCTCAAGGTGCTCTTCTTATGCTGGAGATATAAAAAACAAAAAGCCCTGCCCTACTGGCATTTCCGTGCTAGTAGAGGAGATGCAATGAATAAGTATGTAAAATATATAGTATGCTAAGTCGTGAAACATGAAAGTATAAAAACATAGCAGGACTTTGTTTTCCAAATCTAACAATGTGGTCATACAAGACCTTATGAATAAGGTGACATGAGAGCAGAGACCTAAAGGCAACGTGGTACCTGGGAAAGGAGCACTCTAGGCGTGAAGGATGGCCAGTGCAAAGGTCCTGAAGCAGTAGCATGCTTGGCATGGTCAGGGATAGCAAGGTACTGCTATGGTTACAAGAGAGTGGGCAAAGGGCAGAGGGAGAGGGAAGGGACTTGCTGCCTGTCTGTTCATTGTGTACCTGGAAACCCCTTTTTTCATTGTGAATTGAAGTTTAAAGAAATCAGGCTATATAGTTACAGAATCAAGCTTAGTGTAGTGCATGGCAGGAAACCATGCAGAGTAAGGAGATTATACTCCCATTTTCTGCAGGCCTCAAAAATCTGGGGGAAAAGGGTTATGGAAGGAAAGAGGACTTCTCTCCTTGCTACGTTTTATGTATTTGTAAATTGAAATTTCATGCTAGGCTGTACAGCTGGCCCCTGGAAGAAAGGTTTTAAGTCCCCCTCCTCTGGGGTATGGGAGGCTGCTCTTTCATATCAGGTGGAAGCAATACCCTTGTAAACATTTCTGTCATTGTGGAAAGCAGCTTCTGTTCTGGTTTGGGGCAGGTGGGGCTGGGCTTCGCTGCCCTAGTGTTTGCAGTTCCATCCCATCAGACGTGGCTGCCATCCTGCGCTTGACCCTTGATGGTGGCACCCACCAGACTGGCTGACCAGATCTGTGGAAGCAGCAAGGAGAACACAAGAGTGTCCTTTGTCTCCTAGGCCACTTGCTTTTTCTTTGCTCTTGGAATGATCCAATCCTGCCCTGGGAGGAGTTGGGGAGTTGGAGACCTGGGGGGCGATGGAAGCAGATAGCTGAGCTGAGGTTGTAGGGAGTCAGATCCATTGCCCTCAACTGAAAGAATAAGAGGTAGGACGTGGGTGGCTATGAGCTGCAAAGGGAATGCCTTATCACCTCATGTTTTCTCCCTTAGGTTGCCTTAGAAATGCTTTTCACTGGAGAACCCATTTCGGCTCAGGAGGCCTTGCGCCATGGGCTGCTCAGTAAAGTGGTACCCGTGGAGCAACTGGAGGAAGAGACCATGAAGATTGCAAGGAAGATTGCCTCCTTGAGCCGCCCGGTGATATCTCTGGGCAAAGCTACTTTCTACAAGCAGATCTCCCAGGACCTTAGAACAGCCTACTGCCTTGCCTCCCAGACCATGGTAGACAGCCTGGCCCTCCACGATGCACAGGAGGGGATCCAAGCCTTCATCCAGAAGAGAAAACCCATATGGTCACATTGAGCTGGTTTACACACAGCCACGGAGGAGGGTGGGCCCAGGGGACTCTCCCCACCTTGCACGCTGATTCCCCAACCACCACTGTGCCTTTTGATTGTAGCAGAAGACAGCCTATTTTTATAACCCTGATATTGGTTTCACTGCCTTTGGTCTCTACTAAAAACCACAATTCTATGGATTAAGAATGAGGTGGAGATTAAGATGAGTTGCTAATTGAAGTGGAAGGTCCTTGAATACCCATGCTGGGCCAGCTGTCGTGGAAAGCCTGGTATTTGATATATGCCTTCCCCGGAGCTTATGTGAGGGATCATCCTTATGAGATAAGAGAAGGTAGTGGTAAATTGAGGTGTGAAAGAAAGACATCAACCCGACCCTGTTATCAGAAGTGCCTTCTTAGGTGGAATTAATTTGGTTACTCTAGAGAGAAGAAACATTTCAAACTTCCATGAGATCTTCTCTATTTCTCCACACTGAACAATTTTTTTGATGTTCCTGAGAAATAACCATGCCTATGGCTTTGGAATAATTTTATGTGAGTTAAGTAAATTAAATATTTATAGAGACTGATAATTTTATCTTCCCAGCCAGACTTCAAGCTCTTAGAGGGAAGATTAAAAAAAAAAAAAAAAAAAAAAGAATGAGCTCTTTGTTTATATGCCCACAAGGATGGGTGTATAGTAGGTGCCTGATGTTTCTGTAATGAATGTCCCCGCCATCCACAGGGTTGCAGGACTGTACCCAGCTCAGAGGTGGAGGAGAGCAACGGGCATGCTCCTGCCTGTTGAGTCCCCTCCTCTGTGGCTGTAAAACTCAGTGAACGTAACTGCCACTGAATAAAACACTTTAAACTGGAAAATTTTCTGTTATATAGGTGTTATCACAATAAAATTTTAAAAAGAAGAAAAAAATCACCTCATGGTCAATTGAATTGTGTAGCTACACATACGCATGTTCTTAATCTGTGTCCCTGTTGGTATAAGCCCATGGTAAAATCAAGGCATTGGCAAGGCTGGCTTTTGAAGATGTTTTTAGATAAAATTTGACCAACTTAATCCAGAAGACTAGAGGCCTCATAAAGAGAACCTAGAAGTCACAGAGAACCCAGAAGGGGGAGGACACTGCCATGTGACAGGAAGCAAGGAACCCCTGAGATTGCCAGTTCCAGAATGCTGCAGACTCCCAGAGAAAGCCAGCCTGGCTGATGCCATGATTTTGGACTTCTAGACTAAAATTCCAAAGCTGGTAAATGCTTGTTGCTAAGCTGGCCCCGTGTGTTATCTCTCCCAGCAGCCTACACACAAGGCCTGCCTCTGGACCAATGTCTACACCCTGCTCAGCTCCAGTAAAGAGTCCAGGCTGGTAAAAACACCCACGCCAAGCTGACGCAGCTGGAAGGCATCCAGCACCAGGCCAACAGGATATGGCATGGCAGTCATGCGAGTACCAGGAGCTGATGAATGTAAAACAGGTCCTGGACTTTGAGATCGCCGCCTACCACAAGCTGCTAGAGGGCGAGGAGAGCCGACTGGAGTCTGGGATGCAGAACATGAGTATTCATGTGAAGAACTCCAGTGGCTACTCAGGTCCACTGAATCCCGCCTTCAGGGACTTCACAGGCACTAGCAACAACTATGGCCTGAGCTCCTTCGAGCACCAGCTCCTTCAGCTGTACCAGCTCTGCCAAGACCATGATTGTGAAGAAGATTGAGACCTGTGATGGGAAGCTGACGTCTAACTCTAATGTCCTTCCAAAGTGAACTACCACTGCAGCCCCTCCCAGGCCATCTCCCCTGCTGTGGGTGCCCTAAGAACCTGGGGATGAGGAACTGTGCAGGGGGGCATAGGGGACAGGATACCCCTTCTTGCCCATTTCTGTACCTAGAAGCCAATTTTGTCTTTTCCAAAATAAAGTCTCAGTTGGCTCTGCCAACCCAGGAAGAAAAAACAAATCCAGACTGGAATCAGACACTGGGGCCCCTGCCTGTATGAGTGTGCAGACCAGGGCCTCAGCTTGCCATCTCCTGGCCCCTGGTCTAATGCAGCCCCAGAATCTCCTGTCCTCCAGCTTGTCCAGAAGGCTGGTCTTTTTCCTTAAGGCCAATTTACTTCCTTTAAGAGTAGGGTGAGGCCTCCAGTTTGATTGGTACTGCCACTGGGGAGAGGATCTGAGGCTCTCCCCTGGCTTCTTCACTTGTGCATGGGCCATGATCTCATGGAATGGGAGTACCTGGCATTGTCCAGGCTCCTGCTGTGATTGGACTAGTGACTTTTTCTTCTCCAGAGTTTAGCAGGATAGAATGGAGTGCTGTGCTGGTTTGAAGCTGTTATACACCCCAGAAAAGCCATGTTCTTCGAATTGATTTTTATAGGTGTGGACCTATTGTTGAGTGGGACCTTTTGATTAAATTGTTTCCATGGAGATGTGACCTTCCCAATTCAAGGTGGGTGTTGATCCTTTTATTGTAGTCCTGTATGAAGAGAATAAAAGACAGGAAACAGAGAGAGAGCTCAGAGCTGATACAGAGAGCAGAGAGATGAAACTAAGTGAAGGACACTGAGAAAGAAAATGCCTCAGGAGAAGCTAGAAGGACCCACAGGAGCTGAGAGAGCCATTCTGAAGCCAACCCAAGAGAGAAGGATCAGCAGATGCCATGTTCCTTCCCATATGACAGAGGAACCCCAGACACCATTGGCCTTTCTTCAGTGAAGGTATCTTCTGGTGGATGCTTTATTTTAGACATTTTTATGGCCTTAGAACTATAAGTTTGTAATCTAATAAATCTTGTTAAAGCCAACCCATTTCTAGTATATTGCATTCTGGCAGCTTTAGTAAATTGAAACAAGTTTGTTCTCCTAAAGCGGAACTTTCAGATTGCTGCTTGTGAATGGAACAATAGATACAGCCCCTGTTTATTGCATACCTCATATGTCATTTCATCCTCATGGCACACAGTAGATGCTCCGTTATTGTCCTTTTATTGATGAGAAGTTTAGACCCAGCTTAGGCACTTTGTCCCGGGTCAAACACCTGAGACTGTGCAGAGTGAAGATTTCTGACCCCCTCTGCCTGATAACGAAGCCCCAGATAATCCTTCCCTGAGCTGTGCTGCCACATAGGGAGACCCAGGACTGGCTTGAGGCCAGCGTGGGGTCAGCAAACCTGGGGCATAACTTTCCAAAACAGGAACAGGTGAAGTGTTCATTGCTACAGAACTTTGCCAGTGCACAAGTGATGTCAGACTTGATTATTGGCAGATCATCAGTGGAGTGTTTTATTACTGAGCTGATAAATATCAGCCAACGTCTCTAACTAGGCTGGGAAAGACTGGCCATCCTAGTTGAGGCCAGTGGGCCCCCTAGCTTGTGCCCCACTCCAGCTGGCCTGCCACAGAGGCTGCTGCTGTAGTGATGCCGAGCCATGCAGTGTAGAGGAGAGGGTGATATAAATTCTTTGGGCTTTTGAGAAACAGATTTAAATAAGTCTTCCAAACAGTTGGCAAATTAAAATAAACAGTTAATGCTCCAGTTTCCAAATAATTGTGACCTTTGTCCTCTACCCATGAAAGCCCCATTCTCCAGCCTTGTGAACTGATGGGCACTCAGGGACTCATTGCAAGTTTTCCTAGTAACCCATGCAGAGAATGATCCAGAAGGAAAATCTGCTGCCCACCCCAAGCCATCATGATTCAGCCCCAAGGCAATTACAATTTTTGTTTGTTTGTATCCTCGCTTCCTTCCACCAGAACACTGAATGAGATTTCTCAGATAAGCACATGCAACGATTGCCTTTGGGAAGCCTCGTGTGCTCATCTTTCCCTCAGTAACAGTTACTTCCTGGGTTTCTGAGCCCTGTGGGCCCAACCCAGCAGATTCAGGGGCTAGAGAGTAAATGAGTAGCAGATTCAGGGGCATTTATTTCAATTGCTCTGGGTGAGGGGTGCTGCAGAAGCCCCACTTGACCCCTGGAGAATACTGACAAATGGCGTGAATGACAGAACACCAGCTCCCCAATGTACTTCACACCAAGAACTGGGTTTGGGGGAAAATACGTGGCGATTTAGTGAGCTTGAAGTCATGCTAGGCAGCGCTGCAAGTTATGTTTTATATCCCCATGCCATATGCATGGCTCGGAGAGGTAAGGGCCTTTGCCTAGGGCCATCCCCCAAGCCAGTAGTAGCCAGGCCAGAATGTCGGGCTGGGTGTGTGAGTTGCTGAGGCTTGGGCCATGACCACCACCCCATATTCCTCTCAACATGTGGAAAAGATCACCATTCCAGCCCGGAGAGACCACGATGGACGTGCTCAGAGGACATGAATCACAAATGCTGTGGCCTGGGTTCATGTACCAAAGGCAACCTGTGGGAAAGCACTGACTCAGATATCAAGAAAATCAGTTTCTAGCCCCAGGTTCACCACAGACTCGTTGTGTGAACATGAATAGGTGATGTAATCTCTACACTGTTTCCTTCTCTGTAACGATGGCATCTTTGGACTCTACTGTCCTTTTAGTTCAGACTCTCTGGATTCTACAAGTACTTGGATTTGGAAACATGACATCAGACGTGAAACCCACAGTTTTTATTTGTTTTATTTTTTGCATGGGCAGGCACAGAAATGGAACTTGGGTCTCTGGCATGGCAGGCAAGAACTCTCCTACAGAGCCACCGTGGCCTATCCGAAACCCAAAGTTTTTGCTCAAATAAAAAATGTTCTTATACAGCCAGTATACTGTATACTGTATACTTTGGATGGTTTGCATGATGTATGAATATATCTCAATAAAATTGCATTAAAATATTTAAAAAATACTCTTATACAAATAGAGAAAATGGGGCAATTTACAGTGGTGTATATTGAAAACACATGATTACATTTGAGAATGGAAATCCATTATGGGCTTTGGAGCTTTTGGACACACCCTAAACCTTTTGAAGATGACCTGTAAACCTAGAAAGACTCTCCATGAGGCAGGCCACCTTCCTGGATTGAAATCGGCAATCACACTTAAATTTTTCTCGGTGTTCCTAGCAACCATTCCATTATGTAGCCAGCTCCTTTTCTCCTCTCCTTCCTGTAAAATTCCGTTTCACTAAGAGTGGTCCTTCCAAAAGGGTGGCCCTGCGCTAATTATATCATAATGCCTCAATTGTTAAAGATTCTTGGGCTCCATACATACTGAATCAGAAATTCTTATTTCTGGATTCCAAAAATGTGCATTTAAGAAAAAAAATTCCTGAAATGAGGGACATTACTACCAATCTTACAAAATGAAAAGAATTATAAAAGAATACTATGAACAATTGTATGCCAACAAATTAGACAACCTAGATGAAATGGACAAATTCTAGAAATAAAGTGCATATGTGGACTCAAGAAGAAATAAAACGTCTCAACAGACCAATGATAATGTAAAGAGATTGAATCAGGAATTTTAAAAAAAAAGAATAAAGAAAAGTCCATGATCAGGTGGCTTCACTGGGAAATGTTACCAAACATTCCAAGAAGAAACAGTACCAATCCTTCTCAAATTCTTCCAAAAATTGAAAAATGGGGAACACTTCCAAACTCATTCTATGAGGCCAGCATCATCCTAATACCAAAGCCAGAAAAAGATAACATAAAAAATGAAAATTGGGTGCACAGGTGGTTCAGTGGTAGAATGTTCACCTTCCATGCGAGAGACCCAAGTTTGATTCACGGACCATACACCTAAAAAAAAAAAAAAAAAAATTATAGCCTCGTTAATATAGATGCAGAAATCCTCAATGAAACAGTAGAAAACCAAATCCAACAGTACATCAGGGATTTATACACTATGATCCAAATGGGATTTATCCCATGAATGAAAGGGTTCAACAAAAGAATATCCATCAATGTAATAGATTGCATTAATATAATGAATGGAAAAACCCACATCATCTCAGTTGATACAGAAAAGTTATTTGACAAAATCTAGTGCCCTTTCTTGATAAAAATGCTTAGAAAAATAGGAACTGAAGGGAACTTTCTCTTCTTGATATAGAACATTAACTAACATAATACTTAATGGTGAAAGGGCTTTCCCCCTAAGGTCCAGAGCAAGACAGAGATGCCCACAGTCTCACTGCTATTTGACATTGTACTGGACGTAACTAGCCACAGCAGTTAAGCATGAAAAAGAAATAAAAGATATCTATATTGGAAAGGAAAAAGTAAAACTATCTCTATTCATAGATTGCATGATCCTATACATAGAAAATCCCAAAGAATCCACAAGAAAGCCACTAGAGCTAATAACAAAGTGCAGGGTACAATATCAACACATAAAAATCAATGATGTTTCCATACACCAGAAAAGAACAATCTGCTGGTTTTGATCTTTAAGAGATGCTCGGTGCCCTCCCGCAACTTATTCCACCAACTTATGCTGCAACAGGGAGGTATCTTGAAGACTTCAAATTGAGTGAAATTAGCCAGATAAAAAAGGACATATATTTCACTTATATAAAGTAGCTTAGAAAAGGTAAGTTCATAGAGACAGAAAGTAGAATACTAGGGCCAGGGGAAGGGGAATGGGGAGTTATTGTTTAATGGGTACAGGGTTTCAGTTTGCAGTGATAAAAAAGTTTGTTAATAGATGGTGTTCTTGGACACAACATTATGATTGTAGTTGATGCCATTGAATTATGTACTTAAAAGTGGTTTATATGGGAAATTTTGTGTTGTGCATATATTATCACAATAAGAAGTGTACATATATTTTTATATGTATTATTTGATAGTCTGAATAAAGTAGATATTTTCCTAGGGAAATAAATTATAAACTTGGTACAAGAAGAATTAGACAATATAAATAGAAAACTATAATAGGAGAAAAGTGCATCAAAGATCTATTCACTAAAAAGGCACCAGGCCTACATTATTTTATTAAGTTCTACAAAATCTTTAAAGAAGAAAGCTATGGAAGCAAAAAGTTGAAAGCAGTGAAACCCAGAAAAGGAGACAGAGACCATCAGATGCCTGCACGTGTCTTGTCGTGTGGCAGAGAAGTCCAAGATCACCAGCAGTCAGTCTTCGGGAAGAAAGCACCACATCGATGATGCCTTGATTTAGACATTTGCATAGCCTCAAAACTGTCAACACTTTGCAAGCTAAACAAGATAGATTTTCAGGCTATATGAGACCCACAGATCACCAGTTTGAAACCCTAAGGATAGAACATTTCCCCAAAGAAACTGAAGACTCTGGAGGATGAAAATTACTTTCTTCTCAGCTGAACCTAAAGCTAACAGCACAAGGAATTATCACCTATGTTCTTTGTAGAGTATCCACTATTAAGCTTTGCACAAGAAATATCTCTTGTGCAAAGAGATATCTGGGTCAGCTCCCTCTATGAAGATGAATTTCAAAGTCAATGCTCAACTCTAACCACATTTTTAGAACAAACAGAAGCCCCATCCTTTCCCAGGAGTCACAAGTTAATCTTCTGAGATGAATAAAATCAGAAGGGAGGCTGCTGATACTTCTGCCAGGATTTAAGAGCATAAAAGTTATTAGATATTCAATCTTTACTCCATTTTCCTTCCATACGCTGATCAGTACTTGACTTCCTCAATGACAAATCACTGGGAACTTGAAGTGTGAAAGTCAGTGCAGGGAATTTGGCTTGGTGTTATATATACTAGAAAGCCAATAAAAAATTAAGAGCATGGAGCCAGCCCGCCCTCCTCTCCCTCTTTCTTTGTCCGCCGGCACAGCGCGGTGCTCACGCCCCGCCAGCCAGCCCGCCCTCCTCTCCCTCTTCCCCCTTCTACTCCGGCGGCGCTCCATCCGCCATCTTATCCTTCCCTTTCTCCTCCTGCTCCGGCGGCTCTCCAACCACCACTGTGCCCTCTTCCGCCTTCACCGGCTCCTCCGCCACCGGCCTCGACAGCCTTGCCACCCTCACCTTTCCTCCTCCAGAACAACTACTGGGGGAGTGGAGACGATACAGAGCAGCTCCCGGAGCCACGACGGAGATCAAAGGGATGGCGTACCCCATCCTGGAACGGCTGACTGTCTGGGAGAACCAGCTCCTGTGAGATCGCCGAAGGGCGCGGGCTTTCCCGGGCGGGACGGCAAGCGGCCGGAGTCCTTCCCTTCCTCCTTCCCAGGCCAGCTGGCAGAATTGGGCAGGCAGTCCCCGCGGGCCGTGGCGGCTGGCGCCCCCACCACGCAAGGCCCCCCGGACCAACTGAGAGAGTTGGGTCGGAAATCCCCAGACCGCGGAGAACGGTGACCGGGGGGTCCCTTCCAAACACATGACTCCCCGGTCTGGCTGGGAACAGAGCACTCTCCCAGGCTGCAGCAACTGGCGCCCTCCCGCCACGCTTGGCGCCCCGGGCCAACTAGGAAATTAGGTCGGGCGCTCTCCCGGGCTGCGGCGGCTGGCAACCCTCCCCACGTTCGGACCTCCGGGCCGGCTGGCACTCTTCCAAGCCGCTTCGGCTGCCGAACCTCCCCCACAGCGAGAGTTTTCCAAAGTTAAAGGACCCACAGCAACTTTTACTGGTGGAACCCGTAAACAAACGTGTGCCACGAGTGCCACCTACTGGGCAGGATAAGAAAAACATAACCCAGAGATTTCACAGAAAAATCTTTCAACCTGTGGGGTCCAACACCCAGGGAAATCTGACTAAATGTCCAGACGCCAGCAGAAGATAACGGATCACGCTCAGCAAATTGAAAATATGGCCCAGTCAAAGGAACAAACCAATAGTTCAAATGAGATACAGGAGCTGAAACAACTAATGCTGAATATACGAACAGAAATGGAAAACCTCTTCAAAAACGAAAGCGATAAATTGAGGGAGGACATGAAGAAGACATGGGCTGAACAAAAAGAAGAAATAGAAAAACTGAAAAAACAAATCACAGAGCTATGGAAGTGAAGGATAAAGTAGAAAAGATGGAAAAAACAATGGATACCTACAATGATAGATTTAAAGAGACAGAAGATAGAATTAGTGATTTGGAGGATGGAACATCTGAATTCCAAAAAGAAACAGGAACTATCGGGAAAAGAATGGAAACATTTGAACAGGGTATCAGGGAACTCAAGGACAATATGAACCGCACAAATATACGTGTTGTGGGTGTCCCAGAAGGAGAAGAGAAGGGAAAAGGAGGAGAAAAACTAGTGGAAGAAATTATCACTGAAAATTTCCCAACTCTTATGAAAGACCTAAAATTACAGATCCAAGAAGTGCAGCACACCCCAAAGAGATTAGACCCAAATAGGCGTTCTCCAAGACACTTACTAGTTAGAATGTCAGAGGTCAAAGAGAAAGAGAGGATCTTGAAAGCAGCGAGAGAGAAGCAATCCATCACATACAAGGGAAACCCAATAAGACTATGCATAGATTTCTCAGCAGAAACCATGGAAGCTAGAAGACAGTGGGATGATATATTTAAGTTACTAAAAGAGAAAAACTGCCAACCAAGACTCCTATATCCAGCAAAATTGTCCTTCAAAAATGAGGGAGAAATTAAAACATTCTCAGACAAAAAGTCACTGAGAGAATTTGTGACCAAGAGACCAGCTCTGCAAGAAATACTAAAGGAAGCACTAGAGTCAGATATGAAAAGACAGAAGAGAGAGGTATGGAGAAGAGTGTAGAAAGAAGGAAAGTCGGATATGATATATATAATACAAAAGGCAAAATGGTAGAGGAAAATATTATCCAAACAGTAATAACTCTAAATGTTAATGGACTGAATTCCCCAATCAAAAGACATAGACTGGCAGAATGGATTAAAAAACAGGATCCTTCTATATGCTGTCTACAGGAAACACATCCTAGACCAAAAGATAAAGATAGGTTGAAAGTGAAAGGTTGGGAAAAGATATTTCATGCAAATAACAACCAGAAAAGAGCAGGAGTGGCTATACTAATATCCAGCAAATTAGACTTCAAATGTAAAACAGTTAAAAGAGACAAAGAAGGACACTATATACTAATAAAAGGAACAATTAAACAAGAAGACATAGCAATCATAAATATTTATGCACTGAACCAGAATGCCCCAAAATACGTGAGGAATACACTGCAAACACTGAAAAGGGAAATAGACACATATACCATAATAGTTGGAGACTTCAATTCACCACTCTCATCAATGGACAGAACATCTAGACAGAGGAGCAATAAAGAAATAGAGAATCTGAATATTACTATAAAGAAGCTAGACTTAACAGACATTTATAGGACATTACATTCCACAACAGCAGGATACACCTTTTTCTCAAGTGCTCATGGATCATTCTCAAAGATAGACCATATGCTGGGTCACAAAGCAAGTCTTAAAAAATTTAAAAAGATTGAAATTATACACAACACTTTCTCGGATCATAAAGGAATGAAGTTGGAAATCAATAATAGGCGGAGTTCCAGAAAATTCACAAATACGTGGAGGCTCAACAACACACTCAAGTGGGTCAAAGAAGAACTTGCAAGAGAAATTAGTAAATACCTCGAGGCGAATGAAAATGAAAACACAACATATCAAAACTTATGGGACGCAGCAAAGGCAGTGCTAAGAGGGAAATTTATTGCCCTAAATGCCTATATCAGAAAAGAAGAAAAGGCAAAAATGCAGGAATTAACTGTCCACTTGGAAGAACTGGAGAAAGAACAGCAAACTAATCCCAAAGCAAGCAAAAGGAAAGAAATAACAAAGATTAGAGCAGAAATAAATGAAATTGAAAACATGAAAACAATAGAGAAAATCAATAAGACCAGAAGTTGGTTCTATGAGAAAATCAATAAGATTGATGGGCCCCTATCAAGATTGACAAAAAGAAGAAGAGAGAGGATGCAAATAAATAAGATCAGAAATGGAAGAGGAGACATAACTACTGACCCCACAGAAATAAAGAAGGTAATAACAGGATACTATGAACAACTTTACGCTAATAAATACAACAATTTAGATGAAATGGACGGGTTCCTGGAAAGACATGAACAACCAACTTTGACTCAAGAAGACATAGATGACCTCAACAAACCAATCACAAGTAAAGAAATTGAATTAGTCATTCAAAAGCTTCCTAAAAAGAAAAGTCCAGGACCAGACGGCTTCACATGTGAATTCTATCAAACATTCCAGAAAGAATTAGTACCAACTCTCCTCAAACTCTTCAAAAAAATCAAAGTGGAGGGAAAACTACCTAATTCATTTTACGAAGCCAACATCACCCTCATACCAAAACCAGGCAAAGATATTACAAAAAAAGAAAACTACAGACCAATCTCTCTAATGGATATAGATGCAAAAATCCTCAATAAAATTCTAGCAAATCGTCTCCAACAACACATTAAAAGAATTATACATCATGACCAAATAGGATTCATCCCAGGTATGCAAGGATGGTTCAACATAAGAAAATCAATTAATGTAATACACCACATCAACAAATCAAAGCAGAAAAATCACATGATCATCTCAATTGATGCAGAGAAGGCATTTGACAAGATTCAACATCCTTTCCTGTTGAAAACACTTCAAAAGATAGGAATACAAGGGAACTTCCTTAAAATGATAGAGGGAATATATGAAAAACCCACAGCTAATATCATCCTCAATGGGGAAAAATTGAAAACTTTCTCCCTAAGATCAGGAACAAGACAAGGATGTCCACTATCACCACTATTATTCAACATTGTGTTGGAGGTTCTAGCCAGAGCAATTAGACAAGAAAAAGAAATACAAGGCATCAAAATTGGAAAGGAAGAAGTAAAACTATCACTGTTTGCAGACGATATGATACTATACGTCGAAAACCCGGAAAAATCCACAACAAAACTACTAGAGCTAATAAATGGGTACAGCAAAGTAGCAGGTTACAAGATCAACATTCAAAAACCTGTAGCATTTTTATACACTAGTAATGAACAAGCTGAGGGGGAAATCAAGAAACGAATTCCATTTACAGTTGCAACTAAAAGAATAAAATACTTAGGAATAAATTTAACTAAAGAGACAAAAGAACTCTACAAAGAAAACTACAAGAAACTGTTAAAAGAAATCACAGAAGACCTAAATAGATGGAAGGACATACCATGCTCATGGATTGGAAGACTAAATATAGTTAAGAAGTCAATTCTACCTAAATTGATTTACAGATTCAGTGTAATACCAATCAAAATCCCAACAACTTACTTTTCAGAAATAGAAAAACCAATAAGCAAATTTATCTGGAAGGGTAGGGTGCCCCGAATTGCTAAAAGTATCTTGAGGAAAAAAAAACAAAGCTGGAGGTCTCATGCTGCCTGACTTTAAGGCATATTATGAAGCCACAGTGGTCAAAACAGCATGGTACTGGCATAAAGATAGATATATCGACCAATGGAATCGAATAGAGTGCTCAGATATAGACCCTCTCATTATGGACATTTGATCTTTGATAAGGCAGTCAAGCCAACTCACCTGGGACGGAACAGTCTCTTCAATAAATGGTGCCTAGAGAACTGGATATCCATATGCAAAAGAATGAAAGAAGACCCGTATCTCACACCCTATACAAAAGTTAACTCAAAATGGATCAAAGATCTAAACATTAGGTCTAAGACCATAAAACAGTTAGAGGAAAATGTAGGGAGATATCTTATGAATCTTACAATTGGAGGCGGTTTTATGGACCTTAAACCTAAAGCAAGAGCACTGAAGAAGGAAATAAATAAATGGGAGCTCCTCAAAATTAAACACTTTTGTGCATCAAAGAACTTCATCAAGAAAGTAGAAAGACAGCCTACACAATGGGAGACAATATTTGGAAATGACATATCAGATAAAGGTCTAGTAGCCAGAATTTATAAAGAGATTGTTCAACTCAACAACAAAAAGACAGCCAACCCAATTACAAAATGGGAAAAAGACTTGAACAGACACCTCTCAGAAGAGGAAATACAAATGGCCAAAAAGCACATGAAGAGATGCTCAATGTCCCTGGCCATTAGAGAAATGCAAATCAAAACCACAATGAGATATCATCTCACACCCACCAGAATGGCCATTATCAACAAAACAGAAAATGACAAGTGCTGGAGAGGATGTGGAGAAAGAGGCACACTTATCCACTGTTGGTGGGAATGTCAAAGGGTGCAACCACTGTGGAAGGCAGTTTGGCGGTTCCTCAAAAAGCTGAATATAGAATTGCCATACGACCCAGCAATACCATTGCTGGGTATCTACTCAAAGGACTTAAGGGCAAAGACACAAACGGACATTTGCACACCAATGTTTATAGCAGCGTTATTTACAATTGCAAAGAGATGGAAACAGCCAAAATGTCCATCAACAGAAGAGTGGCTAAACAAACTGTGGTATATACATACGATGGAATATTATGCAGCTTTAAGACAGAATAAACTTATGAAGCATGTAATAACATGGATGGACCTAGAGAACATTATGCTGAGTGAGTCTAGCCAAAAACTAAAGGGCAAATACTGTATGGTCCCACTGATGTGAACGGACATTCGAGAATAAACTTGGAATATGTCATTGGTAACAGAGTCCAGCAGGAGGTAGAAACAGGGTAAGATAATGGGTAATTGGAGCTGAAGAGATACAGACTGTGCAACAGGACTAGATACAAAAACTCAAAAATGGACAGCACAATAATACCTAATTGTAAAGTAATCATGTTAAAACACTGAATGAAGCTGCATCTGAGCTATAGGCTTTGTTTGTTTGTTTTTTTACTATTATTATTACTTTTATTTCTTTTCTCTGTATTAACATTCTATATTTTTGTCTGGTGTGTCACTAGTTCTTCTAAACCGATGCAAATGTACTAAGAAATGATGGTCATGCATCTATGTGGTGATGTTAAGAATTACTGATTGCATATGTAGAATGGTATGATTTCTAATTGTTGGGTTAATTTCTTTTTTTTTTCTTTTTTCCTGTTAATTAATAAAAAAATAATAATAATAAAAAAATTAAATAAAAAAAAAGATTAAGAGCATGAACTCCGGAGCCAACTGCCTGGTTTCAAATACTGACCACACCACTTAGTCACTTTTTTGAACTTAGAAAGCTTAGAAAGTTGCATAACCGATCTGTGAAATGTAGATAATAAAATACCTACCCATTACATTGCTATGAGGATTAAATAAGCTAATACTTAGAATCATGCCTGGAACATGGTAAGCACCATCTAGGTGTTTTCTATTATGGGGCAATATATTATCTTTGAAATTTGAGGAAATGGGCTCAAAGAAGCTAATTGACTTGTCCAAAGTCACACTGCTAAAAAAAAAGTAAGTGTTGGGATTTGAGCTCCAGTCTCTCTGATCCCAAATACAGTATTCTGGTCTTTTTTCCCATCTCCAAATTTTGTCATAGTCATGTCGGCTTTGTTCAGCTGCTTTAATGTATGTGATTTATACATAACCAGGTTTTTCTTAAAATCCTGGTTGCATTCAAATGCACTATATTATAGGAATGCATACAGATACTTCTAGGCAAATAGACTCCCAAATGATTAAGATTTACTTCTTTCAAGAAGAAAGCAGGATCAAGGTAATAAAGGAAGATTAACAAAGCAAAGCTTGGTGTAAACTTAGTCACTTTATTGAGCTTAGAAAGCTTAGAAAGTTGCATAACTGATCATCATGAGCATTGCCATATCATAGAAATTGAAAGACCATGGATCACCAGCAGTCAGCCCCAGAAACCCAGCTTTGCTTTGCTGGGTTTCATTGACTTCTGGCTTCTTCCTGTGGCTTTCTCTCTGTGTGTCTGAATTTAATTCTGCTGATTAAGGTCTCCAGTAACAGTATTAAAACTCATCTAGATTCAGCTAGTCCAATAAAAAAAAAATCTTCAAAGAAGAGACATGTAAAAGAAAATGATAAACTCAAATCACTTATGAAGACAAATACAGAATTTGTCTTCAGATTGAACTAATCTACCACTTGCCCTTATAGATTTGCCTATTCTGGACCATTCCAAGAAAGGGAAGGATGCAATGTGTGTGTTTGATGTGTGACTTCTTTCACTTAGTGAAATAGGTTCAGGTGTCAATATGGCCAGGTGATGGTGCCCAGTTGTTCTGCTGCTGCAGTCAGCTAAGGGAAGTGTCTTCTGCAATGAATGAGGCTTAAAAGGAATGAGGACTCAGAAGAGAATTGCTCAGAGCCAGCTCAGACTCAGAGATTTGGAGATGCAGAAAGGAGTCACCCAGGGAAAGCCATATGAACCCATAAGCCAGGAGGGAAGGCCAGCAGACATTGCTCTGTGCCTTCCCATGTGACAGAGGAACTCAGATGAAAACTACCTGCCTTTTCTCCAAAGTACTGTAAATATGTTACTAAATAGATCCCTTTTATAAAAGCAAGCCATCTCTGGTGTATTGCATTTCAGCAGCATTAGCAAACTAAAACAGCAACTGTGCTGTTTTGAACCTGTTATGTACCCTAGAAAAGTCTGTGTTCTTTTAATGCAATCTTGTGGGGACAGACCTATTGTTGGGTAGGATCTCTGATTAAGTTGCTTCCACAGAGATGCAACCTGGCCCATTCAAAGTGGGTCTTAATCCATTTGCTGGAGTCCTGTAAGACAGCCAAGAGAGTTTAGTGAAGCTAAGAAAGAAAATGCCCCAGCAGAAGCCAGAAGGACCCACAGGAGTTGAGGGAGCCATTTTGAAACTCACCCAGGAGAGAAGGGCCAGCAGACATCACCATGGGCCTTCCCATGGGACAGAGAAACTCAAACATAAGGCTTTTCTTCAGCAAAGGTATCCTCTTATTGATGCCTTAATTTGGACATTTCCATGGCCTTAAAATTGAAACTTGTAACTTAATAAATCCCCTTTTCAAAAGCCAACCCACTTTTGGTACACTGCATTCTGGCAGCTTTAGTAAACTGAAACAGCAGCAAATTATAAGTCAATAATTTCCAGGATGAAGCATGATTCCAGAACTGGGTATGTCTGATAACATGTTTATATCTCCTGGTAAAATGTTCCAAGAGCAGGGGTTTCCAAACTGGGGCACACAATGATTTTAAGTGATATAGAGAGGGATTTTTTTAAAAAACCATTATCTTATTATTTAAATGTCGTTAGTGAGAATAATCAACACATCAAACCTGTGATTTCACAGCTGTAATTTTTTGGAGTGGGGCTTTTAAAAAGTGGGTCAATATAAAGAAATAATATTGCATATAATAATGTAAGTATTATTCATATATGCCCAGAATATCATGAAGGTGGTATGCAAATGTCCACAGTTTGAGAAGCAATCCTGGGATAGGATTTTAATAAAATCTGCTCCCTTTTGGGAGCTCACCAAAGGTGCAGTACCCAAAGACACCCCCTCCTAACAGCGGTTGTCTGAGTCTTTGTGGTCCAAGCCCCCCCCCTCCCTTCCAGTGACGTTCCACGGCAGCCACTCACCCCCTGCTCCTGCTGGGCCCTCAGTGCTCAGCTGTCCTCCAGGCTCTCATGTTCCATGGAAGCAGATTCAACTTCCTTTACTAGAGTTATATTGATTTTTTTCTGGATCTGTTTTCAAAAGAATTTTTCAAGAGAAGATTTTAAGAGAAATCATGTTTTTATGGAGCATCTACCTTATTGCAAGCACTGCAATAAACACCATGGAGTGGGTGGGTACGACGATTCTGACATACCAGGATAGAGTCTAGTAGATGAGATCAATCATGAGCACCTTAAAATTCAAATGTGAAATAATTGTAGCAGAACGAGAGTCAGATCCTCTTGGTGGCTCTCTGAACCTTACCCTTTAACTAGCTGTGTGATGTGGTGTAAGTTATTTATTCTGTTTGAGTCTCAGTTTCTTTGTGGTTATAATGTGAGTGATAATGCCTATCTCCTAGGTTTTTGTAAGGATTAAATTAAGTAATATGTGTAGCTCTTGTGGTTGACTTTCATAACTTCTCAGCCCCCTCCATGCTCACCTGCAGCTGTCATAGACAGTTTCCACCAGGAAACAGCTCTCTCTTTATCTTAGTTTGCCAGGGTTGCAATCACAAATACCACACAATGGGTTGGTTTCAACAATAGGAATTTATTGTCCACAGTCTGGAAGGCTGGTAGTCCAAAATCAAGGTATCAGCAAGGCTGTGCTTTTTCCCCAAATCCATAGCATTCTGGGGATAGTGGTCCTCTGTCATGTGGCCATCTCTCTCTCTCTTTCTCTTTTTGTCTGCTCTTCTGATATCTGCTGACTTTTGGCATCTTCTGACTTCTAAATGACTATATCCTCTCTTTATAAGGCTTACAGGCCAATGGATTAAGACCTCCCCTGATTCAATCTGGCCATACCTTAACTAATAATTACACCTTCAAAAGGTCCTATTTACATATGGATTCACACCCTCAGGAACATGGATTAAGATTTGAAGGTGTCTTTTGTGGGGACATGATTCAATCCCCAGCATCCCTCAAGTGCTCATGTCTTTGCTTCTCTGAGGCTGTCCTTTGGCCCAGTTGCTTGCTCAGCCTCACAGGCCAACTCAGACATGGGGAGAGTTAAGGCCTTCAGGGCAGCCCTCAGCCAAGGATGAGAGTTCCCCAGATCAGAGCCCCACGCCCAACCTCTGATGGAACCTTTCCGAGGTGTGTCACTCAGGTTTTCTCCCAGGTCCCAGAAGGACTAAGCTTGGCCACCTGGGCCTTAGTTCAAACCTTCTTGGCTTCTCTCCTTTCTGCCTTCCCATTGCTCTCCCCCTCACTGGTGCTTTCTGGGCTCACTTTCTGAATAAACAACAGTTATGGGTTGAATTATGTCCCTCCCCAGAAGACATGTTCAAGTTGTAACCCTAGTCCTATAAATGTGGCATTATTTGTAAATAGGGTCTTTGAAGATGTGATTAGTTAAGGAGACCAAACTGGATTGGAGTGGGCCCTAATCCGATATGACTGGTGTCCTTGTAAGAAGGGAAAATTTGGACAGAGAGAGAAGATAGCCATTTGCCATCAGAGGCAGAGATCAAAGCCCAGGTGTTGTTGGCCACCACCAGAAGCCCAGAGAGAGGCTCAGTACAACTTCTTTTTTTTTTTTTTAATTAATTAAAAAAAGAATTAACAAAACAATTAGAAATCATTCCAATCTACATGTACAATCAGTAATTCTTAATAACATCACATAGTTGCATATTCATCATTTCTTAGTACATTTGCATCGATTTAGAAAAAGAAATAAAAAGACAACAGAATAAGAATTAAAACAATAATAGAAAGAAAAAAAACAAAAAAAAACAAAAACAAAAAACCTATACCTCACATGCAGCTTCATTCAGTGTTTTAACATAATTGCATTACAATTGGGTAGTATTGTGCTGTCCATTTCTGAGTTTTTATATCCAGTCCCATTGTACAGTCTGTATCCCTTCAGCTCCAATTATCCCTTCTCTTTTTTTTTTTTTTTTAATTAACGGAAAAAAGAAATTAACCCAACATTTAGAGATCATACCATTCTACATATGCAATCATTAATTCTTAACATCATCACATAGATGCATGATCATCATTTCTTAGTACATTTGCATTGGTTTAGAAGAACTAGCAACATAACCGAAAAAGATATAGAATGTTAATATAGAGAAAAAAATAAAAGTAATAATAGTAAAATCAAAACAAAACAAAACATAACAAAACAAAAACCTATAGCTCAGATGCAGCTTCATTCAGTGTTTTAACATGATTACTTTACAATTAGGTATTATTGTGCTGTTCATTTTTGAGTTTTTGTATCTAGTCCTGTCGCACAGTCTGTATCCCTTCAGCTTCAATTACCCATTGTCTTACCCTGTTTCTAACTCCTGCTGAACTCTGTTACCAATGACATATTTCAAGTTTATTCTCGAATGTCCGTTCACATCAGTGGGACCATACAGTATTTGTCCTTTAGTTTTTGGCTGGATTCACTCAGCATAATATTCTCTAGGTCCATCCATGTTATTACATGGTTCATAAGTTTATCTTGTCTTAAAGCTGCATAATATTCCATCGTATGTATATACCACAGTTTGTTTAGCCACTCTTCTGTTGATGGAGATTTTGGCTGTTTCCAACTCTTTGCAATTGTAAATAATGCTGCTATAAACATTGGTGTGCAAATGTCCGTTTGTGTCTTTGCCCTTAAGTCCTTTGAGTAGATACCTAGCAATGGTATTGCTGGGTCGTATGGCAATTCTATATTCAGCTTTTTGAGGAACCGCCAAACTGCCTTCCACAGTGGTTGCACCCTTTGACATTCCCACCAACAGTGGATAAGTGTGCCTCTTTCTCCGCATCCTCTCCAGCACTTGTCATTTTCTGTTTTGTTGATAATGGCCATTCTGGTGGGTGTGAGATGATATCTCATTGTGGTTTTGATTTGCATTTCTCTAATGGCCAGGGACATTGAGCATCTCTTCATGTGCCTCTTGGCCATCCTTATTTCCTCTTCTGAGAGGTGTCTGTTCAAGTCTTTTTCCCATTTTGTAATTGGGTTGGCTGTCTTTTTGTTGTTGAGATGAACAATCTCTTTATAAATTCTGGATACTAGACCTTTATCTGATATATCATTTCCAAATATTGTCTCCCATTGTGAAGGCTGTCTTTCTACTTTCTTGATGAAGTTCTTTGATGCACAAAAGTGTTTAATTTTGAGGAGTTCCCATTTATTTATTTCCTTCTTCAGTGCTCTTGCTTTAGGTTTAAGGTCCATAAAACCGCCTCCAGTTGTAAGATCCATAAGATATCTCCCAACATTTTCCTCTAACTGTTTTATGGTCTTAGACCTAATGTTTAGATCTTTGATCCATTTTGAGTTAACTTTTGTATAGGGTGTGAGATACGGGTCTTCTTTCATTCTTTTGCATATGGATATCCAGTTCTCTAGGCACCATTTATTGAAGAGACTGCTCTGTCCCAGGTGAGTTGGCTTGACTGCCTTATCAAAGATCAAATGTCCATAGATGAGAGGGTCTATATCTGAGCACTCTATTCGATTCCATTGGTCGATATATCTATCTTTATGCCAATACCATGCTGTTTTGACCACTGTGGCTTCATAATATGCCTTAAAGTCAGGCAGCATGAGACCTCCAGCTTCGTTTTTTTTCCTCAAGATGTTTTTAACAATTCGGGGCACCCTGCCCTTCCAGATAAATTTGCTTATTGGTTTTTCTATTTCTGAAAAATAAGTTGTTGGGATTTTGATTGGTATTGCATTGAATCTGTAAATCAGTTTAGGTAGGATTGACATCTTAATTATATTTAGTCTTCCAATCCATGAACACGGTATGCCCTTCCATCTATTTAGGTCTTCTGTGATTTCTTTTAGCAGTTTTTTGTAGTTTTCTTTATATAGGTTTTTTGTCTCTTTAGTTAAATTTATTCCTAGGTATTTTATTCTTTTAGTTGCAATTGTAAATGGGATTCGTTTCTTGATTTCCCCCTCAGCTTGCTCATTACTAGTGTATAGAAATGCTACAGATTTTTGAATGTTGATCTTGTAACCTGCTACTTTGCTGTACTCATTTATTAGCTCTAGTAGTTTTGTTGTGGATTTTTCCGGGTTTTCGACGTATAGTATCATATCGTCTGCAAACAGTGATAGTTTTACTTCTTCCTTTCCAATTTTGATGCCTTGTATTTCTTTTTCTTGTCTAATTGCTCTGGCTAGAACCTCCAACACAATGTTGAATAATAGTGGTGATAGTGGACATCCTTGTCTTGTTCCTGATCTTAGGGGGAAAGTTTTCAATTTTTCCCCATTGAGGATGATATTAGCTGTGGGTTTTTCATATATTCCCTCTATCATTTTAAGGAAGTTCCCTTGTATTCCTATCTTTTGAAGTGTTTTCAACAGAAAAGGATGTTGAATCTTGTCGAATGCCTTCTCTGCATCAATTGAGATGATCATGTGATTTTTCTGCTTTGATTTGTTGATATGGTGTATTACATTAATTGATTTTCTTATGTTGAACCATCCTTGCATACCTGGGATGAATCCTACTTGGTCATGATGTATAATTCTTTTAATGTGTTGTTGGAGACGATTTGCTAGAATTTTATTGAGGATTTTTGCATCTGTATTCATTAGAGAGATTGGTCTGTAGTTTTCTTTTTTTGTAATATCTTTGCCTGGTTTTGGTATGAGGGTGATGTTGGCTTCATAGAATGAATTAGGTAGTTTTCCCTCCACTTCGATTTTTTTGAAGAGTTTGAAGAGAATTGGTACTAATTCTTTCTGGAACGTTTGGTAGAATTCACATGTGAAGCCATCTGGTCCTGGACTTTTCTTTTTAGGAAGCTTTTGAATGACTAATTCAATTTCTTTACTTGTGATTGGTTTGTTGAGGTCATCTATGTCTTCTTGAGTCAAAGTTGGTTGTTCATGTCTTTCCAGGAACCCGTCCATTTCCTCTAAATTGTTGTATTTATTAGCGTAAAGTTGTTCATAGTATCCTGTTATTACCTCCTTTATTTCTGTGAGGTCAGTAGTTATGTCTCCTCTTCCATTTCTGATCTTATTTATTTGCATCCTCTCTCTTCTTCTTTTTGTCAGTCTTGATAGGGGCCCATCAATCTTATTGATTTTCTCATAGAACCAACTTCTGGTCTTATTGATTTTCTCTACTGTTTTCATATTTTCAATTTCATTTATTTCTGCTCTGATCTTTGTTATTTCTTTCCTTTTGCTTGCTTTGGGATTCGTTTGCTGTTCTTTCTCCAGTTCTTCCAAGTGGACAGTTAATTCCTGCATTTTTGCCTTTTCTTCTTTTCTGATATAGGCATTTAGGGCAATAAATTTCCCTCTTAGCACTGCCTTTGCTGCGTCCCATAAGTTTTGATATGTTGTGTTTTCATTTTCATTCGCCTCGAGGTATTTACTAATTTCTCTTGCAATTTCTTCTTTGACCCACTCGTTGTTTAAGAGTGTGTTGTTGAGCCTCCATGTATTTGTGAATTTTCTGGCATTCTGCCTATTATTGATTTCCAACTTCATTCCTTTATGATCCGAGAAAGTGTTGTGTATGATTTCAATCTTTTTAAATTTTTTAAGACTTGCTTTGTGACCCAGCATATGGTCTATCTTTGAGAATGATCCATGAGCACTTGAGAAAAAGGTGTATCCTGCTGTTGTGGGATGTAATGTCCTATAAATGTCTGTTAAGTCTAGCTCATTTATAGTAATATTCAGATTCTCTATTTCTTTATTGATCCTCTGTCTAGATGTTCTGTCCATTGATGAGAGTGGTGAATTGAAGTCTCCAACTATTATGGTATATGTGTCTATTTCCCTTTTCAGTGTTTGCAGTGTATTCCTCACGTATTTTGGGGCATTCTGGTTTGGTGCGTAAATATTTATGATTGTTATGTCTTCTTGTTTAATTGTTCCTTTTATTAGTATATAGTGTCCTTCTTTGTCTCTTTTAACTGTTTTACATTTGAAGTCTAACTTGTTGGATATTACTATAGCCACTCCTGCTCTTTTCTGGTTGTTATTTGCATGAAATATCTTTTCCCAACCTTTCACTTTCAACCTATGTTTATCTTTGGGTCTAAGATGTGTTTCCTGTAGACAGCATATAGAAGGATCCTGTTTTTTAATCCATTCTGCCAATCTATGTCTTTTGATTGGGGAATTCAGTCCATTAACATTTAGTGCTATTACTGTTTGGATAATATTTTCCTCTGCCATTTTGTCTTTTGTATTATATATATCATATCTGACTTTCCTTCTTTCTACACTCTTCTCCATACCTCTCTCTTCTGTCTTTTCGGTTCTGACTCTAGTGCTCCCTTTAGTATTTCTTGCAGAGCTGGTCTCTTGGTCACAAATTCTCTCAGTGACTTTTTGTCTGAGAATGTTTTAATTTCTCCCTCATTTTTGAAGGACAATTTTGCTGGATATAGGAGTCTTGGTTGGCAGTTTTTCTCTTTTAGTAATTTAAATATATCATCCCACTGTCTTCTAGCCTCCATGGTTTCTGCTGAGAAATCTACACATAGTCTTATTGGGTTTCCCTTGTATGTGATGGATTGTTTTTCTCTTGCTGCTTTCAAGATCCTCTCTTTCTCTTTGACCTCTGACATTCTAACTAGTAAGTGTCTTGGAGAACGCCTATTTGGGTCTAATCTCTTTGGGGTGTGCTGCACTTCTTGGATCTGTAATTTTAGGTCTTTCATAAGAGTTGGGAAATTTTCAGTGAAAATTTCTTCCATTAGTTTTTCTCCTCCTTTTCCCTTCTCTTCTCCTTCTGGGACACCCACAACACGTATATTTGTGCGGTTCATATTGTCCTTGAGTTCCCTGATACCCTGTTCAAATTTTTCCATTCTTTTCCCGATAGTTCCTGTTTCTTTTTGGAATTCAGATGTTCCATCCTCCAAATCACTAATTCTATCTTCTGTCTCTTTGAATCTATCATTGTAGGTATCCATTGTTTTTTCTATCTTTTCTACTTTGTCCTTCACTTCCATAAGTTCTGTGATTTGCTTTTTCAGTTTTTCTATTTCTTCTTTATGTTCAGCCCATGTCTTCTTCATGTCCTCCCTCAATTTATCAATTTCGTTTTTGAAGAGGTTTTCCATTTCTGTTCGTATATTTAGCATTAGTTGTCTCAGCTCCTGTATCTCATTTGAACTATTGGTTTGTTCCTTTGACTGGGCCATAGTTTCAATTATTTGAGCGTGATCCGTTATCTTCTGTTGGCGTCTGCGCATTTAGACAGATTTCCCTGGGTATTGGATCCAAAAGTTTGGAAGATTTTTCTGTGAAATCTCTGGGTTCTGTTTTTCTTATCCTGCCCAGTAGGTCGCGCTCGTGGCACACGTTTGTCTGCGGGTCCCACCAGTAAAAGGTGCTGTGGGACCTTAAACTTTGGAAAACTCTCGCCGTCCTGGGGGTTCACTAGCCGAAGCGGCCTGAGCCGGCCCGGGGTCCGAACGCAGGGAGGGTTGCTGGTCGCCGCAGCCAGGGAAAGAGCCCGTCCGAATTTCCTAGTCGGCCCTGGGCAACAAGCGTGGCGGGAGGGCGCCAGCGGCAGCGGCCCGCCTGAGAGAGTGCACGTTCCCCGGGAGTCACGGGTTTGGAAGGGGCCTCCCCCACCCGTCACCGTTCTCCGCGGCCTGGGGGTTTCCGATCCAATTCTCTCAGTTGGTCCGGGGGCTGCGCGTGGTGTGGGCGCCAGCCGCCTTGGTCTCAGGGGACTGCCTCTCCAATTCTCCCAGCCGGCCCGGGAAGGGGGAAGGGAATAACTCTGGCCGCTTGCCACCCCACCCGGTAAGGCCCGCGCGCCTCGGCAATCTCACCCGAGCTGCTTCTCTCAGCCAGCCAGCTGTTCCAGGATGGGGTACGCTGTCTTTTTTATCTCTGTTGTGGCTTTGGGCGCTTTCTGTATCGTTTCTACTCCCCTAGTAGGTGTCCTGGAGAAGAAACTAAGATCCGCGCGTCTTACTAAGCCGCCATCTTCCAGGAAGTCACTCAGTACAACTTCTTCCCTAGAGGCATCAGAGGGAGCATGGCCCTGCTGACCCCTTGATTTTAGATTTCTGGCCTCCACAACTGTGAGACAATCCATTTCTGTTGTTTGAATCTACCCAATTTGTGCTATTTTGTTATGGCAGCCCTGGGAAACCAAGACAACCACCTGCACCCAAGTCCTTGATTCGGGGTCAGCCTGAGAGTAGAGCCCAAACTGAGTCAAGAAGCTGATCCATATTAGCCACTCAATCAGCCATCCCCTCCCTTACCAAAAAATAAAACCAAGACTTAGCAATAGAAGATGCTATTACAGTGAAGCACTAGAGATGATTGTTGAAGCACCACCACAGGCATTAATGATTATGGGAATCTAAAGGGAAAAGAAAGGTTTTGATTCATCAGTGAGCCATGATGTCAACCACATAAAGCTTTGGCTTTTCATGCCAGAGGGGAACTGAGCTCTCAGTCAACTTACCAACTGTGGCATCACACAGCCAAGGGCTGAATGACCAAAAATATATTGACGCAGCCAGTGTTGGCACCACAAAGAGGAGCCTCTGATGAGAAGTTGGGGCAGCTCCCTGATGATACCCCCAGTAGACTCTCAGGGTAGGGCCCCCTATAATTGTTCTAGGCTTTCTGGAAGCTTATTCTGCAATATTCCGGAAAAAAACTGAGCTGGAGTGTTGCTCCCAAAATCCCCGCTAGAGGCCTCATGAGGAAAGATTTGAGCCACTGCACCGCCCCCTCCTCCTGACGTTTATTGGCTTCTTGATGAATGTTAGAGCAATTTTTCTGTCAACAGCTTCTCTCATTAGGGACCTGGTGATGTTTTTTCTGACCATTATTTTACTCAGTATCATGCCTGGTCACTGTAAGGAGGAGAGGCTCTGCTTAGAAACCATCCATCTTCGCAGCAGCAAGGAGCTCAAATAATCTCACTTAAATGCCCCTTCTCGCTGACAGCTGCCCCAGGCACTCAGAGAATTCGGACGAATGGGCAGGCTCTAATGAAACATTCATCTGCAGGCTTCATGCCTTTCCTTTCCTCTAAAGACATTATTTCAGGTTTGAGCCTCTGTGTTTCTTTTTAGAATAAATTATGGAGGACTTGTTGGTGAAATAATCACTAAGATTTTCTTTTTAGAGATGACAGATTCTTAGAATAAATGACAAGTCTGACTTTGAAAAGTCTGAAGCGTCAGGTGTTGAATGAGGATGTTTTGCTCTAATGGGCTATTTGTTTCCCCCGTCAAAGGCACCATCTTAAAACAATTACGGTAGAGAAGGCATTTGGAGGAGATTTCTGGAGTGCCGCCATTCTTTAGCATGGACATCAACTTGAATATGCCATCCTTCTCCTTGCCTACCAGTGGATCCGTGATCTAACCTAGAATGGTAGATTAAAAAAAAACAACCATTTATTTAGTATGAACAACTTCAAATGTATGGAAGAGCCAAGAAGGAAATTTAATAAACCACATGTACCCATTTACCCAGCCCGCCGCCCTCCAACGATGATCAATTCAAAACTAATCTTGTGTCATCTACACTCCCACCCACTCCTCCTTGTATCCTATACTATTTTTTTCTTCTTCAAAAACTTCCTATATTATTTTGAAGTAATTCCAAACTGCATTTTGATTTGATTTGATTTTTATGAGAAGGTACCGAGGCTTGCATATCCCTCAAGCGTAACTTAGCAGAAAGTCTCTCCCCAAATACAGTCTCCCACGGGCTGCCTATTTAAACCATGATTTTTTTTTTTATTATTTAATTTATTTTTATTTTTTGAAAATATTTTTAAGAAAACAGACAATACACTTAGAACCACTAAAAATGGATATTTTAGTTAGCTTAACCATAGGCATATTTAAATAAAGTATCCAAATAATCATTGTAAAGCTGTGCTTGCACAATAAGTTTCATAAACTAATTTAAAATTAAGGCAAAAAGGAAAAAGTCTACAAATTCAGATAGCAGAGTTTCCTAAATTCTAAGTTTTAAACACTAGATCTTTTCAAATAATGTCACTGTTTTGGGAGCAATTTTGACCAAGGGTCTGGGAGACTTCCTCTGCTGGGGACCCAAATAAGTTTTGTTTTATAAGTCAGTGACCAAAAGATTCAGGACTCAAAGAGTTTCCAGCAAAGACCCATGGTTTTCTACTCAAGAGACCATTAAGTAACAATCAGCTATTATCCACACTGATTTCTCAGCCCTACGAGTGAGATCTGTCTTAGCTGTTCAGCTATTTCAAATTTGGGGACAAAGATTTGGGATATACAACTGCCACAGTATTAAGAAGAGCAAAAGAAAAAAGGAAAAAGATTTGTCTATTGTCAATAGCCATGACCCAATCTAGTCCCTTGAGGGATCTTCCCTTTTCTATACTTAAGAAGATTCAGATCAATATCACCCAATTATACCTTAACCTATCCAAGTTGGTGCTGAGAAGTAAGCCTCTTCATCATCAAGAAGATATGATGATGAAGTTCTCATTGAAGGAATGCCAACCTTGTGGGCCAGTTTGGAAATTTGCAAGAGCTCTTTTCATAATCACAAAGAATGGGAGGTACTCCTGGCATTCAGTGGCCATGGGCCAGGAATGTTAAATGTCTTATAAGGCATAAGACAGTTCTGCAAATCAAAAAAGAATCCCACTTTCCACAGGACTTACAAAAGTCCCATTGCACAGCTGTACATGTGAAAACTTGCTTATAATCATCGAAGCCCAGAAAATTGCTCAGTTTTACAAATAAAGGCAAGGTATATTTGCACAGCTGGACTGTACACTGAATGTCCCAGGAATTCAGCTACCATGTAAGAGGAAGGAAGATCGTTCTTTTTTCTTCAGAAGTTTATCAAAGATTGGTCACCATTTGGAAAATGAAATCCCCCAAATCAAAGCCCCTTATGGTGTTAGTCACAGCACTCTTATTCAGTCTGCATCTTAAGCCATGTTATGTATTCTATATGTGTGTGTAAGTGCATGATAACTTCACTTGTTTCCTAGTGTAGTTATGTGCGATCATTCACATAATGAAACACATGCTATCTTGTTATACATTATCTTATGCAGCATTCAGTATTTTGCAGTGCTTTCCTTTTTCCTTTATAGTATATGTAAGACCTTACCCCAAGCCAGGCTCCCTGGGAAGTAGACTCTTGAGCTGGAGATTCGTCTGAGGAGGCTTTATTGTGCCATGCTCTTGGGATCAGGTTCTTAAGGGAGTGAGGGAAGCAGCACTTGGCAGAAGGAGACATGGTGCTGCAGGGTGCAGTTACGACACAGGCTTCAGCTGAGTATGCAGTCACCTCTGGAGCTGTGATGGGCCTTAAGAGTTGTCCCAGCCGTGGTCTTCATGGCACCCAATTGGATATGGACTGTGTCTGGGGAGGGGAATGGGTGACCTTGGGGAGGTCATGCCCATCAGTGGAGAGCAAGTCTCAGAGTGCAACTCACCTGTGAGCCAACAGCAGCTACTGTTTCTCCAGCTGGGGAATGGGCACCTCAGTCCTGAAGAAGGACACCACGACATCCAGGGTAGATTTATATTGATATTGTGAGGGTAGTTTGAGGGTAATTTTGTGAAAATCTGTTATAATTATCTTTAAATATCATTTCAGTATAATAAAGAAACATTATGAAACATTTCTTTCATATGGATCATTTACTCTTATAGAGTTGGAGACGACTCTGTTACCAAAGGGCAAGTCTGCTTTTCCCTGACCTAATACAGGAGCATTTATAGACTAAAACCATCCCATGTTTTTCTGGGTAAATTATTTCACAGGAACAAAACGCCAAGTGTTATTTAGCTTTGTTTCTTGCCCACGTTTGTTTCATTTCATATCACCCTTCAATTTAACCCAAACCATTAAAGACCAGCTTTCTCAACTTCAGAGATACACAGAAATACAAGAATTGGGAGACTCACATGGCAGAGAAGGAATCCTGGGAGGTAGACAGAATCAACCTGAAGAGGAAAGGTGCCCAGGTAAAGTGGCAGATTAGAAATATGCTTCTAATTTTTCTCCCTTCCTAAACCCTAAACCTTATAAAAAATACAAAGTATATACAAAAGTGTATGTATATATGTTTATGTGTATACGTATAGAAGAAACAGAATCAAAAAGAAAAGAAAAAGCTTTTAGACCATAAACTCAACTGAAGAATTTGATTGGAATTGAGAAAAATCTCTTAGAAAATGGAGCAGAAATAAAAGAAAAAGGGTAAAGGGAGAAAAAGTAGTATTTTAAAGAACCAGATTGAGAGAACCAACAACTGACTAATAAGAATTTCAAAAAGAAAGAATAGAGTAAACAGACGGGAAGAAATCATCAATGAAATAATTCAAGAAAATTTCCTGGAATGGAAAGACAGGTGTTTCCAGATTAAAAGGGCTTATACATACACTGTATCATGGATAAGAATTGACCCCATCTTTGGGAAATTTCAGAACACCAGGACAAAAGAAGATACTTAAAGCTTTTGTAGAGAGAGGGAAACAAACCAAACCAAATTTTAAAAAAAGACCAGTTCATGTTAAAAGCTCAAGAATCAGAATTTCAGCTTTGGACTTCTCAACAATATCACTAGAATTAACAAAACAAAAGACAATAGATTCATGCATTCTAAAATCTAAAGTAATCTTTTAGTAAAATGTGATATTAGAATAAGGACATTTTCAGGCAAGCAATTTCTAAAAACAGTGCCCTCCCATGTGCCCCTTTTCAGGAAGCTAGTGGAGGATATTCACCAAAACAGAGTAAAGCCAAAGGGGAGACCAGAAACATGGAAAACAGGGTATCCAACCCAGCCGGAAAGCCCAGGGAATCTCGAGGGGGTGGTGAGGGGAGGACCCAGGAAGGCCTCTGCAGTAGGCATAGAGGCACCTCCGTGGTTGGGAGGCATATGCATCAAGGGCTTCCATCACTGTCCCTCCACCATGCTACAGTCTTTTTTTTTTTTGCATGGGCAGGCACCAAGAATCGAACCCAGGTCTCCAGGATGGCAGGCCAGAATTCTGCCACTGAGCCACTGTTGCACAGCCCGTGATACCATCTTTTGAACCTGATAAAACACACAGGGTAGCTCTCCCAAGGCAATAGCATAAACCTAGAAGGAAAAGGCATGGAATCTGGAAAGCAGAATGCATCTGCAGCAAAGAATCCCCCTTGCATGCCTCCTCTCATGGCGGGCTGCCTTTTCCTTGCACCATTGCTTGGCACAGGGGTCATCTGACAGCACCCAGCTCCCCCGGTCTCTGACCCTGGGTTATGGCTGTCTATGACGACACATGCTTGTCATGGAAGTGCAAGGGACTTTAGGCCCACAAGGTAATCCTGAGCAACCAGGAGTTGGGAGCAGGTGGAGAAGACTCCTTCCAAAGTCCCATCAGAATGGAGCCCCAGTTTCCCACACTGGTGGCCAACTCAGCACACCCTTGAATGATCTTTCCCTCCTCTGTTTTCTTTCCTAGTTCTATTCCCTGGGATTGCCTTCCAAAATAAGCTACCTGCAGGCAAACCCTTAGGTTGTGCCTTCAGGGGGAACGCTGGCTAAGACGCCAACCCAGGAGAGCATGGCAACAAAGGGAAGTCCCAGTGACAGCTAGCAGGAGGCCTGAAGAGAACCAGCCCAGACAGGAGGAGGATGGGGCCTGAGGAAGGAGGTCTCCAAGAAATAAACTGGAACTCACAGATTGCCGCGTGGGAAATTGTCCAAGGGGCTAGAGGAAGGGAACTGGACCAGCAAGTTTTTAGACTGGATAGAAGGTAATTGTTGCCAAAGGGGGTGGTGAGGGGAGGACCCAGGAAGGCCTCTGCAGGAGGCATAGAGGCACCTCCGTGGTTGGGAGGCATATGCATCAAGGGCTTCCATCACTGTCCCTCCACCATGATACAGTCTTGGTGTACTCTTGGTGGCACACGCGACTCTTTGAGAGAGAAATTTGGTGATATGAATTAACACCCCTAAAAATGGCCATGCCCTGGACACTCAGGAAAGAATCAGAAATCAATCAATAAAATTTTAAAATTTTATTTAAAAACTATGAACCATGGCATTATTTATATTAGCATTAAAAAAAAAACAACTGGAACTTCCTTGAGTCCAACTCAAGTGTGGTAATTCCAGGCCATCCACTTGAAGGAGTACCCTGAAGCCACTACAAGTGTCAGTGAGGGGCGCAGATTGTCGTGGCCTCTGCCGCCCGCTCGGCCCCTGCCCCAGGTGTGTGGAGTTCAGTAGCCCACGCTGAGGGCAGTGACAGTTGCCTCAGCAGGCAGGGAAGCTGAGACGTTGCCAGATCTAGCTGGGAGATATGACCCCACGCAATCCTGAACAGTTGAAGAGATGAAAGCAGGTCATTTTCCCATCAGGTTTTCCAAGGCCGTGCTGGAGGTGAGTGAGTATTCTAGTTTGCTAGCTGCCAGAATGCAACACACCAGAGATGGATTTGCTTTTAATAAAAAGGGATTAATTTTGTTAGTTCTTCAGAGGAAAGGCAGCTGACTTTCAACTGAGGTTCTTTCTTACGTGGGAAGGCACAGGATGGTCTCTGCTGGTCTTCTCTCCAGGCCCCTGGGTTCCAACAGCTTTCCCCGGGGTGACTTCTTTCTGCATCTCCAAAGACCTGGGCTGAGCTGTGAGTGCTGAGATGAGGTATGCTGAGCTGCTTGGACTGTGCTACATTAAGTCTCTCATTTAAGCACCAGCCAATTAAGTCAAACATCATTCATTGCAGCAGGCATGCCTCCTAGCCGACTGCAGATGTAATCAACAACAGATGAGGTTCTCTTGCCATCGGCTCATGTCCACAGCAATATAACTAGGCACCTTCACCTGGCCAAGTTGACAACTGTATCAAACTACCACAGTGAGGTAGGAGAACTTGTTCATTTCAGTGAAACTGCAGTAGGCATCATGGGCTGGAGGGTGGGTCGTTCACAGGGTCAGAAGAAACTGCATGGGGATGCTAGTATGTCTGGGAGGAATAGGAACCAAAATTTTAAATCGTGTCTTAAGCATCTGGGGGGAAAAATGGCACTTTTGACAATATTTATTTGCATGTCCAGATGAGCTATGTGGCAGCAATGGGCTTCTGCCAAAACATTGGCTTTGAGATTTATTGAGCAAAGAAGAATTATTCTAGGAGGTTTGAGATTACAGATGCTCACGTGTTGCAGAAAAACCTCAAAGAACACAGATGTGCAAGAAAAGACAACGCAACAAATTACAAATGAACTTTCTGGCGCTTTTTTGTTGCCAAATAAAAGATAGCCTCATTTAAACAGAAAAGAGTGATTGCCAAGTGCACAGGGGGGTCCGGGACTGGATCGTAGAACAGGAAAAAGAGAGCAGTGGAAAACTAGTGAGGCCTGGTTAAGACCTGTAATTAGTGGTGTGCTTCCACTGGTCATTGCCTTGTTTTGACAAACTTGGCAGTTGTGTGCAATGTTTCCAAGAAGGGAAGCTGGGGGAAGAACAGAAAGACAGAAAGGAGCTTTCTGAACTATCTTACTGAAATTACTTCAAAATTAAAAGTTTAAAAGAAAAGCAACATGCATCTGTGTTTGCATATGCCCAGCTGAGCCCAAAAGGGCTAACGCAGGTGGGTGAGAGTATTTGCCAGTGGGGGGCACAGCTCAGCCTAGGGCCGAGGGGGGAGAGCGAGACCAACTTTTCACCTAATTCCCTTTCTTAATTGTTCAAATATATATTGTTAAACATGTGCAGATATTATTATGCTAAAAAAATTAAAAGTGTGTGAGGGTCACACGTGTGTTCTCTGGCAAGCGTGCTGTGTGCAGAACAGACACGGAATGTCATGGGGTGGGGTTGACTTGCAGGCTTTTGTCTCAGGTTTTGCTTTCAGGGCAAACCCTGACTGAGAACCAACCCAGGAGAGGATGGCAACGAAGGGTCGGTGTGACACAGAGAAGCAGCAGCAGCAGCAGGACTGGGCAGAGGGGGAGGCCAGTGGCAGCAACCTCCAGTGCCCCCAAAGTGGAGGTGGCCCACTGGAACCTTCCACCCTGAGGCCTTTACACCGCTGCCTCTGGGGTCACTGGCCGCAGGCTTGCTGGGAAGGGAGGGCGCTGGGTGAAGCGACTCTGCACTCACTGGAAAGGGCATCTCCATGCTCCTCCTGTAGCTGCAACAACTGCAGGGTCATGATAACAAGGAGAAATGACTATGCTATATTTGCAGAGAAAAGTCAGGGCGCAGATTTTTTCTGCAGCTTGATAACAAACAGGCAAAACAAACAATAAAAACAAATTTTAATTTCACAGAAAAAGAGCTGGAAGAAAATGTTCTGAAATTTGAATCATCATTTTTTTTCCTAGAAGGAGGACTGCACATACTTTTTCTTCTCCCTTCTCCTTTTCTATATTTTTCCAAATTTTCTGTAATTTTCAGTAATCAAAAATGTGAAATGAGCCTCCAAAGATCTGCTTCTGTTCGTTCTATCATTAGGCTTCAATACGGTTTCATAATTAGCTCTGTGTTAACAGAGAAGGAAGAATTTTTAACCGATGCCAAATAATAATATAAACTTTCGGGGTACTATGTAAGAAAGGAATTGACGATCTAAGCCAGTGTTCCCCCTGCCATTTTAGGCAATCCCACATTCAAAGAAAAAAGTCAGTGGCCACAGACTCCAGTTAAATTAGGATAACCTGCATCCCTTATTTCTTTCCTCGACATTTAATGCAGCAGTTGTAAAATGCTCCAGCAGGGGGCGATAGCTGTTTGCCTCTAGATTGGAAATTTTGACTGCCTAAGATGCTACTAGGTTGCGCTTTCTAGTCCTGAGAATAAAAGCAACCAGTTTAGCAGTTATATAATAAAGGCAGTTAGGTCTCAGTTCAGCTGAGGGAGTGGAGAGGAAGGAGCTCGTGAATATAGTTGTTTCTTTTTTGTTTTTATTTTTCCATAGTGGAGCCAGCTAATGACACAGCGTGCTGTAGAGATCACACTCCAGTATTTTATTCCAGGAATGGCGGTTGATGGAAAGGTGCTGAACCGGCTCTCCCCACTACAGCACGGTGACACGATTTGGAGCCCAGTAATCCTGGGTTGTGGGTGCTGTCCCATGCATTGTAGGATGTCTAGCCAGGGATCTCCTGCTCCTTCCCCAGATGTAACAACCAAAACTGTCTCCACCCATGTTAACCCCATCCCCCAAATGTACTGGGGAGGGGGGCGGGAGAGGGGGGCAAAATCACATGGGTTGAGATCAATCATCTGGATTGGTTAATTTATTAGTTAAATACTGTATTGAAGATCCAGATGAGGTCAGAAAGGTGCTTTCAATCTGCCTTTGGCTGTCAATATTAAGAAGCAACATTTTCCGGGGAGCTTTCAAGCACTGGGCTAAGAACTTTTCCCACATGGTTGAAGGAGCCAGACTCACACAAGTTGCTTCTGCTCCATGCCAGGCCTGCCTTGCACAGAACTCAGCCCTTGGAAGCTTTCCCCAAGGAGGCCCAAACTCTCAGGAGCTTTAAAGAGAAAATTCCTTTACCAAGTGCCAGCCTCTGGGGGAAAACCAAACTATGGTCCAAAGCTCCTTAGCTCAGCTCATGCCTCTCGTAGCAAAGCACGTCCCACTGATGAGGTTAGCAGATTATTCCCCCAATATAATAAGTCTCTTGCTGATTATGAAGAAGCGCCCCAAATTGTGATACCTGCATGCATGTCGTTTGTATAGAGGAGACTAAGTAGCTGTCCCTCAGTTTCATAGCTGGTATGGGAGGCAGACCCAGAAATAGAGGTCTAACCTGTGATGGGCCCAACCTGTCCATTAGGGACGGAAGGCCCAATGAGATTTTTACGGGCTCAAGATAATGTTTTCATGTTTATTTCTTCCAAAATCAGAAGAAGGCAATTGTAAAACCACTTTTAGTATTTCGTTTTATGGAGGAAGGGCCCTATAGCATACCACAGTCCTCATGAGGCCTGATCATCGTCTGTCTTTTTTTTAATGTAATTTTTTACAATTAGGGAAATTATCAGTTTAAAGAAAAATCATGCAAAAAAATGGAGTGCCCAAATACTCCCCTAATGTTAACACCTCGCATTAGTGTGGTGCCTTTGTTGCAGCTGAAAGCATATTATTAGAATTGTACTGTTAACTATAGTCCATCATTTACATTAGGGTTCAGTGTTTGTATTGTACCATCCTATGGTGTTGTTTAAAAATGTTCTTTATTTTGGTAACATCTATATATTTTTTTTATCAGGGTGTAACCGATGCATAGCTGCTTGACAGACCCCTGGCCTTGGGTTGTTGAGCATAAAACTAGCCTTGATATTAGGGGGATACATTTAGAAGTACAGATCTTACGTGTTATGGGGTCAGCAATATCATTTTCGTATGTTCATTTATTTGACAGACATTTCAAATGGCCTAATATAAATGAAACAATAGACTTTGAAAATATCACTAACTGTTGGGTTTACAAATTACATTAACTCTGAGTCACAAAAAATAGAGATTTTTACAAATTCCACACTCCATCCTTGAACTGCCACGATCTCCTGAGCTACTTTTCTGACATTGGATCTGGGTGGGGTTGTTAAACTTTTCACTCCTTTTACTGCACCAGCTCAGTGCCAACTAAAGGTAAGAGGGTTTGTCCAACAGTTTATAACTGGTTTATTTTTAGTAATCAACTGCAAGGCTGGCCTCAGCAATCGGAAAGGAAGGGTGCGGTTCTTTGCGTGTTCTTTCCAAGTCCTCTCCTCTCTGATCTTTAGCTCCAATCAATGCAGAATATAATGACGCCATAGTCTGATGGCAATCTCCCCTTTCATTGGTGGAATTTGTGAGTAATAGTGATTATTTCTGTTTGGGGTGAGGTGGTATGTTATGGGTTTGGTTTGGCTCCTTGGTTGGCATTTGATGGCTTTGGTTTCATTTTCTTCTTTCAAGCTTCAGACTTGGAAGAGGCAGCACCCCTGCCCAGGAAGAGAGGCAGACAGACCCCCTCGGAAAGAAATTCCTTCAGAACTTCCTGTTCCATGAAGTAATTAAGCATCTCTTGGCCGTCACTGCATTTGCCGCGAAGCTCTATATCTCCACAGTTCCCTCTGACTTTGAATAGTCTATGTTAATAGAGAACTAGCAGAAAAGGGTAGAGGGACACAAAATTGTACAGCAAATTATATTTTGTTTGGTCTGATCTTAAGATAAATTTCTATTCCCTGAGCATATCTTCCTTCTGTCTGGGAGGCGACGCACACCATGTCCCTTCGGATGTCAGGGTTGGTGATTTTTTGACATTTGTAGCCCAAATATTTAATCTGAGGCAGCCCTCCCCTAACTGCCCAATCTAAAGCCATTTGGACACCCCCTCCCATCATCCCATTTTAATTTTCTCCATAGCACTTACAACTCGGATGATCTTCCTTTTCTCTTTTTTTTTTCCTTTCCTTTTCCCTTCTTCCCTCCTTTTCCCTGTCTGTTTCCTCCCACTAGAATATAACCTGCAAGGAGCAGGGGCCTTGTCTGCCTCATTTGTCCTTGTTTCCTGGGTTGCAAGAACATGTCGGCTGTAGAGCAGGCATACAACAATTATTTGTGGGCTGAATGAGCTCCCTGTAAATAGGAGAACACTTTTTATCTTGGTTCAGCAGTTTCCTTCTTTTCAGGGAGAGCTCTTTGCAATCAGCAAGAGGACTGCAAAGAGAAACAAGGCCAAGGAGAAAGGTCTCTTCGTGAGGGAAAGAAGAGAGAATGGAAAGAAAAAAGAAGCGGGTATGAAGCATGAAATTCAACTCCCTGGAGATACATTTCTTCCCAGAGGAATTTCTTCTGTATGCAGCAAGACATTTTATACACACACACACACACACACACACACATAAGGTTGCATGTGTGCAATTAACTTTTTCAATGTATAAATGTATCTTATACAAGCCGTGCAAGTTTCTTGCAGCATCCCCAAGCATTCAATGACGGGAGGATGGGAAGTTGATTGCTGGTTTGGCCATGGCTGGGGTTTAAGTGGGTGAGGGCTGCCCAAGAATAGTGCAAGGAAGTAAAGGCTGTGATAGAATAATTCTGATGGTCAGCCAGGGTTCAGGCTGAGCAGGGAAAGAAGAAAGCCTAGACAGGGGCTAATAAGACCCAGAACGCGGAAGGATTTGGGGCCTGGTGCTCTCTCAGGGCAAAGAGCAGATGCAGAGGCCTGAGAGAGCTGGGGCGGTAGAACCAGGTATGGGGGTTTGGAATTGTTATGTGCCCTAGAAGAGGCCATGTTCTTTTAGTCCATTCCTGTGGGTGTCCATCGATTGTGGGAGTGGACTTCTTTTTTTTTTTAAGTTTGAAAATTTAATGCTTTAGAACCAAAGTAATGACTCATACATAAAGAAATGACCAAAAATACAACACAAACATATATATGCGACTGATGTAAATATTTTTAAGTATACAAAACTCAAAAGCCATGCAATACAAAATGATTATGAATACATAACTTCTGCAAAACCAAAAATAAAACAGAAAGAATTAATGGTAAAAAAAAATAATAACACACGGTATTTCATGTTCAATGAATGAAAATCAAAAGACTAACATCATTCATTGTAAATGAGCTCTTAGAAATCAGTAACAAAGTAACTATTACTTCAAGACAAATGAAAACATTACAAGAAAAATGAGAATAAAGAAGAACGTGAAATACAATGGGCTGCTAATGATGCAATGATCAAGCTTGACATTCTTTGTAGTATTATATTGTCAAAGATTGAAAATACTGATACATGCATTTGTACAGTTGTAGGAAATAGGGAACTGTCATTCATAAACACTGGTAAAGAGGACTGATGAGAAATGCTTTATATTAAGAGGGAATTCTGAATTTTCACTCAAAATGCAAATTTTGCGTATCCTTTTCCCCAGCAGTTTCAATTCACAGGAATTATTCCAATAAAGTAGTGGGACAAATTCAAAGTGATGTACATAGAAACATGTTCGTTGCAGAGAAAATTTGTAGCAAATATAAAGAAGAATGTATAATCAATAAATTTGTATCTCTTTTACCAAGAGATGTTAAAGTTATATAACCAAATTAGAACAAGGGGCTCAAGAAAGCATTAAAAGGGGAAATAAAATTATGGTCCTCCAAAAAACTACATGGCATATTTTTTATGAACATACCCCAAAAGAATGCACACAAAACCCCATTATGGCAGTTAATACTGAGGAGTGGAATTAGGAGTAAAGATACTTCAGAAGTGAAAATATTATACTTAAAAATTACATCTTCTAAATTTATTGAAAAAATGATTTTTTTTATGATGCGACTTTAAAAATTTATCCTGTGATAGGTGAGAATTAAAAATATATGCACTTCCTACTTATGGACCCAATGAGATACAGCCCTCAATTCCAACACCCTGAGCTTCTCTGTGTAGTAAAGTCTCCACCATTCAATTTGTGGGTGAGACCTTTTGATTAGGTTTTTTCAATTGAGATGTGACCCACTTCATTCAGGGTGATTCTTTTTTTAAATTTTTTATTGTATAATATAACATTTATACAAAGCAAAAAACGAAAAAAGCAATAGTTTTCAAAGCACTCTTCAACAAGTAGTACAGGACAGATCCCAGGGTTTGTCATGGACTACCATACCATCATCTCAGATTTTTCCTTCCAGCTGCACCAGAACATTGTAAGCTAGAAGGAATAAAGGTTGTTTTTTTTGTTATCATCACAATTGAAGGTCTTTTTCCTTTTTGTACAAAATAATATATATACAAAAAAGCAATAAATTTCAAAGCACAATGCAACAATTAGTTGTAGCACAGATTTCAGAGTTTCATATGGGTTATAATTCCACAATTTTAGGTTTTTACTTCTAGCTGCTCTGTGGTACCGGAGACCAGAAGAGATATCGATTTAATGATTCAGCAATCATATTCACTTGTTAAACCCTTCCTTCTCTCTATAACTCCACCATCACCTTTGATCTTCCTCCCACTCTTTAGGGTTATTTGGACTATGGTCATTCTAACTTTTTCATGTTAGAAAGGGCTGTCATGAACAGTCTCTTCAATAAATGGTGCCTAGAGAACTGGATATCCATATGCAAAAGAATGAAAGAGGACCCGTATCTCACACCTTATACAAAAGTTAACTCAAAATGGATCAAAGATCTAAACATTAGGTCTAAGACCATAAAACAGTTAGAGGAAAATGTAGGGAGATATCTTACGAATCTTACAATTGGAGGCAGTTTTATGGACCTTAAACCTAAAGCAAGAGCACTGAAGAAAGAAATAAATAAATGGGAGCTCCTCAAAATTAAACACTTTTGTGTATCAAAAAACTTCATCAAGAAAGTAGAAAGACAGCCTACACAATGGGAGACAATATTTGGAAATGACATATCAGATAAAGGTCTAGTATCCAGAATTTATAAAGAGATTGTTCAACTCAACAACAAAAAGATAGCCAACCCAATTACAAAATGGGAAAAAGACTTGAACAAGACACCTCTCAGAAGAGGAAATACAAATGGCCAAAAGGCACATGAAGAGATGCTCAATGTCCCTGGCCATTAGAGAAATGCAAATCAAAACCACAATGAGATATCATCTCACACCCACCAGAATGGCCATTATCAACAAAACAAAAAATGACAAGTGCTGGAGAGGATGTGGAGAAAGAGGCACACTTATCCACTGTTGGTGGGAATGTCAAATGGTGCAACCACTGTGGAAGGCAGTTTGGCGGTTCCTCAAAAAGCTGAATATAGAATTGCCATACGACCCAGCAATACCATTGCTAGGTATCTACTCAAAGGACTTAAGGGCAAAGACACAAATGGACATTTGCACACCAATGTTTATAGCAGCATTATTTACAATTGCAAAGAGATGGAAACAGCCAAAATGTCCATCAACAGACGAGTGGCTAAACAAACTGTGGTATATACATATGATGGAATATTATGCAGCTTTAAGACAGAATAAACTTATGAAGCATGTAATAACACGGATGGACCTAGAGAACATTATGCTGAGTGAGACTAGCCAAAAACTAAAGAACAAATACTGTATGGTCCCACTGATGTGAACCAACATTAGAGAATAAACTTGGAATATGTCATTGGTAACAGAGACCATCAGGAGTTAGAAATAGGGTAAGATAATGGGTAATTGGAGCTGAAGGGATACAGACTGTGCAACAGGACTGGATACAAAAACTCAAAACTGGACAGCACAATACTACCTAATTGTAATGTAATTATGTTAAAACACTGAATGAAGCTGCATCTGAGCTATAGTTTTTTTTGTTTTTTTATATATTTTTTATTTTTTATTTTTATTTTTTCTCTATATATCACTTTATTTCTTTTTCTGTTGTCTTGCTATTTCTTTTTCTAAATTGATGCAAATGTACTAAGAAATGATGATCATACATCTATGTGATGATATTAAGAATTACTGATTGCATATGTAGAATGGAATGATTTCTAAATATTGTGTTAGTTAATTTTTTTTTAATTAATAAGAAAAAAAAAGAAAGGGCTGTCAATAATATGGGATAGGGGGATGGAACTAGCTGATGTTCTGGAGAGGCTGGGCCCTCTAGGTTTCAGGACCTATCTTGTCTAGGGACCATCTGAAGGTTGTAGGTTTCTGAAAGTTACAGGGTGGTTCTTAATCCTCTACTGGAGTTCTTTATAAGAGGACAAAACACATCCAGAAGCTTAGAGATAAAATTAAGAGAAGTTTTAGAGAAAAGCCCCAGAGAAGCTAAGAGAAGGCCCACAGAAAAGAGAGGAAGCCACTGAAGCTGGAAGCTGAAAGCAAAGGACCCCAGGAGCAAAGGACCAGTAGACACTGGCCATGTGCCTTGCCATGTGACAGAGGAACCCTAGTGCCAGCAGCCTGTCTTCAGAGTTCAGGTATCTTCTTGGTGATGCCTTGAGTTAGACATTTTCATGGCCTAAGAACTGTAAATTGTAAGTTAATAACCCCCCATTGTAAAAGCCAAGTCATTTCTGATATATTTCATTTCGTCAGCTTTACCAAACTGAAATACCAGGTGACCACAGTGGGACACCACCAGCTTGGACTTCCCAGGTCGAGGTGAGATCCAGGACTGCCCTGGAAGGGGGTGGAGGTGTGGGCTGCTGGTGAGAAGGAAGTCAAGATTCTGGAAGACAGCTTAGAGGAGAAGATATCTTCAGAAATGTAAATCTAATGATTTAATTGGATTATGATATGTTTAAAGATTTTTCAGTGTGGCACTAACAATAATCATTTTGTTTTTATGGGAGAACATAAAGATCTATTTGTTCATTTAATGTTTGTAGCATGAAGGCACTGTGAGAAAGAAAAAAAAGTATGTGCAATGGTCCCTCTCACTAGAGTTACCAAGAGTGCATTTAAATCCCTGGATGACTTCCTGTGTCATTGGTAGGTCAGATAGAGTCGTCCATGTTTGTCAAAATACCCCCTCTGGGACCATCCTTATAAGAATCACCTGGAAAGTCTCACACCTGAGCTGCTGAAGCAGACTCTCTGGGTTTGGAGGAATGCAGAACTTGCATTTTTAACAAGCTCCTCCATTGATTCTTATGCATTATATTAATGCTAAGAGGGAAAAATGTATATTCTTTCACCTTATTCTATGTGTTGCTTGATGAAGTGACCAATTTTTTTTTAAATCTTATACAGCATTGACAAATTCATATTTAATAACCCTCCTTCTAATATTGTGTTTGTTTTGTCTGGTCCTGAAGTTGCTTTTAATAAGGGAGTTGTAATCTTCGCACATTAAGTTTATTGGTTTGCTTTTGCAATGGGGCTTTGATTCCACAATCATGCTGTGTTTGTATTGCCCTAGGCACCCTCCCAGAAGATTCTAGCATTGATAAGAAACTTGGGTGTTGGCTCCACCCTTACTTAGCCCTTCCATTATTTGACCATGAGGTCCTAAGTGTCCTCAACCTTGGACATCTAAAACTCAGAGTTGCATAGTAAGCCACGAGTTTGGATCCTGGCCAGACTTCAAGAGCCAAAGAAGAAAATCAACAGGAAAACCCCTGGTTCTTTGGGAACACGTATACTTCTGACTTCCAGATGCTATTCAAAGTAGACCAGGTTGATTAAAGGCAATTCTTAGGAGAATGAGTTGCTTAATCTCCTAGAGGTGATTGGGTCTGAAAGGAGGATCTAGGAAGAAATGGACATGCCTTGAAGATGAGTCTATTCTAATAAGTGGTATAGAACACCCAAAATAAGATAACATTTGTAAATAATAACAGTACTTTAAATTCTTCTCATTCTGATTGTATTTGTTTTTATGTCACAAATTGTCAAGCAATCAAGTTCACAGGGGTCCCATTTCCCCCAAAGGAAGAAGTCAAGGGCCGTAGCCTGGGGACGCAATTCTGGTTCTGCCAGAGCAACCTCTACCTGCTCTACGCTGTTTTAAGAGACTTAACTCAGTGGGTCCCAAATGTCACTAAAGAAGCTCCTCTTCATCTGTTTTATGTTGGGCTCTGCCATAGGCTTTCAGTGGATAAAAATATCCTGCACTTTAATTTTTCTCTGTTAATGCTCGAAAATCATTGTGTAGTCTAATACTCCCCAAGTAAAGATGAGTCCCTTAGGCTGGGAAAGAGGAATGACCTGCCCAGGGTCAAATGGCTTATTAATGGAAGATGTTTAAGTTTCCTGTGGCTACTATAACAAATTTCCACAAACTTATTGACTTAGATAAAATTTATTATTTTACTCTTCTAGAGGGCACAAGTCCAAAATGGGTTTCACTGGGCTAAAATCAAAGCATTGACAGGATTGCATTCCTTTTGGAAGCTCCAGGGGATGATCCATTTCCCTTGCCTTTTCCAGCTTCTAGAAGCTTCTTGAATGCTTAGGCTTGTGGCCTCAATTATCACATCACTTGATCTCTGCTTCTGCCGTCACGTCTTCTCTTACTTGGACTCTTGCCTCCCTCTTAGAGAGATATTAGGACCCACCCAGACAATTTGGATAATCTCCCATCTTAAGATCCTTGACTTAACCATGTCTGCAAAGTCCATGTAAGGACATGTTTGTCCACAGGTTTCAGAAATTAGGGCATGAATGTCCTTGGGAAAGTAATTGTTCTGCTGACCACCTAAGACAAGACCCCAGGTTCTCTGACTCCTGACACAGCCTCAGGTCTCACTGCCCCATCCTTCCTCTTGGACTCTTTAAACTTCAAGGTCCTCAAGAGGCTCCCAGACAGCCAGTAGGCTGCCCAGCAGAGAGGTCCCCCCTTGAAGTGGGGTTTACCATTGTGCACACAGCCCACATACCACCAATCCAACATAGATCCCCCCCATATTACTCCTAAGTCCTCAGAAGGATGGGGGTGCCCCTTGAAGTGATGGGGTAGACTTCATCCAGGAATAAGGAGTGCCACATTTTTCATCTGGTCTACCTCTTGAGAACCTGAGTATGGTAGAATGAAGCACCCTGATATTTATGAGGTCCTGGGAGCTACCAAGGGCTAGTACAAATGTCCATGCCCATGTTGGTTAGAAATCAGCAAACAAGGGAGGCAGGATGAGAAGAGGAAAGAAGGTTGAACTGATGGAGTCCATTGATCTGTCTGAGGTCAGGAAGGAACTCAGGAGGTGATGTGGCTAGATGAGGGCTCACAGGAGCCTGAAGGGTGGGCACCCAACTGCCACTGCCTGGTAGCTGAGTTACTTTGACCTACCACTCAGAGCCTGTCAAGGAAGATTGACCCACCCAGGCAGAAACCCAACCAGGGATCCCTGCAAGCCATCCTGAGTCAGCCCCACGGTGGTCTCCCTCCCACTGCAGAAATAATACAATTCCAAAGGGGTGACCCCTTTTTTGCCACAACAAGCTGAGTTCTGGAAAGCCTCCAAGAGGACCAGCTGGGGCCCAGAAGGAATAACAGAGAAATGCCAAATATGATGGCTGAACTAGGCCTCACCTCCACTACCCCAGCAGTCGGCAAACTTCAGAAGAGAAAGTATGGAGCCAAAGGTCAGATCCTCTTGGTTGCATGGATCAAACCTCCTGACAAATCCTGTTGACAAAAGGTTTAACAATAACTAGAGATGAGTGATGAGAGATTCTTAAAACAAGGACAAATTAGAAGAGGGATAATAATTAACTGAGAGAGGTCCTCCTCAGTACTATCTCAGGAGAGAAACTGATAGGACCACCTCAGGGCCTGCGGAATGGGCAGCCACACACGGCCACGCTCAGAGGCGCCCCATGCTTGGTTGAATGTTCTGTTGTTGCCATCTTGAACTTTTTAGTAAGTTTTGAACAAGAGGCACTGCATTTTCATTTTGCACTAGATCCCGCAATTAGGTCCTGCAAGTATAGCATATAGGTATTTGTAGAGAACTAAGAGTTAAGAAGACAAGAAAAAGCCTGGTGTCATGATTTACAGCTAGACCTCCAATCTATTTATTAAGTCATACAAAATTTGGCAGAGAATTCCCTCTGCCTAACCACACACACACACACATGTGCACACACACACACACACACATACAGACATATCTGCCTGGGCTTCCCCCTGCATAACTGATCATAACAAACTGAGGTTCAATGGCATGAAGGGAGATAAGCCCCTAATTTAGAGATGCTGAAGGGTATCTCAGTGCATTTCAGGGAAGTAATTTATGAATACATTTCTGCTGTGTCTTGGTGAACTCAAGAGAAGAGCTGAACTTCAAAGCTAGTTTGAACATTTGGCATTTAAGTTCTTTAACAGACTCAACCAACACCTTCAGAATAAGATCTAACAAAAAAAAAAAGGGAAAGGAAGACAACACTTCAAATAAAGGTGATAAGGATTATCTCCTTACAGCGTGGTTGTGAGGTTGAAGTGAGATCTCAATAAATAAAGCATCTAGAACATTGACCACATATAGTGGATACAAAATAAATGTTAATTCCCTATTTCCCTTCAAAGACTTCTTTGTACACAGTTTCTTCTTCAAGTCTTGCCACATAAGTTCCAGCCTTAAGCTGCACCTGCCTCTCTGTTACTGAACATCATTATAATTATCGTTCTTGGATAATTGTTGTAATTGGATAATTCCAGGCAAGTTTCTGCTGCCTGGAATCATTAGCTTTCATCAGAAATTACTTAGAAGAGGGTAGCACTGCTCTTTAGGAATCTGGTGCCTAACTATTTTCACAGGTATTCAGTTATGCATCTCTTCTCCTGGGGATTCCACTGCCTCCTTGTAAATGGAAGTCACTGCTCTTTCCAGAAGGAAGGCGGAAAGAGCCTTCCAAAGGGGTGACCAGTCAGTCCTCAGGCCAGTCCATGGTACCAAAATGTTCATATAGTTCTGTGCCTTGTTCCAGCCCAAAAGAAGACTTCTTTCGATCATGATATAAACCTTGAGTAGCAAAGGACAAACGGAATCAGTCTTCTGCCAAGGTCCAGGCTAAATTAACATCCAAATTCTAAGTGGCCTTCTAGTCTAGTGGTTAATTAGGAAAAATATAGACAAAAAAAAAAAAAAAAAGAAAGAAAGAGAAAGAAAAATATGGGCTTTGCTTTGGTTCCTTAAGGAAGTTATAGGCCAAGAGTTGAAAATGGAGGCTGTGTCATACCGTTTGTGTGTTTCTGTTTCCTTGCGGAATTCTGGGGTGCCATCAAATTGGGACCAAGGTAGAAAAAAAAATAAGATAGTATTTTACCATTCCTAGCAGTAACACTTTTCAATGAGTGTTTTTTCATTGCCAAGCTGTGCTAAGCATATAATATACATTTTTGTTCTAAGAAAGACTCGGCAACACCATGGAATCATCCTGCGTTGAGGAAAGCTCCAGGAGTCAGTCCTATGGAGTTGGGTGTCAAGGAAAGAGCTTGTTCGAGGTAATCAAATGCCCTCATAAATTATTTTAGTATTGTTTTCATATAGGATCATGTCATCTCGTGGAAAAAAACGATAATTGTACTTTTTTTCCTTTCCAGTGTATATGACTTTAATATTTTCTTTTTCTTATTGCTGTGAACAGAACTTCTAGTTTTGAGAAGAAGTGTTGAGAGTGAACATCTTTGCCTTGTTGCTGATCTTGGGGGATAGAAGCGTCGTCCCTCACCAGTAAAGATGTTAGCCGTGGGTTTTACAGATGCCATTTATCAGGTTGAGAAAACTCACTTCTAGTCATAGTTTGCTGAGCATTTTTGTCATGAATAAATGATGATTTTTCAGACACATGTTCTGCTTCACTTGGGGTGGTTATATGGTTGTTTTTCAGTAGTTGATGTGGTGAATTACATTAATTTTCAGATGTCACACCAGCCTTGCATTCTGATGATAAATCCCACACGGTTATCATTTATAATCCTTTTTATATTGCTAATTTTGATTTGTTAATGCTTTGTTAGAATTTTTGCCTCTGTGTTTTTTGAGGGATATTGGTCTTTAGTTTTCTCTTCTTGTGATATTTTTGACTTTGTTATCAGGGTAATTCTGAGTTCAGAGAATGAGGTAGGACTTGCTATTCCTTTTTTTTTTTTCCTGAAAGAGTTTGTGTAGGATTTGTGTAATTTGTTCCGTAAATATGTGATAGAATTCACCAGTGAGGCCATCTGGGCCTGGGCTTTCTTTGTGGGAAGATTTGTTTATGTATCTTATAAAGTCAATTTTTTTGAATTATTTTTTATAGGGGATATTTGAATTCCTAATTCAATTTATTTTTATGGCTCTGCTCATAGTTTCTATTTCTTCTGTAGGTAGTTTTGGTAACAGTCTTTCTATCTAAGATGTGTAATTTGATATTACGAAGTTGTTTATAATATTCCCTTATAGGCCATTTAATTTCTGTAGGCTGTCTCCAGCTATTCCTGATTTTTACATTTTGTGTCTTTTCTCTCTTTTTAAAATTGAACACTTTTTTGACAAAGATTTATAAATTTTGTTCATCTTTTTAAAGAACCAGCTTTTGGTTTCATTGATATTTCTATAATGTCTTTCTGTTTTCTATTTCTGCTCTGAAAATTACTATTATCTTCCTTCTTATTTGTGTTTGATTTGTTCTTTTTTCTAGTTTCATGAGATAGAAACTTAGATTACTGATTTTAGATCTTTTGTCCTTTCTTATATTTGCTTATTCTAAAGCTATAAATTTCTTTGTAAGCACTTCTTTAGCTGCTTCTCATAAATGTTGATATGTTGTGCTTTCATTTTCATTCTTTCAAGATGTTTTCTAATTTCCCTTATGGTTTCCTCTTAACATCTGGGTTATTTAGAAGTGTGCTGTTTAACTTCCAAATTTGGGGGGATTTCCCAAATTTCTCTCGGTTAAGATCTAATTTAAATCTGTTTTGGTTAGAGAGCTTTGAATGATTTCAGTACATTTAAAGATTTGCCATATGGCATGTGATCTATATTGGAGAATGTTCCATATGTCCTTGAAGAGAATGTGCATTTTGCTGTCATGGATAGAGTGTTCTTAAAAGTATATTTGGCTTTCAGTAGTTTGATTCTTATGTGTCTAAGTGGTGTTCTTTTTGTGGTATATGAACTTTTAGATCTATAGATTAATCTTTTTCATCAAATTTAGAAGTTGTCAGTCATTATTTCTTCAAAGATTTTTTTCTCCCACTTTTTCTCCCTCCTCTCCTTCTGTAATTCCCACTACACATATTTTGGTATGCCTAATGGTATTCCACATTGTTCTGAGGCTCTGTTTTTTTGTGTCAATAGTTTTCTTCTCTGTGTTCTTCAATTTGTGTAGTCTCTAATGATCCATGTTCAAGTTCACTGATTATTTCTTCTGCCACCTCAGATCTGCTCTTTTGAATGCATCTAATAAATTTTTAATTTTGATAGAAGTGCATTGTAAGTCCAGTATTTCCATTTGATTCCCTTTTTCATTTTTATTTCTCTATTAAAATTTCCTATTTACTGAGCCATTTTCATCATATTTTCTTTATTTCTTCAAATATAGTTTCCTTTTGTCCTTTGAACTTATTTATAAAAGCTATTTTGAAGACTTAGTGTGCCAAAGTCAACATGTGAGCCAACTCATAAAAATATTTGTATTGCTAAATCTTACCATACAAACATTCTATACATGGCTTACAATCAGTGGCTCACAATATCACCACATAGTTGTGCATTCATCACCATGATCATTTTGCAGAACATTTGCATCACTCCAGAAAAAGAAATAAAAATAAAAAGGAAAAAATACATACATACCATACCCCTTACCTGTCCCTCTCATTGACCACGAGTATGTCCATCTACCCAATTTATTTTAACCTTTGTCCCCCTATTTGTTCATTCTCCATCCGTATTTTTTACCCATCTGTCTATACGCTACGTAAAAGGAGCATCAGATACAAGGTTTTCACAATCACACAGTCACGTTGTAAAAGCCATATTGTTATACAGTCATCTTCAAGAATCAAGGCTACTGGAACACAGCTCAACAGTTTTAGGTGTTTCCCTCTAGGCACTTTAATACACCATAATCCAAAAAGAGATATCTATAAAATGTGTAAGAATTACCTCCAAGATAACCTCTCAATCCTGTTTGAAATTTCTCAGCCACTGAAACTGTATTTTGTCTCATTTCTTTCTTCTCCCTTTTGGTCAAGAAGGCTCTCTCAATCCCTTGATACCAGGTCCTGGTTTATCCTGGGATTTCTGTCCCACATTGCCAGGGATATTTTCACCCCTGGGAGTCATGTCCCATGTGGGGGGAGGGCAGTGAGCTTACCTGCACTGTCGACTTAGAGAGAGCAGCCACATCCAAGCAACAAAAGAGGTCCTCTGGGGGTGACTCTTGGCCCCAATTTTAAGTAAGCCTAGCCTATCCTTTGCAGGAATAAGTCCCACAGGGGCAAACCCCAAGATTGAGGGCTCAGCCTATTGACTTGGTTGTCTCCACTGCCTGGGAGAATATCAGAAATTCTCCAAATGGGGAAGTTGAACACTTCCTCCTTTCTCCCCAGTGCCCCAAGGGGACCTTGCAAATACTTATTTTATTCACTGTCCAAATTACTCTGGGATATATTGGAGCATCATACTAACCTGGAAAAACCAACAACTAAATTGACCATACAAGTTAAATTAGAAAATGTACTACCCAAAATAAAAATTTTGTACCAAATAAAGGTCCCTCCCTTTGGTATCACACAAAAGTCAAAGTTTTAAAATATAGACAATGTCATCCTTTACCCTGTTTTCTGATTTACCTTAATCCTATCCAGATCAGCTTCATTCATATCTCTACTCAAAGTCAGATTCTTTTTTCAACTTTTTTTCAAACGGTTCCTGTATGGGATAATGCTGACTTTCATAGCTTCAGAGCTCTAATTCTGAGTTTCAGTTGTCACATCAATACCCAAAGTTTCTGGGAACGACAAGATTATAAACAAACAGCTCAGTATCAGAATTTAGAAATAACAATTACAACTTGTGAATATGTGTGACTGCTGTAAGGACCCTTTACAATAACCTGCTAACCCATGCTCTCGACTTCAGTTCACCAAGTTTTTATATCATGGTCAGTCTATATGAGTGAGACATGACATTTGTCTTTCTGTTTCTGACATTTCATTCAATGTACATCCCCAGGTTCATTCACTTAGTTGCATACCTCACAGCTTCATTCCTTCTTGCTGCCGTTAGCAGTCTGTTGTATGTATACCCCACAGTTCCCCCTTTCATTCCTTAGTCGTTGTACCCTTAGGCTGCTTCCATCCGTTGTAAATATCTCGAGGCAAATGAAATGAAAACACAACATGTCAAAATTTATGGGATGCAGCAAAGGCAGTGCTAAGAGGGAAATTTATTGCCTTAAGTGCCTGTATTAAAAAAGAAAGAGCAAAAATTGCGGAATTAACTATTAACTTGGAAGAACTAGAGAAAGAAAAGCAAACTCACTCCAAAGATGTGGGCGGTGGAGGAGTTCATTCAAAAGTTATCCAGTTCTCATGGCTGCCTTGGTTTTCACTTTCCACTGGGCTCTTTTTAGTCTCTCTTGCTTGCATGCATAGCATCCAAGGCAGCCAGGGATATGTGGAGAGCCCGTCTATGGTTCTCTTATTTCTAAGATTTTTCTGTTAAATTTATGACTGGTCCCCCATTTGCCCCAAACAGGACCACAATCTCAGTCTGATGGAACTGTGGTTTTCTCCTTTGTTTCCTACTGAGTTCTTTATTTTACTGTCAATATTACTGTTAAAATCTTCACCAAAATCAAGTCAGCCCTCTTTGGCAATAAAGATGATGTTTTATTCTGGTGAGCCTCCTGCTAATAAAACTGCTGCTAGAGATGGCTAAGAAGGGAGTGGAGATAGAAGCAGACCTACATAAAAAGAATGCAGACTCCTGCTTTTCTTGCATGAAGTTCTAGCTATATTTTAATAAATGAATGCATCTCAATTTGCTATCTGCCTTTGCCAATTTCTGGAGTTCCAAATGGTTGAAGTAATTCTTATTAGAACTTGTTCTAGTAGCTGCTGGAATGCAACATACCAGAAACAGAGTGGCTTTTAAAAAGAGGAATTTAATAAGTTGCTAGTTTACAGTTCTAAGGCCGAGAAAATGTCCCAGTTAAAACAAGACTATAGAAATGTCCTATCAAAGGCATCCAGGGAAAGATACCTTGGTTCAAGAAGGCCAATGAAGTGCAGGGTTTCTCTCTCAAGTGGAATGGCACATGGCAAGCACAGTCAGGGCTTCTCTCTCATCTGAAAGGGCATATGGTGAACACGGCATCATCTGCTAGCTTCTTCTCCTGGCTTCCTGTTTCATGAAGCTCCCCGGGAGGCATTTTCCTTTTTCATCTCCAAAGGTCACTGACTGGTGGACTCTCTGCTTCGTGGTGCTGCAGCATTCTCTGCTAAAATATTTCCTCTTTTGTAGGACTCCAATAAACCAATCAAGACCCACCCAAATGGGTGGAGACATGTCGTCCCTTAATCCAGTTTAACAACCACTCTTGACTAGATCACATCATCCAGGGAGATGATCTGATTACAGTTTCAAACATACAGTATTGAATAGGGATTATTCTACCTTTACGAAATGATATTTTGATTAAAACATGGCTTTTCTAGGAGGCATACTTCCTTTCAAACCAGCACAGAACTCATTCGTATTTCTAGTGTGAATCAGTGGGACACGTAGGTCTATTCAACCCCTTTCAATCTTGTCCATCTTCAATATGGTAATATTACTTCCAGGCCCACTAGAGAATCACCTTCACTTCCATCTATTCCCTTACATTGGAATTCAACCTCATTAGCTAACCGTTCACCCGCCTCTAGCTTCTATGCATAATGTATAACCTTGTGCTTTGGGCCGCAATGACCTATGTATGTCTGTTAGGTCTAATTCATTTATCAAGTTATTTAGCTTCTCTATTTCCTTGTTGATCTCTGTCTGGTTGTTCTATCTATAAGGGAGAGTGGTGTGTTGAAGTCTCCTACTATTATTGTTGAAACATCTATCGCTCCCTTCAGTTTTGCCAATGTCTGTCTCATGTACTTTGAAGTTCCTTGATTGGGAGCATAAACATTTATGATTGTTGTATCTTTTTGGTGAATTGACCCTTTAATTAGTATATAGTGTCCTTCTTTGTCTCTTATGATGTCTTTACATTTGAAGTCTATTTTGTCTGATATTAGTATAGTTACTCCTGCTTTCTCTTGGTTACAACTTGCGTGGAAAATCTTTTTCCTTCCCTTCACTTTCAAGCTATTTGTATCCTTGTGTCTAAGATGAGTATCTTGTAAGCTGGTTATGTTTCTTAATTCATTCTGCCAATCTGTATCTTTTAATTGGTAAATTTAGTCCGTTAACATTCAAAATAATTACTGAAGAAGCGTTTCTTGAATCCACCATCTTATCTTTCTTATTTTATTTGTCAGATATATATATTCTTTTCCGTCTTTCTCTTTGTATTCTTTAAATTATGCTTAGTGGTACTCTTCACTTCTGTGCCCTCCTCCAGATCTCCCTCTCCTGTTTTTTTTTTTCTTTTCTTTTCGGCTGGCAGAACTCCTTTTAGTATTTCTTGTAGGGCCAGTCTCTTGCTGAGAAATTTTTTCAGTACTTCTTTGTCTATGAAAATTTTAATCTCTCCTTCAATTTTGAAGGACAGTTTGGCTGGGTATAGAATTCTTGACTAGAATTCTTTCTCTTTCAGGATATTGAATATATCATTCCACTGCCTTCTTGCCTCCAGGGTTCTAGTTGAGTAGTCTGAACTCAGTCTTGTTTGGTTTCCCTTGTATGTAGTAGATTGTTTTTCTCTTGCCACTTTCAGGATTTTCTGCTTCTCTTCAACATTTGACAGACTGATTAGTATGTGCCTTGGGGAAGGCCTATTTGGATTTATTCTGTTTGGAATTTTTTGGGTGTCTTTGATCTGTATATTTATGTCCTTTATTGAGGGTTGGGAAGTTTTCCCCCATTATATCCTCAACTACTCTTCCTAGCCCTTTACTCATCTCTTCTCCTACTGGGACACCAGTGATTCTTATATTTGTGTGCTTTGTTTTGTCTGTCATTTCCCTGAGTTCCCATTCAGTTTTTTTCCATCTTTTTTTTTTTTTGCCATTTTCTGTTTTGAGTCTTCAAAGTCAGTTATCATGTCATCTATAACACTTATTCTTTCTTCTCTCTCTTCAAATCTCATGTTGTGTGCCTCTAGTATATTTTTTATTTGGTCAACAGAGTCTTTAATCTCTGTGATTTCTGCTGTTTTTCTATTTATTCTTTCAAATTCCTCTTTATGCTCTTCTAGTGCCTTCTTGATCTCCTTTATGTCATTTGATATCCCACTTATTTTATTAAGTAGAGTTGTATGAACATCTTTGATTAGTTGTTCCAACATCTGTGTCTCCTCTGGTCATTAGGTCATTCGGCAGGGCTATATCTATCTGCATTGTGATATGCTTAATGATCTTCTGCTGTCTTTGAGGCATGTAAATATCTTGATTGATTTACTTTGGGAGTTGATTTCTTTCAGTAGTCTAAGGCCTTGTGTTTGTGGGATGGTTGTACAACAGGGAGCAGGGTACACAGTGGGGCACTCAGTGTGGTACTTTGTTTCAGGGCAGGTTTAGGCACAGGTTGGGGAATTGACGCTGATGCTTGTGAATGTGGGTGCCCAGCAGCCAGGAAGGATGTAGCTGTACGGGTGAACCGGTCTGGGGGGCATAAACTTGGTATGTGCTGTTCTAAGTCATGGGGCCCTTTGTGTGCATGCGTAGAGCTGTGGCAGCAGGTTGGAGTTATGCCTCCATGGATTGGTGGCAGCTGTGACCCAGCTGTGCAGGTTGGCACTTTCTCAGAGCTGGGAAGTGAGGCTGAGGGCCGTGTGCATGAGCGGTTCTAAGGCTGCTATAAAGTGCAGTTCCAAGAGCTAAATGATGTGATTGGGGGCCCGTGTGCATGCGTGGGCCTGGGAGTGCTGTAAACAGATGTGCTGAGCTCAGGGAGGGGGAATGGGGTGAGTCTGTGTGACACTATAGGCAGGGGGGCAGGGGTAGCCTGGGGATGGAGGTTAGTGTCCGCAGCCTCTCTGTGCTGGCAACAGCCTGCAGGGAACAGGGAGGGGAAGATAGTGCTCAGGAGAGGTGCAGGAGACATGGGTTGGGCTGCACTTGGAGTGTGGGTGTGAGACAGGTACGTGCACTGGGGACTGGTGGGGTGGGGGTGCCTGGAGCATGGAGAATGGGAGCAGGTAATGGGGTTCAGGTGCGTGGGGGGTGGGGTGAGTCGCCAGTCACAGGGCTGCACTGGTGGGGGTAGCGTGCCCAAGGAATGAACCCTTGCTTACTTGCTAGTCCCGTGTTCCCATCCGTGCACTCCCACAGGCCCCACATCTCAGCACCTTCATACCAGGCACCGGGTTTCTGCCTCTCAGCTCCTTGGCCTCTGCAATCAGGGCTGCCGCATGTGGTGCAGAAGGCTCTGCCAGGTCAGCTGCACTCCCGAATTGCCTCCTCAGTCATGCTCCTGTCCCTTCTCTGACTTTTCCCTGGAGCAGGGCTAATTTCAAGCCACTATAGTTGGCCATCTTCCCGGAAATCTCCGAAATTTTTGTCCATCTTTTATGCTCATTCTGCAAAGATGGTGGGGTGGGGGGTTAGGATTTGCTGACCTTTTCAAATCATCATAGCTGGAAGTTCAGCCTCTGAAGTGCTTTTTGAAATTTAAATATATTTAGATGGGGCATGAATTTCCCAGTTTTCCACCATTTCAACCACCCCTAATTCCTACTTGTGGCTGACTTCATTAATTTACTTTACCTGTCTAGTTCTTGAAGGCATTTGAGTTTGTGACGCATACCTGGATATTGTCCTAAACATGTAGTGAAATGTGTAAACAGCGCTAATCCTTCCATCACCAGGGCTCTCAAATCCTGGGGAAATAAGGAGCAGGGACATAAAGAGATAGCTAACAACGCAGTGCCTGAAGTATATGATAATTAGAGAAACACTCTTTGTAGGTTAGGACACAAAGTGATTTCTGAAGTTCATGACATACAGACCCTTAAAATGGTTTGAAAGGTTTCTTTTCAATTGATAAATATTAGTTTATGCATATGAATAAATAAATTTATTTATTAATAAATTAATAAACATTAGAGACTTGGAATAAAGTTACTTCAGTTAGAATAAATTGGTGCGTCCTAATAAAGAGAGAAAAACTGGGGAAACTGGATTTATGGAGTACTAGATGTCATCTTGCTGTTGGTCTAATGTGGATAATGAAAAGAAAACCGAATCAAGAACTAAGAGACTCGGGCTCTAGCCCCAGCTCTGCAACTGCCTAGCTGTGTGACCATGCTAGGATGTCAGTTTCCACATCTGTGGAATGAGAAGGAGGTGGGGAAGGGGGAAGTTGTTTTTAGTTCACATGGACTGTGGTTCTAAGGGAGGAAGAGGTAAGTGTTCCCATAAAGTCTATAGAGGACCTCCTTGGTGTTACCACACTTGAGTTGCTTCTGTCACCAGAGCTGTTCAAAGCAATCCATGAGGACTAAGCCCCAGAAGAGTAAAGCAGCTTTTCCTAGTGGTTTTGAACTTTATTTATTTTAATGCAATGTTTTGAAAACTCCAAGAAAATTGTGACATCTTTACCTGGGAAAAAAGGTATGCTCTCCTATACATACAAAATTTTGCAGATAATCTCAAGCAGTTGACATACACCTTTGAAGCCCAGGTTGAGGGTCCTCAAAAGAAAACAGGGGAAAAGAAACCACAATGAGCTTCAGACTCTTGGATTCGGCTCTTGTTGCTCTAGGCTTCTCACTCTTTTTAGGGCAAAGAAAAAGAAAAATGAAGATCCTAAATTTAAAACTAGACCTATAAAAATCTGTGGGGGAAAAAAAATGTTTGTTGCTGAGAAAGGCACCCTGGAGAACAAGACAACCTCCCCCTTAACAGGATCGCAGGACCAAAGGAAGAATGGCAAATTAAAGACATTAATACTTACCAGAGCCAAAGAAGGGAAAACCAGGCACGAAATCATTAGGAAGCCTGCCACAGCGATTATAACTAAAGACAGGAAACTGAAATGGGAGGCTTATCTCATTAGTTAATTTGAGTGCAAAACCACAGGGGAACATTTCAGCTGCCTATCTGGAAGCAACCTTACTCTATTTTGAGAGGTCATCCGAAGAGTTATTAGTGCTCTCTTCGTGCCCCTTTCTTCTCTCCTTCTCCCTTTTGGAAAGTATAGAAGGAATCCAGCTAGGTTAAGGGAGCCTTATTATCTGAATTCCTAGAACGCTTGGGTTTTGTGTTCATTTCAAACTCTAGACCAAACCATTTTACAGAGAACCTGCGCAAAGCAAAGTATAAACATGTCTGAATGACACCCGTGCTAAGGAGAGTGAGGCAGGGGCCAATGGGTCAGCATGGCCTTTGGATTCATGGCCAAAGCTGATGCTGGATAGAGCTAGAGAACAAGGTTCCAGGCTGTTACTGGAATCTCTGCTCCCAGAGCTACTGCTCTATTTGTGAGCTCCAAGCAGGGAGCTTGAAAGGACAGAATCTTCCGTGTTAGAGGAATTTGGGGAAGAAAGATAAAATGTAACAACCCAGTGCACGTCCCTTTTTCTGGTCTGTCCCTTTTGCTACTTGAAAGGTTACTGAAGCAATCAGCTTGGAGCTCAGTTTGAATTGCCTTGCAGTGGCTGACCATGCCACATGGAAGTTCTTCTCCAAGGATCTTCATTTCCCTCATGTTCTATCCCCCAAAGCATGACTTCCTGATGAAATACAGAATCAGTCAACATTCATAGCTCCCTTTGAAGTTTTAAAGCCTCTGCATTTTGGACTCTATAGGAAAGACCACTAGTGTTCATCCACTTTTCATTTTGTGCTGGTTTGAAGGGATGGATGTACCCTAGAAAAACCATGTTTTAATCCGAATCCCATTTTGTAACAGCAGCCATTTCTTCTAATCCCTATTCAGTACTGTATGTTGGAAACTTTAATTAGATCATCTCCCTGGAGATGTGACTCAATCAAGAGTGGTTGTTAAACTGGAACAGGTGGAGACGTGTCTCTCTCCATTCTAGATGGGTCTTGATTAGTTTACTGGAATCCTATAAAAGAGAAAACATTTTGGAGAAAGCGGGAGATTCGAAAGAGCAGAGAAGAACGACAGAGCCATGAGAAAGCTGCAACAGAGAACACCACAGAACCAAGAAGCAGAGTCCACCAGCCAGCAACCTTTGAAGATGAAGAAGAAAAACACATCCTGGGGAGCTGGAGAGGAAGCTAGCAGATGATACCGTGTTCACCACGTGCCCTTTCAGATGAGAGAGATACCCTGACCATGTTCACCATATGCCTTTCCACTTGAGAGAGAAACCCTGAACCTCATTAGCCTTCTTGAATCAAGGTATCTTTCCCTGGATGCCTTAGATAGGACATATCTATGGACTTGCTTTAATTGGGACATTTTGACGGCGTTAGAACTGTAAACTAGCAACTATTAATTCTCCTTTTCATAAACCATTCCATTTCTGGTGTATTGCATTCCAGCAGCTAGCAAACTAGAACACATTTGTTTCCTTTCCCAAGGTTACTGATAGAGTAATCAATAGCAAGTCTGAGTCAAGCTGCTCTAATCATCACCCTCTGCTACCTGAATGCCACCTGCCTACCAGAAATACACTTGAATGTCTGATAAGAATCACAAATATATCATGGCCAAAACAGAACTCTTGGTTCCCTTCCCCAAATATGTTCCTAGAGGGAACACTTGGAAGCATCCATCATTCCTTCTATTTGCTCTCATGCTGGGTCCACAGAAGATTTGGGGGCTCCATCTTCAGGATCTACACCCCAAACTATCCCCACTTCTAATGCCCCAGTCCTGTGCACCATTTCTTTCACCTGGAATACAGCAAGAGCCTCCTATCTGACCTCCCTGCCTCCACCTGTGCTCTCTACTTACTATTCCTTACATGGTAACAGTGATCCTTTGGATCCTGGGTGTTTTAGTTTGTCAACACTCCTGGAAATGCAATACACCAGAAATGGGTTGGCTTTTATAAAGGGAATTTGTTAAGTTACAAGTCTGCAGTTCTAAGGTGATAAAAAATAAAAATATCCAACTAAGGCACCCAGAGAAAGATACCTTGACTTAAGAAAGGCTGACCTGGGAGGGCACATGGCTGGTGTCTACTGGTCCTTTGGCTTTTGGTTTTAAGCACCTTCCCTGGGGGCATTTTCTTTTTGCATCTCCAAACGTCTCTGTCTGTGTCAGCTCTGAAGCTTTTTCCCAAATGCCTCTTTAGGGCTCCAGTAAGCAACCTACCTTGAATGGCTGGATATACATCCCTGTGTAAACCACCTAATGAAAATGTCCCATCCACAATTGAATGGGTCACATCTCCATGGAAACAATTTAATTATAAAGATCCCTCCCTACAATATTAAATCAAGATGAAAGAATATGGCTTTCTGGGGTACACAATAGTTTCAAACTGGCACACTGAGTCAGAGCATAATATTCCCTGTTCAAAATCCTCTGGACATTTCCCATCTCTCAGAATTTAAGCCAAAGTTTTTACCCTGGTGTATGAGGTCCTGCTCCTGGCTGCCTTTCTGACACCCTCTTCCTCCCTCCCTCCCTTCCAGCTCATTTGCCTCCATGCTATTTCCAGGGCATGCCAAGTTTGTTTCCACTTTAGGACCCTTACACTCACAGTCCCCTGCCTGGGGACCTATTCCATATTCCCCAATATCTGTAAGGCTCAACCCTTACCTCATCAGTCAGGACTTCTGTAATGGTTAATTTTGCATACTAGCTAGATTAAGTGTCCAGTTGTTTGGTCAAACAAGCACTGGCCTGATAGGTACTGTGAAGGTACTTTTGTATATGGATTTGCATCTATGTCAGTTAATTGCATCTACAATAAACAAAGAAGATTACCATCTGCAAGGAGAGGAGTCTGCTCATCTGATCAGTTGAAAGTCTTAAAGCCAGAACAGAGGATTTCAGAAGAAAGAAAGAATTCTGGCCTTTACTTCAGCCAGGTAGCTTCTAGGGAATTCACCCTCACCTTCATTAAAGTTTCCAACTTGTGGCCTGCCCTACAAAATTGCGACTTGCAAATCCTCATGGTTACCTGAATTAATTCCTATAATAAATTTCTTCACATATATGAACTCCTACTAGATCTGTTTCTCTGGAGAACCCTAACTAGTATAACTTTCCTGGCCTTGCTCCCTCAAAGAGTAGCATACTATTCTCTTTCCCTTAACCATCTTTATTTTTCTTCATCACACATATCATTACTCAACATTATTATATATCCATTTTTTTTTATTATGTGTCTCTGAGTAGGGATTTTAATCTTGTTTCCCACTATATCCCTAGAATATAGAAAGTGTCTGGCATGTGATAGGCAAAATAAATACAATCATTATTTATTTGAATGAATATTACTGGTTATTTTGCCTAGGTGGGTGTGTATAATGGCATTAACTGTTTTCTTTTTGATTGTATAATATCATACATTCAAAATTTATGTAATGAATATGTACGATTTAAAGATGAATAATAAGTGACGCATACAACTAAGTGAACGAAACTTGAGGACAGTATTTTGAATGAAATGTCGGAACAAAAAGACAAATACCATCATGATTCACTCATTTGGACTAACTATAATGTACAGCTCAGAGAATTGAAATCGAGAGCATGGGTTATCAGGTTGAGGCCTATTGGAAAGGTTCTTAGATTGTAAGCTTTTATAGCAGTCACAGCTATTCCAGAGTTATAACTGTTATTTCTAAATTTCGAGATGCTGAATAGCATGCTAATTAAATAGCACACTATTTGTGTATAACCTGGCCACTTCCTGGAACTTCAGGTATTTATGTGACACCTGAGACTCAGAGTTAGAGCTCTGAAGCTGTGACTGTGACATTACCCCTACAGCAACAGTTAAAAAGTTGAAAAAGTAATCAGGTTTCAATTAGAAATATGAATGAAACTGACCTGGATAGGCTAAGATAAATCAAAATACAGAATAAAAGATGATTTGATCTATATAAATCTGTGTGAGACCAAAGGCAGAGATGTTTATTTGGTGCAAAATTTATATTTTTAGTAGTGTCTTATCTAATTTAACTTGTATGTTCACTATATTCAAACACCATAATTATATGGAATCTTGAATAGGATGTGAGATCTTGTTGGTTTGTACAGGTTAGTGTGATGCCACAATACATCCCAGCATAATTTGGGCAGAGAATAAAAGAGTATTTGCAAAGGCCCCTTGGGGGACTAGGGAGATAGGAGGAAATATTAAACTTCTCCACCTGGGGAATTTCTGATATTCTCACAAGCATTGGGGACAACCAATTTAATAAGCTGAGCCCTCATTCTTGGGGTTCACCCCTGTGAAACTTTTTCCTACAAAGAAGCTAAGTCTACTTATAATTATGCCTAAGAGTTACCCCCAGAGAACCTCTTTTTTTGCTCAGATGTGGCCTCTCTCTCTAAGCCAACTTGGCAGGTAAACGCACTGCCCTCCCTGTTACGTGGGACATGACTCCCAGGGGTGTAACTCTCCCTGGCAACATGGGCCATGCCTCCCAGGGATGAGCTAGAATTGAGAAATCCTTCTTGACCAAAAGGGGAAAGACAGAAATGAGACAAAATAAAGTTTCAGTGACTGAGATTTCAAACAGAGTCAAGAGGCTATCCTGGAGGTTATTCTTGTGCATTATATAGATATCCCTTTTTAGTTTATGGTGTATTGGAGTAGTTAGAGGAAAGTACCTGAAAACTGTTGAACTGTATTCCAGTAGCCTTGATTCTTGAAAATGATTGTACGACTATATAGCTTTTACAATGTGTGATTGTGAAACCTTGTGTCTGATGCTTCCTTTATCCAGCATATGGGCAGATGAATAAAAAATGACAAATAAATACATAATTATTTGTATTGGGAGGATAAGTAAGATTGCAATACTTGTGGTCAACGAGAGGGAGGGGTAAGGGGTATGGGATGCATATATTTTTCTTTTTTCTTTTTATTTCTTTTTTTGGAGTGATGCAAATGTCCTAAAAATGATCATAGTGATAAATACACAGCTATGTGATGATATTGTGAGTCACTGATTTTATACTTTGGATGGACTGTATGGTGTATGAAGATATCCAAACAAAATATTTTTCTAAAAAAGACAGATAATAAAATGATATCCATGTATGTATCACTCAGCTTTTCCAATTTTCACAACAAATTCAAGCCCCCTATGTTGCTATTGCATTCTCCTCTGCCTTTCCTGAAAGTATCCGTAATCCTGAGATTTGTGTTAATTATGCTTTTCCTTTTCGTTATAGCTCTATAATCCAAGTATGTGTCTTGAAATAATTTGCTTTGTCTTACATATTTTTGAGCTCAATATACATGGAACTATACTCTATTCATTGTTCTACAGTTTCCATATACAACCAAGTTTGTGTTTTTGAGATTTATCTGTGTTGAAGCCTACAGCCGTAGTTCATTTTCACTCCTAGAGTATTCTTTTTAAGACTATAATTCAGATTTTATCCATTCTTCTGTTTCTAGCCTCTTCCTCCTTGCCATCATGAACAATGGTACCTTAAACATGTTTACTACACTGTTCTGGTTCACATATACAAGACTTTATCCCAATACAGAAACAGGGGAATGGAATTGTTGCGTCCAAGGATTAAACTTTATAAGTAATGACCAAAAGTTTTCTGAAGTGATAGTGCGACTCACCCTCCCTCCAGCAGTATATAAGAGTTCAAATTGCTCTACATCCTCTCTGATAGATTTTTTTATTCTTTCCAGTTGGGTGGGTATAAAAAGGCATTCACTGCATATTTTTCAAATGTTTTACTTTCAAATAATGTCAAACACAGAAAGTTGTACAAATAATTCAAAGACAATACAGAGAACTCCAACATCCCCCATCCAGATACCCAGATTCACCAACTTTATCATTTTGCCACATGTTAAATCGTCTATTCTTCCCTCCCCCTTCTTCCCCCCATCTATTTCCTAAACATTTGAAAGTAGATTGCATACTTCACGCTACTTGAACACAATACTACCGTGTGCATTTCCTAAGAACAATGATACTCACTTATGTAACCACATAAGTGCAGTTACCAAGTTCAAGAAACCTAACATTGATATAAACCTTATCTATCTATCATCTATCTATCTATCTATCTATCTATCTATCTATCTATCTATCTATCCCTTTTTTTTTTTTTCAATTGTCCCAATAACGCCCCTTTGGGCATTTTCTCTGGGACCCTAGAAACATCATGCACCTTTACCCAGCATTCTGAGCTACAGATGCTGAGTTCACTCTGAGTGGATCTTGCTGTGCTCACTCTGATTGGATCTTCCCGGGGCCTGGGCTCAGCTCTGGACCAACCATGAGACCGGGAGAGTGCAGTATGCTGATTGGCTTAGCAGCACAGCAGGTAGGAACCCAGGGGTCCCCGAGCACAAAGCAGGCGCTTTTGGAATGCGAGTAGGGCTACTGGAAAGGCTCTTGGCTTCAGTCGCTCTGAGCCTGTTTTGTCTAGCTGTAGACATATAACATATAAGAAGTTTGGTGTCTGGCCTCCCAGCTCACAGCAAGTGGAAGACCACGTGAGGCACACAGAATGAAAAAAACAGACAGTTGCAGAGTAAACGCAAGATTCTGAAAATCATGGTAATGCTGCCGCAGGGTCAAAGAGGACAACCTGGCCGCTCATTGAAGTCTTCCCTGGATTACACGATTACACCATGAGGAGTCATGTTATGATTATACCCAGGGATAAAATGTTTTAAGTTGTATCCGATGGATGATGTTTAGGAAGTAAAAGGGGATGTTTAGTGGCTTTTGAAAAAAAAGTTTGTCAAAACCTGAAATATTACAACTGTGGCACCCAGAGAGATAGGCTTCAGATATCCCTAACGATGCTAGCTAAATAAGGGGCTGTTGGCTATAATTACGAAAATTACAGTGGAGGAAAAAGCCATTCTTTCCAAGATTTCAGGGAATTTCTACCTATGACAGAGCTATTATTAAAAGAAAATTATAACAATTTAGTGAGCAAAATGAATGTTTTTCATAAAAAGCAGTAAGTAGTCCTTTCTGATCTCAAAAGTTAAAAAAGGTCATGGTGTTTTTCACTTAGAATGAGAAGTATCTTGGGGCTAGGTACATATCCAATACTTACTGAGAACCTGAACTCTTTTTTAATGGAAAGGAAATGAGCTTTTTTTTTCCAGTCGACTGAGCTTTTATTTGTTTGTTTTAGCTAATTTTTTTTTCTTTTAGTTTGAATGAGCATTTCAAACAAGGAGGCTATGGGTAGCAAAACCTAGTTTTTTACATGGAAAAGCCGAGGTGCCAAGGGGTAAAATTACTTACTTTGGGGCGTAGAGACTCAGTTTTGCAGTAGAACTCCTAAACTGGCCCATCTTTAAATTATGTTGGGCTGTGGATTTTTTTAGCGGGGGTGGGGGGTACATGGTCCGGTAATCCAACCCAGGTCTCCCTCATGGAAGGCGAGCATTCTACCACTGAACCACGTGTGCACACATTGTAGGTTATTTTAAGGTACTAAAACCCAAAACTGACAGAAATTGAAACATGAGGCTGAGAAAGATACAGACAGGACCTTTCTGGCATGTGGATACCTATCGGGGATGTTGTTTAATTTTTAAGTTCAGCCTCACATCTCTCAGTTCATTGTTGTTTTTTGTTTGTTTGTTTGTTTGTTTTGTTTGCTTTTTGAAACCTTTATCTTTTCAATCAGGGCAGCCTTAAGAGTAGCAGAAACAGGCAAAGTGATATAATCTGAGGGGCACTCAGAAAAGCTCTTTACTCAAAACTGGGCAGCTGTGAAAAGAAGAATGTGAACGACCAGGGAATTGGAGTAGAAAGAGGAGAGAGAAATTAAAGACAGATTCAATGGGCTTGTTACTTTTATCTTAATCCAGCCTTATGTACAAATTACCTTTAATTTTCCATCCTTCTGAGTCTCTCTCTAAACAAGAACAGTCCCTTTAAGCAGCAGTCGTTTCAGAACATTCCTTCAGTCTGAAATCCTTGCCTCCCTCGGCCAGGTCTTGTCTCCACTCCCCTAACAAGCACACCTCAATCACTGCGCTTTAAAGGATCCCTGCTAAGATTCTCAACTCCTCTCCTAAATCAGTGTCTAATACATCTTATTGTAAGACAAGGGCTTTTGTGAGGCAAGATTTTCTAATTTGAAGACCCCAGGGAAACACTGGGACACTGGATTTAAGTTTGGAGGCCAACCTCTCAGGGAACTCTTAGGTTAGTTAGTTGGTTGGTTTTGTCAGAATTATATTTGGGTTGTATGCAGGGTTCGGGCTGATTTTAGTCCGGATTGGGCCTCTTTGGTGTTGGGGACACTATGATTTTCTGAGTAAGCCCCAGACCCAACTGAAGCACTCCTTCTCACTAGGAGCTGGCAGCCAGCGCAGCAGCCAGCTCTAAATTAAAGCATTTCAGAATGAAAGGGGAAATTGCGCCACTATGGAAATAAAAAGAAAAGTCCCTGTTTCCTCTCCCAGTGGAATCCTAGGGATTCTAGAAATCCAGAGCTGGCAGCCAAGGCCCAGATCTTGTATTTGAAGCCATCCCTCAGGCTCTACTTCAGGTTTCATCACCTGAGTTTCATGCCACTCCGAAAGAATGGCCTTTAGTCCAGGTTTGTCCTGAGTTTATTTACGGCTCTTTCCCAGCACATACTGCTGGTATTCATGTGATCACCTCACTTGGAGGCCACCATGGAGACAACGAAAGGTCTTTCCGCTCCCCCACCAAACACTGAGTCCAGTCATCGGTGCTGAGGAGGCCCCAAGCCCCTTTCCCCGCCCAAGACTGGCTCCCCTCCCCTCACTCCTGCCCTTTTTTCAGAACCCGGAAAGTACACGGTAAATTCTATATATCGTGACATCCACTCGGTGAGCACAGCAAGCCCGAGTGTCCCACATTGGGGGTATCCTCTCCACGGCTTTAACCCCCAAAGAGGGACCGCTTGGGGCCTAGACACGTGCCTTCACTTGGGGTCTCGCAAGATGGATTCTAGTCAGCCTGGAGCGTTCCACAGACACACCCTTCACGGACTCAGAGAAATTCCCCCACGCTCTGTTCCGCCTCCCACAAAAGGAGAGAGGGAAATTTCCATCTCTGGAAATCTTTACAAACAGGCCAGAGGCACTTCAAGTTGAGCTGCCCGTTGAAAGTCTTCTCAGGACCCCTTCGGGCCCCGTGGAATGGACTGGACGGCATTGCTTAACTCAACAGGGTGTTCTCGGCATTGACCCTGAACCACCTGTGTTCATCCTGGTCTCATTGGACGCTTCACCTTTCCCTCCTCTGTACCCCTCTAATGTGGCGATTTAGCTGTTGCGGGCATAGGGACCTCTGTTGTGTGGACAGTCACTTATGGGTTACGTGTCCTGCCCAAGTGTTAATACTCAGGCCCAAACCGAGGTCCTTGAGTTCCTGGGGGACTTTTAAAGGGGCGACATCACAGCAACTCTAAGTGTAGCCTCTCTCCAGAACCTTCCACTGGGTCCTTTCCTAAGGTTCCTTCCTCTGCCATCCAACTTGCTGAAAAACCTCTTCACTCAACCCCCCTACCCTTTCAACCACCACCTTATTGCTTTCTTGTCTTTTATCTCCAACTTTCTGCCTCTACTTCTTGACCCTCTTCAATCTGGTTTTCATCTCTCTCCTTCAAGTTCATTTTTAAAATGTCAAGTGCATTCCACATGCCAGTTGGTAAAGGGAATACAAGAAATGAATGCCCAGCCCCTCTTCAAAGAGCCTGTGGTCCGCTGGGAGGTCAAGGGTGGGCATCTAAGACAGAGATAAAAACAACCATGCCACCAGACGGGACATCTGAAGAAGTAGTTATAAAAAGAGAAAGAGGAAGAGGCAGAGGCAGAGGAGATGGCTGGAGACACTCAGGAAAACTTCATGGAGGAAGTGGTGCTTCTGTAAAGCTGCTGAGGGCAGCAAAATGTGTAACAGGCCAAGATGAGAGAAGCAGCAGCAGAGGCCCAGGAATTATTTGATACTCAGGACACAGCAAGGGCTACACATGTCCAAGCGTGAGGAGAGGCAGGGTTAAGCATGAAGAGATGATCTGGGAATCAGACAGGAATGGAGGCTTAGTGAAGTCGGAAGCCACTGAAGTTTTTGAGTAGAACCTAACTATGAGGAATATTTATCTGGCAGCGGTAAAACCTTATAAACTTGGGCCCTATTTCAATTTGTGCTTTATGCCAAGCCTCTTGGTGCTTTCCCACTAACGAAAAAAAAGATAATTCACTGGGCTTACATGGAGTGATTTACTTGAGAATCTTAATATGAGCATGGTCGAAAGTTTTCATTCTGGGCCTCGCCCCCCAAAAACGTATGAGAAACAGCCCTCTTTCCTTTACAAATGTGCCAAATAAACAACTGTTGGGGTGAGGGGTGATCATTTTCCGCTGCCCTCCTACCTCTCAGACATTCAGGAGCTGCTTTCCCAGGACTGAAGGAACCCTGGGCCTTGTCACCGCATGCTCTTACCACACGCTCACCTCCAGTTGACTTTGGAGAGAACTGGGTCATCACTTAACAATCTGGAAACTGCTGCCAATAAGGCTCCTTCCCCAGGGCTCTGTGCTGGCTGATCCTGGAAGGCAAGACCAGTGAAATGCAAGGCCTGCGAGATAGCAGACAACACCATCAGAAGACAGCGATCATTCTCCAGAAAGGGTGGCTGGCCCATGCGAGGGCTGAAATGTCATGCTGCCCTGGCACTCTCTGGCCCTCCTGTCTCAGTTACCAGATACTTTTTCATTTACTTAAAGACCTCAAGCCAATACCACCATCTAGGTTTTTCCTAGCTGGGCAAGCAGATAGAGACTATGTATTTTAAAAAATATATTTAAGTATCTTTTTTCCTTCTAATCCAGTCTTTATGACTTTATTCAATTCATTATCTGAAAAACTCTGTGTGTGTGTGTGTGTGTGTGTGTGTGTGTGTGTGTTGTTTTTTGCGTGTGTACACAGGCTGGGAATCTAACCTGGGTCTCCCATATGGCAGGTGAGCATTCTACCGCTGAACCACCCATGTACTCATGAAAACCTTAAAAAAATTTTTAATGTGGTGGCATATATATAACACAAAATTTCTCATTTTAACCATTTTTTAAGTGTACAGTTCAGTGTGTTAATTACATTCACAATGTTGGGCTAACGTTGCCACCATCCATTACCAAAACTTCTTCATCACCGCAAACCCTTTAAGCTATAACTCCCTATCGTCCCCTGTCCCTGGCTCCTGGTATCCTCTAACAATTTTCTGTCTGTATGGATTTTTCTATTCTAAATATTTCATAAAAGTGGAATTTCTTTTGTGTCTGACTTATTTCACTAAGCACAATGTCTTCACATTTCATCCATGTTGTTGCGTGTATCAGGACTTCATTCCTTTTAACAGCTGAATACTATTCCATTGTGTGGATATACCATGATCTTTTCATTGGCTGATGCACACCTGGGTTGTCTGAAAATTGTTTTGCTATAAACCATAGTGAATTATTCCTATCACTGCCTTGTTTTAATAAATACACTGTTTTCACAGCAATCCCATCTATAAAGTAGTTTGTGCCTGAATTTGAAAATGTGTCCCCCACACACACTTTCCTTCTGAAAGTTGGATGTATGGTGTCATCTCAATAATGAAGTAATGTCTGAAAAATGTTTTAAGACCTAGATATGAAAACTACTGTATGTAACAAATACATCTCATCTTAAGCAACAGAAATGTACTTTAAAAGTTGTGTGTAACCTGAAATTCTTACTGCATCTGAGGAACTCACTACTCAAAGGTACCTTTTCTGAATGCATTTATGAAATGAAAATTTATTTGGCCCTATTAGAAATGTTTGAAACATTTGTATTTTCTTACCATAAAAAAATGTTTAATGCAACATGAGTTAGAATGACTTATTCGTTATGTCACACTATTTGTTCAATTACATGACTCCATCTTAACAGCATATCACATTTACTCTGCAATAAGATCTTAGCTGTTTAAACTATTCAATTTATGAATTTAACCAGGTCTACTCTTTCGAGCTCACAAGCCCATCTTCCCAGGGATAAAAAATGGAGAAGGGAAAGTCAGTGAAAATTTAATGAGTTAATTTTGCTATTTTTAGTAAACTTAGGAAATGGACTAAAGACAACATTCAAACCCATTATAGAATTATATTTGCATATCCATTATCCCTGCTTTCCTCAAATAGTTGCTTGGAAATGTGCATATTTAAACACCACCTTGAGAGTAATTGCTCTCCTAGTACCATACATGTTTTACAGGAATGCCCCATCCATCTGTTCTGCCTGGGAGAATTGGAAAGTGAGGCCAGCTTGCTTGACCAGGGTTATCCTTTTTTTTTTTTTCACTTGGGCTGGCACCTGGAACCGAACCCGGGTCTCTGGCACAGCAGGTGAGAACTCTGCCTGCTGAGCCACCGGGGTCTGGCCCTGGGTTACCTTTCATCATCTGCTCTGACTTGCTTGATCTCAACTAACTTTTATGTCACTCCCATTCAATTCTCACTAAGGGCTTCAAAATGGAGCAGAAGGAAGATGTGCGAAATGATTCCATCTGAATAGCGTGGATCTTGGAGCATTATTTCTTTGTGGCCTCTGTGGTTTTGTTTGAATGTAGGGGATTAATTTGTCGTGGAAGGAGAGGATATTTTACTTAGGTTAACTTTATTCATGGAATTATTCTGTCTTAGATGTAACCTATGGAAGCACAGATGCTTTCCATGAAAAATGATAATGGGTTTTTATGTAGTTCTTAACCTTTCACCAGGAAATGTGGCTTCTGTTTTTTGTTATCTCTGAAGTCCGCCCTCAGTTTCTTCTCAATTGGCTCTACTGAGATGAATAATTTTTTCATATTTATTTTTTATTGATATATATTATATATTCACATACCATGTAATCATCCAAAGTGTACAATCAGTGGTTCACAGTATCATCATATAGTTCAGCATTTGTCATCAAAATCAACTTTTTTTTTCTTTTTTGCGTGTGAAAAATAACATGTATACAAAAAGCAATAAATTTCAAAGGGCATTGCAACAATTAGTTGTAGAACAGACTTTGGTGTGGGTTACAATTCCACAATTTTAGGTTTTATTTCAACTGCTCTAAGATACTGGAGACTAAAAGAAATATCAATATAATGATTCAGCAATCACACTCATTTGTTAAACCCTACATTCTCTGTATAGCTCCACCTTTGATCTTTCTCCCATTCTTTAGGAATATTTTGGCCATGCCCATTCTGACTTTTTCATGTTGGAAGGGGCTGTAGAGAATATGGGATAGAGGGATTGAACTAGTTGATGTTCTGGAAAGGCTGATCCCTTAGCATTTTAGGACTTATCTGGTCCAGGCACCCATGTGGAGGCTGTAGGTTTCTGGAAAGTTACCCTAGTTCATGGAACATTTGGAGAATCTTATATAATGCCCTAGGTGTTCTTTAGGATGGCAGGAATGGTTTTGGCTGGGGTTTGGCAGGTTATGATAGGTAGCAATGTTGCACCCCTGGCACTGGGGCACAGCCTTCAACCGAGTGGCTTCCAAAACAAAGCGCAACACCAGAAGTCAAGCTTGAATCATTGTGCTGCACAGCAAGGAACAAAGCTTTGCAGGCACCATTGCAAGTCAGAACGAAGGAGGTACAAACAACTTCAGGTTTTATGCATGGCAGGATGTGGAAATGTTTGGTTAAGGCATTGTGGACCAATCATAAGGCAAGTTAGAAATGATAACGATAATTGGGGCTAGCTGCAGATGTGTTGTTACTGATTTATTGACCTTTATACTGCACATGTGCAAGGGACTTTCCAGCTGGCACATGTGACTGCCTGGCTCAGGGGTAATGGCTGTCAGCTGGCTATGGTTCATTTTCATAGCCTGTTGAAGGGTCCACAGCAATACGTAACTGAAGCTTGTGTAAGAATGACCTCCAGAGTAGCCTCTCGACTCTATTTGAAATCTTTCAGCCACTCATACCTTATACATTACACTTCTTTTCCCCCTTTTGGTCAGGATGGCATTGTTGATCCCACAGTGCCAGGGCCAGGCTTGTCCCTGAGGGTCATCTCCCACAAATCGCCAGGGAAACTTTCACTCCTGGATGTCATGTCCCACGTAGGGGGGAGGGCAATGATTTCACTTGCAGAGTTGGGTTTAGAAAGAGAGACACCACATCTGAGCAACAAAAGAGGTCCTCTAGAAGTAACTCTTGAGCATGCCTATAGGTAGGCTAAGTTTCACCACTACCTACATAAGCTTCACAAGAGCAAGCCTCAAGATCACAGGCTTGGCCTATGATTTGGGTGTCCCTAATGTTTGACACAGTATCAGGGGTTTCCCCAGTGGTAAGGTTTAGTAGTTACATATTTTTTCTCCCATCCCTCAAGGGACTGTGCCAATACTTTTTGATTATCTGCTTAATATATTCTAGGATTTATCCAGGTATTACATTAAGCTACACAGGATTAAAAACCTTCATTCTTTTTCTGGGCTCCCTGTGTGTGGATTGTTTAAGTGATCTCTCCAGACAGGTTGAATTAGATTATGTGCTACAGAAAATTTAGGTTCTTTAGAAAATAAACCTTTCTTCCTTTGATCTAAAAGGTAGATGGAGTTCTAAAATACAGACAATGTCTTCCTTACCCCTGTATTCTGAATTACCTTAGTCTTAAACTTATCGGCTTCATTCTTATTTCTAAATAGCAAGTTATACAAATATAAAACAGTCTCTCCAGATCCAGAAATAACAACCATGAGATGAATATTTAATAATGTGAGATTTCCACATTTCTAATCAGATTTCCACATTTCTACTGCTCCTTAAACTCTCATAAATGTTGTACTGTTCCCAATACTAATTTCATAAACTTGAAAATTGTCAACAATATGAGCACAAATTCCCTTAATTGGCTTTTGGAGAGAAGATGCACAAAGAAAAAGGTGCTACTCTACCCAGATAACCATAGAAACATGAAAGGCAGCTCTGGTGAAAAACAAAGAGCAGTAGACTGAGAATATTCACTCTGCTATTTCCCACTTGAGTGAGCTTGGGCTTTGGGCCTCAGTTTCCCCATTTGTAAATGGGAATAAAAATACCCCCTAAGACTGTTGTGAGAATTTAATGTGTGTGGATGAGTTGTTTAAACTATGAAATGATATAAAGCTTTAAGATGTTATTGTTATTTACACCCCTGAAGTGTGAGAAAGAGGGGCTATAAGTCGTTTTAAAAGCTTAGAAAAGACGGCTGAGGATCTGAGGCCAAAGGAAGCCAAAAGGCAAAGGCCAAGCACTTAATAGAGGCATACATATGGAGCTGACCCCAGGAGTACTCGAAGGCATATGAAGAATAGATGCTGATTGCCAAAGGTCAGCGCCTTAAATGTGAATATTATATACCATAAGCATCTTCATGTCCTCCAGCTTCTTAGGGCCACTGTTTTATTTAATATCCAATTAAAATGGCTCAAGTAGTCATAATAGCAGAATCTAGAACACCCTTCCCCCATTTCTCTAATATATTTGGAAGTAAGGGTGTTTGATTTCTTATCTACACTGTAACTGGTTTCTCTAATATATTTGGAAGTAAAGGTGTTTGATTTCTTATCTACACTGTAACTGGTTTAGCTTCTACTTGCTCTTCTTTAGCTTCTACTTGCTTTCCTGGAAATCATGGGATATTACCTCTTCTTTCCCCCAAAAAACTGCTAATACCAGACTGGAGTTAGTGAAGGTTTGAGAGTAGCAAGGAAATTGCTTCTTCAACAAAGTTTCTATTTTAATGCCAGATATCATTGCTTTGTGTCTGGTGGCTTCCCACATGGAGAATCCATAGGCTCTGGGCTTCTATTATGTCACCAGATAACCCACCCCACCACCGCTGCCTCTCTATACCCTTCCTCTTTCCCATCTCTGCCTTCAGGATCCCAATCCCCTTTGTGAAGTAATAGTGGATTACTCCTGTGTCTGTATTTTGCAGAATGGTTTAACTTGTTTGTGTCTACCCTTCTCCCTTCTTGAGCTTTCTAAGGATAGAGCCTTGCCTTTCACAACCAAATAGGGGTGATGGATGGATGAATGAATTTAATGAAAGAGACGTCCAGTGGGCAGTTTAAAACAAGGTTTTAAACCAGAACCGGAGCAGGCGCTTGGCTTGTTAAATAAAATGAACACTCTCAGGGGTGGCAACGATTCAGGTCACCATCATTGAGGGTATATTTGAAACCAGAGTGATTGATGCCTCTGGCAAGGAAAGCAGTGTGAACTCTGTGCTAAATACTTAGCTCTGGGAAAATACTTAAATTTAATGGATGCTCCAAACTGCCAAATGACTGGGAGGCAGGAGAACTAGAAGAATATAGCTTCAGAATAGTTATGGAAATAGAGTCCAGATGGCAGGAGTTTAGGAAAAAAAAAAGGAAGATGCAAGTATGGAGGTGGTAAATATTTTTGATCTGCTACATTCTTATGTGAATCATTTTCAAAGTTAGTAAGCATCATTAGAAAAATCCGAGGGGGGAAAATGTTCTCTTTTACCTATTACTTTATCCATGTGATGATTCATTTATTCAGGATTCTCAGCTTGTTGGGAGTATAAACATGAGATGGTTTTACTGCTGTCAGCATTTGCTCCCAACAATTTTCTATTGAATTCCCATTTCCCATTGGGTAGCTGGACATCAGTGATCAGTCTGGCAAGATTTAATAATTTTCCTAAATTTTTGTTTTTTTTAGGACCATTTCATTTTTGTATTTAAGACTCAGTCCTTACTTATTAAAAGCCTGCCCTCTCAAATTCGATGGCTTGGTCCACCAGCTGTTCGGCAGCTTCTTCACTCTGCCCCTCTGATAACTTTCCGTGTTCCTGCATGAAGAGCCATGGAACCAAAAGGGCCCTTGTTTATACTCTTTGGGGGCTTGGAGAACTGGGGTGAGTGAAGTTGCCTCATCTTCCCAGGCTCACTATGTTTCCAGTCCTACAAACGCTGATGGAATAGGACATGCCATTGTTTTAGTTTCTGTGGTAGTTAGATTCAGTTGTCAACTTGGCCAGGTGAAGGCACCTAGTTCTGCTGCTGTGGACATGAGCCAATGGTACGTGAACCTCATCTGTTGTTAATTACATCTGCAGTCGGTTAGGAGGCGGGCCTGCTGCAATGAATGACGTTTGACTTAATTGGCTGGTGCTTAAATGAGAGAGCACAACGTAGCACAGCCTAAGCATCTCAGCATTCCTCATCTCAGCACTCGCAGTTCAGTCCCGGCCTTTGGAGATACAGAAAGAAGTCACCCCGGGGAAAGCTGTTGGAACCCAGGGGCCTGGAGAGAAGGCCAGCAGAGACCATCCTGTGCCTTCCCACGTAAGAAAGAACCTCAGTGGAAAGTTAGCTGACTTTCCTCTGAAGAACTAACAAAATAAATCCCCTTTTATTAAAAGCCAATCTGTTTATGGTGTGTTGCATTCCAGCAGCTAGCAAACTAGAACAGTTCCCTAGCTGCTAAAAAAGATGCCATGTCATGTGTTGACTTAACAACAGGAATTGATTAACATCTGGTTTCAGAGGCAAGAAGGCTTGCTTCCTCCCAGGGTCAGTATCTTCTAGAATATCTTGAAAATCTTTGGATTTCTTTGGCTTTTCCATCACATGGCAATGCACATAGCAGCATCTTCTCCTTTCTCTTCCAGGTTCCATTGACCTCTGGCTTCTGGCTGATCTCCATGGCTTCTTTCTCTGTCTGACTTTCACTCTGCTAATAAAGGACTCCAGTAATCCAGATTAAAGCCCAACCTGATTCAGTGGGGCCACACCTTAACTGAAGTAACATCCTGAAGAGACTTTATTCACAATGGGCTCATACTCACGAGAATGTAGAAGAAGACCAAGAACATGTCCAAATTAGGGAACACAATTCAATCCACATCACCCATGAAATCTCTAGCCTAGCAACGGGCACAAGCCTTCTAAGTGTGTCCCCAAACTTCAGAGAGGTGATTGAGACATTGTCCATAAATACTCTTTGGCCCCCAGAATGTTCTCTGTGACCTCTCTGACCACACCCAGTCCCTTGGTCATAACGCTGGGGTCTGTACCTTAGACAGAGTGCAGCTGGGGAATGAGATGCATTGTCATCTCATCCCCAACCTTCTGAATGATTGTCTTAGAATTCTACTCTTTACTCGGTTTCAGGGATTAAAGGAACCCCTTCTCTTTTGTGGTAGGCAGAATTCTAAGACGCCCTTGAGATTCCTGCCCCCACCCCACACCATGTCTTGCTCTTGTATAATGCTCTCCCCTTGAGTGTGGGTAGAACTTGTGAATATTATAGGATATTGCTTCTGTGATTGTCACATGATATGCAAACAGAATTTTGCAGATGTGATTAAAGTTTCTAGTGGGTTGATTGTAAGTTTAATTAGAAAGGAGGTTACTCCGGGTGGGCCTGTTCTAATCAGGCGAGCCAGTAAAAAAAAAAAGCAGCAGCAGAGATGCTCTCCAACTGGCCCAGAAGGAAGCAAACTGCCATGTGTGAGCTATCTATGGAAGGGGTTACATGACTAGGACCTGAGGGTGGCCTCTAGAAGCTGGAAGCAACCCCTGGTCAATCCAGGTTTTCCAGCAAGAAAACAGGCACTTCAGTCCTTCAACCACAAGGAATTGAATTTTGCCAAACCAGAATGAGGCTGGAAGAGTACTCAGCTCCAGATGAGATCGCAGCCTTGTCTAACACCTTGACTTCACCCTTGTGAGACCCTGTAAAGAGGAAACAGCTAACCTCTGTCTGCACTCCTGACCCAGGAACATTGAGATAATAAATCTGTGTTCTTTTGTCACAAAATGTTTGTGACAATCTGTTAAGCAGCAATCCTAAAAAATATATCCTTTCCTTCCCTCTTCTCTTTGGAGTGGAACGAATAACTTCTCATTGGAAGTAGGTACTGCACTTCCCCATAGCATAGGACCCTCAATCCATTTCTTATTTCAGAAATGGGGGTGGGGTGGGTGTATTGGTCAGGGTTCTCTAAGAAAACAGAACCAACAGGAGATAGCTGTCAGTATTATGAGATTTTATAAAAGTGTCTCACACTCTGGGGATACATGAATCCAAATTCCATAGGGCAGGCTGCAAGCTGGCAACTCCAATGCAGGTTTTTGATTAATTCCGCAGGAGAAGCTGGCTAGGTGAAGTAAAGATGAAATTTCTCTCTTTGCTAAAGTCATCACTTCTCCTTTTAAAGCCTTCAACTGATTGGATGGATCGTTTTTCATTGCTGATGACACTGTCCTTAGTTGATTGTAGATGTAATCAGTCATATGTGCAATCAACTTACTGATGATTTAAGTCCATGAAATGTCCTTGCAGTAACAGAAAGGCCAGTGCTTGCTTGACCAGAAAACTGGACACCATTACCTAGCCAAATTGACACATGAACCTAACCATCACAGTAGGTATAGTTGGTGGTATAGGGTAATTTGAATTTGATGCTTAAAACTCTGAGGAGATAGGATTGGCTCAGGCTCCTGGTGACTTCTTGAACTTGTGATGTGAGAGATGGCCAGCTCTTTGGCACTTATAGGAAAAGTCCCACTTATTTTATTCTCAGTTATTGGCAGCATCTCATGTGATTTTTCTTTTATTTTCTATTGTGATTCTCTGTAGGAAGAGACTTTTGGGTTGTTTTTTTTTAACGTCTTAATTTAGAAATTGAAATAAAATATTTTAAGTTTATCAAAGAATTGTCAGTAAGGTTTTCCCCATCCTCTCCTCCACCAAAAATTGCAACTTGGAAATATAATGAAGACCTAGTTCCTTAGGTCTGGGTGGCCCTGACAAGAATTTAGGGTCTGGGTCTTTCACACAGAGGGGCAGACCCGAATTTGCAACACTAAGTGGTCAACTCTCCTGCTTGGTGATTCCTACTTTCTCACTCTCAAACGGTAACACTAGGTAAAAGGCTTACTCAAAATTCAGGAAATTAGCATCCTTAAATTCTGGGTCTGGGCCACGGTGGCTCAGCAGGCAAGAATGCTTGCCTGCCATGCCAGAGGACCCAGGTTCGATTCCCGGTGCTTGCCCATGAAAAAAAAAATTCTGGGTCAGATTAGTGAGATAGTTATGTCTAGGATCACAACTGAGTTGCATTGAAAAATCTCAGATCTCAAATTTAGAAAACTGATTTAATGAAATATCTCAACTGAAAAGAGTTTATAAGAATTTGACTTAGGAGAAGGGTAAAGCAACTACAAATGTTAATTACTCTACCCACTACACTTATGTTTCCTTCCTAGTGTGACACCCAGTACATCCATAACACAAACAGACCCAGGCCACAATGGATC